>NW_028261386.1:104825666-105425666 GCF_051295495.1 Thamnophis sirtalis | reverse complement strand
AGAGGGATGAAAGAGCCACATGCAGCTCCAGAGCTGCAGGTTGCTGTCCCCTGACCTCAACAAAGGCCTGCAACTAAAGTTCAGCCCTTACATTTTAGCTCCATTTGTAGACTGCAAAGGGACGCTGTTCTTGAGGGGTGGGTAGGAAGGAGCGTCCTATCTAACGTCCTAAACTAAGGTGCACCAGAGTTGAAGTACTGTGAAAACATAAACATAAGGAGGAGATGAACACTTTAAGTGCTTTCTTGCATTTAATTAAGGAAGAACACCATCTGCAACTTTTGTAAGGGAAGAAATATCCGATACTGGTCTTGCTCTTTTTCTCTGTAGAAATAGGTGGCTGCTTTGGAAAGCGGAAGTGGATAGCAACGCACATTTAAATGTGGATCTTTGGCAGCAACACCTGTCAGCATTGGCATGTGCATTCCAAGTGCATTTCTGCACAGTTCCCATTCCAGTAAGTGAAACATATGTGATAGTTGGCTTTTCTATAAATGTGAACTTCTATCTCCGACTCAAGATCGAAGTTTCATATTGTACTACATGTTTCATATGAAGGAAACTTTTTTCATAATTAAAAGAAATTTTGGAGCACTATATTTTAAATCAAATATTTATGGCATATACACAGATTATCCAAGCCCAAATTTCCACAAAGCAATGAAATACTGTACTAAAAGAAACATGAGACAAAAATTTGTCAGTAAGGAATCAATAGATGGGAAGGCTTGAAAGCTCGTTGTTTAGAATTATTTGAATGTATTGTCTAGCATTTTGGTATGAAAAACATAAACCATCCTCTTTATTATTTACATGAAACAACATGCTGAATAAGGTCATCCATTGATTTAGGGCAGTGGTTCTCAACCTTCCCAATGCCACAACCCTTTAATACAGGTCCTCTTGTTGTGGTGACCCCCAACCATAGAGGAGCTCGGTTCCTAAGAAAGATAAGAAAATATGTGTTTTCCGATCCCGACCCACAGGTTGAAAACCACTGATTTAGGGTCTGAGCCTATCAATATACAGATGATACCCACATATATCTTGACCCTGAGCCATCCGGATGATATGGTCAATGTGCTGATACAAGGTCTGGGAGCTGTTTGGCTTTGGATGAGAAAGCAGTAATGGGTTCCTACCAATTCAGACCGGTTCGGCTGAACCGGTAGTCATTTGGCAACCTGGATCACTGGAACCGGCAGTGACCCAGGCCTGCCATGCCCTTGAAACGGTTCTCCGGGTGGCACCTACAGCGCTGCCACCTTTTTTTTAAGGTTCTGCGCATGCACAAAACATTTTTATTGCACTGGGCATGCGCGTGGCGCTCCCACAAGCAAATTGGCAGTAGTGCCTGCCGGAACCCACCCCTGTGAGGAAGGACAGAGTCAGGCTCAACCATGCCAAAATCAAGTGTCTGTAGTTATTTGGGTTTCCTAGTTCAAAGGATTTTTCATCTAGCTCTTAAATGGGTTGCACTTCCACAGTTGTGATTTGCATGCAACATGGGGGTCATCTACACCTTAAAATTGGACTACTGTGATGTGCTCTACCTGGTGCTGCCCTCGAAGAATACATGGAAGCTACAACTGATCCAAAATAAAGCACCATGGCTATGATTGATGTAACATGATATGCGCATAGGTCGTCATTGCTTCATGAGCTGCACTGATTACCAACTAGTTCTGGATGCATTTCAAAATGCTAGTTATCAACTATAAAGCATAGCACCAGGTTACCTGAGGGACTGCTTATCTTTTAAAAGTTGTTGATCCTGACTTCCATCACTTATGTCCCAGACAAACTAGGCCTCTCATTTAAAAGATGATGTTTTTAGTGAGTCATCAACAAAACGACAGGTTTGCAGAATCTAATATTGCAAAAATGTCTTCCTTTCTGTTGCCAGATCTATAGCTCTACTTTAGAATCTTTCAGGTTTCTGGACAGCCTGGCCATTAGCAGCTTATTATTTATATTCTGTACAATAATAGCTATGCTCCTCACGTTTTTGAGTACTTGAAAGCATAAGCCTCATTTAAGGCCTGCCAAGGTGTTGGAAACCTAGAAACTGTCTATTTGGAAACCTCCTTCCCACTCTGAAATTAATGACTTTTCAGAAAGGAGTTTGCTGACGCTGAACATCTGGCACTTTGCACTGAGAAATATAGTGTGTGTATGTGTGTGTATGTGTGTGTGTGTATATATATATATGTGTGTGTGTGTATGTATGTATGTATATGTGTGTGTATGTATGTATGTGTGTGTGTGTGTGTATATATATATATATATATATATATGTATGTATGTATGTGTGTATGTATGTATGTATATGTGTATGTATGTATGTGTATGTATGTATGTGTATATATATGTGTCTGTGTGTAATCTATCTATCTACCTACCTACCTACCTACCTACCTACCTACCTCTATCTCTACCTCTACCTCTACCTCTACCTCTACCTCTACCTCTACCTCTACCTCTACCTCTACCTCTACCTCTACCTCTACCTCTACCTCTATCTCTATCTATCTATCTCTATCTCTATCTCTATCTCTATCTCTATCTCTATCTCTATCTCTATCTATCTATCTATCTATCTATCTATCTATCTATCTATCTGTGTGTGTGTGTGTGTTTTTATTTGTGCTGATAAATAAATAAAGGGAGACTAGTATAGATCTATTTCAAGCTATTTAGCTCTCATCAGCTAGCCATACCCTTACTGGGAATCGAACCTGTGCTCTATTGCCTCTTAGGCAGATGTGTTAACCATTGAGCCACAGAGCTCGACTCCTTATCAGCCAGCCAGGGAAGAAGGTATATATTTAGAGTCACAACCCCTGGTAAGCCCCAATTATGGGAGGAAGCTAACTGCTTCCATCTATATCTATATCTACATCTATATCTATATATATAAATCTATCTCTATCTCTATCTCTATCTCTATCTCTATCTCTATCTCTATCTCTATCTCTATCTCTCTCTATCTATCTATCTATCTATCTATCTATCTATCTATCTATCTATCTATCTATCTATCTACCATGTTTCCCCAAAAATATGACATGTCCTGATAATAAGACCATGCCATATTTTTCTGGTGGGCAAAAATATAAGTCCTCCCCTGCAAATAAGTCCCCTGGACAACCTCCCACCTCCTGCCAGGCAGAGCACCACTCACCAACCTAGCAGTATCCCGAAGGTGCCAAGCTGCGGGAACTGGGGGGAGGGAGGCAAAGGTGATCGTGTTGCTTGGCACCTTCAGGATACCACTAGGTTGGTGAAAAGCGCTGTGCCCAGCTGAAGAGGGGGATTGCCGGATGGCTGCTCTCTTGCGAGCGGGCTCCCAAAGAGCTGGGCACAGCCTCAGGGGTGAACGGTTGTGTTGCGCTGTTGCAACAGTGCAACACAACAGCCATGAAGCAACCACGCTCACAAGCAGCCACCCGGCAAACCCCCTTTCCAGCCTGGCACAGCACCATTCACTGACCTAGGGGTATTTACAACACAAAAGACTAATGGGCACACAGCTAGTACCTCAGCCACACAGGATGTTACGAAACAGCCGACTAATCTGCATACATCAACTCCATCAACTAAACAAGATGTAACAACACAGCCAACCAACCCGCTTACAGCAACAACAACACACCCCCACCAATATTTATAGAAAGATGGCAGCTCGGATCCCTCTTTGCTCGCACAAGCATGAAGCCGAAGGCACCAGCCTGAAGATGGTGATTTGGACCTCGTCAAAACGTTGCCAAGATACTCTCAATCTTACACTGGAAAAGACTTGAATACGCCAAAACCTGCATACCTGTACCTGTGAAAAACTACGAAAACATACACACACACACACACACACACACACACACACACACACACATTCCGTATATTTAATAATATGGTGGAATTACTTTAAGCCTTTAACAGCTTTGTACAGGTATAGAACTGAGAACCTCTTAGTCTGAGATGACCGAAATAAATGCAGATGTAGACCTTCATATATTAATGGGTTTTTATTCTACACATTTATTCTTATTTATTTTAATAGTCCTTCTGATAGTATTTTCAAAGCAATGGCATATAGGTGTCCTCATCTGATGACTACCGTTCAGCCACCATTTGAACTTAGGACAATATTAAACAAATGGTAATTGCAATTGACCCTCATACCTATGGCTGTCGTGGTATCCCATAGTCATATGATGCGATTTGTGACCTTCCCTTGCAGTTTCCGAGAAATAAAGTCAATGGAGAAGCTGTCAGCTTCTGCTTTGCTGGTGCTTCAGCTGCCATGAAACGGGAAGGGGGGGCGTGTATGTGGGAGGGATTTAATTGATGTGCTGGAGGACTGCTGGAGGAATGTTCTAGGATGTACCAGTCGTTGGGGTTGCGCATGCGTACGTGTTTCCCGCCTGCATCAACGGCCTACACATTCCATCTTCGGCCTGTCTTTTTGAAGTTATCTCACACCTGACATTTGAAGGACTTATGATTGGACTGGAGCTTTGATCCTAAGGGGGGGGGAACGGGCTTTGCTATATATCAATTGCTTTCGCGCCATATTATTCAGATTTTGCTTCACTACTGCTCGCTTACCATTTATAATTAGTAAAAGTACTTTGGATTTCCAACTCATGGAGTCTCTTAGTCTTCTTTCCTAATTATGGAGTGGAGTGGGGTGTGACAAGAAGCAAAATCTGAAAATATCCCTTTCCAGGAGATTTACGTCTACCGAGAAGGGAAATAATGTCTTCTCCGACCAGAGAGGAGGAGGGCGCCGTTGGAGGGGCGGATTCCAGTGAACTAGGACCTCCCGACCTTTCTTTACACCAGCCCAGCCCGCCTGACCGACCTTTGCACGAAGATTTATTTCAACTGCAAATTTCCAGTCAGCCTGAACCTTCCCCCCCACCCCGTTGGTCAACTTCAGTGGGGCAAAGAGAGATAGAGACAAGCTGGAATGCTGGGCTCACCCAAAGACCACCTCAACAAACTTCGCTGGAGCCAGGTGCCGTGAGAAAACCTCAGGCGAGTGAGTTCCCTGACTATTGGAGCCAAAGGTACTGTGGGGAAAGAAGAGGGGGCGATGAAGGAGAATGGAGAAGCTATCAGCACCAGGGGCCCATGAGAAAACCCCAACGTAGTGAATTACCTGATTATTGGGGTCAAACATTTTTGGAGGAGAGAAGGGGGGAGGAGGAAAGAGACTGGAGAAATTGGCAACGTTACCCACGCCAGGATTCTCCCCCACCCCCCCCTCGGCCCGTGTCACCCCCTGCGGCTAGAGGTTTTGCTGATCAAAGAGGACCTCCCCCCCAGCCTCCCCCCCCGAAGACATCGAATGGCTAAAATCCCTCCCTTGCCTGTGCGTTTTGATGGGGCTTCTGCTAGCCTTCCCTCCTTTCTTATGCAAGTGTTTAACTACATGGAGATTTATGGCCGGGACTTTGAATCTGACACTTTAAGGGTCAGAATGGTTCTTTTATCTTTGGACGGTGAGGCGGCTACATGGTCGACTGCTTTGCACATGTCTGGTTCTCCCCTCTTGGGGAATTTCCACCGTTTTATGGAGGCTTTCCGCCAACGTTTTGATGACCCGTTAACTGAGAAGCGGAACAAGTTGAAGTTTTTAACCTTTGACCAAGACGATAGACCTGTCGCCCAATACATCCAGGAATTTCAGTGTCTTTCCCAGTACATGAGAGGCTGGGGGGAGGATGCGCTTCTGGACAGATTTGCTGAAGGGTTGAACGCAGACATTTATCAACAATGTGTCAATCGTAACCTGCCGAGACGTTTAATCACTTGGTTTGAGCATGCTGCTGACGCCGAGCTTGACTTAATCCGTCTGCGTTATGCCACAGAAGAAAGAAGGAAGCGGAAGGAAAGGGCTGCCAAGTCCCTCCCCCCTCCTACTACTCAATCGCTTTCCAAACGACGAGGCGACGCGAGAGGGCCCCCTTCTGGCTCCTCCAGACCATTAACATGCTTTCGCTGTGGCAAGCTTGGGCACACCGCCCCCGACTGTCGGGCTAAATTGCCCCTCTCTGCCCAACCCCCTCCCAGACGTGAAGAAAAGCCTGCCAGAGGCTCTGAAAAGAAGAAGAAGGAAACGGCTTTCGCTGGGGAAACCAACCCCCCTCCTCTTGCCCAGCCATTGAAGGATGACGCGGATGCTAACTCCTCTTCTTCTGATGACTCTGATGACGACACATCACCTCACTGGGTGAGTTCAAACAAGGGGCCCCTTCTACTCCCTATTGAATTAAAAGTTCCTCCTGAGGGGACACCTGCCACCCTCCTAGCTTTACTTGATTCCGGCTGTTCCCGATCCATGATCAATCCAGCCATGGTAGAAAAATTGGGCATCAAATTGCGCACTTTGAAAACCCCGCTTGTGTTTTGCCAGATTGATGGATCGATTGCGGGGGGGGGGCCGCCCATTTTTTTACTGAGCCTTTGGAAATGAAAATGGGTACCCATACTGAATTAATCTCTTTTGTGGTTGCGCCTGGCATGGACAGGCCACTTATTTTGGGCATCCCATGGCTCCGGAAGTGGAACCCTCACATAAATTGGCGGACAGGCTGCTTGCGTGTTCGCTCGAAGGTGCCTCCAGTGGGGGAGGGCTCTCCGAACAAACCTGACGTCACTAGCGTTCCTGAAGTAGCCGCTAGAGGGCAGGAGAGGATTGCAGGAGAGGAGAAAATCCCGAAAGAATATTTGGATCTTAAGGAAGTCTTCAGCGAGCAATCTTCGGACATTCTACCCCCCCACAGGCCTACTGATTGCTCCATTGACATTTTGCCCGGGGTCAAACTCCCAAAACCCCGCATTTACTCCATGTCACCCAGGGAAATGGAGGAGATGCGTTCTTTCATTGACAAAAATTTGAAACGTGGTTTCATTGAACCGGCCCGACCCAAAGTGGCGGCCCCTGTGCTGTTTCGTGAGAAGAAAGATGGGTCTCTTCGTTTATGTTGTGACTTTCGCAACCTTAACGCGATCTGTACTCAGAACCTCTACCCACTCCCATTGATGAAGGACTTGTTGGCGCAACTGGGGAAGGGCCGCATCTTCACAAAATTGGACCTGCGAGAAGCTTACTATAGAGTACGCATTAAGGAAGGGGACGAATGGAAGACCGCATTCAACTGCCCTCTTGGTTGTTTCCAGTTCCGGGTTATGCCTTTTGGCCTACAGGGGGCTCCTGCTGTATTCATGCAATTTATTAATGAGATCCTACACGATCATCTCTATAAGGGCGTTATCGTATATCTGGACGATATCCTCATTTATACCCGCTCTTACGACCACCACGTCAATCTGGTGCGCACTGTTTTGAAAAAACTCCGTGCTGCCAACCTGTATGCAAAATTGTCTAAGTGCGAGTTTCACCAAACGACTATTGACTATCTGGGCTATCGTATCTCCCCTGATGGCGTTGAAATGGACCCTGAAAAAGTGAAGGCGGTCACTGAATGGGACGCTCCCAAAACTCGTAAACAATTGCAAAAATTTTTGGGTTTCGCTAATTTCTACCGTCAATTTATTCCCTCTTTTGCCAACATTGCTCTCCCTATTACTAATTTGCTCAAGACTAAAGGCGACCCGAAGCCTAAACCCAATAAGCCTTTGGACTGGACCATGGAATGCCAGGCGGCATTCGAAAAGCTTAAACGCCTTTTTGCCGCTGAACCAGTTCTTAAACATCCTGATCTCAACCAGCCGTTCGTCGTCCAGGCTGATGCCAGTGATGTCGCCGTTGGAGCCGTTCTGCTACAAGCCAATGACCAAGGTAACTTACAACCTTGCGCGTACACCTCGCGTAAACTCACTGACACGGAGCGGCGCTGGGCGGTTTGGGAGAAAGAGGCTTTTGCGGTCCGTTGGGCCCTCGCTACTTGGCGCCATTTCCTTGAAGGCTCTAAACACCCATTTGAGGTGTGGACTGACCACAAGAACTTGGAAGCGTTGCGCACACCTCGCCGTCTCTCCCCCAAGCAGATGCGTTGGGCCCAATATTTTAACCGTTTCAATTTCACTCTAAAGTATATCCCGGGCGGAAAGAACTTCATGGCCGATGCTTTGTCCCGGTTACCTCAGTATAATTGTTCCAAACTGAGTATCGTCCAACCGCTCTTGGCAGCTCCGGTACTCACACGTCAGCAGACCAAAGCTCAAAAGGAAGTGCCTCAAGATCTACTTTCTGACCTCAAAGCGGCTCTTCCTCAAGACGACTGGTTCCTGAACCATCGGGACGAGTGCACCATGCGGGACGATCTACCGTGGATTGGTGCTAAATTATACATCCCCGCTTCCCTACGCCTTGTTGTCCTTCGTCGCGCTCATGACTCCAGGATGGCGGGTCATTTTGGGTTCATGAAAACTTTGCACCTCGTAAAGAGACAATTCTGGTGGCCCTCTTTAAAAAAGGACATTGAACTTTATGTGTCCAGTTGCCCGGTTTGCGCTACCGCCAAAAAGCCGCCGGGGAAACCGCAGGGACTTCTACAGTCCGTCGCCCGCCCGGTTGCCCCTTGGAAGGAGATTTCTATGGACTTTATTGTTGAGCTTCCCGAGAGCCAGGGGCACACCGTCATCTGGGTGGTCACTGATTTGTTCTCCAAGCAAGTTCATTTCGTGCCTTGCCACAAGATTCCTTCCGCCAGGGCGTTGGCTAAACTATTCCTTTCCCACATCTACCGGTTACATGGGGTTCCCGACCGTATTATCTCCGATCGTGGGGTCCAATTCACATCTAAATTTTGGAAGGAGTTCCTCACTCGCATTGGCTCCGCCCAGGGCCTTAGCTCCGCCTACCATCCTCAGACTAATGGCGGCTGTGAACGTACTAATTCCGTCCTTGAACAATATTTACGTTGTTTCATCAATTATCAACAGGACGATTGGGTGGACTTGTTACCACATGCTGAAGTGGCCTATAACAATTCGGTTCACTCCAGCTCGGGCTTCACCCCTTTCCGGGTCGTTTACGGCCAGGATTTTGTTCCTATTCCCGAACTGCCTACGGCCCAGCCTCAGGTTCCTTCCGTTGCGGACTGGAGTGAACGTCTCAGTCGCCTTTGGCCCCTGACTCTTTCCACCTTGGACGCTGCCCATAAGGCTCATAAGAAGCAAGCTGATAAGAAACGCTCTCAGCCCTATGAGTACCACGTTGGAGATTTAGTGTATTTGTCCACGAAATTCTTGCATACTACACAAAAGTCAAAGAAATTGGGGCCCAAGTATGTTGGCCCTTTCCCGATTGTGAAAGTTATCAATCCTGTTTCTGTTCGTTTGCAATTGCCCAAACATCTCAACCGTATCCACCCAGTGTTCCACATCAACCTCATCAAACCAGTTCGGGTGTCCGACCTACGGCCCACAGATGACCCTCCACCTGCTCCGTTGCTTATTGATGGGGAACGTCATTTTGAAGTTCGTGACATTCTGGATTCCCGTCGGCACCGTAATCGCATCCAATACCTTGTGGCTTGGAAACATTTTCCCCCCTCCCACACGGAATGGGTTGATAAGTCCCACGTTCGTGCCCCCCGCTTACTGCAGAAATTTTATGCTTCTTATCCCGACAAGCCTTGACTTTTCTCCCTTCCCTCTTTTATTTGTTTTGTTATTTGTCTGTTTTGTTTGTTTTTTCTTCCAGGCCTGACAGCCTTTTTTCCGGGGGACGGCCGGATGTCAGCTTCTGCTTTGCTGGTGCTTCAGCTGCCATGAAACGGGAAGGGGGGGGCGTGTATGTGGGAGGGATTTAATTGATGTGCTGGAGGACTGCTGGAGGAATGTTCTAGGATGTACCAGTCGTTGGGGTTGCGCATGCGTACGTGTTTCCCGCCTGCATCAACGGCCTACACATTCCATCTTCGGCCTGTCTTTTTGAAGTTATCTCACACCTGACATTTGAAGGACTTATGATTGGACTGGAGCTTTGATCCTAAGGGGGGGGAACGGGCTTTGCTATATATCAATTGCTTTCGCGCCATATTATTCAGATTTTGCTTCACTACTGCTCGCTTACCATTTATAATTAGTAAAAGTACTTTGGATTTCCAACTCATGGAGTCTCTTAGTCTTCTTTCCTAATTATGGAGTGGAGTGGGGCGTGACAGAAGCCAGCAGAAAATCAGAAGTCGTGGGCAGATAGAATCCTTGCTTAATGATCCACATGGTTCTTGATTAATGATGGCACCCAGATTGACTGGCCTTCGCTAAATGGACAATCACATGTTTTTCTTGTACTTTTGACTGGGTTGCTTAATGTTGGCGTTTCCTGTCCCAATTAACATCATGAAACAAGAACTACCTGTAGTCCTTCTTGTTATTTTCTTACATTTCTTTAATAGCTCTAAAAGGCATATTTCTGCCATTGAATATTTTCAGGTTGAAACTACTGAAGGAAGTTAGCACCCACCACTCTACTAGAAATGAAATATCCTAGGAAATATTAGAAAGGCAGAATATTATATTTCTCTGGATGAGAAATGGAGAAACATGTTTTAGACAGGGCACTCATTCTAAATATCCCCCCCACCTTTGTCAATGGGCCATTAAGGCCTGAGAGAGTCTATTCTACATAACAAAGATCTACCCCCTTCAAACAGAGACATTTCATTGCCCTTCATTGCACCACCCACCAAATTTCAACCAAACTTAGTGTACAGACAACCTACAAGGCTAGCTATGACCTCTGGCAGCAACCAATCCGGAAACTCTTCCTGTGCCCCAGGAAGTTCAAAACCCAGAGAGGGTGTAAAACCCAGAGACTTTCAGCATCTCTTCCCTTTTTCACCCAGGAGCTCCAAGCCATGTGATTCTGTCCACCATTAAACCATCTTTCCAAGCAGTCTCCATGTTTCCAGTGTCTTTTTCCCCACTTGGAACTGAACCCAGATGGACATTTATTCCAACACTACTGTAAACCTAAATGGGGGTGGGGACTTAGCCTCAAAGGGGTCATATGTAAGGAAAAGATTATGGGTACCTCCTTCCAATGCTCAAACTCATGCACAGCATGGCAGAGGTAATGTGAGAATAAAAAAAAAATAAACCATCCAAACTATTTTTTATAAGAGTCATATATATCACACCCACGTTAAAAAGGATGGGCTTCGATCACATAGTTACAGCTGCCATCTTGATATTTTTTATTCCCCACCCCACAACAGATGCCTTGAAGCAGGTTTGAAAAGAAACATGAATTGACCCAAAGAGGCCAGGAAGCAGACTCAATCCTTGTCTGCCTGTTATGCAAAAGGATGAGTTTTGCATATGAAAGCAATCCATTATTACCTCAGAAAACAAGGATTTAGGGACATCTGCTGAGGTTCCAAACACAGACATAACACAAGTAACTCCTTCAATATGTCAAACAAACTACATTATAATTGCCAGATGGTTCTTGTGCTTTTTTCTGACATTGTAGAAATTACAGACCAGAGTCTATCCAGAGCAGCCAAAATAGCAGCACAATTTCCAGAATTTGTTTAAAACAGTGTTGTGATAGCATTTTTGTGCTAATTTGCAGGTCCTCTTCAAGGCACCTCTTTAAGGCACCTTTTTCAATAATTTAGCTCTTCAAAAGAACGACAATGAGTACACATGTTTCCAACTTTGTGCTAGCATGTTCTGCTTGCTTTATGATCATTTCATAAGAAAGAATAAAAAATGAAGCATATCTGAATGACATTAAGTTCTAGAATTTATGATCACCAGATCTTAAGAGTCTCACTGCAAAATAAAACATTCTGTCATTAGTTTCTAAAAAGAGAGTTTCTATTAAGACTTCCAAAGAGCCAATTTCGACTTCTTTCAGAATTCAGTTAGAGTAAAAAAATATTCCTTCTCCCCATCTCTCTGTTTCCTGCTTTTATTTTCAGGTGAAAACTAAAATCCTCAATCAATCCTGGGTTGTTTGTGTGAGCAAATTCTTCATAATCCTTTTATTTTATGAACAGTTTTCTCCATAGTACTGAGGTTCATGATGGGGAATGGCCAGCCCTGAGTCTCCAGATGCTGTTGAACTGTAACTCCCATCAGTGCTACTCACTAACAGATTGCATATTGCAGTTAATATCTTGAGATTCACTCTTGGGAATCAATGCTGGACCCTCAAAAGTTTATTTACAGTCATCTACAAAAATAAATCTCATGAGTTCTAGAAAATATGTGTAGGGCCACAAATTTTTAAAGGATGGATATGGACATTCTGCTTAATCCATTTCAAATCACTGTCAACAGCACATTTTAATGTCATGTTTCTTAAACTGGTTTAAGAAGCAACACCTTGTCTAAAGGCAACACTTGCATTCTTTTTAATCTTTTGCAAGCAAAAATCCATTTTCCCAGTACAAATTTCCATAATCTAAAAGAACATCTTAAGCTGCTAAGCAACAACTGTGTTTTATTTTTAATTATACAGTAATGTTGTAGGCAGACTTCTTTATTTGAGTAATAGGAACTTTTTTTTATGAAGGATTACTTGGATAAAGGAATAAAACCTTATATTTTTAATATTTCCTAAATCTATAAAAGAAATTACATTGGATCAGACCAAAGACTTCAAATCCTACCTTGTTTCCAGAGAAGGGAATCTGATGCCCATTGGAAGCTTAAATTTTATCTTCCACTTTCGTTTCCTAGCAACTGGAATCAGGGGACATGCCACCTTTGAACTAGGCATGAGAAGTATCTCTTACATGTATGCTATTTTTATTCCAATAGAAGAGAATATATGTATCTCAGGGTTGAACTGGGAATCCTTTGATGCTCTCTGAGTTTGGTCGTTTGCTTGCAAAAGTTTCATTACCTGATTAAGTAACATTAATGTGAGATTTGTTTACTGTAGCTATATAATAGCTCACCCTGCCAGTGTTGATGAAAATGTGGATTTTTTTCCTTGGTAGTTTCTAGATTATTATTTTCTGCTTTTTTTTTTTTGGTTTGGCATTAATTTCTGTTTATCTGGGTGTAGGCTGCTAGAGTGATGTGTTTTGGTTTTTTTGTTTCCATTTTAGCTTTTCAATTGCCTCTTTTAAATGGTATGTATGTGTAGTTTAAAGGATGCGGTGGCTCAGTGGTTAAGACACTGAGCTTGTCAATCAGAAAGGTTGGCAGTGGTTCAAATCCCTAGTACTGCATAACGGAGTGAGCTCCTGTTACTTGTCCCAGCTTCTGGGACAAGCATGTAAAAATGCAAGTAGAAAAATAGGAGCCACCTTTGGTGGGAAGCTAACAGCGTTCCATCCGCCTTCGGCATTTAGTCATGCCACATGACCCCAGCGACGTCTTCGGACTGGCTTTTGGCTTTGAAATGGAGATGAGTACCTCCCCCTAGAGTCAGGAACAACTAGCACATATGTGCAAGGGAAACCTTTACCTTTACCTTTATGTGTGGTTTATCGCTAGGTGTCAGTGGTTGACTGATTTGTCAGAATACCATGAGATGACAAGGTGATCGAAATTATTTCAAAACTATTACTATATTGTAAACTCTACAGGTGTATTAAGTCTGCTTAAATTCTGCCCCTAATATGTAAATTTATAGCAAAACCACACAATTCCTACATGAACCATGTTTTTAAAAATTCAAAATCCTTTATCACTTCTGCAGTATCCTAACTGTTTTACAGAAGCAATCATTTTTGTTTTATTTACCTCTTTAGGTTTATGTCATTCTAGTATCTTGTTTTTAAATTATACAGTTTACTTCACGGATTGTAATATTTTAGATTTATGCTTCCATGGATAATTAATGCACCATTACAGAAATGTCAGATTTTATGTGTTCTTTTATCTTTGTTATGCTAGTGTTTTGTCTCGTCTATCTGATTTTACTTTGCCCAACTAACATTATTTCAGTTGACTAGAAGAGGGGAGAAAAGGGAAGAATGAGAGATAAGGGAGCTGAAGAATGCAGACTAAGCCATCTACTGGCACCATTGAGAGCTGATAAAATGGAAAAGAAACCAGCAGAAAGGTCCATCTATCATAACTGCCTGGCTAGCCAGCACTAATATAAAAAAAATCTCCCTTGAGAAAGAAAGTGACTTAATAAAACAAGAAGAAAAGTTAGAACATTGGCCAGAACAAATTGTGAAACCTTGTGAGAACTGGAGCAGAATCTGTAGTCTGCAGATTGTATGAAAAATTGGAAGTATGGTGTGAGAGAAACTGAGCACTTCCCACAAGCTGAGGAGGATGGAGTGGAGGGCATGTTCTCTTTCTCTTTACTGTACAACTACTTCTTTTGGAGTGGGTATAATGTGCACATGTGAATGCAAGTATGTTTGTGCTTGTTGAATACTTTCTCATCAAAACGTCATAGAACAATTTTGATCTCTCTCTCCTCTGATACTACATAGGGAAGGGATTCCTAAACCTTTTTGCCATCTTTAGTGTAATCTTAATGTACGTACCTACTCTAAAAAGCAAAATAGCCAAATGAACCCAAATGAACTATTAAAACTATACAACAAAACTTTCTTTTTAATAAAGTCATAAAATGTAGAGTTAAAAGGTTCTTCATACCTCCCTTGGGCTCTGTCTGCACCTCCCCAAGGGAGATACAGTTTGGGGAACCCTGGCATTTAGTATCCTAGAGAGGGGTGGGTTCTTGCAGGCACTACTGCCAGTTCACTCGTGCACATGCACTCTTGATGTGCACGTGCTTGATGCACATGCATGCGCACTGCTATTAAAATTGTTGTGTGCATGCGCAGAACTCAAAAACAAGATGGCAGTGCCTATGGCACCGCCTGGAGAACCAGTTCAGGGGCATGGCAGGCCTGGGTCGCTGCCAGTTCCAGTGACCCAGGTCACCAAACCACTACCGGTTCAGCCAAACCGGTTCAAACTGGTACCACTGATCCTAGATATATTTGGGGAAAGTGTCAGGAGTAGTAGCCATTGTTAACGTAATCCTCTATAGATTTGCCCAAGGCTCTTTCAAACCCATCTGCAGAAATGGGAGTACTTTCCCAACTTGGTTGAGTGGAAAAGCAAAGAATCCAGTGGTTCAGGTGTTGAGCTAGAAACTGGAAGGCTGAGGATTCTTGTTCCACCTTAGGCACAAAATCAACTGGGTGATCTTGGGCCTGTCCCTCTCAGCCCTAGGAAGCAGACAATACCAAACCATTTCCAAAATCCTGCCCAGAAAACTTCATGGATTTGTCCAAGCAATTTCCAGGAGTCCACAATGGTTCAAGGTACCCCCCAAAAAAAGAACAGAAAAGAAAAGTCAATTTGATTGATTGGGAAAGCTAAGGGTCAATTTTTACTGGACATTAGAGAAGGTAATCACCTGGGAAGTCCAGGCAACAAAATGGACAATGGCAGTGGCAAGCAACTTCCGTAAATGTGAAGGTGATCTGTCTCTAATATCTATTGCCTCATTGATCACGAATGTAGATTTGGTGGATCAAGCTGGCTTCCTCTCTCCCCAGTCCTTTGTGCATCCTTCCCAAAACTGAGGCCTTAGGGGATGCATATAACCATCCCAAATGGAAGGAGTAAATCATTCTTCGATCAAAGGGACTATATAAAAAAACCATGTTCCTCTACTAGAACCTCCAAACTGTTTCCATAGCACTTCCAAGAAACTGAATGTATGCAACCATAGAAGCTGAACTTGATTCATTTGTATCTACATCTTACTTATTAGAAAATTTCATAGACATGTGGGAAAGCCTTCCCTTTTCTCAGTAGTGGGATCCTACCAGGTTTAACAACCGTTTGGTGATTGTGCGCTTCACGGATGCGTACTTGCTTTGTTCACACATGTGCGGGCATAGTTTGGAGAAAATTTACCTTCTGCATTACTGCTGGGGAGGAAAACAGCTGAGGCGTGGCAATCACCTCTGCCGTGCGACTCAGCTGAGAAGATATAGGTAAGTAAAGCGCAGGGGACGGCAGCGGGCAAAATGATCGTCGCAGTGAAACAGTTCGCTCCCAGCTGATCGTCGGGGCTACCGGTTCCCCTGAACTGGTCCGAACTGGTAGAATCCCACCCCTGCTTTCTCTGTTCTTCAGCCTCCCACCATTCAGCTGTAGGAGACAATTGCGAAAGCTTGTACTATGGTACGGGGGTGGGGAAGCATCTTTATCTGCTTGCTTCATGCTGTGTATAATTTTATAAAGTCCTCATCATTTTCCTATTTAACTTTTCTGTAAAGCAGAGAGCTCCAGGCTTCCCAGGGGAAATTGCTTCAGCTGCTCCATTCTGCAGGCTTTTGAGCTTGCAATATTCTATGTAAAGACTTGGCCAAATTAAATTTATAAGAGTTCCCCGAAGAAAGAGTTCACTCTAATCTGCCCACAAATAGTCCTGATTTATCTATCCTGGCACTTTTATTTAAGAACAGATAATCTTTCATGTTTGATATTGTTCAATTTCTGATTTTTGAAAGTTAAATATGCTCTGATTGTACATCAGCTTGTGATGCATATTATCTAATACATGATTTTGATAAACAATTTTCCTCAATTTCATGCGTTTTATGGGCACTTTTCTTCTACTGCATGCACTTTTGCGGGGATTTTTGCTTGCAATCCATATGGCAAAATTCAAGAAAAATCATGCAAATCAGTATATAAATGAATGTTTGATTAATCATGGGTTAGCTAGTCTTAATACTGCTGTCACTCACTCACAGCTAGCTATCCAGTTTGAGCTTCATTTGGGAAGACTGATTAAGGGATCTCACCTTTTCTTTCCATGAATCTGCTGAATTTGAGGAGCTTGATCAGCAGCAGTGGGATAGAACAGGGGAAGAAATAGGCTTAGCTATTGGGGGAAGGACTTGGATCTCACATGCCCTTTTAAATTCAATGAGATTTTGTGATATAATTAAAGCATGTCACGCTTTAATAACTTTCTTGAAAAATAGCAATAATTAAAGCATGTCATGCTTTAATGACTTCCTTGAAAAATAGCAGTCTTCAGCTGCTTCTCAAACATTTATGAAGCAAGTCATCATGTAAATATTCAAGGATCAAAGCTATGCTTGTGATCATTACAGTAACGAAGCAAGTAACGGCCATAGACATCACAAGCCAGAAATTATGTTATTATCACTACTTTCTGGATTATTAACTGCAGATGAACAGCATTCAAATATAATGAAAAGGTCAACTTGTTCTTCTGTTCTGGTTCCTTTGAAAATAACTCTTGACCTTTCATATTTCGGTTTCTTCTTAGGGATAGGTTGCCTGGTTTTGTATCAGGACGGTGCCCCCTGTCCAATGTCCTAATTAGATAAGAGACAAGGGCATCCACGGGACTACAAGAAAATAATATATGCGGCTAAGGGTTGAACTATGGAGCATCAAGGACTCCATAAGAATATCCCTTTATTGCCAACAGCTCCCCTTTCTCAATCTGATGTTTTACCTTGACAATATTTTGACAATAGTGACCTGAGGTTTTCCTAGTTATCTAGGCAGATGCTAATGGCTCCAAGTCACAGAAGCAAATTCTATAATTCTGTTAAGCGCTCCAGCTAAATGACAGCAGAAGAAAAATCAGCAGGTTTCTAAAAAAGAAAGTAAGCTACCACTAAGGCCTTCCTTTCCATGTTGAGCAAGTGAAATTCTTACCACCCTTTTTATTTTTCATGTGCAAATAAATGCCTCCAGAAAAATGCCAGTAGGACAGGGGTGTCAAACTCAAGGCCCATGGGCTGGATCCAACCCATGGGGGGGCTTAGATCTGGCCTGGAAACAGTGAAGGACTGGCCCATTTTTGGCTGCAACAGCTTCCTGCAACTCTCTTCCAGTGAATGACAATTGGCTTACCTGAAGGGTCATTTTCTGGGTGCTGCGAAGTCCAAGCATGGGTTAAATACAGCCAATCTGCCCAGGACTGAATTGAAACTTTAAACCACGCCTCTGGTGCTGATTATTCCTCAGAGTTTTCTCAATGAAGGCGTGGACATTGCACTCTGAGAAGTTCAGGAACAAAGTCATACAACAGTCTGCATAAGAGTCACATGTCCAGTTCAAAAGTCTGCAACAAAAGGTGGAGACAGACCCCAGGGTGGGGTTGGACTCTCCTTCACAGCACCCAGAAAATGACCCTTCAGATAAGCCAATGGTCATTTTCCTGGGTGCTCCTTAGAGAGACCAAGCATGGGACATACCCAAGCTAAATGTCACTAGGGCAGGAAGAAGAAGCCTCCAGGGTCTCTCCACTTGTATAGATGCCCTGAAGAACTCGCCTCCCAAATCTCCCCTCCACAGAAGCAAATTTGTCCAATTTGTAGTTCTGAACAAAAGGAGAGAAGGAAGTCCAGGTTGCACAGTCGGAAGCCACGGATAGCTTAGTGGGGAGATAGATCGCAGCGGGGTTGCTGCAATCACGCTGGCGTCGATGCTCCAACCCACGCGCCTCCTCCAGCAGCTGCCTGTAGCCTCATGGCGCCCGAGCAAGCCCAGGACACCAGAGAGGCTAAAATGGGTGAAATCCCGGGGAATCCTTAAAGGAAAGGAACTCACCAAGCCTGCTCACCATGCTGGAAATTGAAGAAGGAAGAAAAAAACACAAAAAAATACAAAAGGAAATAAAGGAGAGTCCAAGCAATCTGGAAGTACTGAAGAGAAACTCGAAGCACGTCCACTGGGCTGACTGAATTGAAAAAATCTGGGGAATAATCAGCACCAGAGGCATGGCTTAAAGTTTCAATTCAGTCCTGGGCAGATTGGCTGTATTTAACCCATGCTTGGACTCTCCAAGCAGCACCCAGGAAAAAATGGAGCTTCCATTTTCGCTAGCAGAGTGCTCAGGGCACCACGGGCACCTCCGACATGAGTGATATCAAGCTATCCATGCCCACCCAGATCATGCCCTCCCATCCTCTTGAGGTCAAACACAACCTTGCTAGAACCCTCAATGAAATTGAGTTTGACACCCCTGCAGTAGGAGGATTATTGTCCTTGTTGGATCCTGCTTGTGGATCCTCCAAGGGATCAGTGATCTGCTTGGTTATTGCTGGGATACATGAACTGATTTAGTTTGACTTGTAGCTTTAGTGAGCATCAAAAAAATTCATTCACTGATCCAGATAATGTTTCCTATGAAAATAAGGTTTCTTAAAGAAAGATATTTGCTTGCAGAAATAATGTAAGCTTTTTAAAAAGTGGTTGCTTAAAGGCTTAAAGTTTCATTGTCAATTAGGAACATATCTACTGCCTACAACTTTGTTTGCAAAGGACTAAAACAGTGGGGATTTTTATGTGCTATTAGTTAAATTCACTATCACCTGACGGATTATTATCTGATCCAACATAATGATGTGCAGAAATTAAGAGGTAGCAATGAAACAAGAAAAAGAACTGCATGCAGGAGATTTAGACAAAGTAAAAGCACTCCCTTGTTTCTTAGAAAATTGTTTTTTTTTTACTTGTTACAGATGCTACTCCTTGGCATTCTTATCTGACATCTAAAATAGGATAACTGGATGATTTAACAGTGCTAATATAGACAGCTAACGAGGAGATGTCTATATGTAGCGACCTGCTGCACATTTGTATTTCTGATTCAGTGAGGAGCTCTTTCCTTGATGGTTTGGAAAGTGTGGCATTAACTGTTAAACTCATTGATTCATCTACATCTATATATTTATACAGAGGGAAATAAATCAGTGGCGTTCCCTATTGATTGGGGATGGGTAGCAAAGCATTGTGCTGGTTCCACGTGTTGATAGAGGAGGAGAAATCTGTGGCCCTGGCTTTGTGGGGTGCCTCAAGGTTTAGTCCTTTCTCCCCTTCTGTTTATTATGTACATGAGACTGCTGAGTTAGTTCATCAATGGTTTGGGGTTATGCATCACCAATATATGGATGATACTCAGCATTATATCTCCATCCCTCTAAGCTGTGAGGGCCGGGATGGGCTGCAACAAGCCTCAAGTCAACCCCAACGAGAATGAGTGGCTTTGGTACTTTGAACTTTCTAGTACCAGGAACAATGGTCTTGGATGGGATGGCACTGCCTTAGACAGTCCCGATGCATAATCTGTGGAGTGTTCCTGTATTTACGGCTCTTACTCGAAGATCAAACAGAGTTCAAGATGGGAAGAGCTTAGCTTGTATTGACAGGACATTGTGACTTAAAGCAGCCCAATATGAGGAATGCGAGTACACATGGATACACTTTCAATCCCTTTTCTGAATAAAAACAAAGAACTTCTAGATAACTATTTTGATTCAATCCCTTCTAAAAGATTGCTACCAACATGTAAATAAGCCCGAGGAATAAATGCAACCTAGCAGTTCAAAAGCATGCAAATGCAAGTAGATAAATAGGTACCACTTCGGTGGGAAGGTAAGAGTGTTCTGTATTATCTTGAGGTATAGTCATGCTGGCCATAGGACCATGGAAGTGTCTTCAGTTATTTATTTATTTATCTATCTATCTATCTATCTATCTATCTATCTATCTATCTATCTATCTATCTATCTATCTATCTATCTATCTATTTATTTATTTATTTATTTATTTATTTATTTATTTAGAAAATGTATATTGCCACCTATTCGTACATGGTGACTCAAGGCAGCTTATAAGGATATTAAAAACACCGTATAAAGGAAATAAAAATAATAAAAAGAAAAATAATAAAATAATATTCAATATTCTCTGTATTTTTCAATATATTCTGTTTTGTTTCTTTGATGCTGATACTGAATGTATGATTGCATTATCCTCTGTCTTTTTTTTTTAGCTGCATAATTTGACAGCATGTCTTAGCTTCATTTAAGAGTATGAGTAATATGCAGACTTAAGACTTGTCAGCAGCCCTGAAAAAGAACATTTATATGTATGAAAATAAAATGATGGGCTCTTTTTTAGGTTTTTTTTTAAACCTCCACTACAATCCATTGCAGTTTTTTGAACCACATCTGAGGATTCTTTCTTAGTTCAGAATATAAAGAAGGCAGGGAGCTTTCATTTTTCAAACTGCAGCAGCATTTTTATATTTCTCTATAAATTATTTGGAAAAAAAATGAATATCAAGATAGGAAGTAGGAGCCATTTTGTTTTTCCAACAGTTAAGTGCAGAAATAGCGGATTTATTGGTGGGTTTTATGAGAAACTATATTGGTTATTGCAATGTATATTCAATCTTCCAGTGGCTGAGTTGTAAAAGACAAGCATCTTTTAATATGTTTTTTATCCACTGGTTTGAAAATAACAGAAATATATTCATATTTGAAGAAGGTTGTTTGAATGTAACTTGAACCTATAATATTCCCAGTTTTGTCACTTTAACAAATTCAACCAAAGTAATAATTCAGACAGATTAACAAATTAATTCTTCTGAAGTTAGGAAAATATCAGTTCAACAAGATTTAAACAACTATTAAAAGTGGTGTCCTTTCTATTCAGGGTCCAAATGAAGTTCTTTGCAGAATTCTAACTTTCAACAGAACAATCCTGATAAAGATATGTCAATAAATTGGCTTGAGAATTTAATCATAGTATAATACAAATTTTCTCCTATTCTTATTTTTCAATTGCTCTTTCCTCTCCAGAGCAATTCCACCAAAAATAAATTAATTCCACCATCCTATGAATCTTTCTAGGTTGTATTACAATTATTGTGACAAATATTTGCACTCCTGGTGCATCATTTAAATTGTTTATATTTTTTATAAAGCAAGAACAAGAACAATTCATGCCTATTCAGAAAGAGGACCGAAGCAGGACCGAAACCCAAGCCTAATATTGGATTCAATTAAAAGGTAAAGGTTCACTTCGGACATATGTGCTAATTGTTCCCGACTCTAGGGGCAGTGCTCATCTCAGTTTAAAAGCGGAAGAGCCAGTGCTGTCCAAAGACGTCTCCGTGTTCATGTGGCCAGCATGACTAAAACCGAAGGCGCATGGAACACTGTTACCTTTCTACTTGCATTTTTACATGCTTTCGAACTGCTAGGTTGACAGAAGCTGGGACAAGTAATGGGAGCTCACTCCATTACACTGGTGCTAGGGATTCGAACCGCTGAACTGCTGACCTTTCTGATTGACATGTTCAGCATCTTAGCCACTGAGTCATTGCATCCCTTATTGGATCCCTATAACTAGGCTTAAATCCTGGTGACTATGGGGAATTGCCCTGTTTCTGATAATAATCTGTAGCTCTAACAAAAACGTCCCCGTAATTCCTGATAGTGTTTATCCATCTTATTGGTTGCCTCCTCCTTCATCCCTCAATTGTGTCAACATCATCATGTTTTCTAGTCTAATTTCATTCCCAGTACGTCCAAATTATGTTAGTTTCTGCTTGTCAGTTCTTGCCTCAAGTGAACTGTCAGGTTTTTTTTTCCAGGACCAGATGCTCAGTCCTGAACCAAGACTTGGAGCTGCTTGGATGCTCCAAAAATTGCAAATCCATAATTTGAAGTTATCTATCTACTTCCTCTCAGTCTTTCCCACTGTCCAGCTTTCTCAGCCACACACTGACACTGGGAAAACCATTCCTTTATCCTTATACCAATTGTCGCTGTGATATTCTTATCCTTTTATCTCCCATTGTGTTCCTCCATAGAATTAATCAGTATTTTACTTCTCCAGGACATTTTCCACCTTTAGCTATTCATGAAGCCAAGAAAAAGAAGTAGTCCTCGCTTTTTGATTGTTAAATTAATTCACTAAATGTATTAGGTGATGTCACTTTTGTCTCCTTAAGATTAATCCAGATATTTCATTTTGTATTTTAAATTTTATAATGAGCAATTCTAATTAATTCCATCTGCACATTTCAAATTCTAATCTCCAAGTTTCTTGTTCACTGCAATATTTCTTCAAAATCTCACCCAATGGCCATAATGTAGTCTACATTGTAGCATGATTTACACAAGCAAAATCTTTAGGGAGGAAAATAAAGCAAAGCCTCTTGGTCTTATGTTAGCCATCTGATCCTTCCATTTTTTCATTTGGCATTTCTCTGTCTGTATAGTTCTTTATAAGCACCTTCCTCATGCTTTGTTTGCATTAGGAATTCAAGCAATAATTAGATAATGTATACAGTTTCTTGCATCTTCCTTGCACAGCACAGTTATATATAGCATAGTTTATTCTGTCTCTAGGCCTCAGTCTTGTTCCAAAATTGTTAACACAGAGCTGCTAGTACTTTGGTAGCTTTAAATAAGATTAATGCACCTATCATTGTACTTGACAGCTGGCTTTTGGCTTCTCATGCCACACTTAGTCAGTTTTGAAATTAATTTTCCTTTGTCCAATATTGGTGTTATTTTACAGTCGTATTCCACCATAGTCCTTCCATTTTTATCTTTTTCTACAGTAATACAGCTCTGCCATGATTAATCTTGAATAATTTCATTTCAGCTTTACATTTTCTTAGGATTTCCCTGATCTTCTTAAAACTTCTCTCGTTTTCATTGTCTTGTTACTTTCCTCTATACATTACATTTTAGATTAAGATCTCTTTACTTGTCCTTTTTGTTTAATGTTGAAAACATGTAATTGATTGTTGAATTGCTTTCATATTGCTCAAAGCTTTCAAACTATCATATTAGCTGGTTCTGCCAATCGCTTGCACTTTTTCTTCTTTGAACCTTGAGGGAATTGTTTCCCTGCTCTTCGCAATATCACATCTTTCCTCTTGGTTCTTTTACCTAAATTAAGCATCCTGACTCTATTCCTGACATTGATCATAGAGTTGCCTGCATATCTTCCAGGTCAACTCTTTCTGGTACCTGTACTCGTCAAGTAGAAGAGCCAAGGTGGCGCAGTGGTTAAATGCAGCACTGCAGGCTACTGCTAGATCAGCAGTTCAGCGGTTCAAATCTCACCGGCTCAGGGTTGACTCAGCCTTCCATCCTTCCGAGGTGGGTAAAATGAGGACCCAGATTGTTGGGGGCAATATGCTGACTCTCTGTAAACCGCTTAGAGAGGGCTGAAAGCCCTATGAAGCGGTATATAAGTCTACTGCTATTGCTATTGTTTTAACCCGTATGTTATTTCTGTTGAGAATATTTATAAATATATATTTATATAAACATTTAAAAGTAGTAGATTTAGCAATAGCAGTTAGACTTATATACCGCTTCATAGGGCTTTCAGCCCTCTCTAAGCGGTTTACAGAGTCAGCATATTGCCCCCAACAACAATCCGGGTCCTCATTTTACCCACCTCGGAAGGATGGAAGGCTGAGTCAACCCTGAGCCGGTGAGATTTGAACAGCCGAACTGCAGAAATGCAGTCAGCTGAAGTGGCCTGCAGTGCTGCATTTAACCACTGCGCCACCTCGGCTCTTGATTTAGCAAAAATAATTCATATTCCTTTCTACAGTATACGCCCGGTTGTCCCTGGGAGCCAGAGGTGGTATTCAACCAGTTCTGACAGGTTCTGGAGAACCGGTAACGGGAATTTTGAGAGTGGGGAGGGAATCGGGATTTTGCAATATCCTTCCCCTGCCAC
Source organism: Thamnophis sirtalis (assembly GCF_051295495.1). Lineage (NCBI taxonomy): Eukaryota > Metazoa > Chordata > Lepidosauria > Squamata > Natricidae > Thamnophis > Thamnophis sirtalis. The sequence continues at coordinate 105,401,195 of NW_028261386.1, read as the reverse complement.
ACCCACAGAACTGGTAGTAAAAAATTTTGAATCCCGCCACTGCTGGGAGCTGACTGGATTGAATATTTGATTTTTCTGTTTCCTACAAAGTTAGATTTAATTCCCTGTCGTAGAGAGTCTGTTGTTGAAACAGATATTGGCAGTGAACAAAGAATTATCCTCTTGAAACTCTATTAACCTCTCCCCTGCATTCTTATATTTACTCAATTCAATTTGAGCCCTTCCAGTTTTCACTTTTTCTCCTGCTTTGAGATTCTAATAATTCACAAGTAGTACTACACTTTTTCTAGGTGTTGCATTTATCTTCTCTTGGTTTTAGTTATAGGGTTCCTTAATTAGTCACTAAGTCTGTAGAATGGTATCTATTTATATAATATTTATGTAAATTTTAATAGAGATTATTCCACTGTTTGGGTAATAGTCCAGTATATACTCAGTGATTTTTTAAAAAATATTATTGCCACAGCACTTATTTGTATACATCAGTGTTGTGGCCCAGCAGGAGCCATTGGAGCTGCACCAGACTCCGACAGCGAGGGGCCATATGAGTCAGCTCTGGAGGATGTGGAGGACCCTGGACAGGCTTCCGACTCCTAGCAGGGTACAGAGAGGCTGATTGGCCACCAGGAGGCACCTGAGCCTTGGATCAGTGGGGAGGAGACAAGGGAGAGTGAGCCAGACGACAGTAGTGAGTTGTTCCTGGATGCATGGCATCGAAGGCTAATAGGCGTCAGGAACAGTTGCGCAGTTACAGAAGGTAATTGCACTCAGCTGGTGGTCATTAGGCTCCTCTCCAGACTATAAAAAGTCTACTTGTGCACACGCTCCTCTTTGCAGAAGTCAACACAGGATCAAATGTCGGAGAACATTGTATGAGCTTGGCAGGCTGGATTGCTGCCAAGCCTTATCTGCGTTTATTGCTGCCCAAGCTTGTCTGTGCCGGGTTGCTGCCAAGGACCTATTTGTCTGTTAATTAAATGTCATAATTTATCTCTGGCTCGGAGTGTGCTTTGGTGTGGAATGAGGGGGGTCAGAACACATCAGTATCCATGGGTTGACATGAGTGGGGAAGATGTGACAAATGTCAATTATGATATCAAGACTCAGACGCCATAACTTACATACATACATATATATTGCATCTGAATACAATATCTGGATCCATGTACAAAAGGCCAGAATTTGCCGGATATATTTCATCATTTTTGGTCATCACGGTATAATAGCAGATATCTATTGTTTTATGGTCTGAATGCTTTACAACACAGTAATTAAATTTAAAGTCTTGGCCCCCCAAACTTCATTTGTTCTTAAGGTACCTGAACTATGGGGAGCTTAATTTCCACTTCGACAATTTAGAGTTTTCCTTAAAACACGGCTCTTAAGTTCCGTGCCCCAAATATTAAAAAAGAGTTCTTTTTCTTTAGTACTGGCTCTTTCAATGACTAGAACTTGCAATTTTGTTCTGGCCACTTCACCTCTCCAAATATACTCAAAAAAGTTCAATATCCTTGCATTAACAGGCAGAACATTGCTTTCTAACATGTGCCTCCCACCCTTTGTACCTGACTTAACTAAATGTGTGAGTCTTGCCCATGTAGCCAGTTTCTTAGCAACAATTCAGAAGTGATTTGTCACCGTCTTCTCCTAGAGTTCCTTCTCCTAGGTGGGTTGGCCTTCCTCACACTTATTGACCCTTACTGGCCCTTTAATTCCTCTTTGTGTTTGCCATTTAGCTTTCGTTCTTTTTTTATATTTTACAAGCAAGAATCACCCTACCAGGAGTTCCCATTCTCATCAATATTGAGCCCTTCTAATATATCAAGATAGAGCTATAGAGAGGAATTAATTTAGACACAATTAAGCTTACGTCTATGAAGGCATACACAGGATCATATAGTTAAAGTCTTGCTCTTCCCTTTGGAATCTTAGAGTGGCCCTCTGAAAAATGACTTGCTATTCTTACAGCAATGTAAGACGTACTGCGGCATGCCTTCTGGTAGAGCAGCATGAACCACTGAAGTGGCCTGGCGTGGAATCGTGCCCAGGAAGATGCAGGAGATTAGTTTCCCCAAAAGCTGGGACAGCAGTACCAACGGAACCACCTTGTCTGCTCGAATCTGGGCTGTCAACGCCTTGATGCTGTTCTGTCACTCCTGGGAGAGAAAAACCTGTCCTGTAGGAGTATCTATAAGTTCCCCCCAAGTGCAACAGTCTCGTAAAGGGGACTGGATGACATTTGTCCAGATTTACAGAAAACTCATAGTCTCTTAGAACCTGAATGGTGGTATGAAGGTCCCTTTCCGACTGCTGGCGGGACAAAGCCCAAATTAGCAAGTCTTCTAGTTAACACTGGATTCAGATGGGCAACGTCCAAAGGTATGCAGCCAGTGCTACCAGAATCTTGGTGAAAGTCCTTGGGGCCAATGCAAGGCCGAATGGAATGGCTGCGTATTGAAAATGTCGGCCGTTGTAACAGAATCTCAAAAAGTGTCTGTGATTGGGATGTATGGGAACATGGAGGTAGGCCTCTGTCAGGTCCACTGAAGTCAAAAGTTCGCCGTGCCAAATTCCCGCTAGGTTGGCCAGAATCATTTTGCTGATTCTCAGCTTTCCAGTGGGTCTTGTATGCAAAAGATCCCTGTCCTCCTGATTACAGTTTAAAATGTGACTAAGATTAATCAAGGCTGTTCAGAACCTTTTTTCAGGGTTGGGACACTATGATTACAGGCATGTTTACAGCTAGAATCTTGTAGGGAATTACCAGCCAATCATCACTTCCTCTTTATTTTCCAAAACAAAACCTGATCCATTGGTATTTATTTCCACATCCCTGAAATGAAGATGGAGTAAAGCAAGAGGTGGTAGAATCTGGTGAATTATTCATAACATGTTAATCCCCGTTTATTATATGCAGAGAGATCGTTCAGATATATATCTCTTCTTGTTCCTGAAAGGTTCATTACAAGGATGAAATGAAGAAAATTAGTTATAGAACAAGTCAACCACAGTGGAATGCAGCACAAAAAACTTTTCAGTCCTCAACTAGGGATGTCTGTCATCTTTTTTTTTGAAGAACCCAATTATTGTCAGTAATGACTGTCTGATGGCTTAAGGGCACTTCTATATAGAGAATGGAATTTCAGATCTGAAAGCAACACTCTGAAGGACAAGCCTCTTTGGATCTAATTTATTCATGGATATCTTAGCTGTCTGTTCTTAATCACATTTATACCCAAGTAAATCTCATTACTTGCATGTAGTTTCCCTTCTTAGGAGCCTGTATAAAGGCCCAGTGAAATTGCTACCCGCTGGAAAACCATGCTACATTAAAATGTGTTGTTTCCATTAGCAAGGCAAGTGCAGAGGTGGCATTCAGCTGGTTCTCCCTGGTTCAGGCAAAATGGTAGCGGCAGCTGCAGGAGGCGCCACTCATCCACCCAGACATAATGTATGAGCACTGTGCATGCACAGAAGGCGGTATGCATGCACAGACGCGGCACATGTGCTCACATTTGCGAACCGGTAGAGAAAGTAAGTGAATCGCACCACTGGGCATGTGGAACCTTACTTAGATTTCACAGGCCAAGTGAAGGAGTAGGATTGGTTGGATTTCCTGCCTTCATTTCGCTTCCCATCAAGCATCATCTGCCAGCAGGAAAACAGCCAGCAATCTCACTCCCTAACTCAGGGGTATCAAAGTCAAGGCCCACGGGCCAGTTCCGGCCCACAGGGTGCATCGATCTGGCCTCCAGGGCTGGCCTGGAAACCACAAAGGACTGGGCCATGGTGCCTCTGCCAGTGAAAACGAAAACTCTAACTCACCCCAAGCCACCCCCACCCACAACCCTGATTCAGCCCTCAATGAAATCGGGTTTGATTCCCCTGGAGATCGACCAAAGAAAGAGATTAGACAGATGCTTGGAATGGCTGGTTTGGTTTCCTATTAAATTACCTGACAGGTGGCAGGAGCGAAGGGGGCATCTGGGGCAAAGTAGACAGCGACCGTCATAGCTGCCCTTCAGGAGCTGTTCTCCAGCAATCCAGCTATTTCTGAATGTGGAAGGCTCAGACTGGGTACAGAAATAGCCCAAATAACAGGTAACCAGCGCAGAGGAGAGATATGATATAAAGTCAACTATTTTTTCTTATATTTTTTTATCCCACTTTTTAATTTTTATTTATTTATAAAACTTATAGGGCAACCAATCTTACTGGATGGTAACTCTGGGTGACTTATATACTGTATTTATATATACATATACATGGGGGGGGGAGGCAGATGGCAACCATACTAATACTCCTTTCTCTTCCTATTTTTCTCACAAAATAATCCTGTGAGGTGGGTTGTGCTGAGAAAAATGCTGAGACCTAACACATCTGGGGGTTTTTATGCCTAAAGTAGGACTAGAACTCACACTCTCCTAGTTTCTAAACTACCACCTTAATTATTACACCAAACAGGTTCTCGGAGATTATTCTCTCAAATCTGTTCTTGCGTGACCAAAGCAGATTGACCAACAGATAGTGATCAACCAGCAACAGAAAATGATGACACCATAATAGTCCCCAGGATTACCACCATTGCCCAGGTAAACAGTACCTTATCTTTTACATGGAAAAGAATCAAATTCAATTGCAAGCATTTCCAGATGGAGCTCAGAAAAAGCTCCGTGCACTTGAATAAAATGCTGAACTAGTTATCCTAATGACTAACTTCAGTAAAGTAACTTTTTAGCTTGCTTTTTGTTATACTTATAAATGCTTTTACAATTGGCACCTGCTTGAATAGTTACAATGGAAAGAGACATTCAACCAGGAAAAGCTGAAAGGGAGCAGTAATAAAGAAAAATGCAAAAAAGGAGTGCAACACTTTTTGAAATACTTTTAAAGAGAGAATAGGTTTCACAGAAAATAACCTCAAGGCTCTTTCTGAAAAATCCTTATGTTTCTTCATCCTTCCTACAATTTGTGTTGTTTTCAGATGGTTTTCTTGGTGGTACACATGCATTTATGTCCCCGTCCTTCAACTTCATTGCTCATTTCAGCACCCAGCAGTGGAAATGAAGTAAGAGAGAAGGACTGAATGTCCCATCAGTTGGGCAAGCCAGCCTATTGTTCAGGCCTCACTTTTAAAAAAATCACTCTATTCATCATTACAAATATCTCAGCTCAGTTCCTAACAGTCAGACCTTTTTTTAACACGGAGTTCCCCATTAGCACATCTTGCTTCAGCAAAAGCTTTCATTGATATCACAAAAGATTTCAGTCTCACATTCACCATAGTCCGTTCTCCAGTAGGGCCAGTATCAACAGAATTAGGAAACCGATGCCTCCCACCTCCACCGGTTGCTAAGAGATTCTGGCAAAATGCTATTTTCAACAATAAGGGCATAAAAAGATCTCTGCTAGACTAGAGCAAGTATTGTTTAGCCCGTCATCTTCTTTTCTACCATCTAAGTATTGTTTTCCTGCCTATTTTTCTGGCTTGTCCTTGTAACTAGAGGGGGTTTGGGAAAGACATCCATAAGCAATGGTGCCTTTCCTCACCCTTAGCTGGAGGACCAACAACAAACACTCTGAGAGAGAGAGAAAAACAACTGTTTCAGAGGATCATCAAGGAAGAATATGACATTGCTGATGTGTGGGTGCTTGTAAAACATCTCTGAACACAATGGAGATTGAAGGTGACAAGTTGCTGCGGAAGAAGTTACTGGTTGGTTTTGATCGTTAAAGTTTTCAATGGCCCATAGAAAAGATGGCTGGAGTTCTGCTACTTGTGCATCAAATAGAGATTGTCTTAGGCTTTCTATTGTCATCCCAGATATCAGAAGTTAGTAGACACCTGTGTAGCTCCCTGAATGAAAGTAGATTAAGTACTCCAATTTGATCTGTTCAGCTTCTGTCCCCAATATTCCATAAATTAAAAAAGCTGAGACACAATTACATTTTCATACTTACCAAGAACCATTGTGAAAAATTACTTTATCTTACACATCAGAGTTGGGTTCCTACCAGTTCGCACCTATTCGGTAGAACCGGTTCGTCAAATCTACTGAACCAGTTAGAAGAGGTTCCACCAGTGGACCCAGAAAGCAGGCCACACCTACAGAAGAGGTTCAAAAAAATTTTGAAACCCACCACTGGTCCTTGGATATGATTATTCTGCACTATCATGCTCATATTTATAAAACTCAGTGCCTCTGTGAAAGGTAAGGATGACTACTGCGTTTGTGGTGCAATCAGAACATGGCGTGTGTTGAAGTTGTTTTAACGCAAACCAAAGATGCCTTTTAAAAAACAAGTTTACATCATATTCTTATGCATGCCAGTGCTGTGTGTGAGGTAATTTAAGGTGGTTCTGACAAGTGTCGTTGGCATCTTCATATCCGGTCACATGGGTGGCAAGCCACTCCCATCTGGTCACATGGGCAGCAAGCCACTCCCACAAAGGAGGCCACACCTACAGAGTAGGTTCGAACAATTTTTGAAACCCACCACTGTTACGCATTCTGTATTGGCAATAGTTTTATTTGCCTGGGGCTGCTGAGAGTGGAATATAGAGTGGGATTTTCAGAGTTTTCATTGTCATTTGCCTTAATTTGTCTGTTTGAGGGCTTATGGAGCATTTTTCATTGGTTTTTCATCCGAAAATGGGGAAGTAATTGAGAAAGCGTTTTTTGCAATCATGGTCAGAAAGTTTTGTGACAGCTGCTGCATTAAGAATTAAGGCATTCACAGAGTCTTTGAGCTGCTGCCCTTTGGCCATGGGTTATTATCATTATTTATCTTTTGCAAATACAAAACTGTGATCAATGGGGGGAAAAAACGATTGGCCTAAAGCCATAGGGGGGGATTAAGGCCGGGGATTGAAATTCAGCACTCTCTCAATAAATGCAACAAGTCCTGTCATTGCGGAATCAGAGAAAAATATTTTCCCCAAGAAGCAAGGTAGCTGCCGTACATCCAGGCTGGATTCGATTGACAGCAGGGTAATCCCCTCAGCTCAAGGCAATTTAACTACAACTAATGTGGGATAAGTGAATGGAAGAGTGCAATCAAGTTTGAAATGAAAAAGCTTAGTGTGAATTGAAAGAAAGGAAGAAAATCCTAAGAAATGCAAAGGTTTTATATGGCCAACTTCACACATAGCCTTGCACCATGTACCAAAGTGTTCTAATTATTAATTTTCAAATGCACAATATAGGAAGAATAACAGATCAATAGCATCTTAAAAACCTAAAAGGTTTGATCATAGCATGATTACTGTCTCACACCAGCATGCCTACCGTCCCTGTCCTACCGTCCCATTTCCATGTACTCTTTTTATGTATTTATGGCAACGTTTTGCTCGTTTATATCCATTTATTTGTCTCATTTTTTTCATGTGATTTCATACTTGTTTCCTTGTACTTGTTGACAAATAAATAAATAAGAGTGGGGGATTGGGGGGTCTTCTGGTTTTCTGGAAAGTAAAGGCAGGAGAGAGAGAAAATGTTTTCACACTGGCACTATAACTTTACTATAAAAAGTAGCATTAGTACTTGGTTTCCTGCCTGGAAAATCCTCAAAAGACTGGCCTGAGGTGATTTGAAGCCTGTTATTCCCCCTCAGTTCAGCTCACCTCATATGGCTGCTGCAGTGTGAAAAACAGAAGAGGGAACACTATGAACCCTGCTTTTAACTCCTGACTGCAAGGCGATAGTGTAAAGCTAACAAACAAATAACTAAATATGCTGTGCAGTGGAACTAGTTCCTTCTTCTTCAGTACAGAAAACTAGAAGTCTGGTAGCTTCTTTCCCAACTATAACGAATTGTATTAAAGCTCACAAAAAAGTTAATAAAATACATTGATCAGAAGTAGCTTGCCAATTCTTTCTGTTTGGTTTTGTTTTTAACCATCATACAGTTCTCCTTCTCCAGTACGGAGAGTTGTATAGGCTACTGTATGGCACAGAATAGATCACTGTAGCATTTTAGCTACAAAACAAGCTAAAGCTATATTTTAAGCCACTGACATTTCTTTGAATAAAAGGTCGCTTGGCATTGGGACAGACTTTCCCAATAGTTAGATCTTTTAGCCCAGAAGGATTTTCTCCGAATCGGCGTGCCAAGGGTGCACAAGAGAAGAATCACTGCTTCTCATTCAGCACAACTCAGGAAGCAGCAGCTAATCTATAGATCTAACTGTGGCAGCTTACAGTTTATTCATTATAGCTGCGCCGACACTTCTGTTTATTGACACATTCTAAATTGAACCTGATTGTTTACAACAGGTCAATATTTTCAGAATTGTATCTCATGATGCTTCATTTAGCTGCATAGATGTTTGCGGGAGGGGGAGTGTGTGGGACCCGCGCGGGAGGGGAGGGGAATGATGAATGCAGAGTAATATAGGCCATCAAACAGTTTCATCACACTTCATCATGCTCTTTATCTCTTTCTCTCACACCTTTCCCAACTCCCAGACTGGGATAGAAAAGCTGTTCGCAAAATATGAGGTGTTCCATAGCACACCACTCCCATTGATTAGTAGGGTAGATGCTTTAGCAGATTCTTCCTCCTCTTCTCCCTCTGCCTCTGCCAACCCATGATAGTTTCGAAAAATCGAGACGGTTTTCTAAATCTGTACACATACTTTGTAAAATAAAAGCAAGGCCGGAATTTTGGGTGGGCTAACTGCTCTTTTTGAAAGCTGCTCTGTGCCTCTCTTCATCTTTCCCATTCAGACTAGAATAAATGCTCTTCTGGCTGTGGACCAGCACACAAACACACACTTAGAAAACTGTGGAGGGAGAGCAGAGATGCAGGAAGTACTCAGAAACCTCCTTTATACATTCATTGGCCTTAACTGACAACACGGATCATGTTATTAAAGATTCCATGGCAAATAACAGCTTCTTTCACTGTTATAAAACACAGGGACTACCAATATTATGACAGCGAGACTCTACAAGGGCCCTACTGGGCCTATTTTGACATCCAGGAATTCCAGTCTGATTTTAAAAGAAGTATAAATAATGCAGGCAAATAAAACACCTACATTTCTCCTGCTGTGTTCAAGGAAGAGAAGAGGGGATAGGTCAAAAGGACAGAACTCTGAGTAAGTCATCAAGCTTCGCCTCTTGGCACACAGCAGCCAGTTGAAAAAAAAAACCAAATTTGTGGGGTCAGAGCTAATACTGTATAGCTGGGCAGCAAAAATTTGGGTGATCACTAGTTGGCAGCAAAAGAGGAGTAGGAAACAGCACATTGATGCCATCTAGTGGTCTTCCATGGTATTGTCTACAATAACATTTTTTTTTAATGGTTACAGACGCTTACATTGTAAGTAGGAAAGGCAGCAACCCAGCGGCTATGGCTTCCTTTTATGGCTGAAGGCTGACATGCAACCAGTGTGCAAAAAGGCTCTGTTCCAACTCTGTATAAAGCACCAACATGAAAAATAACCTGGTGTGTTCATTGTTCTAGAACCCAGAAAAGAGATTCCAGTTGCTCCCTCTATGATGATAACCTTCCCCTAGAAGCACTAAAGAGAAGATGGAAGCAGAGGAGATGGGTGTCCAATTGGGGAAAAAAGGACCAAAGGGGACTAGTAAGTTTTCTCATCTTGTGGCTGGAAAAAATATAAGGCAGGAGGGACCACTGTGTTCACCTTAGGAAATAAACGGATGTGTTGGGATCACAAAAATCTCAGACTACCCAGCTATTCTGCCAAATGCCTAGAGCAGTGTTTCTCAACCTTGGCAACTTGAAGATGTCCGGACTTCAACTCCCATGTCCGGACTTCAACTCCTAGAGGACATCTTCAAGTTGCCAAGGTTGAGAAACACTGGCCTAGAGATTATACTGTCTGGAATCCCTTTGAGAAAGAGTGCAAATCATATTGAATCCCCTGGTCTCCATTACATGATATGCAAACACTTTCCTATGAAGTGTTAACTTTTCCCTGTCATAGCTTCTCTACTGATAGGTGGGGTGTGCAGGAGTGGGCTTCAAACATTTCAGTAATGGGTTCTCTGCTCAATTGCTGAGTGGGCATGGCCATGGTGGTGCAGTCAGCTTCCTGCACCATAGCAGGGAGGGGGGCATTTTTGTCTTCCCTAGGCTCTGGAGGCTTTCCTCAAGACTCTGGGAGGGTGAAAACTGCCTCCTCCAGGCTCCTTCCAGAAGGCCTGTTTTTCCTCCTCCCTGAGCCTCCATGCGGGCCCTGCACTTACCTCGCATCCAAAACTGGCCACGTGGAGACTGGGAGGAGCATGGTGGGATGAAAGGGGAGGCACATGCTGAGCGGAGCCAGTCCTGGGGTGGAATTTGGAGGTTCTCCAGACCAGCCATAACATTAGCTATGGGTTCTCCCAAACCTGGGCAAACCTGTAGCAGCCCACCCTTGGGTGTGTGGCAGGAACTCTCTCTACAATTAGAGGAATTTTTATGATCAGTGGTGGCCAAAATTAGGCAGCTCCCAATATCTTGTCTTTTGCCTCTCATCTTATTTCTGGAGGACTGCCACAAGTTCTGCTGGGTCTTCTGGAAAAGTGTCTCATTCTTGCTCTACCTTGCTGTTCTTGATGGAAAGATAATGACATGCATTGCCGCATATGTTAGTCAATGCAGGTTAGTTTCATCAGCTTCCTTGATGGTCAAATATATGCACACATACCCATTCTTCTCAGAACTTTTTCATTTTTTGGCAGTGTCATGAAATGTGTTCCCCTGGTGCCATTGTTACAGGTCTGTGACAACTTGCCATGGCCAACTCACCACGAGACAACTCCCCGTGGGACAAGAGTAACACTAATATTGAAGAAATAGTGGAATAGAATCATTAAAGAAAGGATGCCAAAGGAGGGACAAAATGAAATCTGAAGGACACAAATTAAAATAATTCTTAAATTGAGCCGAGGTGGCACAGTGGTTAAATGCAGCACTGCAGGCTACTTCAGTTGACTGCAGTTCTGCAGTTCGGCTGTTCAAATCTCACCGGCTCAGGGTTGACTCAGCCTTCCATCCTTCCGAGGTGGGTAAAATGAGGACCCGGATTGTTGTTGGGGGCGATATGCTGACTCTGTAAACCGCTTAGAGAGGGCTGAAAGCCCTATGAAGCGGTATATAAGTCTAACTGCTATTGCTATTGCTATTTTAAATAATTAAATTGAATTGTTGAATTGTCCCACAGCTGTGGCAAGTTGGCCAAGACGAGTTGTCCCACAGCAAATTGGCCATGTCGAATTGGCCATGTCGAGTTGGCTGTAGCAAGTTTTCCCATTCCGCATTGTCACTACCTCAACATCTCTCCGGTTTCTCCTTGAAATTACTTTATGCAATAACTTTGTGATGCAGAGAGGGGACACGACGATTTAAATCCGCCTGTGCGTATCAGTACGATTTATACAATGTGGAGTTTCATAGCCATCCACCTTGTGGATTAGTGCCCCTCCCAACTGTATAAAGAGGGAAAGGCCTGGTGATAAGCATCATTTGCTGGGAAAATGTGGATAGGAGTTGCAGACATGACCATAGAAGTCCAGTTATTGCAGATTGTGCTACAGCTACTCTCCCATCCATGATTTGCATTCAAAGAAGAATAAATAGCAAATGACATTTATCTTATGCCTCTTCACTCCCATTTCTCTTTCCATTTTGTAAGCTTCTGGGGGGGGAAAGAGGAAATGTTATTTGTATATTTCTTTGGGGCAGTTAATGAATTCTAACTTGTTTTTAATCATCCAGCCAGCAAATACAGTAAGACAATCCCCAGGGCAATGGAAATGCCGGGGCAGGGGATGTAGGGAGCCAAATCCAACTGCCTGGCTGCTCATAATTTACTTTCTGTTTTAGATTTTCCCAGAAATGTTGAGAGCAGAGTCGAAATCTGCTGCGGAGGTAGTTTTTTCCCCTTCCTGGGATGCAAAGAAACACCATCTTCTCTCCATTCCACAATAGATCTATCTCCTGCCTAACCAGCCTTGCCAATTTTGCCCCTGGAGGCTGATCCCCATCTGCTAAACCAGGGAGTAACTAATTTAAAGAGTTCTCTCTCATCACACATGGAATTTTAATGAAGTTAACGGAACCCCCTTCCTGCTCCCTTTGTTGACTCCGCTTTAAGAATATCAATACACAGGCTTACAATGAAAACCCTATTAAGGCTTGCAGCTACCGGGGATATGATTTTGAAATGCACTTGCTAGCCTGCATTAATCCCTTTGGTTTTGAAGGCTTTCTCTTCACCTCAATCAAAATGAGCTTTCCAGAGACAAATGGTTAAATAGCAGTAGCAGCCCTTTTCTGATAGCATCTCTACCAGAGGTGGGTTTCACATAAGTTTACCACCAGTTCGCCGCACGTGCATGCTACTTCAGGAGTGTGCGCGCCTTCCACACATCCGCTTTTCTTGCACGTGTGGCTTGCAAACATGTGCACAGCTTAGAAAATGTGTCTAAATAGGACGATATAAAGCCAGAGCAGGGGTGGGGAGGGCAGGGGGAGGGGGCAGGGCAGCAGGGGGTTCAGGGGGTTCAGGGGGAGGGGGAAGGGGGCATCACCACTACCAGTTCGCCCGAACCAGTCCGAACCAACTGAATACCACCTCTGATCTCTACATCTTTTAAGCTGGAAGAGATGCAAGTAACCACGTTGACCCAGGGCCGTCCCAAAGGAGGCCTGGACCCACATCGTTCTTCCTGAATCCCTTCAAAGTTGCATTTCTGTTGTTCAGTCAAGGCAAGATCTCAGAATTCAGCATTTGGTTGCCAGAGGAAAATAATTATCCTCCAACCAGGAAATTCTGCATGAAAATGGCCATCCCATTTGTAATGGCCTTCTTGGTCTCAAGTATTCTAGATGGAGAAATGCCGGCACTCTTCTTTCCCCAGGCAGCTTCATCTATTCCAAATAGCTTCCCTTGTCAAGTCCAGAAAAATATATTTAAGAGAAGTACCTGTCTCAGCCTAATCTTTCTCTGAAAAGTGTTACGAAGGAAAAATAGCACTTTGGCAAGACAATCCTATTGATGCTGATTCAGAAAAAAGTCCATGAAGTTCAGTAAGATATTCGCTCTCCCCCTCTCTCCCTCTTGCTCTGAGTTGCTTAGAGTAAGGATAACAACCAATAAGCACACAAACTGTCTATTCTACATTGCTTTGCATATCCCATTTATTCAAGACATTCAATCTGAATAGCCATATGTTGGAGAAGACACTGAATAACCACTAGATGGTAATAAAGGTATTTTTAAACAAGTCTAGTCTGCTCTAGTCACCTGGAATACTGCAGCCCATCCAAGTGATAGCTTTAGATTCAGTAATCTAGTTGCTCTCTTTTAACTAATGATTCCATAAACCAGTTTCAGCTGTTGCATCGAGATGGGCGTTCACCTTATTGATTTCTCCCTTATAAAAGCAGCCAAATGACAGTGATGGCAGCAAAAACTAGTAAGATAAAGCATTGTTCTTTCATTGCTAGAGTTCAGTGCTTTAAAATTTACTCACGCATACATCTATATGCTCGAACCGTGGTGATGTAGTGGTTAGAATGCATTATTGCAGGCTATTTCAGCTCACTGCCAGGAGTTCGATCCTCACCCACTCAAGGCTGACTCAGCCTTGCATCCCTCCCAGGTTGGTAAAATGAAGATCCAGATTGTTTGGGGCAACATGCTGATTCTGTAAACCACTTAGAAAGTGGTGTAAAGCACCATGAAGCAGTATATAAGGCCAAGTGGTATTGCTATGAGTCACATACTCCACAAATTCTAGACAATTCCAAAAAATTAACTATGGAAAGATAAAACCCCAAAAAAGATGCCTCTCATTAAAGGGTGCCTTCTTCCCCCATGCAGACAAGCATCCACTTCTGCTTGTTTTGCAGAAATGCCCACTGCCTTCCAAAATGTGGGCCAAGGAGTCAGATTAAATGCTGATGGAGATGCTGCTACTGAAAAGGCTTCCTTCTGAGCACCTTGATTTTCAACATGTCCTCTTGATCTGGAGATAGTAGATGGGCATATTTTACCTGGATCAGATGGTCCTGAAGGTAGGAAACCATCCAGAATCACTTAATGAGCCCCTCATAAAGGGTCTTCTTCCATGAAAGGTTGACCTTCATGGAAGACATCACATTACCCTCACGGCCTAGCCTTCAACTTTTCCCTCCCTCTTTTATTCATAAACTGCCCAAAAGCTCCAGTTTGGAGCAACAAGCAGCTCACTGGAATGAATGGGAGAATCCCATTATGAAAGTCCCAGCAGATAATAAAGTGCTGGATCTCATCTGCAAAAATCCAGATAATAACTAGATAGCAATCAAGAGTTAAGTTTTCTCGCTCTTTGTACTGCAGCCTAACAGCCAGGTGGCATTTCATACAGTATGTTAGACTAACCCAACACAAATTTATGATATATTGTGGTCTATTGGGTCTATTTAAATAATAGATTATTATTTTAAGGTATCCTTCCTGGCTTTTGCCGGGGTGGGAGGTGGGGGGTGTTTGAATGCAAGAAAAACAGAAGCAGGTAAGTTTTGAAGAATAGCTAAATAAGTGACTGATCCAATACTGCCCTCTTCTGGTAGAAGGAGAAAAAATGTGTGGAAAGAAGTGATAGAAAAGATAAGCCACTACAAATACATTTTATTTCACTGATACCAGCATTGATAAAGATCATGGCATACTTCTAAATGCAAGCTGTAACTGATTACCTAATTCAGTCAATTATGTATAAATGTTAGATACAATAATTGGTAATAAAACTCAAACTGCCATAGACATAACTGTATTTTCCTCCATCCTAGAAATTTGACAAAACTTTTTGAATACGCAAGCAAGATAATTCAGCATAGTTGGATTAAATGCCTATCTCCTGATGATTTCCGCAACCAGGCGATGACTTGAATTGGTGAAGCAGCTGTCAGGGTTCCAAATAATAGATCTATTTCAAGCAAAACTCCAAGGCAGGTGTATTCCTCAAAGAATAAGCTTTATTGGAAATATCAAATTGACACATGTCTGGTGAAAACAGACTCTGAAGGGCCCCTTGGCTTTCACCTAATTAAAAGTAAAAGTTTTCCCCTCAATCCCAAACAATTAGTCACATGGCCCAATCACAGCAGTGTCCGCTGGTCTAGTGACATCACTACTCCTCCTTCCGGCCAAGTGTGAGAACATCCTTGGTTCCCAGGCAAAGGAATTTTATTTTGACTACACAATCCCAGCTATCTCTAATCCCCCCCCTCCCCATCCCTTGCTCCACTGAATTTCCAAGATGCCTCCTAATCCAACAGTATTTGAGTATAGGGCCCCAAATTTCCATATGGCATCTTGCCATATTTATTGACAATTAACAGGAGTTGGAGAGAAGTATATCTAAAGCCAGCAATGGCGCAGGAAGGGTGAACTTTTTGTTGAGATTGAGGACCCAAGAATCAAGCAAGGATTTGAAGGTAGACAACAAACTACCACCATTCTTGTTTCAACAAAGTTTCAGTCCAGCAAGAAGTCTTTTTATCTCCTTCATATTTATTCGCTTCTTTGATTTCTCTCCTTCCTTTCATTCAAGAGCTCTTAGGAGCATACATAACTCTTGTTTCTCCCCTCTTCCCCAAAAAGCTAGACTGAGCTGGTAATGTACATGATCAAGCCAAAATCCCTAATAAATTACCATGATTAAGGGTGGAGCTGAAACTAGTTCTCTCTATTCCTAATTAGCAATAGCACTTAGACTTATATACCGCTTTACATGCTGTACAGCCCTCTCTAAGCGGTTTAGAGTCAGCATATTTCCCCCAACAATCTGGCCCCCAACCTCGGAAGGATGGAAGGCTGAGTCAACCTTGAGCCTGGTGGGATTTGAACTGCTAAATTACAGTCAGCCAGCAGCCAGCAGAAGTAGCCTGCAGTACCGCACTCTAACCACTGCGCCATTGAGGCTCTAATTCAACACTTTAACCCAGTGCTTCCCAAATCTGGGTTAAAATGGGGTAAAGCTGGTTTTTCTTTAGATAATGATACCCCAACCGGTTGCCCAATCACAACAGGGAAACTAAAAGTGAAAGGGCTATAATGAGTAAAAAGGACTTCTTGATAAATGGTTTTGAGTAATGAAGAAACTACAAAGTCTTGCATAGGCTTTGAAGCCAGGTGCCACCAAAACTGATAGAAAACCATGAACACCGTCACAGAATTAACAGCCACAGTTATTGCAATGATGGGCTTCCAGTAGCCCCATTGGTCTAGAGTCTGCATTTCCAGACTGGGACTGAAGAGTCACCTCCATATCCACACATGAATTCCATAACAGTGTAACATACATATATACAACTGGGGCAATCGCTTCCCATGAATTGGCTGCAAAAAGTTGAAGGTTGCTAGTTCTAAGCTAGGGTCTTCCTGATCAGGGGAGTCTAGCAGGTGGTCCTTCTTCCCTTCGGTGTTAGTGCTTTATGTTTTCCTAAGAGGACCACAAACACTGAGCAATTAGGTAAGTGACTGACATATAATCAGCTGGATGATGTTCCTCCAAATTTGACATCACACCCAAGATCCTAGTCGGCTAGACCAGTGGTCTCCAACCTTGGCAACTTTAAGACTTGTGGACTTCAACTCCCAACTTCTGGGAGTTGAAGTTCACAGGTCTTAAATTTGCAAAGGTTGGAAACCACTGGGCTAGACTACTGGATCAAAAGAGAAATATTCCTTTCCTACTTACAGCTTTGCCTTACACCCAGGTATTGCCAGGGTTTCAAGGCACTCCTTAACCAGCTGAGTTGCCTCCTTGGCAGTACCCTGGTGTATTGAAAAACCTCCTCCCCCATGGCCATAATTGTGAACCACCAGCAACTTCTCACGCTTGTGAGTCAGCACTTCCTTGTGTATTCTCACAGCTGACCGAGATGGCCTCAGGCCCACCCTCACTTTTATATTTTCAGCTGTCCGAAGTGAAGGCTCAAGTGTGGAGCATCTATCAAATATGTTTTTGCTGATAATGGGATCCGGGGACAAATTCCAGTTGTCTTTTTCTCTTATCCCACCTAATGTTACATTATGTATCCCTGGATAGATGTAGGTCAAACCATCACCATCACGAATGAAGTGCTTGATCCAAGGAGCATGAACCTTGAGAACTTGCCCTCTGGTGGGGTATAGCTCTAGATCCCCTGTAAGTTTTCGGGAACCAATGCCTGAGCAGTTTACTATGATGTCAAAATCATGGTGTAGCTCCCAAAGATCTTCTATTTTCCTTGCATGCACCTGGCCTCCATTTTCTTTCAGTCTATAAAGAATACATCAAAGGTTAAAATACGGCATTTTTGAATCCTCTACGGCTAATGGTTTTACTTAGATCAGATAGTTCAAAGCATGAGATCACAAATTTGAAATGCAAAACTGAAGTGAGTAAAGGGAAGCCCAAATCACATATGTGTGTCCGTGGGTCATCACGTGTCACAACATCATGACATGAGCACATTTTGAACTGTGCCTCATTTGTACCATATTATATCACAGGATGCAAACAATGTAATTCAGATCATTTGCATTATGATGTCATTACTGTTTCTACCAGATGGCACAAATCCCATCAAAATAACAACAAAAAGGAAGCATGTATGTACAAAAACAGTGCAGGATGTACTGTATCTTATTGCCTTTTGTTATCAGCTTTGAGCTACAAGTTCGACTAATAAGGAAAGGCACTCATCAGAATGATGTGATACCTTATTCCTGAAAATTTGGTATTCAATTTACAGATGACACTAAACTGGCAGGAATAACCAACAACCCTGAAGACAAGCTCCAAAAAGATCTTGACAAACTATCCAACAAAATGAATTTTAACCTCGAGAAAAGCAAAGTTTTACATTTAGGCAGGAAAAAAAATCAAAGGTACAGATTAAGCGAGACATGGCTCAAAAACAGTAATTGTGAGAGGGACCTTGGAGTCCTAGGGGACAATCACTTAAATATGAGCCAGCAGTGTGCAGCAGCAGCCCAAAATGCTAATACAATCCTGAGTTGTATAAACAGTGGCATAGAATCAAGATTACATGAAGTATTAGCACTGCTTTATAAAACCCTAGTAAGCCCACACCTGGAATACTGCAACCAATTTTGGTCACCATAGTACAAAAAAAAATGTTGAGGCTAGTTTAAAGAAAAGAAGAATAAGGGGTGACATGATAGCAGTATTCCAATATTTGAGGGGCTGCCACAAAGAAGAGGGGGCCAAATTATTATCCAAAGCACCAGAGGGTAGGATAAGAAACAATGGTTGGAAACTAATCAGAGAGAGAAGTAATCATAAGGATAAATTTCCTAACAGTGAGTACAATTAACCACTGGAACAGTTTGCCTTGAGAAATCATGGGTGCTCCATGCTTGAGCAGGAGGCTGGACTAGAAGACCTCCAAGGTCCCTTTCAGTTCTGTTCTGTTGTATTCTATTGTATTCTACTCTATTCTACTCTGCAATTAAAATTATGATTGGTGGCATTGTTTTCCAAAAAAAGAAGAGTTTGTGTTTTTGGAGTGAAAAAAAGTTTTTTAATAGTGTACAGGAACTTTCTAGCTAATTATAGGTTCCCCTTGCCACCAGAACTGGCTCCCTTCTTTAATGGGGATTCACAAAAACATGCAGTCAGGATCCAAAGAATCACACCGAGTTTTCTGTTTCCACAAAAATGCTAGAGTTTTGTCTATTGGGGCTTAATACCACATGGCAATTGTGAAACTAAGTTTGCAGACACTGTGTAAGATAGAAGTGTCATCAAACTGATGCATCCAGCCTCAAACTGCAAAAAAATCTGTTTCAAACGGAGTCTGAATTTTATGAAAATTATAAGGAAATCCCTGGGGAATAAAAGTTTCCCTGTGCCACTTTGTCTTTGCAGTATGTCAGACAGCAGAGGACGGATATTCTGATTAGATCTGAGTTTGCGTGTGTTTGTTCAGTTTGTTTCTCGGCAAATGTTAGTTTCGTTCTCAAGCCAAAATATCCCAAATTTTCATTTCTGCAGAAGAAATTCACAGAAATTTCTATTCTTCTTTATGATATGGATTGGGATCCTAAAAGTGCTATTGGGTTTCTGCTCAAAAACACAATCCCCACATTCTGAGAAGTCTGATTTGGGAAATCTTCTCAGTTAATAAAAAGCAACAATTACAACTTAATATGGATGAAAGAACTCCTGCTACCCAGAACCAAAGTCCTGGACTGCTTAATGAAGCATGTGAATCTTTGTTGGACATTACACAATATCGTCACAGAGCATATTTCTTAAAGTTCAATCTTAGTTTTCCATTTCTCAGTTTGTGCCAACATGCAATTGTTTTAAGATTTGAACTTGGCAGAACTTTTTATAACTGAATATGCTTGCAAGCAACGTCACCTTCGTAGCAGGGGCTGCCCTCCCAATGAAAATTCTTATTAGCCAATTTGGTGGTTCATGCATTCCAGCCAAGTAGTTTATGACTGATTCCCTTGGGGTGTCTTTTGATAAAGTACCAGAAATAGTGGTTAGGACACTGAAATGATGTTTAATAAACAGCACATTTATCAACAGAAATTGTAATCATGTTTTTCAGCTCACTGGACCTATGCCATCGTTCAAGGAAGCTGATCAGCCCTCCCTGCAATGGATTTGTGTCAGGGCATTGCACCGAGGAAGGGAAACTCCTGTGGGAAATCACAAAAGAGTAAAACAGAAATGAGAGGCAACCAAAGTCTCTGCCCACAAGACCACCTGACAAATATTAAATGGATCCTGTAGCTTCACGGAGCCTCAGTACTATGTTCAGTGTTGTTTAAAAAATGAAACATGACAGGGCCTGTGTGTCCCAGGAGACAGCAGGTAGGATTGGGAGAAGAAGAAAAAGCACTCACGGATAGTTAATGTAAAACAAGAAGCCCAGAGCTGAATACAGTGTACAAAACAACAATACAACCCAATGACCAGCTAATTGTTGGTAATATTTGACTTGTGCTCTCCGTCACCTCACTCTCGAATGCAAAACTGTAAAAATGACCAAATATTTAAAAGGCATCTCTGGCCTATAACACAAAAGCTGTCTTCCAGAGGAAAGTGCCTCTAGATATGTTGGGCCACCACTCCTGTCCTCTCTAGTCAGCATTATCACCAAGCAACATCAGGCTGGGAAAAATCACAAACATCAGCCTGCCCAGCATGTTGGAGGCTGATAAATTCATGACTAAAAACCAGATGATGCATATATTATTTTAGGCATAAAAATTCTCCTTGATGTAAGATGAAATGATGGTCACTTGCTTAGGTCTAGAAACAGGTGCAGATGTAAATGCTACACTATTCCTGGAGAAAAAGAAGAGCATCATTTCCGAGCACACATTAATATCCAGCTAGAATCCAACATCACCAAATAAAATTGAATGATTGGTAATCCCGGATAGATTTAAGGTAGCATTTTGTTCCTATATCACTCTTAATCCATGCAACACAGTGGTGCAATTCAGTCAGTTCTATCCGGTTCGGGCAAACCAGTAGCGGTGGTGGCGGGAGGCTCCACCCACCCACCCAGACGTCATCACGTCCCGTTTTTGACACTCTGTGCATGCGTCAAAATGCAGAGGCTATAGATTTGTGAACCAGTAGCAAAGGTAAGTTGATTTCACTCCTGATGCAGCACCCTTCTACAGGTTGTGGTTACAGCCACCAATTTACATAAAAGAATAAGGCTACTAATGTTGTTGAAAGGATTACACTTTAAATCTAGACACTGACATATTAGCCAGTTCATGGAAGCCAACAATGGTAGAGAGCAATTATCTTCACATCCTGCCCGATGGCATCTCGCGAGTTTGGCTTCACCATTGCCAGAGCAAAGAGATTGGTCTGCTCCAACAGGCGTGATCTTCAGTTTCTACAATCACTGTTAAAAGAAGCTGCCAGGATAAATGAATCTGGGGTAGTCTCTGGACAAAGCTTTCATCATACAATTGCCATCCTCATTCTTACATTTTTACAAGGGTTTCCAAATTACAAAGTCCTTCCTTTGCGATCTTCCCATATGTTGTTCTGTTTTTAAGAACTTCAGGGTCTTTGGCTGAATTCCAATGTGTACACCATTGAAATTTTCACCATGGATGTCTTAATTCATATACAGCTGAATTCATATTCAGAGTTAAATCGGAAGGTATAATCAAAATAAATTATAACCCAGGATTATAAACTGCCTATATAGGGTTGCACTAATAGAGGGTGTCAAATAATAGGCTCAATGCAATCAAATGCCTCAAGCTGGAGATCTGGTTAATGCAAAGTTCCAAGATAAAGTACTTTGCTGTAGTGATTTAGAACACAATTAAATTAATTCAGGCACATTAAGATCCCTAATAAATGATCTTTTACTTGACACTCGTTGAACAGTGCACTTTGCTTATTTGACAAAAGGACAGACACCAAAATGTTACATCTTTGGAATCTGAAGCTTTCTCCTGAATGCTGAATGCTTGGTGGTGTAGCAACTGTTTTTGTCTAACTTTGCCATATCTTATATTCTAATTCCTCTGATTTTGTTGGATCCTATGTACTATATGGTGGCAAAGAGAAACACACATATAGAAAATATGTCAGTGCAGAGTGGCACAATTACTGATTCCTGCTTTTAAAGTCATCGGTCTGAGGGAGAGGAATTATACTCTTGGTGGGACATCTTTCTAAATTACCTCCCTACAGTAACCCATTAATAGTAGCCTGTAGACTTTTTTTAAAAAAATCCCCACTTATCCCTGAATCTCCATGTAAAAGTTAATCTGTAAATACTATATTATAAAGAGGTGTGATCAAAAAGGAAGCCTTAACTGACAAGAGATTATATTTTATTTGCTTGCTGGGATTTAGACCACCACAATAGACAGACCTAAAAACTAGGCCTTATCCTGTTCCATTATTATATGAGTTTGACAGGAAAGGACCAATGAATTGGGAAAACAAAGGATTAAGTGTAAAATGCGCCAAAAGTTTTAGGTCATATTTCTTTACTGTAGTGCTGATTTCAACCTAAAAAAAAAGTGAATAAAAACCCATACCTTTTCTCCAGCCAAATTAAATACGATGGACAGTCACATTTCAGTGTGGTAAAAGTTTGACCATATTTGTGCTGTGGAAATCTCTTCAGCTCCTTTTCAGTCATTGAGCGAAAGGCCAGAACCACATCATACCAGAATGGCATCTTCTCCTCAGGAATGTCCTTAAATATTTGCCAGCTTGTTCATATTTAAGAGAATAAGGGTGTAAAACACAGACATTCTTGGTCTTAATGGTCTCTCCCCACCCTGAAATATTTTTTTCAAAAGCAAGCTTTTAAAAATTCACCAAATAAAACAAGCAAAGTTGACTTCTTCAGCCACATGTTAATATGATATTTAGGCACCACCAGTCAAAGTGTCTGTTTTAATTATCTTTAAATAAATAGAAGCTTCCACAGCTTCTACATATTCCATAATTAAACATATATTTCTGCAAATTTGAATACATATTTACTATTCACTGTTCAAAATAAGAAAACAGTGAACATATTGATATAGAAGTTTGGATACCATACTAATTGATTCAGTGCTACTTCATTGTTTTTGTTACTGTTGTCACTATAAAACTGTTAATCAGACTAGAAGAAGTCAATGATTCAGTAGGCTACAGTTAGCCATTCTAATCTTTTTAACCTCTCAGGTTGCAATTGCCTATTTTCAATAAACATGAGCTCCTCTAAACATCTATCTAAGCCTTAGGAAATAAAGACAATCCATGCTTATAAAAGAAGAGAAGTGTATTTCTAAATGATTCCAAGCAGCAAGTTCAACCAGGAAAAATACTGTTTTAAAAATATTAAACTTAACTACCAAAGCCAAGGAAAAACCAAGCATGGGGAGACCAAGAAAAACCTCTGCTAGAGCTATATGGAGTCTTACAGGACTTCCCATGTGTGGAATAACATCTGTTATTTTTTTGCTTGGAGAGCTTAAGGCAAAGTGGATTGTATATACATTTATCCGAGGTGGCGCAGTGGTTAAATGCAGCACTGCCGGCTACTTCAGCTGACTGCAGTTCAGCAGTTCGTCTGTTCAAATCTCACCGGCTCAGGGTTGACTCAGCCTTCCATCCTTCTGAGGTGGGTAAAATGAGGACCCGGATTGTTGGGGGCAATATGCTGACTCTGTAAACCGCTTAGAGAGGTCTGAAAGCCCTATGAAGCAGTATATAAGTCTAACTGCTATTGCTATTGCTATTGTTCTCAAGGAACTTCTAGATATCCTTTCCTACAACTGTTGAGCCTTAGGACTTGGGTAGCTGTTAAAGCCAACGCACCATATGCGATCATCTAAAAGTGTGATGGTCTATGAGTTTAATTCCTGGTGAAGGGTTCAAATCCCACAGAATAAATCCGGTTACTTACATCTGAGGAATCCAAATAAGGATGACCCTGGTCATGTGCTGCCTCTTGGTGATGAGTGCGACTGGAGTTAAGTCTCCCCTGGCAACCTTTGTTGTGGCCTGCCAGCAACCTACGGAGCTGGCAGCAGATTTGGACAGTGAGGAGGTTGGGGAGGAACATGGGCCAGTCCTGGAGTCTGGGGAAGGCTCCCTTGAAAGACTTTGCTGAATGTGAATCAGCAGAATTCACAGTAAATTAATAAAAGGGTTTTTTGTTGGAACAAGGAGTTTGCTTCATGCTCTCGGGAAACCTAGGTCAGAACAACCTTGCCATCTTACAGCTATAGAAGAAGGATAGCAGATGTGAACCAAGGACTGCTCTAGGGAGCAGGGAAGTCACTTAGTTGACCCTGAACGGCACACAAGGTGCTCAGAAAAACAGTGCCTCAAAGTATTGACTGCAAGGGCGTCCAAACTTCTGCAATTGAACAATTGCTTCACAGTGCTTTACAGCCCTCTAAAAGTGGTTTACAGAGTCAGCATCAGAGGTGGTATACAGCAGGTTCAGTTCTGGAGAACCTGGAAATTATGAGTAGTTCAGACAATCGGTAAATACCACCTCTGACTGGCTCCATCCCCATCTATTCTCTGCCTCCCAAGTCCCAGCTGATCGGGAGGGAATGGGGATTTTGCAATAACCTTCCCCCTGGAGTGGGGAGGGAATGGAGATTTTACAGTATTCTTCCCCTGCCACACCCACAGAACCGGTAGTAAAAAAATTTGAATCCCACCACTGGTTAGCATGTTGCCCCCAATAATCTGGCTCCTCATTTTACCGACCTCGGAAGGATGGAAGGCTGAATCAACCTTGAGCCTAGCAAGATTCGATCTGCCAAACTGCTGGCAGCCGGTGATCAGCAGAAGTAGCTTGTAGTACTGCACTCTAACCACTGCGCCACTGCTCATTATATGGTCATTCAGATTTTCTCCTCTCCCTCTGCTCAGCCCATCTCAAAGTTCCCAATTCCATCACAACTTTCTGTGTGAACAAAGAGGTCCAACTAAATGTAGCCAAGATCAATCTAGTACCGCATCCTATTTCTCATAGTCACCAAACAGATGCACTGTTGGAAGGCCAGAGGCAGGACTTGAGAGCAATTCTATCTTCTGATGTTACTTGCTGCCTTTGAATATAAAGTACTGTGAAAAGTCAGTGAATCTCTTATATATATCAACAGCACATTATAAAAATCATAGGCCAAAGGTAAGCTTTTGAAAACTGAAACTTGCTTTTTTTTTTAAAAGGGAAAAACAAGTGCTACTACAACATATTAATGTTTTCCTAAATAAATTCTGAACCCAGTTTAAGGATTACGAGATATAAATCTAAAATAAATGTTTGTGTTCTGTTTTTCTTCTGCAGAACTCAAGACGTTCTCTCCTGCCCCCCACCCCAGTATTATATGCCTCCCAAATTTGTCCTAATAAAGAAGCTTGCTCAGCACAACACTGAAAGAAATCACAAAAGCATTAATGAACTCTATATTCACCCAGATACCAAGTGAATCCCAGCTTCTGAGGCCTCTGAGGAATTACAGATGGATAACAGATGGTCAAAAGTCTCCCTAAACCACTGCTTCTGCTGATCAACAGGTGTGCCTGTAGAGAAGAAAGAAAACACATTTCAAATGGAGGGAAAGCATTTTAAGAAAATCCAGAAAAAGCAGACATAAAATGGGCTGCACTGAAATTTATGTATTGGATACAAACTGCTAAGAGAAGGTTTTGAGAATCAAGCAGATTCCACACAGGAAGCAAGGGACGAAGATGGGGTCTGTGAAACATCTCAGCCCCCAAATCTCCATACTATTCATCCTATTTTGGGAGGTCATCCAGACCTCCAGGACACATTTTCCCAAACGACAAGGAGTTGTAGAGGAGAAAGAGGAATCACCATGGTCTTTTCTCACTCCTCTCCTTCAGCAAGAGCAGAACTCTTCCTTATGATCCATTTCTCCACATTTTGCTAAACATGTGGAATAAAGTGATATGTGACAATAGTTTGGTTTGCATAGAGTGATTGGGCCACTACTCGGAACCATGACATAGAGCAGTGTTGGTGAACCTTTTCGGCACCGAATGCCAAAATGGGAGCACGCAAGCACGTGGGGGGAGAACATTGGAAACCGGAAGAGCAGCTTCCCAGTGCATGCATGCACGCCAGGGAACTGCTCTTCCTCTTTTTGGTGCTCCCGCATGTGCAAAGACCAGCTGGCTGGCGTGCATGCGGTGCTGGAAACTGGAAGCTCAGCTTCCCGGGGCGCACATTTATGCCAGGGAGCTGCTCTTCTGGTTTCCAGCGCTCCCACACGCAACAGGCAACAGCTGGCGTGCCCGGAGATGGCTCTGCATGCCACTTCTGGCACACATCCCATAGGTTCTCCATGATGGACATAGAGGCTAATTACACAAAATGATGCTGGATTCTTCCTGTGAGTCCTAACTACAAATGCAGCTGAAAACAGGAGCTACTAGCTCCCAAGATAGACAGCTAGTACATATGTTTAGATGCAGATGTAGCTACAGAATTTATAGAACATAGAATCATATGCCTGGAAGGGACCAGGGAGGTCTTCTACTCCAACCCCTGCTCAAGTCAGGAGCCTTATATGATCCCAAATGGCTGTCCAGTTTATTTTTGAAAACCTCCCATGATGGAGCATCCACAACTTCGGGAGGCAAGCTAGTCTATTGATCAATTGTTTTCACTGTCAGAAAATTTCCCCTTACTTCTAGATTGGGTCTCTGTTTAACAAGCTTCCACCCATTACTTCTTGTCCTACCCTCTGGACAAGAATTCAGAATAAAGAAGAGGCTGTTGCGTAGTCATTGAGGCACAATGGCAGACACAGTGGGCAACCTTTGAGGCAGCCTTGGCCTGGTGATTGTAGAGGGAATGTAAGCCATCCCATTTGTAATTTCTAAACAACGAAAGTGTAAATCCTTTAAGTGTGTTACATTTTTCTCACAAAATGAGGGCAACAGTAAAGAGTATCCTAAGTTTTAAAAAAAATGGCTCCAAGAAAGCTTCTCCCACTCCTGGTTATTCTGTTATTGATACCATTCAGAATCTGACTAAATTAATTACTTGTTAGAAGGAGATCGAGTGCAACAAGCCAGCATCACATTTTCACCTAATTGAGACTCCCTCTTTGTAGAGTCTAATGCAAGAAATGAGGAACTTAAATCAAAATCATGTGAACTTTTATAGATGAAATAGGAAAGTCCCATATAGGCCAATTGTAGAATATATGCATGTGTGGAAGCAAGGGATGTGGTGGCTCAGTGGCTAAGACGCTGAGCTTGTCAATCAGAAAGGTCAGCCGTTTGAATCCCTAGTGCCGCGTAACGGAGTAAGCTCCCGTTACTTGTCCCAGCTTCTGCCAACCTAGCAGTTCGAAAGCATGTAAAAATGCAAGTAGAAAAATAGGAACCACCTTTGGTGGGAAGATAACAGTGTTCCATGCGCCCTCAGCGTTTAGTCATGCCGGCCACATGACCACGGACAGCACTGGTTCTTTGGCTTTGAAACAGAGATGAGCACCGCCCCCAAGAGTCAGGAACAACTAGCACATATGTGTGAGGGGAACCTATACCATGTGTTGGAAACCTATTGCCAAACACAATTTGTATCATCACTGTCATCATTATCATCACAATTGTGTCATGGAATATAACATATGTACAACTAGAATGGCATGTGTAAAATGTCAGGATACTATTATTCTCTAGATTCAAGTTAAGATAGACCATAACACTGTCCGGAAAAAGTAATAGCTTGTACCATCATAGAGCATGGAGTTATTCTGGAAATTTTAGAAAGGCATCTAGTCTTAAAGATAAGCAGATATCGTTTCTTTCTGAATAAATTACAGCAGCTCCAGCTGTCTTACTCAAAATGTACCAGTTAAGAGGCTGGAAAAAATGTCTCTTAAAACCGCAGCTGTACTTCCTAGAAAATTGATTTTGGGCTACAAAGTAAAAATTGGGAAAAAAGTAGACATAATATAAATACTTGGGCAACTTCAGATTTTGCTTTCTGAAATGTAAATTTTGCTTGCCTGGATAAAGATGTGGGATGAGCATCCCTGCAGCAACATCGCTGGTCGTGTTAGGAGAAAATCTATCAGCTATGACAGACACAGTGCAGTTTGTAATGGAGTCTGAAATGTACACAGCGGTGGATAAACCGATCAGACCAGCCCCAACGATGACAATCTTTGCCTTGGCCATGTTCTGCTAAGAGAAAGAGGAAGAAGGGGTATGAATTTGAAGAATAGGCGCCTACACGATTGGTTGCCAAGCAATCTACTCAACATAGCCTTGAAGTCACTAGGGGTTGAGTGCAAGCTAAAAAATACTGTTGCTAAAATGATTACCGGACCCTTACCACTCTCCCGGCCTTCTGAAAAGCCACCAAGACCTGGCTGTTCCGGCAGGCCTGGGGCTGTTGATCAATGTCCAGCCCCACTTAGACAGAATGGATGGTGTGCAATTTTAACAACTGTATTTTTTTTATCTTTAATTTTTTTAATGCTTTTTATCTTGTCTGTAAGCCGCCCAGAGTCCCAATGGAGTGGGCGGCATACAAATTTTATTAAATTTCAGATTTCAAAACTACTTACACCATGTAACTTTTTATAATATTTCAACTAATTCTAGTAGACATATTTAATTCTCAAAAAAAAAACCAGAAAGGTATGTAGGAGTTCTAAAGCCATAGACTGTCCTGATGGGATGAAGAGAATGTGACCATTCATAAGCTTGACTGAATGATCCTATTTGGAGAAAATTACATTGGCAACTGGCAACCAGTTGCATTATGATCTGCCACAAGGTAATTTTTCTTTTGCTTTCATCATCATCAACATCATTATCACTTTAGCCATTGTCTATCCACTGTAGGATGAAGGCCATTTCTGCATGTTTCCAATCGATACAGTCCTAAGCTTTCTTTTCCCAATTGAGCCCGCAATACTTGCTGATGTCATTGATCCATCTTGTTTTAGATCTCTTTCATGGACGCTTTTTATCAAATGAGATCTGTTCTATGACCGCCTTGGTCCACCTGCCATCAGTTCTTCTTCCTATGTGACCCGTTCATTTCCATTTCGATTCTTTTATTCTCTTGCTGATATCCTATACTTTCATTTGTTCTCTAAGCCATGTGCACATCTTTCTATCTTGTCTTCTGATGCCAGGCATGTATCTTTCCATGGCTCTTTGCACCACTCTTATCTTTCATATCAATGGTGAGGTTAGTTCCCATGTTTCACCGTATTATGGTTTTATATGTTTTATAAAACCAGCAATTGTGATCCGTAAACTATTATTTATTAGTTAACGTGCTGTGCAAATAAAACCTATTTTGTCTTATTCAATAAATAGTAGTTTAAGAGCGGGAGCTGGCTGCTTGTAGCTGGCACGATTGTATTTAAGTACCAAATCAAAAAGTAAGATAAAACAACTTTTCCTACCTCGCTAACTTGAGCTATCTTGGCAGTTAGGGGCAGCATTGATACATTCTCTTCCTTAAGCTGAGACAAAGCCAGTCATTATTTGCTTAAAATCAAAGATCAGCACAAACTGCAAAAGATTCAACTCCGGTTCAAAAAAAATCAACACATAACACAGCACATGGGGAAAAAACCAGCAAGGGGCCTTATGCTGACACTGTGTCCTTGACTAAAAGAATCAACAGAGGTGTTCAGAGACCTACTCTTAGGTCAGGCACATGTTATTTACTCGGTTGAAACTGCTTCTTCAAGGTTTTTGTAAGTAAATAATTGGAGGACTGTGGTGGTTCTTTTTTTTTATTATTCTTGTGACCTATGATACTCATCACTTTGGGAAAGCTTAACTGATGTATTCATGCAATGTTCCCCGTGCAAGCACGTTAACTAGCTGGAAGCAACTAGAAAAAAAGCAAGGTACATCCAGAGTATTATGAGATTTTTCAAAACCAGCAGCTCAGAGGCAGCAGGCCTCCTCCCTTCCCCTTTCTAAAGCATGCTAGACAAAAATCTATTCTCAGTTATTCAACTTGCTTAATTTGAACAGTATTCTTTTGTTGACAGAATTATCAAAGCAAATGAATCAGAAACCTTTGCCAATGTTTTTCTGTTGCACATCCAGACCTGCTTTCGGCCCATCCCTGCATCAAGAATGGCCCACATCTGGACTGTGTCACATTTCAAAGAAGAGCTACCTAGCAGAATCAAAACTTCCTGGTTTAATTTAATAAGCAACATTAATCCGTAGGTGTCAATAGATGGGCATGCCAGATCTGGAGAGGACATCTGTAAGATCTTCCTAAGTGCTCTTGAGGTACAGTGCATTCCTCCAGTTCCTAAGCCAACGGAAAACTCATTAAGTAATTTGTGCTGTCCCAACTGATCTGCCAAAGGAATCTGCCAAAGGAAGACTTGCAGATTACTTGCAAATTACGATTTTTACTGCAAGACAATTTAAGGGGAGAGATTGGCAAATTTCACTGGCTTCCTTCCTCCTCTCTCCCAAAATCAGCATCAGGTAGGAAAAATTACCATCAATCCCAGTCAATGGAAGAAGGGGCCACCCTGGTGAATGTAGCTTCACCTATCTTTCTAGTCATCTGTGTGATAGTTAAACCACCCTCTGTTTCCAAAATGTTTTTCTGCTGACAGGGCACGCTGCAATGCATTAAGACAGCTCCCTCCTTTTAACCCTGGACCAATGTTTTTCAACCTTTTTTGTGCAAAGGCACACTTTTTTCACGAAAAAAATCACGAGACACACCACCATTAGAAAATGTTTTAAAAAATTAACTCTGTGCCTATATTGACTATATATAAGGTGTTTTTCCCACGGCACACCTTACACTATGTCATGGCACACTAGTGTGCCGCGGCACAGTGGTTGAAAAACACTGCCCTGGACCATTCCCCACCCCACAACACAGAAGCTCCAGAAAACTGGTAGCCTGTAATAGATCAATCAGCCTTCCTGTCACTTGAGTTAGAAGGGAATCTGGCAGAGAACACCTGCCACTTTTATTCCAGCTCCAGAATATTCCACGTTAATACTGCTACAAGATAATGAGTTGCTAGCAAGTGGTTGCACCTGAAATTATCCCAGGCGGGACAGCAAAATAGCACTGAATAAGAAAAATGGCACATCCTTCCTTCCAAAGTCATAAAAAAGGTAATAAATGTGCCAAACCCTTTGTTGGCAAAAACAACAAAACATGTTGACAGTTTTTGGAGGCAGAACCAGCAATGTAGCTTCTTCCCTGTTAAATCAGCCCACAGCCCCTTTCTTTTTTCCCCCCTTGGATCCAGTGAAAGACTCTTGAACATTTGTTTAATGATATTATCTTTGTTTATTGGTGAAATACAACAGATGGGAATAAAACAATCATGATAGCTCAATAAAACATATGAATACAGTTGATGTCTGTATAAACAATCAACATGCCAAAGTTTTAAGAAATGGAAAAGACACTTCCTCTGATTTAGAAATGAAGTAAATTTATCAAAACATTTTGTTAATGTTGCAGAATTTAACTAGTTTTTCTTAATTATTTTTTTTTCTTAAAGTAACAAATGAAAAGAGAGAGATTGCATTTATTTTAACCCTATGTTTAATAACAGGCCCAGTGGTCTATCAGAAGACTGCTCCTTTCCAAAGGCATGTCAAGCATGCTTCATCCACTCCTTTTTAGAATATCAAGACATTCTAGACCAGTTTTTTTCTAAATCAGACATTGTAGATCACGGGAGTCAAACTCGCCATGTCATGTGATGTTTCACTATGTGTTCCCCTTTGCGGAGCTGGGCTGGGCTGGGCCACCAGTTTGACACCCCTGTTGTAGATCAACATGCTAGGGAATTCTGGGAGTTGAAGTCCACACTTCTTAAAGTTGTCAAGTTTAAAAAGTACAGTGTCCATTTTTTTCTTGCAGCCTAAGCCAGCCTGGCAGGGCACAATAATGAGGAAAAACTAGGTAAATGGGTGGAGAAAAGAGAATATGAGAGAAGTAAAGTTCCTGAGAAACTAAGAGAAAATGGAGGAAAGAAAGAAAAGGATTTACTAGTAAATACAGCCATGGGTATACATTCAATATGATGTGAGGGAAATAGATTAATAGTATTACTTGTGAATAATTAATAAAATGAAATGTTTACTATATAAATTAAATCAGGATATACATTATTAAGTGTAAAACAGAATAATAGATGGAAATGGTATGTTACATTTGATTAATTTAGCGAGGCAAATAATGATAGTGTTTATATATTAAGAAGAAATTAAAACTAAGTGGAAGAATATGGAATGAAAATAAGATGACTGAAATGTAAAAAGAAAATATGATGTAAAATGAACTATGCATAAAAGAAAATGTAAAGAGGGAGAAAACTGGACAACACTTTGTTTATAAAAGAAGTTAAAATATGTAACAAAAAATTTAAAAAACTTTGTTTAACATTATAATGAGGGAGGGAGGGAAGGAGGGAGGGAGAGGGAAAGGGAGAGGGAGAGGGAGAGGGAGAGGGAGAGAGAGGGAGAGAGAGGGGAGAGAGAGAGAGAGAGAGAGAGAGAGAGAGAGAGAGAGAGAGAGAGAGAGAGAGAGAGAGAGAGAGAGAATGAATGAATGAATGAATGAATGAATGAATGAATGGGGACGGAAGCGAAAAATAATGTGCCCATATCAGCCTCAACCAGCCAAAGTCAGTTCACGGCTACAGCATTGTGTGTCAGTGTCACATATAACTTGTATGCCATAACTTATGACAGAAGAAAACAAAAACATTTGAAATGCAGGGTAAATAATGACTTGACAGCCAGGCTTTCTCTTATAAATGCTCAGTTGTTGTCCCCATTTTACAAATGTCCAATCGCACATATAGTAAAAACATGGATATGTTTGCTTGCATGTGCTAGCCATTTAAAACAAATATTTCATTAGGGTTAGGGTCATTACTTTTGTGGTTTCTTTAAATTGTTTTTTCTTTCTGTGATTTGTGTGTGTGTGTATGTGCTGTGGCTCTATCTGCAGTATTTATCTATATCTTGAATCAGAATAGTAGACGCGATCATGGGGATGTTTTGTACTTTTCAATTGGTCAGCTGCAAAGAGAGGTTCATGATGGTCCCATCCTGTCCTCAGTATCCAATGGCTGCAAAAGGGAAGATGATCCCTTCAACAACGTAAACAGTATGGAGGGATTGAGGAGCTGAAATATTGCTGTTTTGAAGTGTAGTAAATGACAACTTGGCAGAGATTTGTGGCACTGGGTATCAATTTGACATGTAAGTGGTTAATGTACATATATTTTCAGAAACACTATCTTGGAATATACCTTTGCTCCAGACTTAGATTCTACAGTGATTTTATCTTTGATTTATATATAAATAGATGGCAGTTTAGGAAACAAGTTGAGTTTTTTAATGGGCTTGAACAGGATGCCTTTTGCAATCTATTTAAAAATAGCTGAAAAGCTTGAACTTTCTATGCAGTTTTGCCATTTTACTGATCTGTTTTGCTTCAAAACAAGAATATGAACTTCGAACTTGGCAAGAAAAAAACCCCAGTTGATAATTCCCCAAATATATTACCTGGAAAGGGTTACCAGTTAAAAGAACAGCTGAAATATTTGTTCTTTGTCCCTTCTAGGAAAGAATACAGCAGTTTTTTCAATGTGTGTGGATTCCTGCCATACCCATCCTTTCAAAAATCATACTGCAAGAGGTTTGGAAGAAAGAAGGACTTTCTAAACTTCTCTGAGGCTCTTCTCAGAGTTCTCTTTGAGCATCTGATATATAGGCTTATAAATTGAAGATAAACCCTTCCCTCCAATTAAGTTTTGTGTTTTATTTGCAAGCATTCATGCTTTTTTTTATTAAGGTGGGATTTTAAAACCACATATATAATATGCTTTGCTTTATTTTATTTCATTAATTAGAAAAAACAAATGCTGTCATGGGACTTCTAGGTATTGAAATCCACACATATGAATGACCTCTGGGTTGGAGAAAACTGTTCTGGAAAACATATGCAGTGGCCTGATTCACAGATCATGTAGAGAGTTGACTTTTATTGCTAAAGAAATTATCTGTCTTAGACAACTTTCCCACCATTCTGTAACCTGCAGAAAGATTAAAATTCACAATCTACAAGCTATAATTCAGAATCTGACAAGAAAAAATAAACAATTCACTTGAAGAATCAAAGCTAGTTGGCTGCTAGAACTTTTGCGTTGATTTTCGAATGAATTTTTAGATATTATTACCATTGCCATCATCCTATTTAAATAATACATCCTGAATGTGTCCTTGTGCCTTCCCAAATAATGGGATATGGCTAACAATATGCTAAATCACTATATAACAATACATTAGTTTGCAAGGTAATCACTAGATTAGTGATCCTATTTTGCATAGAATGCCTTGGCTATTTTGGGGGGGAATACTGATTGTACTTTAGTCCAGGTCTTATTTTATGGGAAAATCTTATGTGAAGGCCTTAATTGACTAAAGAATTGATGGCAAGAGCTTTAAAGAACATCATTCAATGCACAAAACACCATATAGACCCAGAGTAAACAATGGTGTAGGGACAGAAAGATATGAACAGGACTAAACTACATTTATTTTTTTAAAAATAACTCTATTTCAATTGTATTTGCTTACTACTACTAGATTTTTTTTCTACAATTTGTGTAACATCTCTTATTCCAAAATTTTAATGGATATCTTTGTAAATGTGTACAGTATTTATACAATAATTGAGGCTATAGTCAGCTGAATTCAAGGTAATAAATTCCATATTACAATGTGGAATCAACACTCCAGTGGTTCCGGTGATTTCTGGGCAACAGCAGTAGTACCCATATTTATTTCTTGGTAAGTATTATTGAATTCATTGGGACTAACAATTACGGTACTTCTCTTTTTCAATTGCTATTTCCTCTCTTGGCAAATAGAAACAGAGTGAAAGAGTTTCTGCCTGAAAAATTTGTCCTCCTTCCAAATGAATTTCACTTTTTTAAAAAGAATTACTACTAATTTCTTTAAATAGTTTTTTCCCCATCTGCTAGTTTAGGATAATTATTTCAGCACAGCATTCCCTTTTACACCAATGTAAAGGGCTGTATAAGTTATTGCTCAAAATAATATAAAAGTTCCAGTTCAAAGAGCACTGTGATAGGCTTAAACATCATAATGTTGAAGAATTGGTATACTTCTATTTTTCCATTATTTCCATTCTCATTGCCTTCAAAATGAAGTTGATAGTTGATCAACTATCTAATTAATAGTCAACCGCCCTAAAACCCAAGTATTAAATGCTACTTGAAGAGAAAATAGAATTTTCACCTATGGGGATTTGAGGTAGGCTGAAACCAGAATGGGTTGACAGTACTGCAGAGTTTCAAAAGATTTATCATGACTTCCTATTCAAAGCTACTGTACCAATACATCCACCCAGTTCTAGGGATCTGTCAATATTGTGGAAGTGGACAAGTCCAGAAAGGTTCCAAACTGCAAAAGGACCCTCATGTGAACGTCCTCTTGGTAATAGCTAGAATACTACATTTGATCTAACTTAGGGGTGTCAAACTCAAGGCCCGAGGGCTGGATCTGGCCAGCAGGGTGTTTAGATCTGGCCCACAGGGCCACCCTAGAAACAGCGAACGACCGGCCCACAGTGCCTCTGCCAGTGAAAATGGAGCTCGCAAGGGGTGTGGGAGGCCCCCTGTTGAATACTAGCGCGGGAAATCCAAGCGCGGGAATAAAGGACTCCCTTCTGATTGGTTCCCGGGCGGAGCCGGTTCAATCCTCGCCCCGATTGGTCGAGCTACTCGACACCCCATTGGCTCCTCGTTCAAACCCGGAGGTATAAATGTTTGGCGCGAACCACGCCACGTTGAATCGTAGTCACTCTGTTCTAAATAAAGGTTGCTGTTTGCATACCCGCTTTTGTCGCGTCCCTTCCCTTCGCTCCAAGATGCAAAACTGGCGACGAAGGTGGGATACCGATTCCCGCGACCACGGAGAAGAACAAGCCAGCTGCCACCGTGTCTGAACCAGCACGAACGCTATCCTCAGGCGGAGAACTCCGGCAGCGAACGCAAAATTTTCTCCGCCCTCTTCCTCCCCCTCTCTGGCTCCTCACCACGATGGCATCAGCGCTTCCTCCTTTCGCGCCATTCGGATCCGCCGGAGAATCATGGGACGGCTTCATGGAGCGTTTCGAGTGCTACTTAATCGCATCGAAGAACCAGGCACAGACCGACGAGGAGAAATGCAGCTTCTTCTTGTCCTGCTGTGAGCCTTCCATGTTCGCCTCTGCGAGAGCCCTGGCCGCCCCGAGGCCAGCCTACAAACTTGGGTGGGACGAGCTGATGTCCAGGCTGAGGAACCACTACGCTCCCTCACCCTCTCTGATCGCACGCCGCTTCACCTTCCGCCGCCGAGTGCAGAAGCCCAACGAATCCATCAGCCAGTTTCTAGAGGTTTTGCGCACAGTGGCCGCCCAGTGCGATTTTGCAGACCTGGAGGAGAACCTCGTGGAGCAGTTTGTATGCGGGGTCCGCGACGTGCATTTGCGCAGCCGCATGCTCCGGAACCACAAAATCACCTTGGTGCAAGCCGTGGAGACCGCGCGAGCAGCGGAGCTCTCCGAACAATCCACGGCCGACATCGAACGCCTCCAGCTGAAAACCCCCGCGCAAACCGCCGCGGGGCCTTCCACCCAGACGAACCTCGTCGACGACCTCTCTCCTGCTGAAGACGAGGAGGAGGAAACCGTCGGACAAATGAGGACGCAGCCGAAGCGGAGGCCACACCAGCAACCACCGACGCCCGCTCAGCCAGTCTCAAACGCACCTTGCCGCGGATGCGGCGGCCGCCACAGCCGCGCATCCTGCCCGTTCCGTTCCGCCGTCTGCCGCCGCTGCCGAGGAGAAGGACACCTCGCCAGGGTCTGCCGGGCTCTCGTGCCAGCCCCATCGTTCATGCAGCCCAGCGACCAGCGCCAGGCACCGCAACGCCGCCAACAGCCACGTCCTGCGAGGCGAGCTGAGGACTGCCACTCAACCTACCAGCCCTCCGGCGCCGACTGCGTGGTCTACCAGGCTTCCCACGTTCCCGCCGGCGATCGCAAAATCAGCACCGCCGTCCGACTCGAAGGTCAGCTTTGTCGAATGGAGGTGGACTCCGGGTCTTCCCGTTCTCTCCTATCTTGGGCCTTGTTTTCCCGCCTTTGTCCCGGAGTTCCCCAGAGCAAATTGCGCCCCGTCGGGGTCTCCCTCCTAGACTACCAGGGAAATGGGATTCCCACGGCAGGAATATTCCACATCCAGGTGGAATACGGAGACTTTAAGGGGAAACTCCCAGTTCTAATCGTCAGGAACGATCTGCCCGCTCTCCTTGGGTTGGATTGGTTTCCCGCCTTGGGCCTCACCATAGAGGGGGTGCACAGGGTAGTCCCCCTCACCGTAGATAGCGTTCTAGATGAGTTCGCAGATGTGTTCGATGGGAAATTGGGCTGTTATAAGGGCACCCCCATTTCCCTCTGCCTCGATCCCCAGGTCGCTCCCATTAGGCTGAAGGCACGCAGGGTCCCCTTCGCATTGAGAGCAAAGGTAGACGCCGAACTTGATAAGCTTATAGAGCAGGGGGTAATCGAGCCCGTAGATCACGCCCGTTGGGAAACCCCCATAGTCCTCCCGGTCAAACCCGACGGATCGGTGAGAATATGTGCCGACTATAAGTCGACCATCAATTTGGCCCTGCAGGCAAATCCATATCCGGTTCCCGTAGTGCAACACCTACTCCACTCCTTAGGGCAAGGCCGCATTTTCGCCAAGCTAGATATGGCACAGGCCTACCAGCAGCTTCCCGTAGACGACGATGCGGCTACAGCCCAGACCATCGTCACCCACCGCGGGGCCTTCCGTTGCCGCCGCCTCCAATTCGGCGTTTCGGTTGCTCCGGGAATTTTTCAGAGCCTCATGGAGCGGTTGCTCCACGGGCTCCCAGGCGTCGTTCCCTACTTCGACGACGTCCTGGTCGCAGCCCCCAGCCACTCGGAACTCCTGAAAATACTGCGGGAGGTTCTCACACGTTTTAGGGAGGCAGGACTGAAACTAAAGCGCAGCAAATGCGAAATTGCTGTTCCCAAAGTAGAATTCTTGGGGTTCCTCATCGATGCCCAAGGCATCCACCCCACTCCCTCCAAAGTTGCCGCCATCAAAAACGCACCTGCACCCACCTCTAGGGCGGAATTGCAGGCGTTCCTGGGGCTTTTAAACTTCTACGCCCCTTTTATTCCCCACAAGGCGTCGCTAGCTGAGCCACTACACCGACTGCTTGACCGGTCAGCGGCCTGGCAATGGGGTAGCCGTGAAGCGCACGCGTTCGCGGCTATAAAAGACATTTTGACCTCGTCGGCAGTCCTAATTCAATATAGCGATAGGATGCCCCTAGTTCTGACTTGCGACGCCTCTCCCTATGGCATAGGGGCGGTCCTGAGCCATGCCCTCCCGAACGGCTCAGAGGCCCCCATAGCTTTCTATTCCCGGACACTCTCCTCCACGGAGCGGAACTACAGCCAAATCGATAAGGAAGCCCTGGCTGCAGTGTCCGGCATTAAGCGGTTCCATGACTACCTCTATGGTAGGAATTTCACCCTTGTCACGGATCACAAGCCGCTCCTGGGGCTACTGGCAGGCGACAAGCCAACCCCCCCCATTTTGTCTCCCCGCATGACACGCTGGACGGAGTTCCTAACGGCGTATTCGTATACGCTGTTATACCGTCCGGGTAAGCAGCTAGGGCACGCAGACGCCCTGAGCCGTTGCCCTTTGCCAGAGACGGACACAGCCCACGTGCCCGCTCTCTCTATTTTGTCCATCGCCGAATCCGACCTCCCCGTCTCTGCCGCGGACGTCGCAGCTTGCACAAAGGCTGACCCCGTCCTATCCCAAGTAGCTTCATGGGTTTTGAGGGGTTGGCCCGCGGAAAAGGTAGCGGAAGGATTCCGACCATTTAAAGCACGACAAGCCGAACTCGCCCTTCACGGGGGTTGTCTTGTCTGGGGGGATAGGGTAGTGATCCCCACAGCCCTGCGGGCACGAATCCTGCCCGCACTCCACAAAAACCACCCAGGCATAGCGCGAATGAAAGCCTTAGCCCGTAGCTATGTGTGGTGGCCCTTGCTAGATTCGGAAATTGCAGAGTACGTAGGCCGATGCAGGATCTGCCAAAACTCTAGGCCGAATCCCCCCACAGCCGCCCCTCGTGAGTGGGAAATCCCTAGAGGCCCATGGTCCCGTTTACACATTGACTTTGCCGGCCCCTTCCACGGCCGAAACTTCATGATAGTAGTCGATGCTTACTCCAAGTGGGTGGAGCTGGTAATCATGACCTCCACCACAGCAGAGAGTACAGTGAGGGCCCTTCGTAAGATGTTCGCCACCCACGGGTTACCGGATGTGATAGTCTCAGATAATGGGCCCCAGTTTACCTCCACCACGTTTCAAGAATTCCTGGCCGAACAAGGAATCAGACACGCAGCCACCGCCCCTTATCACCCAGCTAGTAACGGCCGGGCGGAGCGCGCAGTTCGCTCAGCCAAAGAAGCTTTGGGCCGCATGGACCAGGGCGACTGGCAAGAAAGAGTGGCGGCTTACCTCTTGAGCCAGCACTCCATACCCTGCCCAACGACTAATAAAAGTCCCGCGGAGCTCTTGATGGGTAGGAGATTGCGAACCCCCCTAGACAGGCTCCATCCACTTTACGCAGGGGATCTGCCGAGCAACCTGGGGGCCCTCCCTTCCCACGCGTTTAAGTTAGGGGATCCTGTATGGGCCCGCTCCTTCTCTGGGGATCCACGGTGGGTTCCCGCAACCATCACAGCTCTGACTGGCCCCTGTTCCTTCAGGGTCGGCCTGGCCGACGGAACACAATGGAGGCGCCACGTGGACCAGTTAAGGCGACGCCTCCCCGCGGAAACAGACGGCCCGAGCCTCTCAGACACCCGCTCTCAGCATGAGCCACCCTCGATGACCTTCCCCCCAACGGACCGCCTCCACCCGGGGAACGGGGGACAAGCCGATACGAACTTTTCGGACAGACGCGCCTCACCCGGCTACTCCCTTCCTCGAAGCCCTTATCGAGACTCTGAACCTACACCCCAACCAGACTGCACGGGGCCACTGTCGGACACTCCTGTTGCCACGGAGACGCCACCCCGGGCAAATGGACATCGGGCACGGGGCCCGGGGCCAGCGCCATCTCACGGGACCGCGTCGCAGATTCAACGCCCCGCCACGGACACACCTCCGCCGGCGGTTCCCCCCCCGACGACAACCGCCGGGGAGCCACGAAGGTCGGGACGAGAACGTCACCGTCCCACCTACTTACAAGACTATGTTTGCCCTTCCTAAGGGAACACTTTGACTAGGGGGGGAGGGGTGTTGAATACTAGCGCGGGAAATCCAAGCGCGGGAATAAAGGACTCCCTTCTGATTGGTTCCCGGGCGGAGCCGGTTCAATCCTCGCCCCGATTGGTCGAGCTACTCGACACCCCATTGGCTCCTCGTTCAAACCCGGAGGTATAAATGTTTGGCGCGAACCACGCCACGTTGAATCGTAGTCACTCTGTTCTAAATAAAGGTTGCTGTTTGCATACCCGCTTTTGTCGCGTCCCTTCCCTTCGCTCCAAGATGCAAAACCCCCGAGCTCCATTTTCGCTGGCAGAGGGCGACAGGAGGCCTTTGTGGTTGAAAATGGAGCTTGGAAGCCCATTTTCACTGCCAGAGCACTCATACCGCCACAGGCACCGTGACACAAGTGACATCAAGCTGGTCACACCCACCCTGGCCACCACCACAGCTCCCTGAGGTCAAATGCAACCTGATGAGCAGCCCACCATGAAATCGAGTTTGACACCCCTGATATAGCTTGTGCCATTCAGAATTCAATAAATCAAGCTCACAATTTTACTCTCTCAGTTTTTAATATTCTTTCCCTAACGATGTGGTGAAGCACACTGCCACATTTACACTATTTTTACACAGACCCAAACCTTGCGAAATAAGTTGGAATGGACCTGCAGGTGTTCTCACTATCTTTGACCTCAAACAGCTGACCAATCTAGGCTTACAAAAAGCAGCACTCCAGTCAGTCACACACACCCCTTGGGAAAGTGCCTCCTTTGGTGTTCTTATCAAAACGTTTTTCCTCGCAAAAGAGAATAAGATTACAAGGCATTCTCCTCTCTATCTCCAATGAAAAGTGAGTCTTGCTGGCATATGGAAAAGGTGGAAGGGAGACAAGCCAGGAGGACAGAAAGCTCTTGTCAATGAGAAACTGACCATTCTCAAATGTGAGTGTCTCATACATTAAACAGTAGACTGGTCAAGCCAGAAGCACATCAGATCAGCTGCTCAATGTAAGAAAGCCACATGGAAATACAGGGGAACAATCCATGGGCCCTCAAACAAAACCACAACTTTAGTTAGAGGTTTCCTTTTAAAAAAAAGAACCTGTCAAAGCTATTCTAAGGCTATCTCTCTCTTTATGCTCTTTTGTGGCTTCCTCGACATCTTGTTTTGACGTCAGAGACTTATGATTGCTAGATCTTGTGAATAAAAGTTAAGTTAGACTAATAAAGGCATTTCTTTCCTATGGATTTTGAATCTGACTTTTGCTTACTCAAAAATAAGCCCCATTTCCAAGGAGTAGCTCCTGTTCCTTAATAACTGCCTAGCGTTTATGGCAGATAAAGCTTTCTCAGAGATTCATCAAACAGCTGGGTTCTAATAGAAGCATATGCTGTAAAAAAAAAAAGATGTTAACTGTTAAGGAGTCACCGGACAGTTTGCTTATTTTTAGTGCAAAAGATCAGTAGCTCTGGACATGTCATTGCTCCAGTAAAATAAGAAAAATCACAGAACGAATATGAGAATATCTTTTTTCCCCAAAGCACTTTAATGCTGTGAGGAGTTTGGGTGTATTAATAAATATCACTCACTAAGTTTATTTCATGAATATTAATGACACACCATCACTTTTCAAGAATGAAGCCATTTGAGGGAAAAGACCTATTGATGGCTTGATGAATTGAAGAGCAATTCCTCCATGGCTGGGGGAAAAAAACCCTTATGTTTCTGTAAAGTACAGCTTACCGTACTTTTCATGTGCAAGCCTGCAATTACTTAAGAATTGACTGAGTACATCATTGGCTTAAAGGAGCTTTCAAGAACCACACGTCTTACATGGGGAAGGGGGGGAAGAAATACCTTTCTTCTTCACAGAAGAAACCAGATGTTTTCTGACAAGCGCTGCTTTCGCACAGAAGCGTTGCGTTATCAGAGGTCCAAGCTAAACAACCGGAAAACATGAATCCAGTGGGCGGAGCTATCATGATTAGCCAACTCTATTAGATTCTGATTGGACAGAGTGGGAGAAAAAAGTATCTTGCTCCTTTTTTTGTCGCTCGCTCGCGCGTGCGCGCTGGAAAAGGCTTGTGAAAGATGCGGCTTTCGGAGCGATTTCCTTTTGAGGCGGCAGCCCTGGGAACTACTGCTAATAGTAGCCCGTCTGCTATCTGAAGACATAGGGGAAAGTATTTGAGTGGGTTGCTTTTGCTACGCTTTTTAATCAGAACGGCTAAATTGTATGGGCACCACAGTAGTAAAAAACACACAGAAAACATGTGAAGCTTTCATATGATTTGGTTATGGGTTGTATGAAAGAGGGTTATGCAGTGGAATATCTCAAGCGTTCCGCCCTGCACCCGGTGCTCTTCAGCCTATTTACAAATGACATAGATGAGGGCATAAAAGGGAGGTCAGCGTATTTGTAGATAACACAAGAGGTGGAGGGGGGGCGGGAAATTGTTACTATCTCACAAAACAGACTGAAGGTTCAAAGATGTGGAGTTCTGTTTAGCAAAATTCTATTCAGGGATGTGAATTGTGAGATGCTCATATCGGTACCTTGGCTTGGCAGTGGTTGTGAGGTTCTGGAAAATCACAAATTAAGCACAAGGCAGCACTGTGCTGCAGCTGCCAAAAGAGCCAATGTAGTTTTTGACTACAGCAGCAGAGGCTGGTACAGAGGTACAGTGTATAATGTCAAAACCATGGAAGTGATCCACAGCATTAGTCAGACAGCAATTGGAATATGAGGTTGGGTTTTGCTTTCCCCAAACAAGACGGCTGAGAACTGGGGAGTGTGTAGAGAAGAGCAACAAAGACAATGAAATCCCTAGAGATTAAACTCTTATGAAATAATGTTAAAAGAATTGGATATGTCTAAGCCTTAAGAGAAGACAAAGGGGAGACATGATAGCAGTCTTTGAATACTTGAAGAGCCATCACAAGAAGTCATGCATTTATTCTCTGTAATGCCTGAGAATAGGGCAACAACCAATGTTTTTTTAGAGAGAGGTCCAATCTCAAAATAAGGAATAGTTTGCTGATCATAATAGCTCTTAAACGGTGGACTAGCCTGCCTTCTAAAGTTATGGGTGTTCCATCATTGAATGTTTTCAAACAAAGGACAGCATTAAATGACCCAAGGATCCTTATCCTAGAGAGGGGTTTAGGGTAGAGGACATCATCTAGACTCCCTTATAAGTCTACAATTTTATAAACTTAGTCAAATGGAGTTCATTCATTAAACCAGGGTGAATCAAACCATGGTTTAACATGATATGGAAGTGTAGTCACTAAACTCATTTTCAAATTCATTTGTCAGAAACAGTTGCAATTGCTCTGGGTTCACTCCAAACATTTATGACTTTCATTGATTTATATCACACCTTTCATTGAACCACAATCCACAATATTTTAACTTCTGGTACTCTGCAAGCCCAGATCTATCAATTTGGAAAGTATTGATCCAAGTCAGTGGTGGGTTGCAGGTGGTGCTCCGGAGGGCCCACCTGAGCTCCTTACCTGTCGTTTAAAGCCTTCGGTGTTTCCGCGCATGGTGCATACAGTGCCTGCGCGATGTTCCAATGAGCAGCTGGAGCATCGCAGAGGCGGAAGCGTCGCTGGCAGCTACAACGCATGCGCGCGCCTCCATGTGGGCGATGCTGGGCCCGGTACGGTTGGAACGGGATCTGGAACCCACCACTGATCCAAGTAGTAGATCTAGTTCTACTTAATTGTTGGATGGGGTATATTGCCAGAAAATGAAGGTGAAATGGAATTTTGAAATGTGGAAAAACTCATGGAAGAGGGGTACTTCTCTATTCTAAGTTGTATGAAATTCTCTTCCATACAGGTAAAAACAATTGTAAACTCACCTTCAAACTGTGTTCAATTCCCAGTAAGAAACCTACATAACTGTTTCTACTCTTGTACTGCTGAAGACAGGCAATTGTGATAACCATTAAAAAAAATCAAACTATATAATAGAGCAGTATATTTATGGGGCCAACTGAAAGACTGAAAGGTTTTGAGACCTCCAGAATTTCTTGTCAGGACAAGG
This sequence comes from Thamnophis sirtalis, assembly GCF_051295495.1. Lineage (NCBI taxonomy): Eukaryota > Metazoa > Chordata > Lepidosauria > Squamata > Natricidae > Thamnophis > Thamnophis sirtalis. The sequence continues at coordinate 105,357,249 of NW_028261386.1, read as the reverse complement.
AAATAAAGGAAAGCAGGAGTGGAAAGAGACTGAAATTGAAGTGATGGAATCTGCATTGCGTCCTACGTTTTGGCATGTGTAAAGTGGAGCTGCTGCATCCAGATTATTGCAAGACAATAGAAAAGAATTCCCTGCATATTGTTCTTATCATCTTGTGATTGTTAGCTAGCAGCTGGCATCGATAATGAACTTGACATTCTCTGTCTTGAATTTAAAAACATTTATATAAAAACATTAGTAACTTCAGCTCAAACCATGTAAGAATCCACCGCAAAAGGTCTGGAAAAATGTCTGGTACATTCTGTTTATGTACACTATTTAAACAATCTAATTACACATAAGGTAGTTCTCGACTTACAACCACAACTGAACCCTGACAATTTCTGTTGCTAAACAGGACAGTTGTTAAATGACTTATCCCCATTTTACGACCTCTCCAGAGTTGTTAAGTGAATCACTGCAGTCGTTAACACAGTTGTTAAGTGGAATCTAGCTTCCCCATTGACTTTGTCAAAGTCACAAAAGGTGATCACATGACCCCAAGACACTGCAAGTGTCACACATACATGCCAGTTGTCAAGTATCCAAATTTTGTTGACGTGACCATGGGGATACTGCAATGGTCATAAGTGGGGAAACCCCTCATAAGTCACTGTTTTCAGTGCCGTTGTAACTTCAAATGGTCACAAGACAAATGGTTGTAAGTCAAAGACTAGTTTTATACTATTGCCAGTGCACTACACATTATTAAAAGCTGGAGTAGATGCTGAACATAATGCACATACTTTTTATTATTAGAGTGCTTTAATGTATTTGTTTCATTAGACCTTTTTCTGTTGCCTCCATGCACTTGTAATGGGAGCCTTGGGTTCCACATTGAAAGTGGGTTTGCTTTTAGAGGCGCGAAAACCCACACATACCTGTCTCCAGTTTCAAGAGTGCCAAACATGGTCTCTCACAAAAAAACCAGGAGAGTTAGGGTAGGATAGAAAGCATTGGCTCATTCTGGAGAAGCTGATGGAGGGTTGATAGCAGGAGAAAAAGTGTTGTTTTAAGGACTGGTTTGACCCATTAGCCTCTGTTTCCCTTCCAGAAGGAATAAGACAATGAACTAAATTAGCAAAGCCCTGAAGAATCACCAAAGGTCTTTGCTCAGAATTAATACGATGTATCAGAATACATGCAATTGTCATGCAACATCAGTCATGAAACAAAGTACAACCGTCCTTATGGAGTACCTAAAGCCTAACCTCATAAAATTGGTGTTTTTAAAAAAAATTCTGTATGTATATCTATGGAGATTCTCAATCATCCAGATTCTGGTTGTTCCAAAGGTGCTGTTAAAAAAGCAACTGGACTTTGTTTCCCCCGCCCCCTTCTGTATATACCATTTTCCAGTTCTATGATTTATTATATTATGTTTTCATTTGTTCTTGGTTTTCTTGACAATCTCTGCAGGTTTTCTTCAAAATGTTCCTAGGCTCCTTTCCCCCAAATTTGCTGAGGTGTTCAATTTTGTAACAAGAATTGAAGAATATATACATTTTCTAGATTGTGCAAGTTATTAAGATATTTTCAAGAGTGTTACTTTTAACATAATCTGATTTCAGTTGTGTTCTTCCAACCATATTAAAGCTACATCAAGAGGCAGTATTTTCTTCCATCTGCATAATGCTGATATCTAGGACAGGGTCCGTGAAAGTTATAGAATGCCTGTTTCTTTTCCTTAACTGATGGCATTGCTAGGTAAGGAGACAAAATAATAGAAAATGCAACTTGCATCTTCCATTTACAGAGAAATCACTGCAATACAAGGTGAGTTGCTATATTTCTGCACTGCCATACTTCTTCCTGAAATCATGAGTTTCTACTTTGTTTCTTCTGATGCTGGTTGCTGCTGATATAAGGAATTCTGAGAGAGGCTTTCAAAATAAGCAGGCAGAAAAAGCAACAGGAACTCTGAAAGAGAACCTTTTCTCTGAGTGTGTCTCAAAAATTATAATTCACATTACTCCATCTGCTAGCTAGTTGACTCAGAAAAGTATCCTGAACAAGGAACTAGTTTGTATGTCTCCCTTCTTGAGAAAGCAAAAAAAAATGTTCCAGTTACACGGCACCATGGACTGTCTATTAGGATGTTGCAGATAAAATCACACAAGCTGGCTAAAACCAAAAGGATGATTTCATCAATCAGTGCCACATGCTCCTTGGTTTAGCATTTCCATTTTCTCCAGTGTTGCATCACTCTGTGCTGGAAGAGATTTTTCTGAATGGCTTTTTTTGGTGACATGGTCATCTAGCGCTGCAGCTTCTGTCCACGTGTTTGTCAATGGTTTTCCAAGTGTTTCTGGCAGCATCAGTGTTAACACACCACTCAAGAAGGCCATGATTCCAACAATCAACTACAAGAAAGAAAATGGCATTCAAATGAGGATGTTCGCCTGAAAGGGAGATAATGCAATAGAATACTATACCACTGAAATGCATTTATTGTTGCCACTATATATTTGGATACTGATACCTAGAATCTCATTAACAATTCTAGGTGGCTTTTATACAACCAGAACTGGGACCAGAATTTTTGTTGCTAAGCAAGGCCAGTTAAATGAATCTTCCCCAATTTTGCAACCTTTTTTGCCACAATTGTTAAGCGAATTGCTGCATTTGTAAATCGTGTGATCATATTAAGTGATTCCCCTATTGACTTTGCATGTCAAAACTGGCTGGGAAGGTCATAATAGAGATCACATGATCCTGGGATGCTGCAAAAATCATAAATACTGTACATGCCAATTGCCAAGTGCCTAAATTTTGATCATGTGATCAACAAAATCCTACTAATGCAGTAAGTGTGAGGCCCACTAACTTTTTTCAATGCCATTGTAATTTTGGACAGTTGGTCAACAATTGGTTATAAGTCTAGGACTATCTGTTTATGTCCAATGCAAACTATTAAAGCCCAGCTGAAGAAACTTTTGAACTTTAAAAAAAAAAATCTAAAAATTTTGGCTAAAAGTAAGTATTTTAATCTGCTCTTAAACCACCACAAATAGTCATCGGCCTCAGCTCCAATGCAATGTCTAAATCAGTTTTCTCCTTTAAGCTTTTTAATGTTCTTCCTACATTGCTTTATTTACTTTGGATTTTTATGACAGTAGAAACAGTTGTTTAAAAATATGATCATAATGTAGCTTTTTCAAATTGTTCATATTGTGTTTCAGTAAAATGGCAATAATTATACCAATTTAATCATATGTAAGAACAGCAAAAGCTGATTAAACTAGCAATGTTAAAATAAATTACCAAATGTGTGGCAGCTAATAAAATCAAGGGAAGATAAACAAAGAGTTAAATTTCCAGCAAAAACTCATCATGCTGGAGGCTTTCCTAATCTCTGCTAAAGTTAATTCTACAAGTCGGCACTGTTACCTTTGTCCTATGGCTGAAAGCACACCAGTATAATCCATGTTATGATCAGTAATACATTCTCAGTGCAAAGATATGAAGGGCCTATACAATAGCAATGTTTTTCAAACTTGTCAACCCCCAGGGCTGTGGCCTAGAGGTGGAGCTCTCACCTCACAATCAAGAGGTTGTGAGTTCAATCCTAGATAGAGGCAGATGTAGGGTCTCCTGCTTGGGCAGGGGGTTGGACTAGATGACCTGCAAGGTCCCTTCCATCTCTGTTACTCTATTAAGATGCATGGACTTCAACTCCCAGAATTCTCCAGCCAGCCAAGAGACTTGAAGTCCACACAATTTAAAGTTGCCAATTTTGAAAATGTCTGTTGTAACGTTAAATGTTCCCAAACACTAAATCTTCAAATCACATCTACAGTGGAACTGCATGTCTAACCATTGTATGTTTCATAGCTAGAATTATCTCTCTAAAAATAAAGGTTAGGGAAGACAAAACATCGAGAGAGAAAAGTACATATTAGTCCAGCCTTCAAGTGAAGGATAAATCAATTTAGCAGCTGGTAGTTCTCAGACCCAGACTTCTAAAAAAAAATGTTGTACATTTTAGTTGGGTGTTACTCTTAGGTATGGCACCTACCTGTGGGAAGAAGATCCAAACACTTGACAGATAGACACAGAAAGGTGCAACCACACTCCCAACTCGGCACATCATGCTCCCACTTCCAACAGCAAGGGACCTACAATACCAAAAATGGTACTGTTCACTTGAATTGTCAAAATTACATAGCTACTGTTGCAACAGAAAATATTTTCCATAAAGTACTTGATATATTAATAGTGTTAACACTAGCTGTAAAGAGGGGGGAAAACCTACCGTACAACTGTTGGATAGAGTTCTGCCGTATACAAATAGATAAGGCCAAATGCAATTCCTATTGCAAATTTTCCCGCCATGTTTGCTGATATACTCAGAGTATTGAAATCCTATTAAGAAGAAAGGCAATTTGTAAAGCATGTGGAGATGGAACTCACATTTAATTTTATCCTTGTTTACCAGAATTCATGTAAGACTTCTAAACATAAAGAATCCATGTTGTTTATCCAATTCACAACTGACAAGAGTCAGTCTTTCTTTATTCGATTCTAGTTTTCTCGCATATAAACCCCATATTTCAGAACTAATTATCTCCAGAAATCTGTAAAGTCACACACACACACACACACACACACACCATTCTTTTATAAGAAATCCTTGAAGGCAGTTTTATTTGTCCAAATTCCCAACCCTAAGTAAGATTTATTAGTGACTATCCTGGGAGAATGTGTGTGTGTGTGTGTAACAAATATATAATAGAACAAAACACAAATATATGTATGTATGTGAGTGTGTGTGTTTTGTTCTATTATAGTGTCTACAATTTTGACTTGTAAAACCCTCCCAAAGTCTTTTGAACTATATAAGCTAGCAAAACTGTAAACTAATAAAAGACACCATCATAAGCCATCAGCCATTAGAAGAACTATTTACAACAAGTTTAGCAATTGAACTGCTCTTGCAAGATTTTACAATTTCATTTTTAAAGATCCCTGTAAACATGTTCATAGGAACATTACATTGACAAAGAAATGTTAATTCACTTCAAGTGGCAAGGGACTATTTTGGCTCAATATGGGAAACCAAGAAAGCATTGCAAATGAAATACCTCAAATGTGATCCTATAAGATCCAATAAGATCTTGGCATGAGTCACTCACCTGAGGTATGAGCATCACTATCCCACAGATCACTGCACTCATGATGAGGAATGGGATCAAGGTGTTCCTTCGCCCTATTTTGTCCATTCCCAGGCAGGCAATGGCATATGCTGGAAGCTCCACAGCACCTGCCGTTAGAAAATTAGTATTTTTTAGAAAGTTCTTAAGAGCATAAAGATGCAACAACATTAATGCTTTCCTGCAGTTTTTCTGTTTCCAATAGAAATAGCTCTTTTTCATTCAATTGTCTTAAGTCCTTGCATTTCATAAATGGTTTCATATCCCCAATAAATATAAGTTGAGTTTTTCAGCCTGCTTTTTTGACTGTTTTTTCTAAGCATATTGGTCCAAGTCCCATAATTCCTACCCCACAAAAATGCTGACTGAGGATTATGGAAGTTGGAATTAAATTTTTAAGATTGGGTTGGGGGAAGTTAACATAGGCAGATAAGCCTCTATGTCTCATTCTTTTTCATCCTCAAAATGGGAGTAACAAGATTTGGCCTATCTCACAATGTTAGTGCAAATATTGTATGCAATTTACAGAAATGCACTTGCCACTGATGAAAGATGCTCCAGAGAGGTGGAAATTGGCTATCTTTCTTACCTCTACAATGTGTGTTTTTAAAGAAAGGAACTCTTCAAGACTCAACCATTTCTTTGGACATAACTTTGTAATGGTGAGTCATATTGCAATGTTTACTTAGTGTGGAAGGGAAAACACTTTTAAATATGTCAATTGATTTGTATTCATATGCTGATCCTGAATGATCCCAAATAACAAGAACAATCTATGTAAACTGAACAATTTTGAGGCCCACTAATTTCAATCGAAGGTATCTAAGTACACTTTGAACATTGCCCAGGAAGATTTAAAGATCCTTCTCTTGTCTGAATCATAACCACTGGGTTAGTATGATTTCCTCTGCAATATAGTAAAAAAACCTTCCTCTGGAGGTTGAAAATCAGCCCTACAGACAAACTGGAAGTCACAATTCCCAAATTTCCAGGTTCCACATAGGCCCATTTTTCACCCTCCGGAGGCTTCAGGGAAGCTCCTGAAGTCTCCGGAAGGCCTCTTGGGGGGGGGAGGCTGTTTTTGCCCTCCCCAGGCTTCTAGAAAGCCTCTGGAGCCTGGGGAGGGTGAAAAAACTGCACCAAAAGTGGGGGGGGGGTCACGGACATATAAGGTGACCAGACGTCCCGATTTTAGCAACAGTTACAATTTATATTTGTAATTGTAGTTATGTTGAAATAAAAAATAATATTACAATACTATTTTTGCATTGCGGCTCCATATAAATTTTTTAATCAAGCCCCCCCCCCCCCCCCGGGCAAAGGTGTCCCTCTTTACCAATCTGAAAATCTGGTCACCTTACACACATAGCATTATGTAATTGTACTTTTTAATAAAATTACTATTAAAAACTATTTGCAGGAGAATATGGTGTGTTTGTGTGTGTGTGTGTTCAGAGATATTTAGTTGCATTGCTTTTCAGTAAATAAATGGAGAGAATTTTTTGCTTACTATACTTCTCCATACATGGCCAAATGTATAAATATAAATATAATATAATTTTATCATATTTGATCTATATCTTGTTATTGTATTCTGTTCCAATCTCATTTTAGACTGTATTTTATTCCAATTCCATTTTACATCATATTTTATTCCAATAACATTTTAAATTGTATTTTATCACATTCCATTTTATATTGCTTTTATCAAATTTTAGTAATAATTTGTTTCTGGAACTTTGCACTTTGATATGGCCCAAGGGCTAATCAATAAAGACTCAATATCAATGTAAAAGGGATGTCTTAATGAAAACCAAATCTTTATGAGGAACTCTTAAGTTCTTAATAAGAGGACCAGGCTATCCCTTCCAACCTTCTTCTAGTGACCCCAGTCCTGCTTGAAATTTTTATTCATTACAATTATTTGTATTCCATGAACCACATAGTTACACAATTATCTGACTAACCCATTTGTGTAAAGTTAGTTTACGGAATGGCTACCATCCTAGCATGGACCTAGGCTTGGAAATAACCAGCAACAGTGATAATCCCTGGACATGTACGGTTGTATTTCTGTTCCAAGTGCAATAAGTTACATCAAGCAATATTTACCTATGAGAAACAGATTTAAAAATTCATTGCCTCCAAAGTTCACAGAACTGAGGGAGAATACATAATATCCTAAACTCCCAGTGAACCAAATCAGCCAGACTGTAATGGTCCTTCTTGTGATGTGCCAGTTACGGAATAGATCTAAGACGTTGTGCTTCTTCATGGGAGAACTGTCATGATTCCCCATTCTGCTATTGATAAGATCATCTTGCATCGGGCACAGTTCAGCAATTTTACAAGGAGTGCTTACTTTATTCCATCTTGCCATTACATTAATTAATTTTTGTGCTTCTTCATATCTTTCCTCTGTGAGCAGCCAGAAAAGTGTCTCTGGGAGCATCCAGCAGCACAAGACAAATGGGAGAGTTGCTACAGAAAGGCAGATCTGATAGACCCACCAGATCCGTGTCAAGTAGCCCACAAGAGCCACTATCATGATTCCCACAGCAAAGAAAGCATGGATGTGCATGGATGCCCAGGTGCGGGCTTTGATGCCCGTGTATTCAGTCACATAAACAAACACTACCACCAAGTAGCCACTTGAAACCTAGAAGGGGGAAAAAGACAGGTAAAAGAAAATAGCTCAGTCTAGTCTCCCTCTAAGATTTTTTTTTTTTTGTAATTAAAAAAATGGTGGTCAGGGATGGTATATGCTCAAAACAGGAAGGCACCTTTCTTAACAGGGAAAGTGATGCTACAATACACAGGTCTGCAAAAAAAATTTTTTTGAGAGGTGTTTTGGTTATTCCACGTAATCATGTTTTTTGGTGCGCTGAATCCGAAAATGACCTCCATTTTATCAAAGAACATCACGTTTCCTGACAATTTAGGTAACTATGTTAAATAAGGCAATACCTCAAAATAAATGGAAATAGACTTATAAAATTAAAGTTTTATTACAATATTTTCATGAAAATCCTTTTTTGAACTGAAATGAGCTTACCTACACACACTAAACTCGATTCTTCTTCCTTGTGAGGCTCCTCTTGGTGCATTTACGCTTGTGAGTAGCATCTGGAATGTCTCTCTGAAGCATTCAACAGTAGTCTGCCATCATTGTAATGCTCCATTTTCCCTGTATCTCCTTTCCATCTCTTTAATGTCTTGGTGGAATCGTTCACCTTGTTCCTCACTCACAGCTCCCAAATTTTCAGGAAAGTAGTCAAGGTGGGACTGGAGGAAATGCACTTTCAAACTCATCAGGCAACCTAAAGCTTGAAATGCTTTCAGCATTCTTCCGACGATCTTTTTGTAGTGAGGATCTTTGTTATTGCCTAAAAATTTCTGTATGACTTCTTTAAATGTAATCCACCCTTCTTTTTGAGGATCCGTCATGGTATTGACAAACTCTTGATCAACTATAAGCCTTCTAATGTCTGGTCCGACAAACACACCTTCCTTCAACTTTGCCTCCGACAGGCATGGAAACTTGGTGACCAAGTATTTGAAGCATTCTCCATCTCTTGGAAGTGATTTTACAAATTTCTTCATCAATCCCAATTTTATGTGGAGAGGTGGTAGAAGAACTTTATGGGAAGGTGCCAAAGTTTCTCGGAGGACATTTTTTTCACCAACTGTTAGCACCCTCGACTGCCAACTCTTCTTGGTCCAGTGATTTTGTCGGTCTCGACTGTCCCTTAGACACAGAAAAGAAGGGTATTTGGTATACCCAGCTTGTTGTCCGAGCAGCATGCACAAGACCTTCAAGTCCACACACACTTGCCAACCATGGTCTTCATATTTAAGTTTACAAAGAACCAATTCCAAGTTCTCGTAGGTTTCCTTCAAGCGTACAGAATGACCTACAGGTATGGAAGCGTAAAAACCGTTGTGGAGTAAAACTACTTTGAGACTTCTTTTTGAAGAATCTATAAAAAGACGCCATTGCTCTGAATCATATTGGATTTTAAATTGACCCATCAGACCTTCGACGTCGATGCAATAAACCAACTTGTCTTCCTGGGCAAAGTAAGGAACGAACTCCTTTTCACGATGTCTTGACCATGAAGATGACACTCCTGGCAACAATAATTCCTGCTTTTCAGCCTTGATTTGAGTAACTCAGCAGCATCTTTGGGAAGATTCAAGTCTCTTACCAAATCATTGTTCTCCTCCTGAGAAAACAATTTTGGTCTTGTATCATCTTCAAAATCAGAACTTGATTCGTCATCTGGTTCAGGTATGACTTCACCTTCATCGGAGCTAGGTATGTCTTCCAAGATAGCAGGGAGCTTGGGTACTGGTATATCTGTGCCATGGGGAATGGGACGAATTGCTGAGTGAAGATTGGGGTATAAAATGGAATGCTTCCATTTGGAATTAAACCCTTTCAAATCTCATGAACAAAAGCCATCACTATGGTTCTTTTGCTCTCGCCATACCATAGGAATTCCATAACGGAAAGATTTTTTCTTACCCTTGAACCAGTTTTGGAGGTCCTCAACACACCGTTTGCACACTTTATGAGGCGCCCAAACTTTATCTTGATCTCCAATTTTTAGTCCAAAGTATGCAAAGTATACTTTTTTCACAAAGTCTGTAATATTCTGCTGTTGCTTCAACACTGTATATTCACCACAGATGAAACAGAAACTGTCTGGCGAATTAATACACTTTTGCGGAGCCATAACATAATGGTTGAAGAATGATGAGCTAACATGAATTGCGATGAAAAAGTGTGAACAGCCTAGAACCAAGAACATGATGATGATTCATGCACAAGTGTGGCATGCAGGAGAGAGCAGCTTTGTGTCTGTACATGAGACATCACAGTGCTGGCCACGCCCCCTGCACTGACCAGAGATGCTGCTATCTGCCCTGTGTCTCCCTCCCACTGGATTCTTCAGGAAAGATTAACTCCTTCTACCATTAGAAGCATAGACTTAAAACTTGCTTAGCTTATGTGTATATTGCTGACCATCAGATTTACAGTGCTATTTTTTTTTACATAACTCGGACAAACCCTTTAAGGTTTTTTTGGCATTTTATATCTTAAATGCACTTATGTGAATTAATTAATAGTAATTTGGACTTTAAATTTGGTTAAAAACCCATAATATAAAAAAATGCCAAAAAAATAAAAAAATTGATAAATTTGAAGACCATTTTGCATGTTGTGGCAAATCATGGCACCTAGGAGTTTTTTCAATATTTTATTTGTTTTCAGCACACCAAAATGCATGGACATTAGATGAAAATAATGAAACAGCTTTTTAGTCACAGACTTGTGTAATGAATGGACCAATAATAGTGAGCATGCACGATATTATGAGAAGTGAAGTGGGTGGTATCTAAATTGAATAAATACTGGAAACTAATGTGGACACAATCCAGCCAAAGGATGCCTAGGTAGCAAAATATAACTGCATGGACCTAGGGCAGAGAACCAGGGTCCAGATTCAGATTTGATGGTCATGAGATTTGTCAGATGAACTTTGGCCAATCAGTTTCTCAGGACAGAGCTTTCCCCATAGAAAAGAAGTTAGGCAAAATGATTTAAGCATAAGACAGCCCACATTCACGTCCCTGAATTCTTGCACAATACAGGAATATATAAAATAGGAGGGGAAATATCATCTAAGATTCCTTATTTAGGAGAAAGGAAGTAAAAAATTTAACAACTCTGCCCTTAACTCTGGTTGGATTGAGACCATGTCCATATTATAGCACTTAAACTATGCTGTCCATTATTATTTTTTTTGAAGGAAAGTGCCTAAAATGTAATCTTTATTCTATTTATTGCATTTTACCTTAATAGGATTAAATCCATAATAAACAATTTTTTTAAACTCTAAACACTGTTTTAACTTGGTTGGGAAATGCAGCAACTTCTACTTTTTGTAACATCAGCTTTAAAAAAAAGTAATGCAAATATTTTCAAGAAGATAAGCTTGTATTCTTACCATTGCAAGAAGGAAACGGACAATCACAAAACTGCTGTAGTTAAACGTGAACGCCACAGCAATGCCAAATATAAACTGTCCAGTGCTTGTGATCCACAGGATGTACCGTCTTCCCAATCTGTAAATAACAACTGTAATAATAAATATTGCAGACATTCCATTGGACAAACACGCACCTGAAATAACAAGAAACAAGGATGTCCCACCAACCCTGTGTTCACTATCAAATCTCTCTACAATCTTTGGAAATGTTATCTTGGCTTCCAACAAATTACAACAGTGAGCAATAGCAATAGCACTTAGATTTATATACCCCTTCATAATGTTTTACAGCCTCTCTAAGCAGTTTACATATTCAGCAAATTGTCCCTAACAATATACTGCTGCATGCTGCAACAATGCGAATAGACTAGGATTCATTATATTCACCATATTTTTTAAACAGAAGGGTTTATTTGATAGACCCATAATAACTGTGTTTATTTCAGAGTATATGTTCAAAAAGCTTTGAAAAGGTTGTCTTATTTTATATAGAGGGGGGGGCAAAAAGAGGCAAGGGAAAGAAAAAACAGAAGAATCTACAGCAACCTAAAATAACTCATTAAATTGCTGTAATAATGGAAACTACCAATAGTTGCACATATTTAGGGTCAGTTACCAAATCAGCTTAACAGCAAAACAATTAATAGTAAATGCACAAGTTATTACTTGAAAGAGAAAAAATTGAACAAAAAACAGGAACTATATTTAACCAAAAGCAAATTAAAGACAATCCCCCCAAAACAAAGAATAGGGGGGGGGAACTGTGTCCTCTATCTATTTATCTATCTATCTATCTATCTATCTATCTATCTATCTATCTATCTATCTATCCATCCATCCATCCATCCATCCATCCATCCATCTATGTCTGTCTGTCTGTCTGAAAGCATACAAACCTACACATATTCACACACAGCCATTCTCAGCTCAATCCAGCTCACAGAGTTGTAGTTGTGGGGAAAACAGGAGGCAGAAGCAGCAAGAATGGAAATAAAAACAGAGAAGGGGATAGCTGTGCTAGAAGGAAAAAGAACTGATATAAAACTGGGAAAGGACTTAGGCAAGGAAGGATATCAGAGCAAGAGAAGCCCTGTCTCCACATTCTCAGAAAGGGTTAAAATTAATTAGGCATGCAGCTCCTAATTGCTAGGCTATCTAATCCCTCAATCATTTACTCCTCAGCCCATTCTTTGATTTCAACACAACCTTCTGTTCTTTTCGGGAGTGTAACAGCAACTCTTCCATTTAGAGGTAACTACAGTATTGCCAATAGACTTTTTCCAACATCAAATGAAGATTATGGCAAGATCCTCCTTAGTGTCATATAAAGGTATTTATATTAATAGGCTTAAATGATCACCCTCTTATCTATGACAAATCCTGCTTCATTAATACTACTGTATTGTTTCTCAGCCTTTTGGCTAAGATCTAGTATATACTTACTACCGTAGAGTACATTATTATTACAGAACGATATAAACTATGCAATGTTACACTGTAACTCACGTGCAGTATTTGGGTTGTACTCTTTAAAAAAATTAGCACAAAATCCAACTGGTATTTTACCAGTTAATATTAATGAAATTCCTATTACCGTAATTTTTATTCAAGTAGAATATCAAACGTATGCTAAATATACACCCATTTCATCAAGGAATGAGGATGTCTTCTTTGGTTAGAAAGTTGGTCTACAGCCAGGAGATTGAAGTTCAGGTTTATCTCCACCCCAGACTGGAGACCAGTCCCTCCTTCAGCTCAACTTCTCCCACTGGTTTGTTGTGGAAAAATACTGGAGGAAAGAGTGCCCTAGGTTACTGGAGAGAAGATGCAGTACAAAAATAACAAATTAAAATAAACAACCAATGTATTATCTGGCCGTGTACTAATAAACACCAGAAACTTCTTACAGGCATGAAATCATTCCGTAATAATAATGCTCTTTTACAAGGAACTGGTCTTATTTTTCCCATCATATTTAACATAAATATGTTCAGAAGATCCAAGTTCATTTTTAAGATTTCTCTAAAAAGCTTAATTTCTTCACAACTGAAGCTTTTATTCCAATCCAGCAACAGCTTTTACTTGTAGAATCCCTTATATACAGTAATAAGCACAAATTATGCATACTTCTACATCTGCAATAGACAATGTCTGGCATTCCAGATATCTGGCCTCACTATTGTCCATACTTTCTAGGGGTGCTGAGAATGGTACTTCAGTTGCATTTGGAGAACCACAAGTTGCCTAGTCCATTCTAGAGACTGTAAAATGTGTGATTATAAGTCTATATTTCTACCCTGAGCACATTTGATACATACTCCATGAATATAAATATTAAGCGGGACACGGTGGCTCAGTGGCTAGGACACTGAGTATGTCGATCAGAAAGGTCGGCAGTTCAGCGGTTCGAATTCCTAGCCTCGTGTAACGGAGTGAGCTCCCGTTACTTGTCCCAGCTTCTGCCAACCTACCAGTTCGAAAGCACATAAAAATGCAGGTAGAAAAATAGGAACCACCTTTGGTGGGAAGGTAACAGCGTTCCGTGCGCCTTCGGCATTTAGTCATGCTAGCCACATGACCACGGAGACATCTTTGGAAAGCGCTGGCTCTTCGGCTTTGAAACAGAGATGAGCAGCACCCCCTAGAGCAGGAAACGACTAGCGCATATGTGCAAAGGGAACCTTTACCTTTACTATAAGTATTATCCTCAATGTTATTGTTGCTGCCAAAATTTTAAGCTTACCATGGAGAGTCACTTCCTTATGTCAGAGAACTGATGGTGGTACCTAACCTGGCAATGAAACAACTATATGGAAAAAACCAAAGCCAGAGCACACCAAGAACCCAATAGGATGATGAACCTCATTTTGACATGCTGTCAAAATATTGCCTTTGCAGAATGTTACACTCGGCAGAACACCATAGCCCACAGGCTCATGGCTCTGCACATACATTTTCCTCTTGTTCTTGCATACCCTTGAAAAGACTTCTCTACTTTGTTTTTCCCTGGTATCTTTGTTTAAAACTTACAGCAGGCACCATCCTTGTAGAGGCATGTGCTGCCCTGGCAGCAAATTTATATAGTGGGAAAAAACAGCTACATCAAACCATAATGGTGTTTGTAATTTGTGTGTATGTGTGTGCCAGGAAGATTTATGAACTTTTACCCAATAAATTCAAAATCAAGAATTGGTAGGCTATGAGCAGAGAAAGAGGAGTCAATTAACATTTTGAGTCCTCTACATTTCTGAATATCTTTTTTTTTTTTTAAAAAAAACCAGTATCCACTGCTGTGTTAAGCAACCTTAAGACAGCAGCAGGACCCTGGTCATATTTGCATAGCGGGACAAATTTAGTCTGGGCTGTCCCAGATAATAAGTCACAATGACAGGGACATCATGTTAACTTGGTAGCAGCCATCTTCAACAGGATCCTAGCCATCTGAGTAGCCATCTGTTACAAGCCTCCTGTTGAAATCTTTGTGGGCCATGACTTGGAATATCTCAAAAGTTGGGGTGGCTTAGAAAGACACGAGAGAAAGTGGTTCCTAAAAACACTGAAGCTCCAGGCTTTCAAGCCAGATGCAAGTAAAGCTAAGCAGAGTCAACATCTAGAAAGTGTTTACTTTTCCTACAAAGGGTCAGAAATTGAATCCATGTTTATTTATTTTTCTAAAAATTATGCCGCTCTCTGCTTTTTGCTGCAGGGATGTATCAGCAGGGAAGAAATCCAACTGATAGCAGAGACAGATGTGTTGGAAGGAAGGCACAGCTCAGTTAGACCTTACTGATAAAAAGAATTCATGCAGCTGAATTTCCACCTGACTTAAACCAGATTCTATTATTTACATTTGCAATCGTAGCAATTAGGAATCGATTGTAGCCCAATGGGAAACAATGCTGCTTTTGCACAAACAATGTTAAATGGTTTAAATAAAACCCTAGGGTACATGCAATTTTAGAGGTGAAAGTTTATTTGCTACTTTAGATTAACTTAAATGTAGAATGTAAAGATGAGAAGCAAATTTCCTTAGAAGCTGAAGGCCAAAAGTCAATGAAGACAAAATAGGTCAGTAACAGAGAAAATGCTGCATTAGAAAGCACCTGTACTGTTATTTGTATTATGTCAATTCAACTATCACTCCAATATGCTCTGGGAAGTATAAAGGAAGACATTTTCCCAAGGTAAATGAGCTCAAAAGCCAGGAGATTCCTCAAGTCCTCCAGCAATTTTTTGCAAACCCCATACTATACCTGTCAGCAAGATCTCCAAAGATTACAGCTCCAACAAGGACTCCCAGCATAAATGTTGGCTGGGTTAATTTTGCAAGCCATTCCTGCTGACAGACCAAATCCCACTCGGTTACAATGGTGCTCTGCCAATTGGTGTGATCGTAGATGTATCCATCAGTACAGTGAAAATCAGTCTTGTTGCCGCTATATTCATAAGTAAATCCTGAGGCATTTTCTCGTTTAGACCTGCTGCATTGATTAAGCTCCCAAATGTCTCCATTTTCCAACTGGACCAAGATGTAGTTTTGTGTTGATGTCCACAGACTCCAGGCATCCTCTATGTTTGAATGAGATGAATTGTAAACGAGGACACGACTCACATTTCCAGCAATGTTACATACAAACTTTGGTGTTACAGCCAAGAAGACAGAAGACAGATAATGGATGCCGCAAGAAATAGATTGGAACACAGAGGCAAAGTAAACCAACGCCTGGTATCTGCAAAGGAAGACAGAAAATTCACAATATTTGCCATCTGCAACTTCATTACTTCAGAAATAGTCCTATTTATTTTGCTACTAATATGATTTAGTGCAGGTTTTTAAGTACAGGATTAGTACTAGGGGGTGTGGGTGGGGGTCAATATAACTAGTACATCATTGGAGCACATGGTAAAATTATATTGCCATTTTGTCAAATATTTTGAAAACAATTGAAAGAAAAGTGATTGTTTTCCTGGATCCAAATTCCAACCTAAAGTGCAAGCAGAAAGGCAGCAGGGAATATTTTCATAATATTTACATGAGGGACTGGCAAAAAGCTTTTGCTGTAGACTTTTTAAAAATTTCCAATTAGTTTTTATTCTCGTAAAATGTTGTCCAAATTTTTGCTTTTATAAAAAAAAAGAGTAAGATTTAATAAAGTGGATTATTTGCACAAACATTCAGTATGCTTTGTTTAAACCAAATGGGTAAAAATATATAGAAAAAGTACCGTATTTTTCGGAGTATAAGATGCACCTTTTTCCCGCAAAAAAGAGGCTGCAAATCTGGCTGCATCTTATACACTCAATACAGCCTTTATTTTTCCTCCTGAAACCCTGCCCCTTCACCAAAATGGCCGTGCAGAGCCTGTAGAAGGCTTTCAGATAGCTCCTGGGGCTAGGGAAGGCAGAAAAGAGTGAAAAATGGGCCGTTTTTTGCTCAATTTTGTTCCCCTCCCAGGAGTACTCTATAAGCCTCCTAAAGGCTATGCATGCATTTTTTTTTGACGAAAACCGGCCTGTTTTTGCAAAAAAAAACAGGCCATTTTGGGGAGATTTGCAGAGTGCAAAAACTTTTTTTTTAATTTGCCTCTTCAAAACCTTGGTGCGTCTTATACTCCAAAAATACAGTAAATTAAAACATCTGGCATTCTGTGCCGAAAGAGAAAAGTCTGTATCTAACTGAAGTAAATATCAAATTTGATTATGACAAAATTAACCTCACCCATTATCCAGATACCAATTTAAAAATTATTTTTCTTTTTGATATGAACATGTATCGGACACAGTATCCATAACTTGTAATATTGATCTTCCTCAGGCTCAAGAAAAGGTGGGAAAAGTCTCAAGATTTAAGATCCAACCTGCTGAGGGATAATACTATACTACAGCCATGTCCTCAGTAAACTCTGGCACCTCCAGCTGTGATTTGTGCTTTTCCACTGCTGCGCTACAGCCAAAATTCAACCAGAGCAAGTTTCCCAGTCATTGCATTTTCACGCCAAGAAATACTTGAATTTCCGAGACTCTAATGATCACGTAGTTATTAAAAATTGTCAAAGTATTACAAAATTAAAAGATAAGAAACAGTGTGACCACCGTTTAATGTCTTTATACAACTGCTCCTATATAAACAATGGTCCCATGGACAATTAAAATTCTTTGAAAAACTAACAAGGACTCATAGCAAGCGTGCATGCCTAATTTCCAAGGATCAGCCAGTTTCTGAATATAGACAACTCCATGCCTTCTACAGCAGGACAGGATGGAAAATAATCATGTAGTGATGAATTTTACGCTAATGTGTTTGTACAAGGGCACAACACTGTTAGGTACGTTGGGCATAATAGTCATTGAGGATTTTAAAAATCTTATTAGCATTTAAAAATTATTTCTTGCTTCACCATAAATGGGGAAAAACACATTACCTTCATTCTGAAAGATCAACATGGGGAAGTCCAAATGACTATATTGAATAGATAGATAGATAGATAGATAGATAGATAGATAGATAGATAGATAGATAGATAGATAGATAGATAGATAGATAGACAGACAGACAGACAGACAGACAGACAGACAGACAGACAGACAGACAGACAGACAGACAGACAGACAGACAGACAGACAGACAGACAGACATGGAAAAAAACAGACAGACAAAACATGGAGTTGAAAGGGATCTCAGAGGTCTTCTAGTCCAATCCTCTGCTTGAGCAAGAGATGCTATACATTTCATACAAATGGTTTTTTAGTCTCTTTTTGAAAGCCTCCAAATGATGAGAGTTGCACCCACAACTCCTGAAGGTAAGATATTCCATTGGTTGATTGCTCTCTAATATCTAGTTATGTATTGTAGATTGTTACATACATACATACATATACATACATACAGTTATGTATTGCAGTGTATGTATTATGTATACACATATACTTAAATACATTGGAGATACAGATAGATCTCAGAGGTGGGTTGCTGCCAGTTCGGCCCAGATCGGCCGAACCGGCAGTGGTGGGAGGCTCTGCCCAAACTGGTAGTAAAAGAATTAGCAACCCACCTCTGATATATCTCCTATGTATGTATTTATGTATATGTGTATAACACACACACACACACACACACACACACACACACACACACATATGGCAGCATTCTTATCTTACACACCCAAAAGTAGTTCAAATTCAGTAAGGCTTCCCTTGCTATACCTGTCAGCAGCCCTTTTAAAGAGCTGCACCTTTTCCTGGACTTACATGGTATCTGTGCCAGCATAGGGAAATATACATTTGAGTTCAGTTGGCATTCGGAAGGCCATGACAGGGTGCCTTCCATCTACCCAATGAGAATTTTTCTTGAGTGGTCCATGCAGCATTCCCAGGGAGGGATCTTTTCCAATAACCCCTACAGTTTATAAACAGGGGAGAAGCTCAGCTGATCTTGCTCTCACTATTCTCTTAGCGATGAACTCCAAATGTGTTCCCAAATCCAAGAGCTTATTCAAGAAAGAAACAACAAGTTAATTGCTATATAATGCTTGGCTCAGTTCTCTTGAATTTCCCTTTTGTTTAGTGTTTCTCAACCCCAACAATGCTGGCTGAGGAATTCTGGGAATTGAGGTCCACATGTCTGAAAATGGCTGAGGCTGAGAAATACAGCACTGGGTGTAGAGATTTGTTGGTTTAATGAAGGATTTTCTCTACAGCAAGATTATACTGTTAAGCAGCTATCTTTTCTATCCTAGGGATTGACACAAGGTTTATAAATTTTTGAACTGCTGACTTCAAGGCAAGAACATTGAGAGCATCTTCCTTTCTATTTCCAAAAGCTTGGCTGAAGAGAGATGTCCTTGGTAGAAGGGCAAAGATGCTGCAGCTACACAGACAAGTCTTATCCCCGCAGTCTCTTTTTAGTGGGTCTTCATGGAAGAAAATATGCTTTTAAATTACCAGCCTTCCCAACACGTTGCACTGAACAAATTGTCCAAAATGCCACCCTGCCATTCTCTTCACCATTTTTCCCCCTGTAGCCAAAAAGAAGAAGAAGAAGAAGGTCCCACAAGCCCAATTTAATAGAATAGAATATCTTTATTATGGTCATAGACCAGCAATAGACATCACTTTTTACAATATATTAAAAAAAATAGTACTCACATTAATAATGGATAATAACATCCCTGTTAAGAAGATACATGTTCTCAAACTGTTTGGGTCACTCCCTAGTTTATGTAGGTAAAAAGCCGATAAGTATGTGATAAATATAATGTTCTAAAAATTGTTAGATATCTCTCCCAAAAATTGGTACAAGTTGACAGCTATAATTCTGTAGCCAATTTTTTTCTTGTGGACATTGCAGCAACACAGAATTTTGCCACTGCATGCATGGTAGATGGGTTTGAGTCCTGGAGGAGAAAACCTACATAAAAATTGTCTGCCCTCCCTGGCAATCTCTCTAGTAAAGCGAGAATATATGCTGAACTATAAACACTGTATAACTCACAGTACAATAAAACATATGAGATGTCTTCATCTTCATGTTCCACAAACCCAAAATTTTTACTTATAAAAAAATTCAACATCCGGTACCGTGTTTCTCTAAAAATAAGACAGGGTCTTATTTTCTTTTGACCCCCAAAATATGGCCTTGGCCTTATTATTGGGGGGGCTTATTGTTTTGGGGTTGCCATGTGACTTCTCTCTTGCGAGCGGGCTCCCAAAGAGCCTGGCATAGGGATGGGATGACACAGCCTCAGGGGCGAATGGCTGTGTTGTGCTGTCGCAACAGTGCAACACAGCAGCCATGAGGTGACCATGCTCATGAGCAGCCGCCCGACAATCCCCCCCTCTCCAGCCGGGCAGAGTGCCACTTACCGACCCAGCGGTATTCCGAAGGCACCAAGCCACAGGAGCAGGGAGGGAAACAGGCACTTGCATGGCTTGGCACCTTCAGGATACCGCTGGGTTGGTGAGTGGCGCTCTGCTCGGCTGGAGAGGGGAGGCTGTCCAAGGGTCTTATTTTCAGGAGAGGGCTTATATTTTTGCCCACCCCAAACATCTGCCCTTATTTTCAGAACATGTCATATTTTCGGGGAAATACGGTATATATGCAAGCTTGGATAAGATTCGCAGTGTGTTTTAACAAACATTAACTTTTGCTTTATAAATCTCTTTCCTGGACTTTTTATCTCTTTGGGGGCCTTCAGTGACAGCATTTCAGTTATTACTTAGTCAGGCAGAGCCAGTCTAATTACTGTTATGACTATTTTCTCTATTATCTAATCTTTAGACCTCCAAACTATACAATTGTTTTGAAGAAACAAGAAATTACTCAAGTTGCAGTTTAGATAAACCAGAGATTATTTGCATTTTAAAAATCTTTCGAACAGCATTCCATTCACTTTTCCTTTTAAAAAATATTGTTCATTTCCCCTAATTCCATATTCATATTTCTTTCTTTAAAAAGAATGTAAAATAAGTTATTTATTGTAATTTTACTGCATTGTTGTCACTTAATGAACACAGCAAAAAAGGTTGTAAAATGAGGCATAAGCCACTTAACATCCCATTATTTAGCAATGGAAGTTCTGGTCCCAATTGTAATTGTAAGTTGAGGGTTTCCTGTACACAAATTTAAGGTATGTGACCCTCTGTGCTCTGTAAAACCTTCTCTTGAAATCAAAGCATTTGGGAGCAATATAGGATGGCGTACTGAATGCCATTGAATTGAGATAAATCAGTCATCTATACCAACTCAGCAGCCTCAGAAAAGCTTGTTATGGACATAAGTGGGAAGAAACATGGAAAACGCTCCTATTTAAAACTTTAACTTTGTTTGTGATCTTTGCTGTCTTTGAAAATAAATTTGCCTTTATTACATAGCCCCCCCCCAAAAAAATCCATTACCTACTTGCAAAATAATTCAGAATAAATACATAAACTCTTTTCTGCGATTTTTAAGAAATCTAAACTCCTGTATGTGAAACTGAGATGAAGTATAACATTAAATAAAAAAATTATTTTTCTTTTAAGCAGGGAACTCCATACCATTCTGTGAAATCTGTGAGCCTTGTAAATATTTTTCCCCCTTTTGGTCCTTCCAAACCACTTGATCTGTTGCTGCAGACAGAAAGGTTACTGTTGGGCAGGACACATTTAACATAAGTGTTTTCAGGAGAAAATTTTTCTAATAACAGATCATCAAAAAATAAGTCCTGCTGCAGAACAACAGTTCCCTACTCAATGAGGTAAAGAGAAAAGATTATTCAGCAGCAGTGGTAGGATCTATTCTGTAGGAGCCAATATCAGTATTGGGATTGTTACAGTAGCTATAAAGATGCATGGCACACTTCTTTTCTTATTAATATAGGTTTTTACCTTATATGTAGAGTTGGTATTCAGCAGGTTCTGACCAGTTCTAGAGAACTGATAGTGGAAATTTTGAGTAGTTCGAAGAACCGGTAAATACTACCTCTCAGTGGCCCCACCCCCATCTATTTTCTTCCTCATGAGTCTCAGCTGATCAGGAGGGAATGCGGATTTTACAGTATCCTTCCCCTGCCACGCCCACCAAGCCACACCCACCAAGCCAAGCGCACAGAACCGATAGTAAAAAAATTTGAATCCCACCACTGCTTATATGGTTAAACACAAACATAAGCACTTTGTTCCCTGTATGTTCCCTGTATGGCTTGAATGGTCACTTCTCCAATATACTGGCATCCATTTTCTTGTACATGACCTGTCCACTGAGAGAAAAGGGGGGGGGGAACCTTCATTCAGTACAGTAGTTTTTTAATGACTGCTCATATACTTTTACTGAATGTTGTTTGTGCCTTACTGTTGACTATGTTTCTCTTCATGAATTGCAAAACTGCCTGAAAAGGAACTCCACACACATTCCGTTTGGGTCCAAGCAATTCACCATAGATGTTTCTTTGTATGCTTCTGGGTGTCACAGGAGGACAACTTTAGTCATTTCTTATGGTAAGAAAACTGTAAAAGTACAGATTTGTGAAATCTGTAAAAATACCTTCAGCTGAGCATAGCAGCCTTCCCCAGCTGGATATCTGCAATCCAGGGGTAAAGAGATGGCAACAACTCTTGGAATTCTGAGCTAGCATAGCTAAATTAACAAGCTGAAGCAGAGTAATATTTTGCAAAATAGATTTGTACACTCCACTACCTGCCATGCAGGTAATCCATTTGTTACAAGAGTTAATAAAATCTTCATAACAGAGCAATGTAAGAATTCAGAAACTGTGTGAATTAGTACATCAGAAAGCCAAAGCACTTTATTGAAAAATATTTAATTTACAAAAAGAAGCATGCACAACCCCAATCAAAGCTGCTGGAGACAGTTTCCAAACAAGCTAAAATACAGTATTACTTGTGTTCAGTCACTATGTATTCAATAAGAACATACTATGATTTCATGAGTAGTCTTGTTTTAGAATTGCCTTACAAATGATGTGTATATTAAAGAAATAACTTGTAAATTCTTGTTGAAATAGCCCCTCCAGACATTGGGGAAGTTCTAGCCAATTGGAATGAGAGGAAAGCATAATTGGAAGATGCTAAAAATATTCTATATTCTGCTTATCTACATTGCACAGCAGATACATTTTGGACTCACCTAAAAGTTTTCTTACAGCAAATATTAAATTCCAGACCATCTTTTGCTAAGAAAGAACTACAGTTATATGGAAGACATGGCTAGAAAACATTGCAGCAGATGGCTTGAAAATTAATGAAAAAGACAGTGGTCCAAGATCTTAAATTAACTTAGTACCCATGTTAGTAGGTTAACAGACAACAGAGTCACATGGAGCCAATTTACTGGTCCAGAGACTGGTAATTGTGGCAAGATGTAGACCATGCAGCATCCACTTTAAGGGCTGCAGATTATTGTGCACAGCAGGACTTTTCTGTATCCAAATCAAGAGCATTGAAATGTGCACAACAGAGAAAATAAATATGACTTGTTGAGCAGGAACCAAAAGAAATATGAGCATTAGGATCAACACAGAAATCAAAATTAACTGTGCTTGTTTTTATAAGATTCACTTGTCTTTTCTTCTTCCCCAAGGGTTCACACAGGGACTTGTCCATTTAATTTACTGCACTTTTGTGCTTATCCATTTTTTCTGCATCTCAGTAATTATGGGCGGCTCCTTACTGTGTGATTTTGGTACAAATATCAAAATATCTGTTCCATGTCACATTTATATACCACACTATCAGACAGATTAGGCCAAGATGTACCTTGTGCTGAATCATGTTTAGTTATGAATATTATTGACCTAGAAAATCTCAGTCCAAGTCAACACTCATTTTATTACACTGTTGCCCTGAAATTTGAAAATGTTAGGAACCTACTGGATCAAGTATCAAGATCACCAAACAACTATCTGTTCCAAAATGCTATTTATAATCATACTAAATCCAATCCATTTTCTCCCCCCCCCCCCATACACATCCACTGATTGTTCGAGTCACCAAATACCAGGGAAATTTAGAGCACGGTTAATGTGCAGGTTCTGAATCCCCAACAAAGTTTTCTCATCCTTCTCTAGCTTAAGGGCTGAAATGCCTCTTCATTGAGAAAGGGGCACCAAGCCAAGAAGCTGTGCCTATCCTGGAGGCCTCAGTTCCACCCACAACAACCAGCAGCACAATTTGTGCAGGTGAAAAACTCTTTCTACTTCTTTCCAATTTGCTTAAACTAACAGCAATGCTTGGACTGCGCCAAAGGGCTGAAGATTGTCCCCCTATCTTCCTTCATGTCATTTTCTAATCTTTTTCTGGATGCTCTTATAAATGGCAGATGAGGATATCTAGCAGTTTTAGAGGGAAATCAACATGGGAAAAATGTGTGGGAGATGGGTGGGTTGAAAACATATTTACAGACAAGAACAATAATACCATCAAGTAGCTTTCATCTGACCATCTAAGGGATTAAGCAATCAATCAATAAATCAATCAATCAGAATAGAGCTGGAAGAGATCTTGGAGGTCTTCTAGTCAACCTCCTGCTCAAGCAGGAGAACCTATACCATTTCAGAAGGTGGCTGTCCAGTTTCTTCTTAAACAGTGGTCTCCAACCTTGGCAACTTTAAGACTTGTGGACTTCAACTCCCAGAGTTCCTCAGCCAGCAAATCTGGCTGAGGAACTCTGGGAGTTGAAGTCCACAGGTCTTAAAGTTGACAAGGTTGGAGACTACTGTTCTTAAATATCTCTAGCAATGAAGCGCCCAAAACTTCTAAAGGCAAGTTGTTCCACTGGTTAATTGTCCTCACTGTTAGGAAGTTAATTCCAGGTTGCTTCTCTCATTGATTAGTTTGCATCCATTATTTCTTGTCTTCCCTTCTGGTGCTTTGGAAAAATAAATTGACCCTTTTTCAGTCTCTCAAATACTGGAACACTGATATCATATCCCCCCGCCCCAGTCCTTCTTTTCTCTAAGACAAGCCAAACCCAAATCCTTCAACCGTTCTTCATGTTTTAGTCTCCAGGCCTTTAATCATCTTAGTTGCTCTTTTTTGCACTTTTTCCAAAGTCTCAACATCTTTTTTTATAATGTGGTGACCAAAACTGGATGCAGTATTCCAGATGTGGCCTTACTAATCTCATGGCCTCAACTGGCTATCATAATCAAGGATAATAGAGCCGAGGTGGCGCAGTGGTTAGGGTGCAGTACTGCAGGCCACTTCAGCTGACTGTGATTTGCAGTTCAGCGGTTCAAATCTCACCGGCTCAAGGTCGACTCAGCCTTCCATCCTTACGAGGTGGGTGAAATGAGGACTCAGACTGTGGGGGCAAGTTGCTGACTCAATTTGTTAAAAAAAATCTGTAAACCGCTTAGAGAGGACTGAAAGCCCTATGAAGCGGTATATAAGTCTAATAAATAAATAAATAAATAAATAAATAAATAAATAAATAAATAAATAAATAAATAAATAAATAAATAAATAAATAAATAATGTTCTCTGCTTTTTCAGCCTTAGAGATCATTTGTGAGAAAGAAGACAAGAAGAGATATGTCGAAAAAAATGTTTGAAATTCAATGTGGTGTTTGTATACACTGCTTTATGGCACACTTGGTTTGGTATGTGCTTCCAAGGAGTGCCCGCTGCAGAAAAGTGGCTACAGAATCAGGAAAAGAATTTCATCAGATTGTATACAAATATATCTATTGTGTACCATTCTCAGTTGCATTCTGATTAAGTGCACTTAAGTCAATGTCAACCTTTAGTGACCACATAGATTTTATCTGTGATAATCTGTCCCTAACCTGTTTCTTCAGGTCTTCCACTAGTGAATCCATCAGCACTGTAATGGAGCCAATCCACCTTGCCAGATGCATTAACACCTAAATATTTTGTCAGATATTCATTTCAATGAATTCCTTATTATTTCTCACTGGATTCCTTGACTTATGACCAAAGTTGAGCCCAAAATGTTGTTAAGTGAGACATTTGCTAAGTGGGTTTTGCCACAGTTGTTAAATGAATCACTGCAGTTGATAAGTTAGTAACTCCTTTGTAAAGGGAATCTGCCTTCCTCATTGATTTTGCTTGCCAAAAGGTTGCAAAAGGTGATCACATGACCTTGGGACACAGCAATGATTGTAAGTATGAACCAATTGCTAAGAATCTGAATTTTGATCACATGATCATGGGGATGCTACAAAGGTTACGTGAATAGTGGTCATAAATCACTTTTTTCAGTGCTGTTGTAACTTTGACTAAATGAACTGTTGTGAATCAAAGACTACCTGTATTATTTTGTGAATTTACACACATTTGAATGCCAGCTATCCTTATAACTCTGGGTGGCTTACCATAAACAAATGACAATATACATGAGGCATAATTTTTTAAAAATGAACAAAATAATAGAGCTATTGTTAAGAGCTATTGCTATCTCTTGCAAGTTCTATCTACCTGGATCCCTTTGAAACTTTATCATATAAAATATAATTATTGTTATTTGTTGGATGCAAGCCTTCAAAAATCCACAAATGGCTCTGTCTTGCATCATAAGGCTGATTTTCTCGATCTTGAGACACCAAATGACGATTGGTGTCCAGTGTCCATCTTGTTGGAATATTGGCTGTTATCTGGGATGACAGAACTTGTGACCGAGCACCATTCAGTAAACCTTCCCATAACTATTATGCAAACTGTCAATAATGAGGGGCACACAGACACTTTCCTTCTCTTTTCACTTGGTTACCCAAGTTTTCTTGGATTTATATCATTACATGGTGCAAACATGGGGGTGTCCAAATTTAGTCATCCTTAAGAATAAATCAGTTAAAATCAGAATGATCTCTTGATTACTCTGGATTTCTGGATTCAACCAACTATTAAAATAAATATTCTGGTTTCTGTAAGCACCGTTTCTATCCTGCTTTGTGGAGTAGAGAGTTGGTCTCTGACAGAAAGCCACTTGAAGATTAGATGATCCCTGATTCTCAACAGTTTAATACTGCCAGTTTAAAAAACAAGCTATGTTTCCATAGTACAAGAAACCACCATATCTTAGTTTAGCATTTTATGTAAATCCAACCTAAGTAGTTGGTTTTACAATATAGTATTGGGCAAAGCCAGAAAACAGTATATTAATTTATTATATGACTCTTTTTTATTAGTTTTATTGCTTTTATATGGGGTTTTATAATCTGTAAGCCGCCTTGAGTCATGGTTAATATGGCAAGTAATCTATTTTGTATTTACGTATATATGCCTAGCATTTTTTTTAGTCACAGTATTCCTCAGATGTAAATGAAAAGTATTAAACTGAATACTGTGCACCAATAAATAATTAGGAACTTTGGCACAGATTTATACTATGGGCACAGACTGTATGTATGTGTGCACCAATGCAACAGGTAACTTTTTGTATCTAACCACTAATCTCAGTGACTATTTCACAGTGACCTCCTGTTGGTTGATCTGGTTCTTAATATAAAACCTAGTACATTTATATTTCTTCATGTAAAATATCATTTCTGGTTTGCACAAATATATGTTTTCTTTGCAGATAAAACCAATGCAACCAGTTCCTGGTTAACAGAACTACAAACCACCCTCCTAACTTTGCACACTCTAGTTTTAATTTTCTTAGCCCATTGTTAGTGGAGGCTTAATAGGTATGAAAGAATTGCACTGTTTATTTCTTTGTTATGCTTTCTAAGAGAATATTGAAGTATGTAGTAGGTTCTTTAAAGAAACAAGTACTTTCAGAAGTCCAATTCTTTTCCTTCCAAATAAACAACCTCGCTTTAGATATTATAGAAGGAGGGCCCTGCTAAGCGTGACCCAACAAATGCGTACATGACAAAAGCGCACCGACAAAACTGTGGCACTAAAACCGCGATATCATCAACGTGCCGACAACAGCGCGCTGACAGAAGCGCGATTTAAGTTAAGGTAAGGGTTAGGTTTAGGTTTAGGTTTAGATTTAGGGTTAGGTTTAGGGTTGGGTTTAGGGTTAGGGTTAGAGTTAGGGTTACAGTGCGCTTCTGTCGGCACGCTGTTGTCGGCGCGCTTTAGAACTCGCGGTTTTGTTACCGCGGTTTAGTCAGGCGCGCTTTTGTCGTTCACCCTTTTGTCAGTGAACCCTGCTAAGCCTAGGGTAGTCCACAATCAGAAGGTTAGTCAAAAAGTTAGTCAGAAAAGATGCTACAGATTCCTCCAAGATTTTGAATTTCACTTATAACTATCCTCCTTTTCCATCTCTAGGAAATCAAACATTCTAAATTTGCTGGCACTCTGCTCCAACAGTACAGGTAGTCCTCGACTTAAACCATTTGTTTAGCAACCATTCAAAGTTACAATGACACTGAAAAAAAAATGCTTTACAAGTTGTCCTTGCACTTATGACCATCACACCATCCCCACAACCATGTGATCAAAAGTTAGGAACTTGGCAACTGGCAAGTATTTATGATGGTTGCAGCATCCCAGGGCCACCTGATCGCCAGTCATGATTTTCCCAGCCAACAAACAAAATCAATGAGGGGAGTTGGATATGCTTAACAACCACATGATTCAGTTAACAAACTACAGTGATTTACTTAACCGTGGCAAAAAAGGGATATTCAATCAGGTGTGACTCACTTAACAACTGCCTTGTTCTAGTCTCAGTTGTGGTCATAGGTTGAGGAGTACTTGTACTACAGATGGAGAGTTCATTCATTAAACATCAACAGTTTATCGTACCTCTATTATTTGTTCATCCTGATTAAGCTGACCAATTTACAGTAGTTCAGCCTTGATCAACTATACAGAAGCTGCCCATCGGATTTTAATGTTGTAGACCTCAATCTTACTAAGGATTGAGGCTACAAATAAACATGTTATTACACACAGATATGTGGGAGGGTCTTACAGATGAGGGCATATCCCACAAATAGATGAGATTTACTGACTATATCATCCCATACTGAGTCACACGCCTATGCCCTCCATTCAAACGCTGAGTATTTCGAACTCCCAATGGCTTGAATACATAAAGTCGCAAAGCCTCCAGCACCTATTACCTCAAAGGTTAGTTTCCACTAGCTTCTAACCTCAGTTCTCTACCCAAACTTGATCTAAGGACGCAGAGCATTCCTTTCAGCCTGTGCAGAATAATTATAACGGTATCTAGCAGATTAAGGGAAGAATTTTCCGCAATAAAAGCAGCCTCCCTTTGCGTAATCACCGTCGCCGCCACCCCAGCCACAACTACAAACCAGCCTTAAATCCGAGGCTTCCCTCGCAGGTAACACGCGATCGCCAAGGACTCCACTACCCGTTTCTATCGACGGGCAACTCTAGCTCCCCAAAGCCAACGTCGTTCCTCCTCTGTCAGGAAATTCAGGGGTTAAAAGTCACAAGCACGTGCTGGGTTAGGATTGTGGGGTCCACCGGTTCAAATCTCCATTTAGTCACCAAGCTACCAGCGACCTCTCTCGGGTTTTGCTCGAATAGATATTGAGTCCCCGAGGTAATCCAGCAGATCCTGCAAACCAGGCGGTTGGGTTGAGGGAAGCGGGGGGGGGGAACCCCACGGATCGGGCTAGGGTGCCGTGAGGGATTCGCTGCTGGAGGTGCCTAAATCGGTTTCCCCCTGGCAGCCACGTGTTTCACCCTGGAGCGCAAAGCCAGGCAGCTCCCTCGCCTTTCCCGCGCGGTTACGCGCTGCTCCGGAGCGAGGAAAGTGGAAGGTCGGGCGCGCCTGCGATCCCGAGCGTCCCTCGCCCCCAGTCCCGCGCGGACCATTTACCCACCCAACTTCCTTACTCCCTGTGCCAGAGAGAAAGAGGAGCGAAGAGCGACTCTCCCCACCACCACCACGACCGGCGCGTCCTTCCTAACCTCCCTGTCTCCTCGCTTACCTGCCGAAGTGCCCGAGGGACTCGAAGAGGAGCTCGAAGTTGCGAGCCATGGCTGGGCACGCGCAGCGGTCTGTGGGGCGGACAGAGTCCCATGGCAAGTTCCCTCCTCCTGCCCCACAGAGCCCGCCTGTCGGGAAGGGGCGTCACCTTCACCTTTCCTGTCCAATGGACCCTTCAGCCGGGCCAGCGAGCTGCGATATCCCGACTCCGGGCGGCGGGGGGGTGCCCGTCCCCACCGACGCTCGCCGCCCGGGTCCCCCGCCTCTTTTTCCCGCGCAGCCCCATCCTTTCCAGCAGAAGGGGCCGTGAGAAGTGGGGGGGGGGCTTGGAAGATAAACGTGTCACTGTGCGGGGGGGGGGCTTTGCTGTTTCACTAGCCCGTTGGCGTCCCTCTCCCGCTTCTTTTTGAGGGGGATCGGCAAATCCGTTTTCAGGGCAGATGGGCGATCTTCGCCACGGACTGAGAGCTGCCTGCTCTTGCTGCGGTTCTAAATTTTCTGGCGGAAAAATGAGTTTTCTTTCGGAACTACAGGTAGTCCTTGACTTATACCAGTTCATTTAGTGACCATTCCAAGTAACAATAACACTAAAAATACAACTTATGACCATTTTTCACAATTAAGACCTTTGCAGCATCCCCATGGCCGTGTGATCAAAAGCCAGAGAGTGGCAACTGGTTCATATTTATGGCCATTGCTGTGTCCCCGGGTCATGTGATCTGTTTTTGCGACCTGACAAGCAGAGTCAATTGGGAAGCCACATTCACTTAACATCCATGTTACTGACTTATCCACTGCAGTGATTCACTTCGCAGCTGTGACAAGACAGGTCGTAAAATGGGGCAAAACTCACTTAACAAGTGTCTCACTTAGCAACAGAAATTCTGGGATCAATTGCGGTCATAAGTTGAGGACTACCTGTACAACATATCACTGAGAATACGGTTGGTGGTTTGGTCAGGAACTGAGATCTGCCAGTATCCACTGATTCTTTTAGATGGTAGCAAATGGGGCAAAACCCACTTAACAAATGTCTCACTTAACAACAGAAATTTTGGACTCAATTGTGGTTGTAAGTGGAGGACTACCTATACTTCATATGTAACGCGGAAGAAGAAGAACACTGATTCTTTAATTGAATCTTGGTTCCATAATATCTGAGGCTGAATTCACAAAACTCACCAAGGAGGACTAAAGTGGGGTTGGGTAGTTCCTGTTTAAGCTTTTTGTGGGAACCCAGCCATTGTTTAAGTGTTAAACATGCTTTCCTGAACCTTCCTCAAGTCCATTCCTAGGATTTCCAACACAATATGGCAATTTCTGTGAATTCTGAGAGTGGAAGTCCACACATCCGGAGGATCAGAAAGTTTGTTTGTTGAGCTGCAAAATGATTGATTTATATGGATGTAGTATGTTATGTTATGCCCACATGTAATTAATTAACTCAGATTCAGGATTTATTTTATGTACTGTTGAAATGATATCCCGCCTCTGATCAAGCAATTAAAAATATGCAATTATCCAACTAAACCAATACATCAATACATGTAATTAAAAATGTAACATAAAATTAATATCCATAAAACACCATTAAACTAAAGTTTAATAACAGAAGGTGTTGTTTTCCTAGATATTGGGAAAGAGAAAATACACACTTTCCTGGAGCCAATTTCATAACCTGTGAACTGGGGGAAAGGGATTTCTTGAATATGTGGTAGCTGAGCTTCTGACTTCAGAGTGGCCTCTAATGCTGTAAATTTCTTCAAAAGAGCCTCTCATGCTGTGAGGAATACATACAATGACATTTGTATTCAACATGGGACATGCAAAGGGTACCCTCTTTCACTATAATATTATTACCAATAAATAAAGAACTGCCCCTTTCCCTCACTGAAGGCCTCCGTGCAATGTACAATATAAACAGTAGATAGCATGGCTACATATCAGAAGAAGGTGTGAAAACATAATGCCCTTGTTTGGGTCCGAATCAACAACACACAGATGGCAGATTATACACCTCTCTTTCTCAATTTCAGTTGACCTTCTGCACAGAGAGCATAGTCTTGTTTGTTAACAGGTTCTGCTGCTCTTTCAAAAAACCATGAAGCAGAATTCAAAACAGGCCTAACGGTGTTCCAAAAAAATACTAGGCTTACGCCTTGTGCAATGCATGAATGGTGCTCTGTGAAGCAGCAACCCAGCATTACATGAGCAAATGCTTCTGTGGGAACCAGGTGCCCAGTCTAAGCCAAAGTGGCAGCGAGGGAGTGCCCAATGACTGGCAGAGAAGAATAGGGCATACCCAACAAACATACAGTGGCCAATTGGGAACTGGGCAGTTTCTACTCCTGAATGTGTCAATATTGTTGGAGAGGCATTACTTAATATTTGGCAAGACTTGTGTTGATAGAAGAAGAAAAACACAACGTTCAAACCAAAAGAACTAAAAACAAACAGGGCGGAAGAGGCTACAATGCCATGTCATGAGAATATGTCTTTAAAACTGTCAGCAGGGCATCCTTGCATTGGGATAGTGGGACAGGAGGGTAATCCCAGTGAGTGGCTAAATTTTCTTATCTTCTTGCTAACCCAGAGTAGATACTTTGGACTCACTTCTCAGTCTCCCATGCTTCAGTTTTGTGCTGCTATGTCAGTGTCTTTGTTACCGTTTTCTTTCTGGGATTAGGTGAATGAAGAAGGGGCATAGACAGACTGACTAGTAGCCAATGGGGAATAGAAAAATGGGGACTCATGTCTGACAATCTCCCTCTTCGCTGCATTTCCTTTCACACAAGGAAGGCCTTGGTGCCTGTGGTGGAGGAACACAACATCCAGTTTGATAAGCCACATTTCTACAATATTTTTTGAGCTTTGCGGGGGGGGGGACATGTGTGGATGGGCTTCAGATGGAAATAGATGAGTGATGCCTTGATGTACCTATTTTGCCACTTCAAATGAGCAGAGTTCAAACAATAGCACTACTAAAAGTTGACATCTCTGCTCTAGATGCAACAGCCTTACATTTGTTGTTGTTGCAGATGTGTCCATTTCTGTATTGTACTTTCCTCCCTGACTTCCATGAAGCAAGACCCTTGCTTACCCAGCAGTTACTCAGAGTCAGTTATTGATCTACTTGGATCATCATGGCAAGAACCAATCTGGAAAAGTCCAAGCAGATTCCCACAAATTCAGACACTTCCACTTTGTGCTGAAATGCCTTGATTGGACAAGAAAATCCCACCAGGAGACCCCCTTGTTGGTTATACATTGGAGGAAGATAGCACAAATGAGATAAGAAAATCAATTATCTTGGTTGCAAGGAATGGAACACTCACACTATTTCACTGGGAATCAGAAGAAATCCAACTAACGCAGAACTGAGGACTAGCAAAAAGAATAGCATGTTTAATACTAGTATTGTTTTCTGCTTTCATAAGGATGAGTAGAGATGCTTTCACTCAATAGCAGAAAAAGGGGGGGAAAAACAACCAATTTAATAAGTAATCATTTTGCAAGAGTCTGAACTGGCCACTCTGCTTAAAAAAATGTCCCCAGCTCATTATAAACCTATTTATCTTATAATATTTTAAATTTACTTTCCTTAGCCATAAAATCATTATCTGAATATTTAATTTATTCTTCATAAGTTAACATGTCTTGAAATACCATGGGGACAAATAGAAACTTTAAAATTGCAATTAAAAATATCCCTAGAAAGTTCTACCTAGTGGTCTTTATCCTGGATTATGAAGTATTTTCACTAAAATAACATTATAGTGAAACATTAAACTGCTTTTTTCCCCCCTCTAAAATAATTTCTCAACTTCATCAGAAGAATGGCCTGGTCTTTGGATCAAGCAAGTAAATGCATAGACAAAGCCATAATCCATTTTGTAGTTTGTTCTGTTTGGCTTACTTTATTGCATGAACTTAGACAGAGATGTTACTCCACAATTTATGACTCAG
Organism: Thamnophis sirtalis; assembly: GCF_051295495.1. NCBI lineage: Eukaryota > Metazoa > Chordata > Lepidosauria > Squamata > Natricidae > Thamnophis > Thamnophis sirtalis. The sequence continues at coordinate 105,323,659 of NW_028261386.1, read as the reverse complement.
CACATTTTCCTCAATTTGGGTGCCTTCCAGCAACTGTCCTGGCTATTGCTAAGAATTCTGAGAGGTGATTCCATTCATTTGGAGAGTGCCAAGAGTACGGAAGGCTAATTTAGTATGTTGCATAAACCCCAGCCACTTGAGATTTTTCAACAAACCCTAGTTATCTAAACCACTGGTGATGGTGTTAAAAGCATTGAACAATTTGGCTACTCAGTTTAAGTCACTTAGTAAAATTAAGAAATGTAGGCAAATTTTTGGGAGGGGACTTCCTTTTCTAGAATCCCAATACAGCTAAGCCAATGCTGGCAGCTAAAGTGGGAAACTAAAGTTAGTATTTACACTGTTGCCCCGTGGCACGACATAACCGCGAACGACAAAACCGCGGCGCTAAAACCGCGATGTCAAAAGCGAGCCGACAACAGCGCGCCGCCAGAAGCGCGATTTAAGTTAAGGTAAGGTTTAGGGTGAGGTTTAGGGTTAGGTTTAGGGTTAGGTTTAGGGTTAGGTTTAGGGTTAGGTTTAGGGTTATGTTACAGCGCGCTTCTGTCGGCGCGCTGTTGTCGGCGCACTTCAGCGCTCATTCGTCTCCGCGGTTTTGACGGTGCGGTTTTGTCACCACGCTTTAGACACACGCACTTTTGTCATACGCGCATTTGTGGTGGAACCCTGTTGCCCATCTGTCCAAATAATGTGTTTGACTGTATCAGGCAAATGGTTTTTTTTATGGGGAAGGATTCAAATTATAAAAGTATAATTTTAGTATAATAGTACCTCCCTCCCCCCCTCTCACCTTGGAGGTGCAGGAAGTCTAGCAATCTTCTTCAACCTAATACTCTACAGATATTTTAGACTTCAACTCTCAGATTCCCTAATTTTAGAAGTCCAATATACCTGAAGAGCATTAAACTGGAAAAAATTGTTTTACAGGCAATACTGAAAAAGGAACTCATCAGCTGCAAACCCTAATAATTCAGCAAGATTTCTGGAAGCATTTGGTAAAAATAACACATTTTAAAACAAGAAATTACTCCTTAGCTTAAACTGGCAAAGGGTTGCCTTACAGAAAAATATCCGTAACAGAGTACAAAGCAGAAAAGCCAAGGAGCAAGTTGTTATTTCCTTTCTGGATGGGAATCCAGCTGGAGGGAGGCATCAAGAAGGAACTGGCTTCCGAAATTACAAATCAGATCCTCCAAGGGCAGTAGTGCCCACTCCATAAAGCTTTGCTCCCTTTTTCCTCTGTGCTCTTTTATCGCTGTTGAAAATATAAGATTAAAAAAGAGTTCTAAGCCAAGCAAGGAGTAGCAAATGTTTGGCAGAAGTTCATAGTCTCGTAGCTTCTGTCTCCCTTCTGACTCCATCTGTCAAGAATAAAACTTAAACTGCCCTAAATGATTTGTTGTGTTCTATGGCAGCTGTCAAGTAATATTACTGTAGCTGATCCACTTCCGCAGCAACTGAAAATCCATAGTGGTCAATGCTGTTTGTTTTTTTTACATTTTTGGGACTTTATATTTTTTGTCCTTCCTTAACTCATCTGCCATCCTTTTTAAGGATTTGGTGCAATCTGTAATGAAAAACCATTTATAATGGTTTTTAATTAATCCTGATTGAATAAGAGAATGTTTGGAAACAGTTACTTAGGATAGTGTCTGTCTATCAGTTGGGAGCCAGAACTTTTTCACATAGTGTTTCACCTTCTTCTCGGATTGTGTGTGTGTCTGTGTGTGTGTTTCTGACTTGCTACATGTGAAAATCTTGTGCAAAACTTTTCACTTTTTCCTTAGGTTACTCCAGTTTCTGCATCTTATCCCTGAGATAATGCCATTCCATTTCTTATGATGAAAAAAATCACTCCTAACCTACTTTATGAGTGGAGGCAAGTGAGGTAATGTAACTGGCACATTGAATGAACATTTCTGGGCTTAAAATAGGATCACAGAAGAGGCAGATGCTTCTCTTCATCGAAGAACTTCTAAAGCTAACTAACTATTCAGCAGATCATTTCCTTCAGAGAGGAGAGGAGGAAATCGCAGGATATCAACAGCATCTAAATGTTTATTTATACAATTGATTCCCTCTGTGAGGGAGGTGGGTGTTTCAAAATTTGCTAAACAAATACAATGACAGGTGCAAGCAAGCGATCAAGGTTTTGCCCTTTTTAATATGGACCATATTCATTGCATGCATTTAAAAAGGAGCAGGACTTTAACTATCCTGGTTGAGTCTTCAGTTTGACATTGTTTGGGAGTGCAAGGCTACATATAACAGAATTTCAAAACCGTATAATGCTATGTATCTCAAGCTTTCTTTGGTTTCATTTGAGTCATTGACAGACGGTGCTTATTATTCAATCCCCAGAAAAGAGCCAACAAATCAGCAGTCGTCCAACTCTGCTGATGCTGACCATCTCCACTGATCACCATTAACAGATCCTATTTTTTTAATATAAATGTTATTGCATTTAAATGATAAAAACTAACAAAGAAAAAGAAAGAAAAAGAGAGAAAAGCAAGACAAAAGTGCAAAAAGAAAAGTATGGTTAAAAATATACCTCTTACTCTTTGATTACAAAAAAAGATTCCTTTTTTCTATTATCTATTTATTCTTAATCAGCAAAACTGTTAATAGTTGGTTTCTTTTTTTCTATTTCATGCAAAAGGGCCATAAATGTTTCATGCAAAATCAGCCATAAATGTAGATGTTGCCTTTTCTCCAAGTTTATCCATCTCCTAAAGTTCTATCATCTTTATCAACCATTCCTCTATTGAGTAATGTCAAACCTTTCTGCTTTTGAGCATATAATCTCACTTCATAAAGGTAAAGGTTCCCCTTGCACATATGTGTTAGTTGTTCCCGACTCCAGGGGGCAGTGCTCATCTCTGTTTCTAAGCTAAAGAGCCAGCCCTGTCTGAAGACGTCTCCGTGGTTATGTGGCCGGCATGACTAAGTGCTGAAGACGCATGGAACGCTGTTACCTTCCCACCAAAGGTGGTTCCTATTTTTCTACTTGCATTTTTACATGCTTTTGAACTGCTAGGTTGGCAGAATCTGGGACAAGTAACGGGAGCTCACGCCTTTACGTGGCACTATGGATTCGAACTGCCGACCTTTCTGATTGACAAGCTCATCTGCCTGTTCATTGGCTGCAGAAGAAAAGCCTCTGTTCTCAATTGTGTATGCACCTTTAAAATCTTCTGAATTAGTGAAAACATTTGTATCCAAGTGTTTTGGACTTTATTATGCTCCCACCAAACATGATAAAATGTCCCTTCATGTTCTTCACATTTCCACTACCTCCTTAGCTGGTGTTTGCTGCCAGTCTGACTTCTAAATGCATCACAGTCCAAAGGCTTCAGATGCTTCTAGTATTTCTGATTGCATGCGAGCAACAGTTCAGACTCCAGCAATCAGCTAGTTTCAGCAGCAGAGACTTTGACATGGGTATAAAACTTGAGAAACGCTGCTCTAACTATACCACAAATATGCTCTGTAATCACTTCTATATGTCATGACATAATGTCCCCACCATCATCTCACCTCACATCCAAGTGAGATAAAGTTTAAGTTACTTGTCATTATTTCTGTTTTAAAGGAGCATCTTTCTTCTTCTCCAGACACAATATTTGCCCTGCACATGATCTGATGTGCTTTGTCAATAAAAAGTTAGATGATGGGGGTCAGTGGCATGGATCTCCCCATCTCCCATTGGGTACTATTGGCCCCTCCAGTCCTTTCAGTGTCCCCTCTGGGATCAGACCCCTGGCTTCTTGCATAACCACTGGCCAGCATTTTCCAAGGTACTTCCAATCACATCTTATCTCAGAGGAACTAGAGGTGGTATTCAGGCAGTTCTCTCTGGTTTGGGCAAACCAGTAGCGGCGGCTGCGGAAGGCTCTGCCCCCCCGTCCCGTCCCGATGTAATGTGTGCCCTTCTGCGTATGCGCAGAAGGTGGAGCGCTCACATCAACCGGTAGGGAAGGTAAGTGAATCTCACCACTGAGAGGAACCCATATAATATGCTCAGATTTCAAGATGTGCTCTTTTGGGAAAGAGTTATACTTGCTTTTTAAGCTGCAGTGCTACACAGGGTTTTGTGGCTGTACTTTTCCCCTTTTTTATTACTTTTCCCCACCCCACTGGCTACTTCCAGATACTCGCTACTTATCGCTGCCTTGCCTTTCATTTCAGTCTGTGCCCCTGTTCCGCGGCTGTGGATACAAGAGCTGCCCTCCTGCTCTACCCCTTTGCCTTCCTCTTGCAACTGTGATGGGGCTATTTTTAGGCATGAGTTGAATGCTCTTTCAATAGAGAGTAGACTGGTGTTCTGAAATAGCTTGACTGACAGGTCCTCTCTGTCTACAACTTGTTAGTTAGAAAACAGAGCAGTGATTAAAATCCACAATGGAAGCACCAGATTTCACTTAGCTAGTCTTGTAATGAGACATATACCTTAAGGAAAATAGCTGGTTGTTTTTACCAGCAGCAGTGAAACCGGGTGAAAAGGAAAACAAAGCCACCAATGATATTCTTTAATTTATCCTGTATTAAAAGAGTAAGGATGATACCTGACATAGAAGTACACCTATTTTTCTGCCACCTCCAATGCTGGTGGGTTGTACTTCTGTTTTACATTTGGACTTGCATATTAGAATAAGTTGCTGTTAAGTCCAGCACCAAAGGAACTTAATTTTACTTCTCAAAATTCAAACAATATCTTTTCCTTCTTTTCCTTTGTGCCGTGCTTTCCCAGATATGGCCCTCCATTTCCATTGGCTGGTGTTCAGAAATGCCTAGCATTAGGCAATGCAACATTTTGGCCTGCTCCCATTTAACACCTATTAAAGGTCCCCCGTATTCCAACTCACTTTTTTTCTTGGCTGCTGTAGCTTCCATCAATGAAATCTTTCTCCCTTCCTCTTTTTTGCTTCTTCCTTAGAAGCCCAGTGACTTTCTTTTCATTCCTTCTCTCTTTCTCTCTCCCCCACTTCATTCTCTTTTCTATGATTTCCTTTATCTCGTTACTGGCACCCCTCCTTCTCCTTTTCCTCTTTTCTTCTCAGCACTACTTGTATAGAAAAAAAAATGAGCAGCATTTAAAATATGAGCAGGTGAGCCGTGGCAATAACCTTTTCCCCCTCTTAACCTAGTGTTGGAAGAAATATCCATCTGGTTCGGTTCCAAGCCAGGAGAAAGGCCCTGGAAACAAAATGGAGGCTGCAGGCTGATTGGAAAGATGGTTTAATGATGAAGCGGAAGCACATGGGTGGTTCTGGATAGCTGACCCCATGGAGTTGAGAATGAGGGGTTTTTGTACTTTCTCTTGGGCTTTCCACTTGAGTTTCCTGTTCCTATGCAAGAACATGCATTCTATTGGCTGATGTCAGACTCCCATGGCGCCATGTAGGGGTTATATTTTCTGAGCTAAGTTTGATTGAAGTTTGCAACTGAGATGATGCAATGAAGGAATTTGTGTTCTGAAGGGCTGTTGGGCAATTCCTATTATGGCTTAATGGCTTTGTTCTGGTTTGGATCTTGAGTGAGGGCTAATCCTACCTTTGTTGGATCCTGGGTGGGGTATTTGCTTATGAATAGAGTTATCTATCTCTTTACATCTTAAGTGCTAACATCTGCTGTGAGCTATAAAGGAAGCTTTACAAGAGCATGTTTCTCCATTTCTCATCCAGGGAAATATAATACTCTGCCGTTTTAATATTTCTAAAAATATTTCATTCTTCTAGGAGAGGGGTGGGTGCTAACTTTCTACACTAGCATGACAATCTTTTTCATTCAAGGCTATTGTGGTTTTTTCCTTAACACATGTGACCAGAGTTCCACTAATACTCTCCTAAAGCAATCTCTCTACACAGATTTAAATGAGGTATCTCACCTGCATAATTATTGTAGCTTGGAGATAATGGCATTTGAAAGGGCTCAGGCTGAACTGCACAATTCTACACACTATTTTGACTTTTTTCCTGCATTCCCCCCCCCCCAAATCCTCTTGTATTCTAGTGCAGTGGTCCTTCCCACCACAACCTTTGGGGCACCAGGGACCAGTTCCATGGAGAGAAGTTTTTCCGTAAACCAGAAGGGGTGTGGTTTCACATGCTGCTTGCATCCAGTGCAGAGGTGGGTTCCTACCAGTTCGCACCTATTCGGTAGAACCGGTTCGTCAAATCTACCGAACCAGTTAGAAGAGGTTCTACCAATGGACCCGGAAAGCAGGCCACACCTACAGAAGAGGTTCCAAACTTTTTTGAAACCCACCACTGATCCAGTGGATGGGACTTCACTTGTTCGTTCAGCCCAGTTTCTGGCATGCCGCAGCCAGTGCAACTCCACAGACCAGGAGTTGGGGACCCCTGTTCTAGTGTATTCCTAGTGGCAGAATATTTATTTTTCAATTCCTTCTCCATTTTTTTTCTCCCAACAGCCTTAAGATATCAGTTGTTCTAAGGTAGCTAATTGGGTCTAGGTAACCCAGTGAGCTTCCATAGATGAAGATGATCTTGAACTTTATTTTGGTCATAAAAGGTAAAGGTTCCCATTGCACATATGTGCTAGTTGTTCCCAACTCTAGGGGGCGGTGTTCATTTCCATTTCAAGCTGAAGAACCAGCGCTGTCCGAAAATGTCTCCGTGCTCATATGCCCGGCATGACTAAATGCTGAAGGCGCACAGAACACTGTTACCTTCCCACCAAAGGTAGTCCCTATTTTTCTACTTGCATTTTTACGTGCTTTCGAACTGCTAGGTTGGCAGAAGCTGGGACAAGTAATGGGTGCTCACTCCATTATGCGCTTGGGATTCAAACTGCTGACCTTTCTTATCGAGAAACTCAGCTTCTTTGCCACCGAGCCACTACGTCCTCCAATTCCTATTGGTCATAGAATGGCATAAAATACGATAGGGAAAAAATTATATTTGCTTCACTAATAACACTGAAACTTATAAGAGATAAGATAACATTGCTAACACATTATTTTAATATTAAAACACTATGATCTTTATATAAACATTCTTAATTTTAAATACAAAGTCTATAAACTAAAGTGGGGGGTGAGATAAAGGTCACAAAAAAGTTGAAATGACTGGCAAAGACAAAAAGTAAAAATAAAGGAGGGGTTCTCAGTTTACCCATACCGAGTATCTAAAATTATCTGTTTACACATTTGAATTTGCTGCCAAGAAAAATCTTATGATGTTGCATAAAAACAAATGGTTTCTTATCTGATGGAAAGAAAACCAGGGGGGAAAAATAAAGAAAGGATGAAAATTTCTAACTATATTGGTAGCAGAGGCCAAAAGCACATGAGTGATGATCTCAATAGCGTTTGGGCTGCATGGACAGATTCTTGTATACACAGGGATACTTTGTAAATCACTAATTAAGGAGGGTAAAACATCAAACCTGGTTTTTAGAAAGGCCCTTTTAATGAGGCCAAAGTAATTAAACATTCACCAGGTTCCCAACTGCAATGAGTTGGATGAACTCTAGTTGGGCTAGGATACGGTTGACCCCATTCTGGAATTCTCTGTTTGGGATCCTTTTTCTGAAAATTCTTTTAGTTTGAATGTATTCCAAAAGAAGAAATTATTTAAATGGCAAGCCAACATGGGTAAGTTTCATCAAAAGTGTTTGTTTCCATAAAGATTGAAATTGATCTGCCATTGAAATTAGTGCTTCCAGGAAAAAGAGGCATTTGAGAGAGCTGTGGTGGCGCAATGGTTAGAATGCAGTATTGCAGGCTAATTCTGCCAACTGCCAGAAGTTTGATCCTGACCAGCTCAAGGTTGACTCAGCCTTCCATCCTTCCAAGGTGGGTAAAATGAGGACCCAGATAGTTGGGGGCAATATGCTGACTCTGTAAACCGCTTAGAGAAGGTTGTAAAGCATTATGAAGCTGTAGATAAGTCTAAGTGCTATTGCTATTGCTACTTGAACCAATAGATGGGCACTTTTACTTTGTCCTTCTTCCCTTTTGAACCTCACACTACTTTACACATCTAGGCTCTTGAAAACGGATTTGCAAAAACTTGGTTTGTATGACCTCAATTGATTTATAGTGAAAGAATAGTTCCATCTGAGCACCCTAAGACTGTGATGGCGAACCTATGGCACACATGTCAGAGGTGGCATGCAGAGCTCTTTTTGTGGGCATGTGCACCATTAGCAGCTGCTTTTCCGAATTCCCTTGCACGAATGTGCACCGGCCAGCTGCTCTCTTCTGGGTTCCAGCACGCACATTCGCGCTGACCAGCTAGTCTTCACACTAAGACCAGCTGTCTGGTGAGCATGCGCATGACAGAACCCAGAAGATCAGCTGGCCACCGCATGCATGTACTCCAGTCAGCAGCTCTCATCCAGGTTCCAGCGCTCCAGCACGCGTGCTCCAAAGGTTAACCATCACTGCCCTAAGGGTTTGGGGTGAAGTATCATCAATTATCTGATAATACACAGCTTTATATTCCCACCCTGAACTGCCTGAGGGATGTCCTGTGTCAGTGCCTGGAGGCTGTAAGGATCTGTATAGGGCACAATGGGCTTCAACTCAACCCAAGCAGGAGGGGGTGTCTTTGGGGGCTTTCCAATACCAAGGTTTTTCCACCTCTGGTCTTGGATGGAGGTTGCGCTGCCTCAGACAGAATCACCGATCAATCTGGGTTTCTTTTTGACTCACAGCTCTTACTGGAAGGCCAAGTGGTAACCGTGGCTAAGAGGGCCTTTGTACAGCTTCAGGTTGTGTGCCATTTGCTTTTTTCGGGATGGAGAGGCTTTGCTCACTGTCACTCATTCCCTTATGGGTCTACGTGGAGTTGCCTTTGAGGAGCATTTGGAAGCTTCAGCTGGTACAGAATGCAGCTGCATTGGTTGCAAATGGTGTCATTTATTTGACACATGGAACACCATTGCTTTTGGGGCTGTCTTGGTTTCCAGTGTACAATTCAAGGTGTTGGTTCTGACCTTTAAAGCGCTTCATAACTTGGGACTGGGTTACTTGAAGGATCATCTTCTTCCAATTGTTTCTACACGTCCAGCAAGAGGGACATATTACGGGTCCGGCCAGTCAAGGAATGCCTGCTGGCAGGGACCAGGAAACATCTCTTGTCTCTTATAATGCCTGCCCTCTGGAGCATCCCTGCCCCTGAGATTAGGATGATCTGAATCTTGCTGGCCTTTCAGAAGGCCTTGAAGACCTGGCTATGTGCCTGGGCCTGGGATCTCGAGTGTGTGAAGGGCCCTGTTTCCTGGTTATTGATATCAGCGGATTATATATCTTAGCTGCTAATTGTATTTTATTTTTATTGTCTTTTAACTGTTTTAATTGTTTTTATTATTGCTTGCCACCTAGAGTTCCTTGTTTTGAGCTGGGTGTGATTACACCAACTGACTAAATAAAATAAAACAAATATTTGGACCAAGGATTTTACTTTCAAGAGTTTCAGAGTTATTTTGTATACATCTCCTAGCCTTTGTTCATCACATTGAGCCTTTAGACAAATGATGGGAGAAATAGGCAGAGGAAGTCCTTGATTTATGACCACAATTGAGCCCAACATTTCTGTTGTTAAATGAGATAGTTTTTGTCAGTCCTGCCCCATTTTATGACCTTTCTTGCTACAGTTGTTAAGTTAGTATCACAGTTGTTAAGTGAATCTGGCCTCCCCACTGACTTTGCTTGTCAAAAGGTCACAAAAGATGATCACATAACACTACAGCAGTCATAAATATGAGTCAGTTGCCAAACATCTGAATTTTGATCATGTGACCGTAAGGATGCTGCCACACCACATTCGTAAGTGTGAAAACGGACATAAGTCACTTTTCTCAGTGCCGTTGTAACTTTGAACAGTTACTAAATTAACGGTTGTAAGTCGAGGACTACCTGTATAGCAGATAAAGGTAGGAAAATGTAGGAAAAGAAGAATGTAGCCAAAGCTGATAATATTAAATATTCATTGAATAGTTAATCACTTAGAAGCTCAAGTTTTTCTGCTGTTTTCAGCACTGTGATCTCTCCATATTCCCACCCCTTTTTTTTTTCTTTTTCTGCAGCCTTGCTTATTTATTTATTTTTTTCATTCACTGGACTAAAGTCACATCTTTGGTTCATTCGGGGCCTTTTAGAACATCTGTTTTCCAGGCTATTGGAATGTGTTTTTCTTCTATAGAAAAAGCTAAAACAAACAAACCTGCATCTGAAGTGTGACAGAGCTGAATTTGATAAAGTGTCTTTGCATGGCCCGAGTTCTCCTGATGCAGACTCTTTCCTAGCGCTTTAGCAGAAATCAGAAATCCCTGTAGTTGCCCATCATTATTTAGCAGATGATTTCTGAAGATAAAAGTTTTGTTGTGGTCCACCAGCGGCCAGCAGATTCAGACAGTGAAGAGATTGGGGAGGAACATGGGCCAGTCCTGGAGGCTGGAGAAAACTCTGATGAGGGCTCTGTGTCAGAGGCAGAGGAAGGGGAGCAGTGCCATAAGCCAGTTATCAGCTGCCTTCAGAGTCAGACATCAGTGAGGCAGACAAACAGCTGGAGCCTGTTCTCGGTGTGCGCATGCACAGGGTTGCCAGATGAAGGAACAGCTAAAGAACAGGGGTTGACTTGGGAGTAAAGGCCACAGGGGGATGATGAATGGCCCCTTCCAGAGGAAATAAAAGAGGAGCGAAAGGGGAGTGGGGTTTGCAGGAGACAATTAGTTCGCTTAATTGGTTCGTGATTTTCCGAGGCTCCTGGCCTGTCAGCTTTCCAAGCCAGATAAGGCCTGTGACATTAAATCCTCCCTTGAAAACTTTGCTGGATGTGAATGAGCAGAATTCACAGTAAATCAATAAAAGGGTTTTTTGTCAGGACAAGGAGTCTGCTTCATGCTCTTGGGAAGCATAGGTCAGAACAAGTTTTTGGTTTTTTTTAGCTATGCCACAAATAATCATGCATAGTCATGGCTGTGTCTAAATTTAACAACATTTAAAGCAGATCAGTGGTCATGATTAGGGAAAACCGTGCTGATTTCAGTACGCTAGATGAAATCCACTTCCAACCTATAATGCTCAAAATATTTTTCTTTTTCCCCATTCTCCAGTAGCCTGCTTTCAAGTCTATAGCTAATGGTTCAGATCTGAATATTGGTTCACTGTGAGCTAAGATCGCTGAAAATCAACAACAGCAGTTCTTTGGACTGAATGTGAAAGGAGGTAAGTTATTACACAGAAAACACAGGAGAAGTTGATTTTGCATTCAGTTCAGTTCTGCTGACCTGGTTAGAAGATCAGCTGCTTGGAAGCAAAGGCATTTTGAAAGCTGCAGTTGTCCTTTAATAGCAAATTGTGATCTTCTGAGACTGCTGACAGCGCACATTTTATACTACCCTGTATCTGTTGATGTTACTGTAACTAACTCTGTTTCAGAAGGTCTGTCTGTATAAAGAACAAATGAGCCACACTGCATATGTGCTGTGTTGGAATCAAGTAGCTTTGAATATTCTTCTGGGTTGCATAAAAAATATATGCTGAGCTCTCAGTGTTAGCACATGTGGTTTTAAATCCCTTTTCAAATGGTTTTTGAATTCATCAGTTAAGAAACTGCAAAGTTAAAAGGTACTAAATTGGAAAAATTATTCTTCTTTCACTCACTCAAGTCAGTCATATTATATTCCTGGTATGTTTTGCTATACTGGGGCTATCCAAATTTGGCAACTTTAAGATTGCCAAATTTTAAGACTGTGGATTTCAACTCCCAGAATGGCAGAGGAATTTAAAATTTAAAGTTTTAAAATTGCCAAGGTTGGACACTCTCACTCTGTATAGTTTCAAATCCAAAACATATAGAATTTAGAAAATGTATGAATACCTCTCGAATCTGTAAGAAGTGTTTTAAGTACCCAGCATCTTATGTAATATAGAAAAATATCAGACGGCATCTGCCAGAGCCTTTTTCTAACTAGTAAATGTTATTAAAAAGCATATGTTTTTGTGAGCAGAAGCTTACTTCCTCAAATGCAGAGATCTGATAATAGTGAACTGTAGCCCAGGGAAACTTATAACCAGGGGTGGGATTCAGCCAGTTTGGACTGGTTCGTGTGAACTGGATGTTAATTTTAATCTGGTTCTCTGAACCGGTAGTTACAAGGACTGGCTGACCCTGCCCCCACTGAAGTATCCATGTGGCCCATTTTGGATGCCAGGTAAGTGCAGGGCCCCCATGGAGACTTTGTGAGAGCGAAAAACAGGCCTCCCAGAAATTCCATAAGTCCGGAAATGGGCTTGTTTCCAGCCTCTGGAGGGCCTCCACAACCCAGGGGATGTTGTTTTCGCCTTCCCAGAGGCTTGAGGAAAGCCTCCAGAGCGTCGGGAGAGCAAAAACGCTCCCCCCTGCCATGATTCAGGAAGCCAACTTGGCCACACCCCCTAGCCAAGCCCACCTAGCAACCGGGCAGAGAACCTGTTAATAAAACTTTTCAATCCCACCCCTGCTTATAACTTGAATATAAATTTGTTTTGGTACTAGCCGTCTCCTCCTGATTTTATTGTCATCGTAGACTAATCTTGTACTCCTCCTATAATGGGTAACATACCCGTTTGTCTTCTGATGATCATAAAAGATCTCATGCCAAACTACTCAAATGTGGAACATGCTTTGTTGTTGCAATACGTGCAGGCATTAGCTATGCTGAAACGCGTATAGAATAGAAGCAATGATTAACCATATGATTGAATCAGTAAAACAAACTGTTTAACTCCTAACACTAAGCAAATCAGTAATCACAGACTCTTAATTACAAGCGTTGATTAAATCAGGGGTTACAACTGTTTAACTCTCAAACATTAATTAAGGATTGGAAGTTTACATGGCGATAAAAGGTTTATTGACTATGAGTATTCTTTAGGTCTACATGGAAGTAAATGAGTTACCATATACTGTAAACTTGCACAATCATGATTGGTCCCCATTGGCTATGTAAATCCACCCCTCCCTTGTGTATGCTCAATAAAAAAGGACCCCCGGACTCCGTTCTGGGTCGGTTTCGTCCCGAAGGAAATTCGTGTCCGAGTCTTCTTTCCTCATTGGCTTCATGAACCACCCGTGGAGAAATCGCACTTTGTATCCACCGTTAAACAGAGGGATCTTCTTTCACTTTTTTCTTTCTGGGTCATGGAAACAGAACCTTTCTATCCAACTTGAACGCTTTAAAAAAAAATAGATTTAGTTTTTCATTTGCAAAGTGTGTTTTCATACCAATCTCCATCCTCAAATACTTCTTCCCAGTCGATAATTTCTGGCCTAATTTGGCAATGCTTTAGTTTCTTCTCTCATCCACTGTTTTTTTAGAAAGCTTGTACCTTATTTCTTGGTCCTAATAAAGATATTGCCCAAAAATGGATTTTGATTATTTCTTCATCATGGATTACCATACCACACTTTTAATATGCTGATCAAATAGATCAGTGGTTCTCAACCTGTGGTCTGCAGACTCCTTGGGGGGGGGGGGTGGCACGATGTCATCATATGGGGTCCACGAAGGCTTGAAAAAATTCTTATGATTTAAATCTTGAGTTAAGTCTTGGGAGTCCGTGGCCATGATCTGTGACCACAAAAAGTATTTAAAATGGGGGTCTGTGGTGAAGAAAAGCTTGAGAACCACAGAAATAGATCATTATGCACCTGTAATATTCTGGTCAAGCTATTTTTTATATTATACCTAAAAAGTTGGATGGAATAGAAAACATCTGATTCAGTTTTTCCTGCTGCTCAGTCACCAGACTATACTGCATTACAAGTAGTTCTCAACTTATGACTATAACTGAGCCTGGAATTATGGTCATAAGTCATGCTGCTCCTTAAGCAGGTTTTGTCATAAGCATGCCCAAGCATGCCTTTTTTGTGGCAGTTGTTAAGAAAATCCATTGTCCACAATGGGTGTTTCAGTTGCAATGCAGAGATAATTAATCACTCTGAGTTCCTGGAAAACACTGTAAATATGTTGGGTTTTTTGTTTTTTTTTTGTCTTTTTGGAGATTTGAATTGATTTACTGAATTTGTTTCTTTGAAGACAAATGACTAGTATTTCCCTTCTTTTCAGGTTTAAAAGATTTAAAAGAAAATCAGTCTTAAGACTCCAATGTGCTCTCAAGCCACACTTTTGCAACACTGGAAATTGTTGCTGTATGGGGAGATGGAGACTCCACTTCATTTGAGTTGAGCAGAGTCCTCTTTTGGTTGTTTGTATTATTGTATTTGGTTGCCATTTTATATTCCATATACAGTATTGTATTATATATTGTAAAGGATATGTTTTTTTTATTTTAGTTTTCTATGGTACACTGTCCAGAGGCACATTGTTTCAACTGGGCAGCCTTATAAATCCAGAAAATGAATAACATAAGTAAATAATAAAGATTTTCATTTCAATTCTTACCAAAAATATTTATTAGCATTGTTAAAATTTGCTGAGAAAAGACAACAATTTCTCTCAGGGGGAGGTATCAAAAGGTTGTTGGTAGTACTTTTTCTGATTGACAATGTTTATTTAAAAGCATAAATTTTTGGGAGCTGCATATCACTTTGCCATATGCAATTAATCTGGAAACTCATATATAAGACTCATTCTGATTTTTTGATACCATAAACTAATTTGGCTTTCCTACAGTATCACACTGCAGAAGAAAGTCATTCTGTTGTTTTGTTACACCCACTGATGAAAAATGTTTTACAACTTTTCAAAAAATGAAACAGTTCCTCAAGATGGTAGAAAAAGAAATTTTAAGCTCAGTAAACTAGAGACAGTCATTTCGTGAATGGGCAATTAAAGAATCAGAAAGGCTTGTAACTGTACGAAATATAACATCTCATTTTACCAATGTGCAGCCCATAAAATTAGTTGTATGTTAATTGATTTCTTTAAATTCTCCTTAAAATTGCTGATGCTGTAATTCCCTGCTTAGAGAATAGCATAATCCATGATCCAGAAACACTTCTCTCTCTCTCTCTCTCTCTCTCTCTCTCTCTCTCTCTCTCTCTCTCTCTCTCTCTCTCTCTCTCTCTCTCTCTCTCTTTGTGTGTGTGTGTGTGTGTGAGTGTGTGTGTGTGTGTGAGAGAGACAGAGAGACAGAGACAGAGACAGAGAGAGACAGAGAGAGAGTTTTTAGTGACTGAATTTTATTCTAACATTTTTAACAAGTTTTTTTCAGAACACAGAACTCAAAATACCTATTTAAAAGCACTAAAAACAAACAAATTAGTTTCTTTCCAGCATTTGTTCAAAACCACATCAGCTGGAACGTGCAGTTCAGTAACATCAAGGGATTTTGGCTAAAGGCACCTCCCCCACGATAATTTTTTCATGGACTGGGTATGGGAGAAAATATAAAAAGCGGGTAGAAAGAGATGCTTTGACATACTCAGAGCAGCAGGATAAGAAGGTTTAAGCCATGGCCTGGCATAAGGTGATCTGGGTAAAATAACCAGAACCCTTCCTGGTCATTCCATTGATACTATGTCTGTCTGGGCAAACAAGGCTAAAATAAAATTGAGTGAGGGGTGAGAAAAGATTGAAGTAAATTTTTCCTTCTTTCAAGAACAACAACAACAAAAAGATAAAGCCACTTTCCAGGTTAAACTCATCTGGTTAGGTTCCCAGCCCATGAGGTCAGCCAGGTTGCTATGAAACATTCCTAGAAAGGTGAAACAGAGGCACCTGGGAATCTATCTATATAGCATCCTTCAATGCTATGGGTTCCATATATGTAATACAGGTGAGAAAGATCTGTGTTTAACAGACCTAGAGTGCCTGTCCAGAATGATCAAGTTGCATTCTAATATCAGTAATAAATTAATGGTAATGCAGTTTAATGCTGTATTTACCAATAAGAAATAATGAGATGGGGGAAGGAGGAACTGTTGAGGCAACTGAGATCATGTCTTTGCAACAACACAAAAAGAAATTAGCAGTTTGGCCCAGTTTGGTATCTGGAACAGGCTGTTATCATTTGGAGTTCCATGAAACTAGGGTTGCAATGGTAAATGGGAACTCTACCCATTTTAGACAGGGAAAAACATTTTTAAATGATTCACATTATGGGAGTTGGTCCTGAGCATATTTTAACTTTAAGATGTGTAAACTTTAATTCTCACATATCCTAAGACTGACAATTTTGCGATGTACTAGTTTAGAGGAAGTTGAGCTCAAGACAGTCATCCTCAAATAACAAATATACATAAGCAACAAAATTCTTACATCTGGCTGAAAAAGAACATAAAGGATACACAAAAGGCAACTAACGTATTAGTCCTTTCCTAAGGAAGAGGATTTATTGTATTATTTTAAAAGATGGTTTTATATTCATGTATTTCAAATTGCCACACTATTTTAAAAGATATATTGAGAGGATAAAGTGGGAAAAAAGTCTATCGGCAAGGATCTCAAGGTTAAATCTAAGTGATTTTTAATTGTTCACAAAAATGAACAAGTGAAAAAATGATGCATGATGTTAACTGACTAAATGGAGGAAATTGGTAATATTTGGGGCCCAGAGAAATATTTAAGCCTTTCCTTTGGCCAAACTTTGGATTATATAGTCACCAAAGGAAAGAATAGTCATTTGGTCTCAACGTAGTTGTTATAGGAACCATTACCAAGCATAAATCCTCCATCACAAAAAGATAAACATTGTTAAAATTACAAAATGAATATCTTGCCCAATAAACTAAGTAGTCTCAAGTCCTCAAATCTCATATGAACTATTTATTTCCTTCTTTTACAAGAACATCAATTTCATAGAAATAAAAGCAATGAATTCACAGCAGGCCGTTTTCCTCTTTCCTCTAGGTTAAAACTCTCCCACAAGTTTTCATTTTTCTTTTTTCACCCATAGGTTCTCTTCTATGACCATAAAGTCTAATACATTTAAACTTAATTCCCCTCTGCTCTTCATTCTTTTTTCCTATGATCAGATTCCTTTCTGTTCTACTTTCTTCCCTTCTCTTATTTTTTGATCTTCTCTTTCATAAAAGTCACCACCAACTAATCAAAACTCTCAAGCTGGTTCACAATCACCGTGAAGGGCCTAGGCAGCATTGAATCCAACGAACTAATACTGTTGGGCCCCACTAGCTAAGATTAACATTATGGAGACATCAAATCAGTTAAGAAATTAGATCTTGGCACACTGACAAAATTATGCACTAACATGCAACATTCTGGATTACGGTCTAATATTGTAGCTTCAACCATTGTAGGCTTTTAGTGGTTGTGCTGATGTCTTCTCTTCTCTTAGCATTGTATCAGTTTCTCCTTGAAGCATATAGCTATAGATTTTAAGATATTGCTTGAAACTAGAAACCTTAGGATGAACAAATCATCATGTGATTATACATGTAATTGTTCCATATGGTGTGCCAATGACACTGAAGCTTTTACATTTCAGATGCTATTTTTTATTATCATCATCCATTATTATTTTCATTTACTTGTCCCTTCTCTTTCCTTCCTAAAACCTGAATTCACCAGCAGATGGCAATAAAGGCTTGAGAGAGATGTGAAATTAGCCACACCTTATTCACATGCGTACATATATAAATTCTAAAGGCTTATAAATACATTCAGATATAAATGATTACAAAATGTTTAATCAGGGACAAGGCTAACCCACTCACATTCAAAGCATAAATAACCACAGTATATTGTACATGATAACTGGGTTCAGTTCAGGTGCTTGTAGCAGCTGTTCATATTCAGTAGTATGTTGATTAAGCTATATTAATTTAAGAGAGAGAGAGATTTTCAGAGGATTGCTAAAAAAAAACAAAAAAAAAAAACAGAGAGAGGATTGTTTCAGATGATTGCTAAAAAAAACCCGGCAAGGCACTTTCAAGCTTCTATTTTTTAGGCTTAAATCACTAAGAATAAAATGAGAAATCTAGATTCCTGTGCTTCCTAAAAATCTAGCTGAACATGTAAATAAATTGAGAACCAGCTTGATCTATTGGTGAAGACTCCAATCTGGAAACCAGGAGACTGGAAGTTTGAGTCCTAACTTTAGGCCTGTAAGTCATTTGAGTGACTTTTGAGCCAGTTGTGTATTAACCAATAAGCAGACTAAGCACATGCTTAGGGCACCAGAAAGTTGAGGGCGGGGAAAAACAATGAAGATTTGTACAATATGTACAAAGGAGGGGGGCACCAAGATTTATCAGTGCTTAGGGCACCAGTGAGCCTTAATGCTGCTAGTCCAGAATGCGGCCGCGCGAGCGATTGTGGGTGCACCTCGGTTCACCCACATAACACCTATCCTCCGCGAGCTGCGCTGGCTACCTGTTGATCTCCGAGTGTGCTTCAAGGTGCTACTTACCACCCATAAAGCCCTTCATGGTAGTGGATCTGGGTACTTGAGAGACCGCCTCCTGCCAATTACCTCCTCGCAACCTATTAGATCGCATAGATTAGGCCTCCTCCGAATTCCATCTGCCAGTCAATGTCGGCTGGCAACTACGCGGAGGAGAGCCTTTTCAGTAGTAGCTCCGACCCTTTGGAACGATCTCCCCGTGGAGATTCGGACCCTCACCACCCTCCAGACCTTCCGCACAGCCCTCAAGAACTGGCTATCCCGTCAGGCCTGGGGGTAAAGATTGTAATCCGTCCCCACCCAAATGATGAATGTTGTTTCTATATATTTAATTATTGTACTGTGTTTATATATTACTGTTTGTATTCCCCTCCCTGTAAGTTGTAAGCCTCCCCCAGGGAAAAGGGTGGCCTATAAATAAACTTTACAAATAAACTTTACAATACTTTCACTGCTTTGGGCCAGTCACTGTCTTTCACCCCAACCCACTTCATGGGCTTGATTTGGTAGAGGAGAAAATAGTTTTAATTTGCAATTAAAACTAAAGACAGGGAATTAAGGATTAATAAAAGGAAATGTTTTTAATACAGTTCACAATTGGATATATTCACCCCCTCAGGTTATTTACAAAATACTAAAAGGCAGAATTTAAAAAATATATTTAAAAAGTTAAACAATTGGGGAAATTTATTGGTTTTGTTTCCCCTCACACCGAGGGTCACTACTGGCAAAAAAAAAAAGTCACCATCAAGCCTTTTCCTTTATTCAATATGTGGTGTGATGGGAAAGTTCACAAGTAGACAAGAACTTGTGAGGGAAGGTATAGTTTCTTACTGCACACTTCATAGATTAAAGGCTCCACAGGTGGGAGTGCCCGAAAGCTAGGGCTTTTTGGCACCAGATAAGAAAGTATTTGGAAGAAATGCTAAATCAAAGGATGAAGTTGAGGCCAGAACTATTTTTATTAGGGATCACAAAAGAGAAATATAATAAAGGTGGACTATATTTAATGCTGCATATTTTAACGGCGGCAAGGCTGGTTTTTGCGCAAAAAATGGAAAAATTAAGAGACTCCCTCGGAACAAGAAATAATAAAGAAGATACTGATGTGCGCAGTAATGGACAGACTGACTCTAGAGCTCAAAGGGTGAGATGGAATATCAAGAAATCTGAGACAAATGGTACCGATGGTTAGAAATGAGGGGAAAAGGTCGGGACAGAAAAACGTAGTCAAGGTAAGAATTGAAAAATATGGTATTAAGATTGTGTGATAGGTAGGAATCAGATATGTATTTGTATGGCTAGTAATCAGATAAAAGAAAGGATTAATGGACAGGTAATCTGACTGACTACATATACCTATGTAACGGATATAAAATGTAATTGTTGTACGATCCAAAAACAATATGGAAATGTTTATGCCAGAAATGTCGCACTATGCCCGATGTTTTTAATGTTTATCTAATAAAAAACTTTTTTTAAAAAAAAGGCTCCACACCTGACTCCTGATACCTCTGGACCTGAGTCTAGCTGCCTCTTAAAAGAGCACTAAACCTGTGGCTAAACACACACACTTGACCAAGGACAGGCAAAGGCTAAAGAAGAAGAGATCAGGCCCACTACATTGGAGGTACTTGCTCCTGCTTGAAGCTGGAGGCCACTCCCATACCTATGTCAGTGCATATGCCAAGTGAAAGGCAAGGCAAGGGATTTTATCTGTCTCTTTCATTCATTAATTCTCTCATTCTGTCTATTTCTCACTATCCCTCTCTCGTTCAATCTGTCACGTTGCTCAAGAAATTGCTAGACTTTTGTTTAAAATACAAGCCTCGAATATTACTATAAAAAGTAATCAAGCTTAAAAAAAAATGAAAAGAAATAAGTGCTGAAAAAAAGGAAAAATAAAAAATGAGAAATAGAAAAGTAAGAATATAGTAAAGAAAAAGAAAAAATATAAAGAAGTGACTTTCCACCTTCATTACAAGTAAAGTTGTTACAATACAACTGATTTTTTCTTCTCAAAGCCCATCGTTTATCATTAAACAAATCCACAAATCAATGTCATTTCAGTCCTGATGTTAGCAAATGTCCATTAAGGATTACCAGAAGACACTGCAGTCTGAGCACAATGACTATTCCTTCCTCTCCCACAACTCTAAACCTACAGGAGACATTATCTTGATGCCTCCTTTTAAGGAGCAGCTGTCTGGAGCACTTATTGGCAATCTCAAATCCTTTCCTTTTCTGGAGAGGAATCACAAAGAGCCAATCTTCTTGCTGGCTTTTCACTCCCCTGCAAACCCACTTTCTGCAGAGCCATCATCAGTCCACTGTTTGTTCTGCCGCAAGTCCCAACACAAACTATTTGGAGGCTAAAAGAGGGAAAACATTTATTTAGATGTAAAAACCACTAGAGATTACATTAAGACGGCTTTCTTATGAGCTGGAAAGGAAATTAATATGTGCTATTTTTTAAAAAGGGGTTAATTATTCCACAGTCAGAGAGATGCAAACATAAGTGTATAATTTTTTCCCCAGGAGAGGGGTTCAATCCCAATATATTGATTGCTCTTCCATTTTGCACTTTTTCAGCCTTTTAATATCCCTTTTCAGAACTGTGTTCAGAACTACATATTGTACGGCATATTAAATTACAGAATTTTTCTTGACCATCATGGTTGCTTCATGAAGGTTGAACAGTTGATCCACTTACTTTTCTCAGGTTTGGCAACTGCTCCTTTTAAACAATTTCACCTGCAATATTATAAATTTAAATAGATTTTTGAAGCTTGTTGATGAGTCATCTATGCTGCACATTGATATTAGAGTTAGTGTGCCACTTTACAGGCTATGATAAGGCTTTTCTACAAGCCATTCTTACAACTCCCATTCTAGGAGACATTTACCCATATACACAGACTGTCTTTTCTAAGTTTCATGAAGAAGAGGAATGACAATCGCATTTTATCAAAAGCTTGGGTAGACTCCTGGCTTAAATCCTTAGAGCAAAGCTGGGAATTTCATCTATTCAAACCTGTTTCAATGTACATAAACCAGGAAAAACTGACCACAGTTGGAGAACAGATCTACCATGAAGAAAGAATTAGAACTGGGCTTACCTTTGAAGATGTATTTACTTTAGCTTGCTGTAACCAGGGGAACGCATTGCTTGTGTGCATTGAATTCACAGAAGAAATTCAAACAACTATCGTTGGTCTCCATGGGTGTCCCCTAATGTATTTGTCATACTTCATTTTCACTACTGCTGAACAATAGAATATGTCCAGCAGCTCTATTTTTTCCCTTTGTGTGTGTGGCTCTTCACTGAGCCCATTTGTCTTGGTTTTCTGGAGCTTCAAAGCTAGATCCTGGGTACTTTATTTTCTGTTGCATCAATAATTTATCAGCTACATATTTGGCAGGCAATCAAAACGTGTTTGATTCAGAATATGCAAATAGCCAAAGAATATGAAATCTGTGAGGAAAACTAGTGGATTTGCTTCTTATTACACGTATATACTGTAATCCTCAGCAGGAAAGTTCTCAGGGTGACTTTTAAGAAAAAGGAAACTAATAAGTAAAAACAGGCCTAATAATAGTAAGCCATTCTGTACAATACCCAACATTATTTTATTTCACTATGACAACTGCATATGAATTCGAACTGAGATCAGGATCAATATTTTTTTTAAAAATTTCTGGCTTTAAAAGTGACTATTTTGATTTAGTCTATGGAGATTCTCAGCCATCCAGGTCACGATTGTCCCAAAGGTGCTTTTTCAGAAGGCAACTGGACCTTCTTGTTTTTTCTTTGAAGTGAAAGATCTTCAAAGAAAAAACAAGAAAGTCCAGTTGCTTCCTAAAAAGGCACCTTTAGGACAACCGTGACCTGGATGGCTGAGAATCTCTACAGACTTTCAGCAGTAAGTACACTTTGGGATGAACACCCTTTGTATGGTGTGAGAGTATGAATGGATTTCCAGAAAAGTTGCAGACTATAGGAACCATTTGCACTTCAGTTTGAGATGCAGACAACACAGACTCATCCCCAACAGAGCCTGCGCCTCTCGTCAACAGTGAAGGGACACAAGGCAGAAAAACATCCTGCAGCCAAGAAGGCTCCACACCCATTTGCACTACTCAGGTGAGCCTGAGGACACAGATCAACCTCCAAGTGGCCTCAACAACTCCCTTAAAGAATGCAAATGACCAGCTGTCTGCAAGGAATATAAATCCTTCCATTCCCCACTATCCTGTCAGAGCTGAAAAAGCTCCTTGGATGAGAAGCAAAATAAAAAGAAGTCTTCAAAGAAAAAAAAAACCAAGAAAGTCCAGTTGCCTCCTGAAAAAGCACCTTTGGGACTATCTTGATTTAGGATTACACTCAGTGACGGAAAGTGGTACAAAGTGGATCTCGAGATACTTGCTTGATGTGGAGGTAATGCTTGAACTCCTACTGGACTGGAACGCAAAGAA
Organism: Thamnophis sirtalis; assembly: GCF_051295495.1. NCBI lineage: Eukaryota > Metazoa > Chordata > Lepidosauria > Squamata > Natricidae > Thamnophis > Thamnophis sirtalis. The sequence goes on along the minus strand of NW_028261386.1, from coordinate 105,300,837 downwards.
ATGTCATGCTTGGTTTAACAACATCTTTAAGGTTTAAAAATTGCAGCAACTTGAGAACTTTAATTTCATTTTTCTGTGATTGCACTCAACAACATTGTGATATTTTAAAGAACATCCTCTTTATCAAGGCACAAGTGTCTATAGACAGCTGTCTTATTAATTATGCATTATAATACCTTTTAAAACTTAATGGTATTGTTAACATTTCAATTTGTAAATGTACTGTTTGAAGCTTAAAGATAATGTATTATCTTTAAGATAATTGTTACAGTCCATCATAAGAAACTGTGCTTAACAATATGCTTGTCTTTAGAAATCTACTGCAAAATTCCTTTTTGTATAATCAAGCGCATAATGTTATTGGTATGTTTTCTATAACACTGCTTAATCAGAATGGACAATAGTCATATATCTGACTATTAAAGTGTCTTTGTTCTTCATATAGTATGCCTAGTGCATATTAAGCAGCAAGAAAAGAGTATGGTGTTTGATGATTTGATGCTGCATTTGCAAGCTTATGCGATGGTTCTGAAGCGAAGACTGCCAGCTTTGTGTGAAACTGAAGTCAAGGCAGGCTTTAGGCTTAAGTTGCACATTATTTCAAAGGAACAGAGGTACATAACCATAGTCAGAACCCATCAGAAAACAACTTGCAGAAAAGCTTCTTTGTGTCCTCATGTCTTGGGATGACAGAGGAAATATTTGAAATGTCCTAAATGAGTACATGCTACAGTTCTCAAGACTTCAGGACCTCTAGCTAATTAAAACACAGAGTTTTTATGCTTGGACTTGACCTAAACCACCTAATACCTTTCTGTAAAAGATAAACTCCACACATCCCCATGGTCACGTGAACAAAATGTAACTGTTTTTTCAAGGTTACAACCAGAGGTGGGTTCCTACCAGTTTGGACCTCTTCGGCCGAATAGGTAACAACCTGGCTGCCCACGCATCCGAACCGGTTCTATCAGCGGGGCAATAGGCACCGCCATATTGTTTTTTGCTTCTGTGCATGCACAGAATCAATTTTTTACCTACTGTGCATGCACATGTAGCACGCATAAAGCGCACACATGTGCAAAGCACGTCCCTGAGCGAACCGGCAGTAAAAGAATCCGGAACCCACCCCTGGTTACAACCGTTGCAGCATCCCCATGGTCATGTGATTAAAATTCAGATGCTTGGCAATCAGTTCATATTTGTAACGTTTCCACAGTGTCCCCGGGATCATGGAATCACCTATTGCAACCTTCTAACTAGCAAAATCAATGGGAAAGCCAGATTTGCTTAACAACCGTGTTACTAACTTAACAGCAGCAGCAGGATGTAAATTCTGTTTTGGTCATTTTCTGCTGTCTCAAGGACAGGGCAAGAATCTAAATGATGAAGGATCAACAGAAGAAAGATATCAGCTCCTGTATTTTAAATAAACGTATATTGGGGGGAGGGAAATAAACAGCATGTCTAAAGTAGATGAGCACAAATGCATAGCTTTCCAAATATAAGCATGCTTTTGGCTGTTTTAAACCAGGAGGGCTCATATACCTACGATTAACTCAGTATAAGAGCCCTTAGCTTCATGGATGTGCATATGTTTGTGTTTACACACAAACACACATGCATGATACAATAGTGTAGAAGTCAATTTTCCTGAACTTGGTGCTTTTCAAATGGGTTAGATCTACAATTCTCAGCCAGTATTATCTTCTTGGATTGGAATTCTAGAAGGCATTCAATTAGTAAAGGGCGAATTTGGTATCATGATCATTCAGGTTGTTATAGATGCTAATAAGTGCATGCCTAAGAAACCTGGACAATCACATGCTCCTAAACTGCTCGGTACATACCAGGAAGAAGCATACAAGTGACTAGAAATTATAGACCGGATTGCTTGTTGCCCATTCTTTTGAGGCAGGCCAGGTCTAGAAACCGGCACAGCAGGCATTTCTGGAATGCCTTTCAGTGTAGTAACACAGAATAACAGAATCTTGAAAGCCTGTCCAAGTTCCTCTTTGCCTCATCTTCCACTAGACAAAATCAAGGTGGAGTGATTTTGAGTTTCTTTCTCATGCTTAGTCTCTTCCCCTCCCCCCAGGAATCTGTAACCTTTCCTGAAAGCTCCCCCCGAATGGTTCATGCACTCCATAATATACCATAAGAACGTAAATGTACAATTTTAATGACAACATTTAAATTGATATATCCCAGGATTTTTTAAACAGGTAGTCCTCAATGTACGATCACTACTGAGCCCAAAATGTATGTTGCTAAGTGAGGTTTCTTATCACAGTTGTTAAGTGAATCACTGCGGTTGATAAGTTAGTAAACCGGTTGTTAAGTGAATCAGTCGTTACTTTAGTAACACCGTTGCTAAATCAATCTGGCTTCCCCATTGACTTTGTGTCAGGTGCTGCTTCATTTAATAATCAGGAAAGAAAACCACTCAACTCCATTTGTTTGAAATTAAGTATACTTTTACTAATTACAAATGATAAGTAGTGAAGCAAAGCTGAGTCTGGTTAATTGGGCACAAAAGCAAAGAATATCATGTATAGGTCAATCCCCTCCCCTTGGTACCCCAGTCCAATTATAATTCACCCAACTGTCAGGTGGGAGATATCTTCAAAAAACATCATCAGGGTGGAATGCTGGACAGTTAACCTTGGCGGGAAACTCCCTTCCTCCACATGCGCAATGAGATGGTCAGGACAGCTTCTAGAATATTCCTCCAGCACATAATGATTCCCCTCCCAAATACCATGCCCCCCCTCCCCGTTTCAATGGCAGCCGAAGCAGCAACAAGGCAGAGGCTGACACTTTGCTTGTCAGAAGAATGCAAAAGGTTAAGGTTATGATGTGGGGACACTGCAACCATCATAAATATGAACCAGTTGCCAAACGCCTGTATTTTGGTCACATGATCATGAGCTACAGCAGAGCCATTCTCCACTGCATGTAAACAAGCAAAATGAGAATCAAAGTGTCAAGTGAGTTTCGAACACTTTCACTTTCTCTGTAGAAGCCTAATCAGATGTTCTCAAACAACCTGTGAAGGTTTCTTTTTAAATGAAAAAACCTGATCAGGCTTTTTTGGGCAAGATGAAAACCTTTAGAGCAGAAGTGTCAAACTCAAGGCTCGCAGGCCAGATCTGGCCCACTGGGTGCTTAGTTCTGGCCCACGGGCAGCCCTGGAAACAGCGGACTGGCCCGTGGTAGATCTGCCAGTGAAAAGGAGTTCAGTTTTCACTGGCAGAGAGCTCAGGCCACCACAGGTGCCCCTGACATGAGTGACATTGACCTGGCCACGCACCCCCCTCCCGGGACCCCGAGGTCAGACACAACCCTAATGCAGCCCTCAATGAATTCGAGTTTGACACTTCTGCCTTAGAGGCTCCTGATTCATAGTTTGAGACCCCATGCTATTCTATAGATTGGATGTGATGTGGAACTGATGCAGCAATGCAATGTGGAATCTAATAAATATATACCATAGTATTTGGCACGCCCTACAAAATCCTATGCATTTTCAGTCTCAGCACTGACAAGTTAACTAACTGCTATCCTGCAACAAACTACACAAACACTCTTTAAAATGTTCTTGCCTGATTTTGTTAAGCTACAGACTAGTTATAGCCCATAAAACAAGACAGGTAATAAAACCTTTAATTAATTAAATTCTAAAAGCTACAATAAAACCAGAAGCAACTGCAATACAATGAATTATTAGTTTCCCCTCCTGCCTCATTCAACCTTGATACCTCTACTCAGAAATGAAAAATGAGTTCTTTACCTCCAATCTTACAGGAAAGTAAAAGCAACAAGACACCTGTGATAGGATGTTGTCAGGATTAACAGGGGGGAGGGAGTGCATTCCAGAGTAACAAAAGACAACACAGGTGCGATAGTTTGTGTGGGAGAAAAAGGGTGAAAGTGGATGCTTCCTAGTTGTACATGTTTATGGTACAAGTAGTCTGATTTAATTTGGTTTATAGAGGAAGAATAATAAAGGAAAGACTCAGAAGGGTCCAGTGGTGGGTTACGGATCCTGTTGCAACCGGTACACTGCAATGGGGCCCGGCGTCTACCATGTGAACACGCGCAGCGTGCGCATGCATACTTACCGGCCGCGATGCTCCAGCTGCTCGGTGGAGCATCGCACAGGCGCTGTACGCTCTGTGGTGTGCACAAAAGCCCCAATTGGCTCAAATAGCAGTAAGGAGAGCGGGCAGGCGGATGGGCCCCCCAGAGCACCATACCAGAACTGTACCTGGTACTCCCAGCAGGCACCGGTATGCCCGTACCGGGATGTACCAGTCATATCCCACCACTGGAAGGGTCCTAACAAGTGGTGGGATTCAAAATGTTTTACTACTGGTTCTGTGGGCATGGCTTGGTGGGCGTGGCAGGGGAAGGATACTGCAAACTCCCAATTCCCTTCCGATCAGCTGGGACTTGGGAGGCAGAAAATAGATGGGCCAGAGCCAGTCAGAGGTGATATTCACCTGTTCTCCAAACTAATGAAAATCTCCACTACCGATTCTCCAGAACTGGTCAGAACCTGCTGAATACCTGCTGCTCCTAACATGTCTTTCTTGTTTTTGGAGGATGACAAGACCTCACCTATAAAGACCGCGCCTTTACTCTTTTAGATGACTCTAAATCAGAATCTAGACTTACATCTTGAACCTAGGAAATATATACAGCTACAGAGAACCATGGTGGCACAGTGATTGGAATGCAGTATTGCAGGCTAATTCTGCTGACTGAGAGCAGTTCGATCTTGACTGGCTCAAAGTTGCATTCTTCTGAGGACCCAGATTATTGAGGGCAACATGCTGACTCTGTAAACAGCTTAGAGAGGGCTATGAAATGGTACATAAGTCTAAGTGCTATTGCTATTGCTATTCCCCCCCCCCTAGATTCCTTTAAAAGGAGAAGGATAAATCAATTCTAGAAACATTCTGCATAACAGGAGCACAAGACTTAAATGTAACTTCCCACTTTAAAGGTGGGAATTAATCCAGGACTTCATAGCAATTGCCACATTAAGTAAAGATCATAGAATCATGATGTTGGAAAGAACTTGGAGATCTAGTCCAATCCTCTACTCAGATTATTGGATGGAAATCCAACTCATTTGGACAACAGCAGGCTAGGGAAGGTGTGTGGAATTTATATCTAGTCTTGAAAAGGAAGTGGGAGAGATGAAACAAATACTCAGCTCTAGGAAAATATAAAGCACAAGAAAGATGCTCAGAATAGCTCTATCTTGACTTTGTGTTGTTTAAAAAGGGGCAATGAAGATTTGGGGCATTCTATCAAGATTCTGTTAATATAATCTTACTTAATGTTTCTTCATGTGCTCAACTAAATAACTTAATCAGTGCTTGAAAGAGAAGTCAATTCAAAAATGTTGTCTTTTTGCTACCACCTAATGGTTGAAAGGTTGAACAATAGTCACAAAGTGGCCTAAGCCCTGAAATAATTTAGCCCATCTAAGGTTTAGAATTGAAAATGCACTTTAAAGAACTGAGCTCTTGAATTTCTAAAGCCTGCCTAGTGCAAAATTCCCATGACAATAGCCACAAGGGGTTCTTGCCAATAGAATGGGAAAGAAAAAGGGAGAAAAAGAGGATGTGGTATTGTGCATGCCAATTAAAGGACACTTTTCACATACAGTAGTGGATGATGTTGGACAGATGTTGGAATATTCCACGTCAACTATATATACAGTTTGGACAGCCAAACCACATGGGTACATAAATGTGTGCTGTGGGGCCAAGAGGAACTCAATTGGCATCATTTTCAACCTGCTCCAAAATGCAAAGGGAAAACAGCTCAGCAGTTGGGCTAAGTCTAATATGAAGCATTGCACTATGTTATTTGGGTATATTCAAACTTAGCAGCAGGGAAGTAGGAAATGGTCCTAAACTAGGATTACCATATGGGCTGCTAAAGTCCAGTCAATGTGGTAGAAAAGTGATACCAGTTACCTAGTGGTTATTCAGCTTTAGCCTTAACTAACTTTCAAATATCAGGAAGTTGTGTCACTATTCTTTGAAATATTTGGATTTTGTCCTTCCACGCCAGAATACTAAAACTATATACAGGCTGCAATCACATACCTTGGATGTGATTCATGGTTCATTGACTTAAATAGAAAATTCTGAAGTCCTTGGTGTGTTCTGAGCTTGGTTGTTTGCTTGCAGATGTCCAAAGTCCAAGCAAACATCCATGGTCAGAAAGCACTAAGGACTTCACAGTTCAATCCTACTCTACATATATTCTCTTTTATTAGAGGTCTCTGTTAGCTTGCACTTTCATTAATATATTGTTTCTCAAATACTCCACCTGGATCTACCACTGTGTCATAATGTTGTTAAAGTTGATCTCAAAGTCACTTTACATTTCCTTACGTACATCATTCTATAAGGAAGAAGTTTCAATCAAAAGGTCTAAAAGAGGTGAGAAAGTTGGAAATACATATACAAGCTGATATTGTTATGTTATTGTTATTACATTCACAACAATATGAAGCAACAGCTGCTAGTTCTTAATGAATGAAGGCAAATATAAGTGACACAGAAAAATGTTGCAGGATCCAAACTGATTCGGTCACTGGGACCAGAGGTTTTGTCTTCCGAGCTTTTGGACTTGTGCTGGAGCCCATCTTCAGGGAACTTCTCTGTAGCAGAGTGTGTCCTTTTTGTGTGGTATTTATAGTGCCTGTTGTGGGTTTTTAGATGTTGATTGGGGTGTGTTGATGGCTGGCTTTTAAGTCATTAGCTGTCCTTTTCTTCTGCTGCCCATTTTTCTAACTTGACAGATTGTTTGACCTGAAGTACACTCCTGCCTCCATTTCTGCACAGCAGGTTTAATCTGTTAATTGGTTAGAGTGCAGCACTCCAGGCTACTACTTCTGACTGCCTGCTAACTGAAATTTGGCAGTTCAAATCTCACTAGGCTCAAGGTTGACTCAGCCTTCCATCCTTCCAAGGTGGGTAAAATGAGGACCCAAATTCTGGGGGGCAATATGTCGACTCTGTAAACTGCTTAGTGAGAGCTGTAAAGGACTGCAAAGCCAGTGGTAGGATTCAGCCAGTTTGCATCGGTTCGGGTGATCTGGTTGTTAAATTACCCTTCCCCCCCCCCAGCTATCAAAGTGGATCCTGGGCACTGTGTTGCAGTGGAGAAATGGGCAACGGAGTGGCCGGTGAGAGGGAAGGAGAAGGCTGCTTTCCCTCTTTCTTCTCCCTGCTCCTCCTCCTTCCTTTCTGCTGGCCACTCTGTTATCCGTTTCTCTAGCACAGCGCCCAGGATCCACTTTGATAGCGGAGGTGGTGGTGGTGGTAATAATTTGTCTGGTGAAACTAACCCCGCAGTCTCCCCTACATTGGGCCCAGCTTCGATCATGCTGCCAACTTAATTCCTCGCCCCTTTCACTTTTGCCCGCAGACTGATCAACACCCCCTGCACACAGTTCCACAGGGAGGAGGGAATCCCTCCCTCCACTTCCCCCCAATTACTCACTTTACCACAAAACTCTCGGGAGCATGGACTCCTTGTCTCTATGGTAAACCCCACTCCTCGTTCCTCGGAAACCTCACCTCTTAACGGTGTCATGTCCAGAAGACTGAAATCTCTGTGAGACCAACATGCAGACAAGCACCCTCGGAAACAGCCTTTTGGCAAAGGATGGAAATTTAACAACTGCCCAGGGTCAGGTTAGCCATCACAGAAAGCTCGTCCCACATGTGCGGCACAGTTGGAGGATGGGGATGGACCATGCCTCCCACGACAGCCAACCTGACCCTGGACGAACCGGTTGTTAAATTATTTTAATCCCACCACTGGTAAAGTGCTATATAAGTCTGAGTGCTAGTGCTATTACTAATATCACTATGGGGTATAATGCATATTGAATAGTTATCAGGGTTGTTTTTTGTTTTTTGATCCAAACTCGCCAGTTCAGTTTGTGTCCACTTATAATTCCAGCAGTGTGTCATGGCCCAGCACACACACACACACACACACACACGTGTGTGTGTGTGTGTGTGTGTGTGTGTGTGTATTCCTCACATTTTTAACTTGTTCATACTGTGTGTTATCCAAATGTAACATGCCCATATATTTATATGCTTCATCCTAATAGTTCCTGATGGTTCGGTCATTCAGTATTTCAATTCCATTATTGTTTGTGATTTTAGCCCAATTTATTTTTACTTAGAGCACAGTTCTGTAGGCCAAATTCCATTGCTATATCTGAATGGGAAACTACTATATGTGAATACTTTAAAATGGGAAATAAGGTAAACTGGACTCTTTCCCCTCTGAATAAAATCCCAGGGATGAGGAAATGCTATTACTGGATAAAAGTTTTATATGACTCCAGTGTCACTCTCAGCATTTCCTGAACCTTCTTCTCTACTTAGTTCAAAAGTGGACATGAACCAGTATCCCAATATCAGTATTGGGCATTAGGACTGAGGCAGCTGGAAAGTTGTAATTCAGCAATATTTTGAAGTCCCAATGCTTCCCAAATGGATTTAGATGATGACACTACCTCACAATTCAAAACATGGTGAGCCACTAGGGAACTGGCTTGCTTATTCTACTAACCAGGGCCTTGGGTTTATGCCCACATCTAGTTCCAAAAACCCTAGAAGTGATTGAATTGGACATAGGAGCAGTGGTGGGATTCAAAAAAAATTATTTCTGTGGGCATGGCTTGGTGGGTGTGGTATGGTTTGGTGGGTGTGGCTTGGTGGGTAACTGTAAAATCTCCAGTCTCACCCAATTCCAGAGGAAGGTTACTGCAAAATCCCCATTTTCTCCCAATCAGCTGGGACGTGGGAGGCAGAGAATAGATGGGGATGGGGCCAGTCAAAGGTGGAATTTACTGGTTTTCTGAACTACTCAAAATTTCCACTACCGGTTCTCCAGAACTGGTCAGAACCTGCTGAATACCACCTCTGCATAGGAAGTGTTGCCAACTTTCCCCCACACACAAGCCCACTAATTTAAAATCCAAAGACATTCAATAATAGTGAAGGTGGGAATCAACATCGTATTGACAATATTATGAAATGCAAATATTTGGCTACAGTTTGATGCATTGCCAATGAAGTTAAATATTTAAAATCAAATCACCTCATCAACAAAAGGGGGGGATTATCTTTTTTGGGTTTTGCTGAGTGGAGTCCAAAGCCCATTACACTCTCATTTATTTATTTACAATGATGTTCAGAACTTCCCTTTCTGCTGAAATTTCCAAGAGAGCAAACAAGAACTCGGTGAAAAGCTTCAACGCATTAAAATCAAATACATTAATTAAATAGTAGCCAAAAGGAGCTTTTAAAACAACAATAAAAAGCGTAAGACCAAAGAAAACACATCTGTTTTCCCCTCGAGAGAACAGAGGTGTTGGGCATTTAAATGACAGGAGAATTGATCCTGGGAAATTCCTGTGGCTAATGTTCATCTCAGAATTGTGCTGTGTGGAGTCTTTTGAGAGGGTTTAGGTGGGGCACTATGTGGTCTTGTGGGCAAGAAAAGGCAGCATGCTTCCCTTCCATGAAATCCAAATGAAGCTTAAAACGATGTGTAATAAAACATACATAGTGCTGTGAGGGGTAGAATGACCCTGTGCATTAGAACAACCTGGTCCTGATTATTTTAAGCTGAGCTGAAGGCAGTCCTCAACTTACAACCATTTCCTTTATAACAGTTCAACACTGTCTACAGTGATGACAGATTGGGAAAAAGTGACTTACGACACATCCTCAAAAGTTACAACTATCACACTGCCCCCATGATCACACCATTGCAATTCAGGTGCTTGGCAACTGACTGACATTTACAATGGTTGCAGTGCCTTGCTGCAACGTGATCACAATTTGTGACCATTCCTGCTGATTTCCAACAAGCTAAATCAATTGGAGAGGCCACAGTCACATAACGAGGCTATGATTAGGTTAATGATCACAGTGATTCCCTTAACAACTATGGTAAAAATGGTGGTAAAAATCAGATCTGGTCACATGACATTTGCTTTACAATTGCACCAACTTATGACAGAAATCCCAGTTTCAATTGTGGTCATAAATCAAGGACTGCCTGTATTTTTATTTGGTTTGTGAGATCAGCAACTGCAGCAACCTTGTCAACTGGTGTTCAAAGGCAAGCAAGATTCTCCACAGAACAATGGAGGGAGTCAAACCATCTGCAGGTTCTGTATGGCCCACCATGTTTAAGACCACAAAGCACTTATCCATTACAAAAATACCTCCCTACAAATAAAACCTGCAACAAAAAAGGAAAATAGAATTCGTTTGTTAGTTTATCTCAGTTTTTTTTTACCATAATATTCTATAGTAGTGCTTGACTTACAGCAGTTCATTTAGTGATCATTTAAAGTTACAACATCACATTATGACTGTTTTTCACACTTAACTGTTGTAGCATCCCCATGGTCACATGATTTATATTCGGAGGCTTGACAACTGACTCACATTTATGACAGTTGCAGTGTCCCAAGGTCATGTGATCGCCTTTTGTGACCTTCTGACAGGCAAAGTCAATGGGGAAACCAGATTCACTTAACAACTGTGTTACTAATTTAACAGCTGCAGTGATTCACTTAACAAACGTGGCAAGAAAAGTCGTAAAATGGGCAAAACACATGTAACAAATTTCTCACTTAACAACATAAATTTTGGGCTCGCTTGTGGTCGTGAATTGAGAACTATTTACTCAAGTAAATTGTATATGAAGGAATGTAGAATTGACTTTGAAAATAGAGAAGGATTCAGTGTGCAGTTAAGAGGTACTATCAGAAAAAAAATTAGGCAGCCATGAGAATGAGAGAAGTGTGAGAAAAAAAATCAAATTAACCCATCATTGATGTTGGGTCAGAAAGAATGTTGAGACAAATTTTCAGGATTCTGTTATTCTACTTTACTTCAAGGCCTGGCCTACCTCAGAGAACCGACAACTCAGGGCTCTGAATCTTTAGCTGCTTTGGGGATAACACAGTCTGCACCAAGGAACTCAGATTTGGAGGATGGGGGTACTTTCAAAAAGAAGTGTAAGGTGTGGCTCATTTTACTATGTGTGTTTGTGCATGTGTGTGTGTGTGTGTGTGTATAATGGATTAAAATGTGTATCAAAATAAAAAGTGATCAAATGTATGCAAAGGACATATATCAGAGTCAAGAAGACTCAGATATTTGGATATCAGGCGAAAACAATTCATCCTGTCTGTTATGCATGTGAAACTTCAATGCACCAAAAATACTGGTGAAGAAGCAAACTTCAGTAGTAGCAAAAATATGCTCCACTTAACAATCTGAAAGCCAGTCCCTTTCTTTTTCAGATGGTTAAATGTGTGGGTACATTTTTTTATATTCTGTTGTTCGGCACAGCAGCTGAAGAAAAATAACTATGCAGGATCCATTCTTGGTCGGTCACCGGGACGAGAAGTTTTGTTTTCCGAGCTTTCGGACTCGTGCTGGAGCCTATCCTCAGGGACACACTCTGCTAGGTATTTAGGTATTTTTAGGTATTTATTAATATTTGTATGCTGCCCTTTTCCCTGGGGGGACTCAGGGCGGCTCACAGTTCAGGAGGAGGGGGGAGACAAACCAAGTTACATATAGGACAATACTTCATTAAAAAACACAACATTCATACTATTCGGGTATGGTGAGATCTTTAGTCCCAGGCCTGTCGGGACAGCCAGGTTTTAAGGGCTATGCGGAAGGTCTGGAGGGTGGTGAGGGTGCGAATCTCCATGGGGAGTTCGTTCCATAGGATCGGAGCTGCCACAGAGAAGGCTCTCCTCCGCGTGGTTGCCAGTCAACATTGACTGGCTGATGGAACTCGGAAGAGGCCTAATCTGTGGGATCTAATTGGTCGAGTGGAGGTAATTGGCAGTAGGCGGTCTCTCAAGAACCCAGATCCAATACCATGAAGGGCTTTGTAGGTGACAACTAGCACCTTGAAGCGTACCCGGAGATCAACAGGTAGCCAGTGCAGCTCGCGGAGGATAGGTGTTACGTGGGTGAAACGAGGTGCACCCACAATCGCTTCTTTCAAACTGCTAGAAAGAAGTTTCCTGAGGATGGGCTCCAGCATGAGTCTGAAAGCTCAGATGACAAAACCTCTGGTCATAGTGACTGACCCAGATTGGATCCTGCAACATGATCCTGGGAAATGTATATTCATCTTCATTCATCCTCAAGTTTTTTGTACACCAGATAACAAATGCCTGTAAACACTTTGCTAAGCTATTCCCCCATTTCTTGAAGGCGGATGGAGAAGGGGAAAAAATAAGAGCAGAAAGAAATGTTTCTAAGGCTGCAGTGATTCAGGATATTGCTTAGCAGTGCAAGACTGAGAGCAATTTTGACACAACAGATTCAGCATCACAGCTTTAGGTAAAAGGCATTACAGGCATTGGCAGTAACTCAACCAATGTCTCTGATTGCCACTTCGTGTATATCCGAAACCCATCCTGATATATGCCGAGCACTGAGAAAAGCTATATTTGGATCAGATGGTGCCAGGGAGAATATACCACCCTTTTTTATTGCATGTTCAGGTAACAATCTGGGTGTTCTAAAATTATTAAGTGAAAAGCTACATAGGTAAAGCAAAGATAAACATACAGCACACGCCAGTGCAATTATGGAGCAAACCAAACAGTCTAACATCTGTACACACCTATGCAAATGGAATAAAATTACTCTCTTCCTCCCACAACCTTACTGATTTCACACACACAACAGATATCTAAGCTCGATTGGAAGCCGTGCATTTTCTTCTCAATGATGAGCTGTTATTGAAACAACTGATAGCCAGTTAAATAATGCAAAACAATATATATCCCCCATTGCAGCTGCATAACAAACAGTACTGAGAGTTATAGCTAAAGTAATTTTTAAAGTAATAAAGTAAAGTAAGTATCCTTCTTTTATCGATTCAGAACATAATGGCATCAGTGATGTGAAGTCTGAGGGTTATGATTTTGGAATTGTTTTTTGTCTATAACTGGTAACATCCAGAAGAGGTGCACTTGATTGTAGGTTGATCACAACCTCTGTGTGTGTGTGTTGCTGTAAGTCATTATCCCCACTGATACATACACCAAGTGTGTGTGTGTGTGTGTGTGTCAGCCTGAAATAATTTACAATTTCTGTTAATAAAATGGAATAACTCTAGTTCTGTAATCAGAAGTTCAGGATAACCACATTTTCCTGAGGAAATAAATCTAACACACTTACTACATTGCTAGATTCTGATGCCTGGGGACATATCCAAATATTGCAAATAAATAACTACAATAATCTCCCACCAGCACACTGTTTTCAACTCTTAACTTAATTGTGATCTGTGTATTTGCTTCCCAATCGCAATCTCCTTGAAACAACTGAAAAAAAGGATGGTCACTCTGATTCCCCCCTTATAGCTTTGACAATAACATCAAAGAAACAGAAATTTTCTCCACATTTGCTCATTATTTTCTAGACTTCTTTCCTTCAATGTTGTTACAAGCAAAGAGAGCTGAAGCCGGAAAAAAATCTCCACTTACTTAGGAATAAAGAAGTACCTACTGTCCAAAGCTACATATTGGTGTGCGGCAAAAGTTTTGTACCCACCTTCAGTAGCAATAACTGCAACAAAATATTTTCAGTATCAATTGATCAATCCTGCACATCAGGATTTTTAGCCCATTCTACCTTACGGAACAGCTTTAACAGAGAGATGTCGATGGGATTCCTCACATGAACTGGCTGCTTTCAAGTCCTTTCACCATATTTCTATAAGGTTAAGGTCTGGGTTTTGACTTGGCCATTTGGAAAGATTAACTTTGTAGTGTATTAATCACTCTTTGGTTGTATGACTTACGTGTTTTGGGTCATGGGCTTGCTCCATGATCCACTTTCTCTCGAGCTCTCACAGAGCTCACAGAGAAATAGTCTTTGACGTTTTTCTGTATAATTTGCTGGTACAGTTCAGAATTCAATGATGAGAAAACCATTTTGGTCCAGAGGTAGTAAAGTAGGCCCAAAACAGGACTCTGCCACCACCATAGATGGGATAAGATTCTTGTGCTGGAATGCAGTTTTTGCCTTTTGCCAAACATAATATTTTTAGCTGAAGCTGAAAAATTCTATTTTGGTCTCATCCATCCACAGAACATTCTTCCAATAGCCTTCTGTGGTTTTGCAAATTGTAAGTGGGCAGCAACGTTCTTCTTGCAAAGTAGCAGCTTTCTCTTTGCAACTCTACCATGCTCAGCATTGTTGTTCATTATTTTCCTGATGGTGGTCTCATGAATACCGACGCTTGCTAATGCAAAAGAGGCCTTTAGCTCCTTAGATGTTATTCTGAGGCTGAGATCTCTCAAGGTATATTACATGCCTTGTTTTTGAAGTGATCTTTGTTGGTCAAACAGTCTTGGTGAAGATTGCAATGATGTTGAATTGGCATTTATACCTAATTGGTCTCATAGTGGACTCGCAAAGTCTAAACTCTTTGGAAGTGGTTTTGTAACTTTTTCTAGCCTGATCATAAAAAAACTGGTTTTTTTTGGGGGGGGGGAGGTCTCCTTTTAAAGAAATCTCCTTTCTTTAAACTATGACACAGTGGTGTTCTGAAGATCAGACTTTATATAGTGAATACCCAGAATTCTATTCTTTAAATAAGGCAGCACCTCTCACACTCCCACCTGATTATCATCCAATTGACTAAACATCTGATTCTAATATCCCCTTCAAGTGAACTGATACTCCTAGAACAGGGCTGTCAAACTTGTGGCCTGCAGGACGGATGTGCATTGCGCTGGCTATGCCCACAATCAGTTTAGCAAAGGGGGGAGGAAGTAGCGATACGTCACATAACAATACCATGACATATCCCAAAGTTAGTAATTGAAGTAGTATACATTTTAACTCATTTAACTGGGTTCTCTTTATCAAGTTTTAGATGTTTCAGGTTATATTTATGCATAAATATTGAAATTTCAAAAAGGTTCACAAACTTTTAAACTGAGATGCCACACTCAATTTACCTAGGTTCCCCCTTTACAATAACAGAGCTGCTGCCATAAGGATATTGCAAGTCTATCAATTGTTCTCTGGTGGTGAAACATTCTAATCAGCCCATAGTTAAAGAATAATTATATTGTTTCCAGTAAGTATAGTTAATTGATAAAGGAAAAAGGATGGCAGAACCTGGGGCAGAGTTAAAAGGGAATCAACTAAGAATCCCTATGTAGCCACAAGAGTATAAGTCCAACTCCCCTTGAATGCCGTTGACTCTTATCTAACTCTAAGTAAGTGTCAACTATTAGTTGAGATTCCTGTGCATGGGCTTTTAGCAATAAACCAGTTCAACTGAACCTTCACACCTGCACCTGGTCTTTTGCATATGAAAATTGCAAAAAAGACCTCACTTAGGAGAAATACCTCCAAGACTTTGAATCATGCCATTTGGGGGAACAAGGGATGTGTAAAACTTTTGAGAGATCTGTGAGTAGAAGAGGAAGGTTGTAAATACAATTGCATGTCATATTTCTCCTGCAGTCCAAAGTTTACAGATTTCCCATCAAACACCTGCTTGACTTCAAACTTTTTATTATTACAAATGTATAATATTTTATTTTTAAAAATCCACACGGAAACAATTCAAAATAATTACAACAAAAATTAAAATACTGCCGATGTAATGAATGAAAACATAGTTTTTAACAATCTATCGAGAGCAATGTAAGGACATTTTAAAAAGCACAAATATTTAATGAGGGCAAAGTTTGTTGGATTCTCTTAATTGCAAATGCCCAGTACAACAGTTCTAAATTTTAAGCCAATTATTAAACAGAGCCAGGAAAGGTAAACTTTGCTGGGGGATGTTAGGAACTAAATTCTCCATATACTGTACATATCTCTACTAACCTTTCATCTGCACTATTTAAGCAAGGCCAAGTTTGGAAATTAGGTTGCACAGTTCCTAAGTAACTAGTTTACTATTCTTATTACTTATCAATAAGAAAGCCAATTGAGATCAATATTGCTGATAGTGGGTAAAAAAAACCCTCCAATGATTAAAGTTAGGAGCAGGGAGGATCTTGTATCCATTAAACAGTGAGCCTGGAGATGTTTTTTCTAAGAAGTTAAGACATAGACTCATACAAACAGTTATATCCCTCTACATCTTTCCTCTGATGAAATTGTTCCCACCAACAGCACCCTGTGGAGTGATTGGGGAACTCTCAAAAGCCTGGGGGGACACAAAGATTAGAGAAAAAAAGGTTTGCCTCAATAACACTTTACTGATGAAAAATATAGTGATGTAATCATTTCTATTTAAGTGTGAATGTGGCATGGAATATTAACAAGTGAAAATACAATTCTCCACTGGGGACATTGAAATATCTACTGCAACTGTCTAATTGTCTGTCTATCCATCCATCCACATCTTCAACAGGCAAAAACTACATTGGTAATCATGGATTATTACTGAACTGAAGAGACATTAAAGAGGACACAAAAGGATATAACAAAAACAAATGCAAGAACTAAAGGTGAATATGTGAAGTAATGCATAAAATTGAAGGCAGGCAATCTTCCACAAATAGTAATACATGAGCAAATAAAACAAACAAAAAGACAAACTACTTACAGATATAAAAATTATTAAACTGCTGTTCAAAAGGGACACTTTCAGTCCACATTACGTAATACTTTTTAGTGTCTACTGAAGACAGATATTTTTTTGAAAAAACAAATTAAATAGAATTAATTTATTACTAAATATGTAGGAGATAACAGTGCATTAAAAGACTCCCCCCCCGTCCAATAAAGCAATACATATTACTCTGATGGCAAAACAAAGATTACACATGATCTTATATACAGTATGTTTATTTTTGTCTTAAAACAGTTATCTTTACTTAATGTTGCTTAAGTACCATCAATGAAGATTATGAAGGGGAACTAAGCTTATTACGTTTATATAAAATATTATACATAATCAAATACTTCAAGCTTCCACTTCCCTAACAACAAGATGTCCTCCCAATCTCCCCCCTCCCCGGCCCCCTCCCCAACCAGGTACAGTGTCACAGATACAGTGCAGGACTTGCAGGTTTCACATGATTCTTCCTTCATTACGCAGTCTGTGTTACCGTTCATGTCATCCCTGCTTTGCTAATCCAATTTTCTTGGCCCTTTTCTTTGAAAACCAGAGAAGAGAAGCACTGCAGAATTCTGTAGCAAAACTGGTCAATTGCTTGATGTCCACTTCCAAGAGCCAATGAGATAGCGACATGAAAACACTAGGTTTAAAACAAAGCTGCACAGTTATGAACATTTCTGGTTCCTGTTTCCATAACATACAACACATGATTTATTATACAATGTATTTTGATTTGTTAAATTCCCCTGAAACAAAGCTATCTCACTTTAGCCCTGCAATGCATGAGACACTCATCATATTATACACAAATAGTTCACTCCTATAGGCCAAGTATGCCGCAAAGCCAAGATACAAATAGAGAATGAGTGCAGTAAACATTTCAAAAGTGTAAACCTATACTTTCATCTATTCCCCTGTCAATGCTTATTTGGAAGGCCATGAAGTATTGAGCACAGCTACATATGTATGCACAGACGTTGCAGGGAAATGGAGCACAGCAAGCCATTATTTTCCAGCAAATATGCAAATATATGAATACAGAGTATAAACATGGCCATATTCAAGGGGATCGGAAGCTCATGGAAATAAAGCACATTCAACACAGGTTATCACACTGCATGCACAGAGGAAGCTATATTTTGACAGAGCTCACAATAGTTGCAATTGCAACAAGAAAAAGGCTGGAGTAGCAAAAAGAAAAGTGGTTGCTCATAAGCTGGTCAAAATGAAATTTAATAATCTTCTCAGCTGCTGACCAGATATTAGCTTGAATGCAGTAAGACAGATAAAATTGGAGACGTATGAAAGAAAAGGAATGTTTTCACTGAAGATTTGTATGGAAGACACAAACTCCATCCAACAAAACTAATTTAGACACATGATTGATGTGCTAAATATTACAAAAAAAAATTAAAAAAATTTTTTGGGGGGGAAAGATCCAGTTATATTTCTTCTAAAATAAATTCCTTGTTATTTCATGAATCCGACACCTCTATTACACTTAAAATCAAATTTTCCCCTCCAAGCAACTGGATCCACTGTCTAATTTTTTTTATTACTATTTGTTTATTTATATCCCGCCTTTATTATTTTTATGAATATCTCAAAGCGGCAAACATACCCAACAAAAATTTATATTGCAGTCTTAGTATAAAGTTTTAACTTTTGTTAAAAGGTTCTTATATATAAAAAGAAGAAAAAACCACGAGGCATAAGCTTATGCTGTATAGTGTAAATGCCCATAAAATGCCTATATAACCTGGTTTCTTCCTCCATATCATTTTTTTAATAATTATTTTTAAAATACTGAGTGCTGCTTATTGTATATACTCTAAAGTATATATCCTTTTACATTTAGTGCAATAAAGTTAGGGCCTTGTATGCTTAAAAAGCTTCCACACCATAATGAGCCAAATTCCACACAAGGAAATTGAATTCTACAATTTGTACAAACAACACAAATTTGCATTGATATCTAATTATTCCACTTTAAGTAGTTGTGGGGAAGTAATAGTGATTACCCCTGGAAAACCCTATTCAGTCGCATTCCTTCACATTCTAAAATGTTAACTAAGAAATGTTTAGTTCATACATAGAAAGACAGAAAATCTAGTTTTAAAAAAAAGTCAGAATATGGTGAATTCAACGATGAATTCTAGATTTCTGAATAAAGCACACTACCTTATTTATGTAGTTTTTTAAAGAAATAGATGGGGGAGGAGTTGCTTCATAGTCTATGTTGCTTCTGTTCACAGATACTATAACTAGTAATTAGACAACAAGTCTCCAACATATAGGATCTGTTCATAAGCTTTGTTATTTTTCATGTGAAGTGCTTGTCCAGGATCACAATATTACTTCAGGACACTTCAAGTCAAATCTTAGGGCAGAGACAGGCAACCTAGTGCCCTCGTTCAGGTGTCCTAAACCTTCATTCTTAATCATCTTAGCTAGCACAGCCAATGGCAAGGATTATAGTCCAAAACACTGGAAGAATAGCATGGAGTCTATTCCTGTTTTAGGATTAAAAAAAAAAACATTTCAGTATAGCATATCTTATCTATCACATCTAATCTGGATCAATCACTGCAGTGACACAACAACACCAGATGTGTATTGTACATGAGAAGGCCAAGCAACTTCAATACATTGTTCAGCTACTTCTTTTTCAGTATTTGATCTGCTTCAACTGGATAATGAAGGAATAACAGCAACATCAATAATGGCTTCTCAAGGTTCATGATTGCAAGCCTTCTGCAACTAGGCAGATACCAATGCAAGAACAAAATTATTAGTCTTTTAAGGTGCCACAGCACATTTTGTTTGTTTTTGCTGCAAGTTTCAAAAATCAAAATTCACTCAAAGTCTAGGTAAGAAACAAATGAAAGATGCACATATATATTAGAGTACACTTTGTCCCTCTACCCGGCCTCCCAAAGGAGTGGCAAAGTCTCCTTTGCCCTTTATCCCATTGATGCTGAACCCCTATTGTAGAGATTCAACACAGAGCAAAGACACCACTGCAGGTAACAGATAACCACTAAAGAAGACACTATAGACAAATTTGTTCTACTGGAACCACAAAAGTTGATGTCTTCTGCTTTGCTTCCATACCTTAATATAAAGCAAAGCTTCAGTCAATTCACTTGGAAGAAAATGACCAATCATCTATGGGATGCTCATCTGAATGATAAAAGAAACATTCATAATCTTCTGTTTGGTGTTCAATCCAAACACATAACATGTAATAGCTGCTGCAGAGACTTGGGTTGAATATTTTTCTTTTCTTCTTTTTTTTAAATATCTCATCTGAAAACTAGACTACTAAAAAGATAATAAAATACTCTGGAATAGTAAAATCTGCTGTTCTTGACATCCATGAGCAAAAGAGTAATATCCTGTGAAAATAACATAGTGCTTTTAAAAGGTGCATTATACCTGTATAGCTAAACTGGTCTGCCTAGTAAAAAAATTAACTATATACACGCTTGAAAAGCCCAGGAGTTCAAGATTCCAAAAATTTAAAATCCTGGTAAAAGGATTTGGAAAAGGTTAGATTTATGGCAATTACTACAACACGAGAAAGGTGCACCAGGAATCCTTCAACAATTCCATAGGTTAAAGAAGTTTAAGTGCTTGGTTCAGATCAGATCGAGTAACCACAATGGAACACATGCGAAAGCAAGCTGAAGGGAAACTTCACAAGAATCTCCTTTATGGCAAAAAAGGATAAAAACTGTCTCTTGTTTTAAAATAATTAGTAAATAAAAAGTTTGTAATTCTAAAATCTGCATCACAATTTGCATTTTTTTTTTGGTTCTTCTCATGGTTATGAACTTCATATTGCTGGAGTCCACTCATTGTTAGTTCATTCCTTTCTAACACCCTTTATGAAGTCTCTTTAGTACCGGTGAGATTGGTGGGACGGATGGTACTGAGAACTCTGCTGAGATGATGTTGAATAGCCCATTGTATTCTGGGACTGAGAAGATCCCTGAATGTTGCTTTGGTAACTCAGGCGTGAACTGGAGTGCTACAAAAAAAGCAAAAAAATAAATGTTTTTATGAAGCAGAACTGTTTTCATAAAAGAGAGGGTGGAGGATGGGCATAAAGAATTATTGCAGCAAGCTCCCTCTCATTTTCTTTAGATGGGTTTAAGTACAGAAATGAGACTGTCATGTCCGTCTTTCCCTGTCTTCCTAACTTCTGCTTTGTCTATGGAATATTTAGCTATTAATATATTAGCTGGTAATAGAGAAAACTTAGGTTGAATAATTAAGTCAGATGCTAATATTATGCTAATATTAATCTATCATATCTTTAATCTTTGAAGCTGGGTTCATAAAACTGGATTTGACAGTGAAGACAAACAAGACACTAGTGAACTTTTCCTTGAAATCTATGTATAACCAGAGCCTCAGATGCACATCTTCTTGCACAGGGAGTCTAATATTTTAACCATACCGTTACTGTTCCCATGCAAACCAGCTAACCAAATCTTTCTAGATTAAGGTGGGACTACATTCTGAACAGCTAACTAACTCTCTGAAGCAAAATCATTGTATAAGGCAGAGATGCATATCCATGTGCTGCCTACATTCCCACAAAGTCGAGGAATGGCCCCCAGATTACCATCCAAAATTTGTTCAAAGTTTAGTGACATCATATATGATGTGTGTTTGCAGCATCAGTAAACAAGCAAGCTTAGCCATGTTTCAAGCATGTTGGTTATGGAGAAAGTTTTCCATTCCATAAAATGCCAATTGGAAAGCATGTTTGATATTAGCATGCTTAAATATAGAAAACAAATTGTCCATGTAACAATTTATATTGAACAAATAAAATAAAGATGGTTTGTCTTTCTCTTAAAGCCACCCAAAGAGGAAAGTACCAAGATAAAGATAATGAAAACAACCAGGGGAATGAAGAACAGGATTCATAAAATTCAATGCACAATATAAAGAAACAGCTTGATGACAGAACTTGATAGACCTGAATATATGTACTGATACTTCTGTATTAACTTTCTAGAAACCATTTAATGAAAATACATGCACATATACACACATACTATTATTTGTGACAGCTAATATATTTTAATTTTGTGAAAATGAATGTATCATATGACTGTTGTTGCAGTTACCATGGCCAGATGAAATCATAAACATGCTAGAGATAATACACAGAGCCCAGTGGAACAGACACTAAAGAGTCACAAGAGAATATTACTCCTTGTAACTACAGAGATGATTACCATCAACATGTAACGACCAGACTCCTGCACTCAATATTATGAATTACTTTCCATAAGCATTATATTTCAATGTATTTGATAATAACAATACAATGCATTTCCAGTCATTATGCTCCATGGTAGTTAAGAATTATGGGAAATGGTCCAATATCTTTACCAATCAAATGGCTGGGCAAGGAAGGATATAGAATTACTGTCTCTTTGATACCTGTAACTACCTGTGAATATTAGCAACACTTTATAATAAACTTTACTTGTGAAACTTTATAGTACTATCAGCAAAAAAAAATGCAAAAAGCTTCACCTCACTGAACTGGACCTTATAATAAAACAAAGGGTATTGTTTTGATTAACTGTAACACCTGTTTCTCAAACTTTGAAAACTCTCTTGAGCAAGATTTACCTAGAAAAGTGGCAATAAATTATTTCTTATTCAGGAATACATGCTTTCATCCATACACACATTCATAAATTGAGCAGGGTCCATAAAAACATTCAAGTTCTACGACAAGCCATTCTATGGTGGCGTTTCCTAACCCATTTCCCCTCAATCCTTGCAAAGCAACCAAGGAAGATATAAAGAAGAGAGGAAAAAAGGAACATACTTGATAGTCTGAAGGCATGACAGGCCCGCCTGAATTCGTGCCTGAAGGCCCAAGGCGTGGTTTCTTGTTTGGAGGCACCTGGTTGAGGCCGGAGTCCTGGCTGTGCTGGAGACCTGCCCCAGTCCCGCCACCTCCTGTCCCGCCACCCCCCGCAGTTCCATTGGTTTGGGTGCTGTTTTGCTGTTGAGGTGCTGCTTGCGGCTGTGGTTGCTGCGGCTGCTGAGGTGCTGCTTGCTGTTGCTGTTGCTGCTGAGGTCCTGTTTGTTGCTGATGTTGGTTCTGCTGCTGTTGATTCTAGATCAAATCCAAGGTAAGGAGAGAGAGCTGGGATTATCATGGAGTTTAGTCTTAGGGTAGTTCTTATTCCACAGAGCATTTCTAGAAATGTACACAAGCAATACACTGGCTCAGTAAGGTTGATATAATGTTTAGAGACCCTAAGGAGATAGGAACATCTGTACTAGGATGAGAAAGGCTAAACTTCACTGAGCCATAAATCTTTTATATAACTGGCTGACCTTCTCTTGCTCATCTGATATCAGATTGCTAATTGAATCAAGGAAGACTGTGTAGACTCCTTAGGAAAATGCATGGTATAACGATAAGCAAGCTTATAGTTTAAATTCTATATTGGATTCCCTCTTTTGGTAGGTGCTCTCCATTTATTCAGCCATTGTTTGAATGTCTTTTAAACATATTACAGTGGCCATCTTTAAAAAAAAATGAGTTAAAGTATATGTGACACATATGTGCCTCTTAAATGAATATAGTTCTTTCATTGCCTCACCAATTTCTTCTGACTACCCTATATACACACGATAACAGGTTTTGCTTGTTCCTTCCATTTTTGAAACAATGGTATGGTTGAACATATTTATTTTTAGAGCAAAGACTACAAATAATGGCTTTTTAAAGATTCGTGTTGCTTTGCTTTCTACTTTCATATCTTCTTCCATCAATTATTTAAAAAAAGAGCCAGCCTGGTCCAGTGGTTAATGCAGTAGGCTAGAAAGCTGGACATGGTGAGTTCAAATCCTGCCTTAGTCATGAAATCTACCTGGCTGATCTTGAGCCAGTACTTCTCTCTTAGCCCAACTCATCTCACAGGATTGTTGTTGTATGAAAACAGGAAGAGAAAGGTGTGTTGGATATGTTTGCCACCTTGAGTTATTTGTAAATTTATAACTGATATAACTAAAAAGAGGACAAAGGAGCAGCAGAAAGTTTGGAATAGTCTGAGGACAAGAAAAGAAGGCAACGTAACAACAAACCTTAAGCAAATCTAAAGAGTCAAACTAGATGATTATTCTTTTAACATTTGGTCCCAATGTTTGTAGACTTTTGAGTATAAACTTTCAGGAAAGTAAGTGCAATTAAATGTTGAGGTATAACAATGGCCAAACAACCCTTTTAAACAAAAGGCTTTGAAGTCAATATGTCTTTTTCCATATGCCTCAATGCAATAAAGAACTTTCACTGTGAGATTAAAAAAGAAGAACACAAACCAAATAAAATTCCTCTCATTAATTATGCAACTCTGTTATCACTGCCAAGAATTACAATTAAAGCCATATTTATACTTTTACTATAATAGATGACATAATATTCAGGAACGATACTGTCCTATGGGAAATGCCAGCTAGAACTATAATCTGCATTTGTGCATTAGTCAAAGAATATGATTGTGATGTTGCCCCAGGCCAAAATAGCCGATGGAATGTAATTGGTTGAAATTTAACCAGCTGGAGCCATTTGTTAACATCTGCAACAACTAAACTTATTTACATTCTGTTTTAGAATTCAGCAGACTTAATGTCACAGAAAGTGGCATTTTTCCCCCTTAAATCTCAGAATCAAAACAGGAAGCTTCTTGGTTGTACTAGTCGCAG
This sequence comes from Thamnophis sirtalis, assembly GCF_051295495.1. NCBI lineage: Eukaryota > Metazoa > Chordata > Lepidosauria > Squamata > Natricidae > Thamnophis > Thamnophis sirtalis. The sequence goes on along the minus strand of NW_028261386.1, from coordinate 105,276,390 downwards.
GGGTGTCAAACTGATGTGTCACACGCAGCCACACCCACAGCTCCATGAAGAGAAAAAACATTGCGATATGTCACGACAGCAACGGGACACCACAAGTTTGACACCCATGTACTAGTGATACTGTTTTTAGCTGTTTTATATTTTAATTCTTATGATTGTTTTCATTTTATTTTAATTCTGTTTGCTACCCAGGGTCACTTGTTGAGATGGGAAACCATATGAATTGAATATATAAACGAATACAAACATATGTCTGAAATATTATTTCATGGGAACAAAAGGAAATCATTTACTAGAATATTTCATGTCCTGAAACTTTTATACTCATTCTTAACAGACTTTTGGCTTGCTCCCACTATTTTGATCTTTGATAGTATGAAGCCCTTCTTGAAGTTTCTAATTTATTTTATTTTTCTCTCTGCTGCCATAGGAACATGGGGCATTGTTGTACATCAACAGGGACTTTCCATCTAAATTACCTATACTGAATAGCAGTAGTTCTTCAGGGTCTTCAAGGTTGGTACCTGAGCCTTTTTAATGAGAAATATCAAGGACTGCACCTGGACCCTTCAGAATGCATGATCTTTTGTCACTGAGCAATGCCCTTCTTATATCATCCGCCTACTCACACAGCATCACTACAAAAAACCCCATCAGAATATTTATTGCCAATTGATGACTTTTTAAATACATTATTAGTATATATGGGTTTAAGACCTTTCCCTTTTTTATTCCAGCTATATGTTACTTCCATTATCTAAATTTACTAAAGATTATTCAGATTTAAGCAATCTAATTTCTTATAATTATCACATATCAACATGCAGTTCTTTTTGAGTATGTCCCATGACATTGCATTACAATCATATTGACCAGAAATCCTGGTCAGTAACCTTTGATATTCTATAAGCTTTCCCCCTCAGAAACATCATTATTTTTTACTGATGGTAACATGGTCTATGAACTATACCTTATCACCTTTTTCCTCTGGCTCATCTTCATTAAGAAATTCTCGTTTGGGATATGGAATCTGGCAACCAGCAAAAACACTGGAACAGAAGAATACAGTGGAATTGCACCAGTATATGTTAGCTGAAATCTTACATTTATTACAAAACTTATTAGAGATCAGATAAATTTTGGACATCTTTAGCAGAAATGTGATGAAATGAAAAATATTTGCATTCATTTTAATATGGTCAATATGTTGTTACACACAGGACATATTTGCACAAACTATGGCTAGAAATCACTAATGTCTTTCTTCCTGAACTAATCATAGTGATTTCAGGTTGATGTTTGATTATTTTAGTGTCCTTATCTTAAGGTGTTTTATTGTACATGTTAAAAGCAGCTCAGAGTTTCATGCCCTCTATGACAATTATGGATCTTTTCCAATTAGAATTTGACTCCACATTTACAACATGTTACACACATAATTTGATAGGTGGAACTGATGGTGAGGAATCCCATGTGATTCTATTATCATGGACAAATCACTTTCTCATCAGTATTAAATTGATGTCTGCCATAAATCTGCAGTGATGGAAGATCTTTTCGAATGTTCCTGTAAGTGCTTGATAGATCCATTACAAAGATGTTGACTGTGACAATATTGTTAATGCCATGGCAGTGATGCATAACGTAGTCCATGTGTTTGTCACTATTCCTCTTAAATACTTCTCCCCTCTCACAATGCTGAATCAGGCCCCCAAATTTAACAATAAATGTATAATTGTAGAGTAATGATATGCAAGTGGAGGAAATTTTAAAATATATAAGAGCTAGAACAGAGTGAAGACCATTTCAATTTTTATGTCAGATTTATAACATCAGCCTAGATTGGAAGCAAACAGAAAAATTAAGATGGGAATGTTCTGCTTCTTTTCCATGCGACCCGGAAGAAGGGTCAGACTGAGCTTGTTGATTATTTTGAAAATAGCTAATAAATCTCTTATCAATCTGAGAATCTAAACCTACATTCTGTTCTACAGCACAAAAGACAATGAAAAATGCTTAATTTTCTACCTCTGCTTTGGATTAGAATGTGATATTGAAATTGGTTGCCTTGATGTATGGTCTCGATCAGAAATTGGATGAGATTACAGTAATTCCTGCAAGTTCCCCTGGATCTCTTGATATCTTTCAATACCTTTTACCATGTGAACAATCTGGTAGAACCGAGAACTGAGCCTCAGGGGCATTTGTGCAGTAGTTTCTGTCCTTTCTGTTGTGTTGTGTCCAGTAAGTGATCCTGGGGAACTGTTCAAACTCTAGGCTATTGAAGCCCAAAAGGTTCCATATTGTTCTCCATGCTTTTCAGCATCTATAGGGAGTCCTTGAATTATGATCATAGTGGACTCCAGAATTTCAACCGTAATTCATTTTGGTCACAATCACATGGATTGAACTTAATTTTACAACCATTTTTACGATGGTCATAAAACAAGGCACCATAGTACTTAAGCAAATCATGTGGTCATAAGCAGCCATGTGGTTGTTAAGCAAACCCAGCATATCTGGAAGGCATTTTTTGCTAGAAAACAGCAAAAGAATTTGCAAATCACAGCCATGTGATGGCAAGACATTGCAACCAGTTGTAAATAGAATGCAGTTGCCAAGCACTTCAAATGTGATTACTTGATCATGGGAGTGTGGGGCCACAGCAATTATAACTTGGAGTACGGGTTATCATTAGCTTTTTTGAAATCTGTTGTAACTTTGACAGTCATTAAGTAACTGATTGTAACTTATGGACTACCTGTACTAATATTTTACAGCAACATACGTTAGTAAAAAAATAATAATAATAACTGAATTGTTTTGTTGCACCAATTTATGTGCATCAGAAAATTCATTATGAAAAAGGCTGTTTTTTCCTATTTCCTTCAAAAAAACCATCAGCCAAAAGCACTAATAATTAGGTATTGGTACCAAGATGGTAGCACATACCATTTTCTTTATAATCCTCCCAAAATAATATAAAAAGTATATAATTATTTTTGAGAATATCACTCAATATCAGTCTTTCATTCATATCAGTTGAAAAACACTAAGTATGTGTAGCATAAGAAGAATTTTTGGTTTGAAGTTTCTATCTAATTTAGCATTCATTTCAAAAAGTGTTTCTAACATAACTTTAGCATTACTGATGCTTAAAAAGGATTTAGCAAATAATATTTTCCCCATCAATAAGCCTTTATTACCTCACTGAACAAAACAGATCTAGTGTACTCATCCTTTAGGGTAAAATTCAAGTAATTTACTATGCAGTCCTATCCGTGTTTACTCAAAATGATGTTTCATATATTAAAAGGATTTAATACCCAGTAAAAGAGCATAGAAATTGAAGCAAACTTGCTGGGGGCAGGGGGGAAATCCAAAGAAAAAGCTGATAATAATGTCATGTACGGCATCTATCACCTCTGCAACATTTCCTCGAAAGCTGTAAATTGTAGTGAAATCTTTCACTAGCATTAAAAAAATGTTTATAAATGACTGGAGTATATTCCATCTATTTCTACATTCAATTCTGTTTAAATATAAATGTCCCTACTATGCATACTACTTTAAGAATGGAACCTTGGGTAATCTATTATTATAAAAATATTTTATGTTATAAAATGAATATTTCAGAGATATAATCAAGCACACATTACGGCCATTATTTTATTTTAATATAAGTTTAGAGAGTTATTTGAAAAGTAAATTATGTTATACAGCAGTGGAGGAAGGGCTACAAAGAACAGGGAAAAACATACTCTGATGTAGGCAATGGGTCTTCCTGGAAGTAAGGATCCTGCAAAGCTTGCTCTGAGGTAATTCTTTTAGTCGGATCCATAGTCAGAAGTTTTTGAAGCTGCAAAGAAGCCAGCTTGTATGAATTTCTCAGTAAAACTCAATGACATGCATTATGTATTTAGTTTTATGACCAATAATACTAAAATAAAACAAATACAAATAAACTTATGGGATTTTATATACAGAAAATATGTATCATATAGTTAAAAAATCAGAAAACATAAACTAGAAAACCTAAAATGTAGAAGTCTCCCTTACACTGATCATAGCCCAGCACGAAAATGGGAAACAATTCTGGCAGGCAATAGGATCTGATCTGATCTAAGCTTCATTCCATCACACAGGTTCGCCCTCCATCTAAACATGGAGCTAACAGAAGGCTCCTGTTATACTAGTTCTCCTGCCATAATTAATATTCAGAAATGGAAAGTAAGTTGTTTGGATGAATTTGGCAATAAATGACAGAACCGTATGGAGCATCTGGCTCAGACAAGGAAGCTGAGTAGATGACTGGCCCAGCCAGTATTTTCAGCTCAGCCTATGCCACATGGTGTTTTAGGGAGAAACGGAAAGCAAAGCATGCCATTTTTTTTTTTTACAATTTTAAAAGAGGAGATATAAACCTAAAAATTAGTTAATACATGAATTATTAAGTATTATTATTGTCAGTGTAGGTAAAACTTTAAATAATATGAAAAATACTAGGATATTCTGGCCACTGGAAAGAATTTAAGTTCTTTTATGCATTATATTTTAGATCTGTACATCTTAAACCTCATTTTCTCCCAGAATATAGTAAAGGTGCCAAGTTATATATCCTTTCCCTGAGACCAACGTCTCTGAATAGAGCTTACTTCTAAGGAGAAATATAAAGGTTCACGCTGTTAACTTTACAAAACAAAAAATTACTTCAGCAGCAACAAAGTTTTCTTCTACTGCTACAGTATTTGATACTAAGAGTTTAACTTACTTAAAAAGAAAAATAAAGCTTCTATGTCACTTACCAAAAGGAATACTTTGCTATCAGGCTTGACTTTGTGTTTTTCCATGTATTTGAGGAGGCTACTATTGGCATATCTGAAAAGAGAAACATTGAACGAAATCAAAAGAATAATGTAGCATCCAAATTTTTAAAAAAAGTTTTACTACATGTTAATTACATTTCACAAGCTTTTATTTCCTGGTGCATACAATGAACCACATACCACAGATAGCAGTGGCACCTTTTATTAATATACAGGTGCCAATCCCATTTTATCTGATAAAACTAATCTTGAAATAGGCTCTACTGTGGAATAATTAAAAGAGTTATAAAGATACACTAAATTAGGTTTCTCTCATGTATCGTAATGTGCATGTATATACTTCAATTAATACTCCTTTTTAACAAAATCTGAAATGACTAATGTGAAAATAACAATTAAAGCATAAAAGCAATAGGCAGCAGAAGCCAAGGTAATAAAATACAGGTAGATATGGAGTCTGATAGCACCTTCAAGACTAATCAGCTTCATTGGGACATATGGTAATCTTTTGTGAATAGCAACTCACTTCTTCAGATTCACAGAATGCAAGTCCACACATAGATCTGTGGATGTGAACTGCAAGAATGCTAATGCCCAATAAAATCAATTACTGGTAGTCTTGAAGGAGCCATTATATTCCATAACTACCTTGTGTCCATTGAGTAATGCATATCTTCTCCCCTCACCAAAGTTAATAAAATTAGAAATAAAAATTTAAACAGAAGCATATATTCTGAAAATGCAGATGAAATCTTATCCAATGCTTAAGAAAAGTAAGATAACATCTAGACTATCATACATGGGTTGCAAAACTCCACCAGAACAACAGCAAAGAGATACAGAAAGCAGTGCAGATTTTAGAAACCAGATATGGCAGTACTACCTAAGAAAATAGGGTCGACCATGCTCAGGAATGAAGTGTGATAATCTGAACCTTTGTTTTATTCATCAACACAAATTCCAAGAGGTAATAGAATATCTGGAGAAGGGCCTCCAATAAAGATTTTATTTGCCAGGCACATAGCCCAATAATCAGCATCTATGACTCTCAAAGTGTTAAAGATGATGGGAACTGAAACTGAACAACTTGTGTGAAGGGCACAAGTTGCTACATGTTGATGTGAGTCTGGAAACAATGCAACTCTCTCAATACTGATATAATTTACTGTCCCTGTTAGGATCTAATTCTCAACTTCTAAACAGAGCAACTAAAAAGCAATTATCCATTAAACTAGATTACTGAAAAAAGAATCTTTAAATTTGACCTAGGGTTCATTTTGATACTGATCATAAATTCTTTGGTTGATCGTTTATTCATAAGGACACAGGCAGTTAATAGCATGTATCTGCCTTAATAAGCCACTAATTTACACCTGGACTCTGGCTGGTGATCCTTAAATTCCAGGAAAAAAATTGGTGTCATATGACAGAAGGCTGCCCCATTTCTTCTAAAGTAGCTGAAGGACAACCTGTACATCAAATGATAGTAATCTAACTGGAACATAGAAAGCATTTGTATTTTAAGACTCAAAAAGGAATCTCAGCAACCATTTCAAGTTACAACAGCTTTAAAAAGGAAATGTATAAGTCCGTGATGGTGAACCTATGGCATGCGTGCCGGAAGTGGCACGCAGAGCCATCTCTCTGGGCACGTGAGCCATTGCCCGTTGCTCTTCTGGGTTCCGGCATGCCGGTCTGCTGGTCTTCACATGTAGGGGAGCAAGGGAAACTGGAAGAGCAGCTGCCCGGTGTGCATTTGTGCTCCAGGAAGATGATCTTCCGGTTTCTGGTACACACATGCACACTGGCCAGCTGGACTTCACTTGCACATGCATGCCAGAAACTGGAAGACCAGGTGGTTGGTACCCATGCATGTGCTGGAAACCGGAAGATCATCTTCATGGCACCCACATGCACACCGGGCGGCTGCTCTTCCGGTTTCACGCATGCACATGCATGCTCCCATTTCAGCACTTGGTGCTGAAAAGATTCACCAACACTGGTATAAGTGGTCCTTGAACATGTGGTCTGCAGCAACCCTGAAGTTGTGTGATAACAATTGGGGCACTTGGTAACTGGGGCACACATATGATGGTTGCAGCATCCTACAGACATGTGACTGCTATTTCCAATCTTCAAAGCTGGCATTAAACAAGCAATCAATGGGAAAGCTTGCAGGAAGTGAAAGTCATGGTTACGGCACACATGCTTAATTGACATTATAAGCTGGGCATGGTAATGTGATGTTTTATTTCATATGACTGTGTTGTTTAGTTGCCAGTTTCAATTGCAGTTGGTAAGTGCATGTATAATAGCCACAACTCATGGTTTAGAATTATGTATTGTAATAAAAATCTCAATATGACTTACTCCCTCTTTCTATAAAGAAATGGTAATTGAGATTTAGCATACTGTCTAAATTAAATTACTTTCTTGGTTGTACTGAATTTATCCCATTATATAGAGAAGGATGAAACTTAATGTCCAAACATCATGCTTCTTCTTACTACCAAACCTCCCAAATAAAAATAATAAAAACTACCGATAATTATATATTTAAAATATAATGACCAGAAATATATAACTTACGTTGTTCTTCTAAAATCTTTTTGAAGTGTAGGATACTCTGGCATTTTCCTAATGTCTTCCCAGTCTTTATCTTTGTAAAATAAAAATTTGGAAAATGTTAAAGAAGCCCAAGATAAGCTACTGGAAACAGTCAATTCTATATTCTATAGTCGACTCAGTATTCTACAGTAACTTGACTTAGAAACATTAATGAATAACTGTTCAAAGTTACCACGGCACTGAAAAAAGTGACTTATGACAGTTTTTCACACTTACACCTGTTGCAGCATCCCTGTGATTATCTGATAAAAATCCAGATGCTTGGCATCTGGCATGTATTTATGATGGATGCAGTGCCCTTGGGTCATGTGACAAGCAAAGTCAATGGGGAAGTCAGATGCACTTAGCAACTGCATTACTAACTCAACAACTGCAGTGATTCACTTAATAACTATGACAAGAAAGGTCATAAAATGGGACAAAACTCATTTAACAACTGTCTTGTTTAGCAATGGAAATTTTGGGCTAAGTTGTGGGCTAGGTTGAGGGCTACCTGTTCAAGCATATGAATTTGCTGAACAAAAGCCATGAGAAAATTGTATTTGAATGGAATACATGAAGAAAAAAAATCAATTCATTGAAAACAATCCAGATCAAAGATTTCTTATAATGTTTTAAGGGTCACTGAATTACCTGCAGGAAATCCCATGACACTAAATATGCGATCAAGCTGATCATGATGAAAAGGATTGCTTGTTTTGATGTCTTCCTGACGACAGTGAAATATAGGTTCTGAAGTCAATAACTCAGCAAATATACAGCCAATAGCCCATATATCTAGGAAAGAAAATAAGATATAAAATTGAAAGAGTTTTTTAGAAAATAAAATATTACATTTAACTATTTGTCACAGTAGGTATATAACAGTCAGACAAAAAAATTAAGTAGTAGTATTATAACAAGACAAACAAATCATGCATAAATTTCACTTGAGAGCCTACTTCAAATGAGTAAGGTATTACCATATTTTCATTTAAAAGTTTATATTTTTAACAGCTCCCTTGGCATGAAAGAGTAGACAGAATAAAATAAAATAGACAAAAATGCTATTCAGCGCCCATCCTATTTTACTTAGAATCATCAACCTCCTACATCATTTTGGATGAAACAATCCTGTTTAGAGACTGGATCATCTCAAGAACACCACAAACACCACAAACTGTCTCCAATTTTCCCAGAATGGCATAAGTCTAGGAAAGGTTCATAGCTCAGAAGGAAACTGTAAGTTCTACTCCTGCCTCAATAAATTTTGCACATCCTGCCCAAGGATCTGCTGATACAGTTCTAAGGAGGATTTACTGAGTCTGTCATTAGTACCTCAATAACTGTCTGCTTTGGCATAGCAACCAAACAGGACAGGTACAGACTTCGAAGGATAGTTAGGACAGGGGGAAAAAATCACCACCAGCCTGACTTCCATTGAAGATCTGTATACTGCAGAATGAGAAAGAGGGCTGAGAACATATCTACAGACCCCTCACATCCTGGACATAATCTTCTACTTATAAGGGCTTTGTGTGGTCAGTAAGGTCTTGTGATAGGTCTTTTTGATGGGTCTTGTGATGGGTCAGGTGTGAGTTGTGTCAACTGAAGGCTATATCATTTCACATCTTTTCTCATTTTTCCTACTATCTTCTCCTATTTGTTTCTAATGATTTAGGATCCATGACCTATTACTTGCTGTTTATAGCTACACTGTGATCTTATATGCACTGGAGACAAATTCCTTGTGTGTCCAATCACACTTAGCCAATAAAGAATTGAATTATGTTGTGTTGTCTATCCTATCCTACCCAACCCTAACCTATTCATGATCTTGTAGTAATGAATTCCAAAGGTTAGTTATGCACTGAGGTGGTGCAGTGGTTAGAGTGCAGAACTGCAGGCTACTTCAGCTGACTGCTAGCTGCAGTTCGGCAGTTCAAATTTCACCGGCTCAAGGTTGACCCAGCCTTCCATCCTTCCGAGGTGGGTAAAATGAGGACCCAGATTGTTGGGGGCAATATGCTGACTCTGTCAATTGCTTAGAGAGGGCTGTAAAAGCACTATGAAGCATATATAAGTCTAAGTGCTATTGCTATTCCTACCTCTTTTATCTCTTCTCCTTCCAGGTAGCTGCAGCAAAGGATTCGTGGTACCAATATTTTAAGAGGAAAAAATTTCCCCCAATTGTTTTCTCCATGTCGTGCATATTATGCACAAATATACAAAATTCTAGTTTTTTTATCCCAGAGAGTTTGCATGCCTTGATCATTTTAGTTGGCTTTTTCTGCACATTTTCCAGCAGTTTTTCTGCATAATATTCCAGATGTGAGCACAAAATTCCTCGTAATTTTTACTGTTATTAGAAACATTTATTTTTAATGGATTTACTGGTTTTTAATATTGTAAACTGCCTCAAGTCACCTTTAAGTGAGATGGATGGCAAACTAATCTAACAAATAAATAAGCAAATAAAGATGTGTACAAAGAGATTACCAAGTTATGAGTTTTACTTGCAATCTCTTTTCTAATGATCCTTAGTATAGAATTTGCCTTTTTCATAGCTGTTGTCCAACATCTTTACTGAGTTGTGGCCTCAAGATACTTTTCTTAGTTATAGGCAGTTCAGATCACATCAGTGGACTGTATGTTCAGACAAGAGTTTTGGCATTGTGCATTGCCTTACATTTACTAAAATTGACTCTATTTGTTATGTGGGTGACCATTCACCCCAGTTTAAAGAGATCCTTCAGAATCCTTTCACAATCACATTTTCAATTTGCTACTCTGAATTGTTTGATATCATCCACAAACATAGCCAGCTTATTATCTGGAGTCTGTGGTAAGACAGAGCTAAGCATCTTTTAGCTAGAGATGACAGATGGTGTCAAATTGTGAATAGAAATCTCTAGTGAGTAAACAGGAGCTAAGAGAAAGTACTTCCAAAGCTTCAATTTAAGGTTGCACTCTATGAGAATCATGTTAGGGATTAGTCAGGACATCTAGCCAGAAAAGCATACTGGGAAAATAAAAAGCATTTATTTTACTAGGAAAATCTAATACGTTTATTTATTTATTTTTTCAAAATCTAGGACTGTTCCCAACTACTGTATTTTTCAGAGTATAAGACACACCTTTTTGTCTTATACTCCGAATGTAGTATGAGCCATACCTGAGATTGGCCAGATTGGGAATATGGATGAAGTCCCGCTAACTTTTGATGTGCCATCAAACAGGACTGTTGATGTCAAAGGTGCCAAAAGCACAACTGTAAAAACTACAGGACATGAGAAGACACATTACACAGTTGTGTTGTCCTGCTGTGCAAATGGCACCAAATTGGCACCAATGTTAATATTTAAAAGGAAAATCTTCCCAAAAGAAGAGATTCCAAAAGGTGTTGTGTGCATGTCCATGAAAAAGGATGGATGGATAAGCATGGCATGAAAGTATGGATTGAAAAAGTGTGGTCCAAACGTCCTGGAGGGCTTCTGAAAAAAAACAGGTTTATTAGTGCTTGACCAGTTTAGAGCACATATTACTGACAACACTAAGAAAAAATTCAAAGAAGTGAAGACCAATCTAGCTGTAATTCCTGGGGGGTCTTACCAGCCAGTTGCAACCTCTTGATGTTTCCATCAACAAGCCATTCAAAATCTACATGCGAGACGAGTAGAACAAATGGATGGCTGCTGGTAATCATCCTCTGACACCCTCTGGATTAATAAGGAGGCCCACTATCACTCAAGTTTGTGAATGGGTGAAAACCTCATGGAACTCAATGAAGGATGAAACTGTTACACAATCCTTCAAAAAATGTGGCAATAGCAGTGCCTTAGATAGAACTGAAGATGATATCATTTATGAAGGTAGCGAAGAAGAAAGTGATTGTGACCAACTGAGCTTCCTAAATTCTGACACCAGTGACGAAGAGTTCTTGGGGTTTCCAGAAAATTAGAGGAGTGCTTGAACCTTCAAGTCTCTCCTCTTTTGTTAATGACAGTGATGATGGTTCTTAATACTGCTGTTGATTTTACAGAATTGTAAAAAGTATACATGGTTGTAAAAATTCTGCTATACCGGCATTTTATTAAATAATACATTACTACACTATTTGGTTCAGAATACTTTTTTCTCTGTTTTCCTCCTCTAAAATCTAGGTGCATCTTATATTCTGGTGCATCTTATACTCTGAAAAATACAATAGTCACAATCTATATCAATTGCAAAGAAGAAAAAAGTCCTTACACGGTATCTATCTCTTGGGTAATGAACAGTTTGAAGATTTCCTATGAAGTAAGTTTATATAAATGGGTTGGAATAATGGATTAAGAATATGATACCTTGAAATCCCATAGATTCCCACAATGGGTCTCCAAAACCAGCTTAGATGATTCTGCCAATTCTCCCTACAACTCTTTGGCACAATCAACTATGAATGCTACCAGTCATGTTACTCTAGGAAAATCCCCTTCTATTGCTGATTTATCAAGATGCAAGTGATAACCCTGTTCCTTTAAAATGCCTGGAGATCTGTGCTATCAGTTAGATTCCTTTCCCAGAATGAGACTCTCTGGCTCATTAAGAACTTTCAAGATTTTCATATATCTAGATTCAAGACTTAGAAAAAAACTTGAAAGAAAAAAAAGAAACAGTTACTTTTTGAAAGGAATGAGCTAGAAACTGCTCCATCAGCTTCAGGGTCTCAACAAATGCGCATACTTCAAAACAGATTCACATAACTTAGATCTCAGTCCATAAAACAAAAACCCACATAGTAGTTGAGGCTAAAGGTGCAAAAACCATGTGTAGTTCAGGAGGTTTAATGCTACCTAATGGTAAAAACATCTGCCTTTTGCGCAAAAAATGAATTATTCCTCCTCCACCTGCTTCTCACAAGAACAGGAGCTATATTACAACTAGCTTCACTAGTGTTAGTTTTCTGTCCAACTTCACTAATTTTCATCTTGGTAATTGCTGGCTGGAGGCTTTGCTCTGAACTTGTCTTCAGCCAGCCATAATGGGGGGGGGGGAATACTGAAGCAGAAAGCAAAGACAAAATGGAGGTTGCCTTTTCCATTTTTAAAACCCAGAGGGGATATTGACCCTCTTGATTGGTTTCTTGGCCTTTGATTTTTCTGGGTTTCAATTGTTTCAGTCTAGATGGACGGGTCTACTAACATGTCTTTTTAATCTTTCTATGTCTGGATCTCATGAAACAGAATTTCTGCACATTCATTACAGCTAATACACGTGGGGTGGGGATGTAGGAGAAATCAGACTGCATACCAGCATCATTGGTGTGTGTGTGGGGGGGGAAATCTACCATAATTTTAAAACTCTGGAAGGGCAAATTAAGTTGCTAAATTGGATACTGAAAGACTATATTTTCTGAAATGCTACATTTTCCATGTGCCAGATCAACTAAGTACAAGTAAAAGGAACTCAATGAACCAATAACTCTACTTTGGGTAGAACTTGACAATGAAGGTATATTAAGAAGGAAACCTTCATAGGATTGCTGAAGAAATTTGATCACGAGCCTTCTGAAGAGAAATAAAGATACTATGGTTGTACAATTTGTTGTAAAGAGGTGCTTTTGGAGTATACATGAAGCATCTCTCTTTGAACTGTTGAAGCAGTCACATCATTTATTAGGTTCATGTGGCTGCTTCACAAACTTTTCAACAATAATGACTTGCATGAATCATGAAGTCCAGTTCATGGCATCCTGAGCAATCTTATCTATATTCAACAAGTAAGCAAGACTTTAGCCAGGATTTTCCCCCTTTAATTAGTCTATAAAAAGAATTTGAAAAATCCCTGCAGGACAAAACTGTGAAGAATTCAATGTTAGTGAAAAATTATTCTTTGTTACCTTCACCATCTCAAAATAAGCTTGATAATTAGCTTTAACGTGTTTTTGTCCAATTCAGTCCAAGTCATCTGCATTCTATATCTTTGTTTCATTTTCATCACCAATGACTACATTTTATATATTGAAAGTATTATCTTGTTTCTGCATGTAATTCTGAAGCCTCACCCAAAAGGTAGTGGGTGTATCTTTTAAATAAGTAAACAAAAAGAGCAGCATATGAGCCTGGGCCAAGAAAATAACTCGAGAAACTGTCTCAAGCCGCTCCTACCTTCAGACAATAAAATTAAGTGCTGGCAAAAACACATTCAGACTTGCAAGATTCTGTTATTATATAGTAGTCATAGTAAAAATAGTGTTGAGCTATATGGCATTGGTTCCTAAGTCTGCTTTAACATTGTGGGGCCAATAGTAACCTTGTTATCTCCATGTCAGTGTGTCTGTCCTGTCTCCCCCTTATCTAGGGCTTGCTTGAGAAATTTTCTCAAATTATTTTCTTGGTCTAGGCTCAAGCCCACTTATCTGACTTTTCCTTGGTAATGACTCTTCCTCCTGTCCTTCAAATCCTATATGTTTGATTGCCTTCTACAACATCAAATCAGAAGATATAAATTTCCTATTCCAATATAAACTGACAGTGTTGGAGAATGCATTGATCAAGAATAGTAGTTTAACTTATTATGAAGTATTTATCTGGGCATCAGAAGACAGGCCCAATGTTCCCATTCTATTTAGGAGGGGAAGTAGATTAATACAGTATATCCAAGCGACCGAAGGGTTGACATGTTTATATTACCATACTGTTGGGAAATTCCCAGTCAGGCAGGGAGAAGGGATCAAATAGGGAACTAGCCTTGAATTGCTGCATAGCCACAAGAGGCAAGTTCCAAGTTCCATGGAACCTTATCTAGCTGTTCCCAAGAGAAGGCAAGCAGTCTGGGGAGAATCTTGTAATATAGATAGAACACAATAAAGTTCTTGACTTTTCACAAGTGGATTTGCTTGCCTGTGCCTGACATATGCAAGATCAAATGTTTACACCTTATTCTTCCATTCTCATATGTTTTATCAATTGCAAGAGTGGAATATGCAATGCAGGAGAAATATACAGCTGAATTCAACATACAGCTGAATTCAAAACACTGAAGGGAAGTAAGTTCCTCTACAGGCAAGGAAGAAATATTAAGTTTTCTACAAAAAAAAACCCAAAAAAACAAGCTAGACTCATCTCTAATGACTGAGAATAGGAACATGAGGCCTCCCGAAGTTAAACGGTTCCTATTTCCCTTACCCTTTAAAGAAAGTTCCCAAATTTTTACCTAGAAAAACAAGATGTCCCTGGTAGTTACTAAGGCTCAACAGAGACTTCATTTTCTTAGAGTTCTGAGGAAAAATCAGGTGGAACAACGGCTGATGACCTCTTTCTATTGGTCTACGATATAAAATGTCCTTACATACTATATAACAGTTTGGTATGCTGGTTCAACAGCTGTGGACAGGAAGGCATTACAGAGAAAGATTAATTCGGCACAAGAAACCATTGGTTGCCCCCACTGGGTGACATAGCCAGGTCTCGTTGTTTCAACAGAGTTAAGGAAGATGCTTAGGGATGATTCACATTCTGGTCAGTGTCCTTTCTCACGTTTACCATCAGACAGAAGACACAGAAGTATAGCCAGTCAAACAGGTTTAAAAACAGCTTTTATCCATGGGCTGTCAGACTCCTAAATACAACTACGTTCACTCCCTGAATACATGGAAACGTGACTGGTTTCTCCCTAATTACTTGTATAAGGACCATTTGCTATATTATTCATGTTGTCTTGTATTTTTGTTATGGATTGCACCAGTAGAGGCTAAATCAATTTTGTTGTATATATGTAGAATGACAATAAAGATGATGATGATGATGATGATGATGATGATGATGATGATGATGATGATGATGAGTAGTAGTAGTAGTAGTAGTAGTAGTAGTAGTAGTAGTAGTAGTAGTATTTTTTCAGACAAATTTTGGATAATTTTCAGTAATGGACATGGCTCTGGGGCATCCATTTTGGATCAGCAAGGATAAAAAGAATGTTCAGAATAGACCTATGATTTTTTTCCTGATCTTGTAAGATTAGAGACTTAGATCCAATAAGAAAAGAAAGGCAAGCAGAGAAACTGAAAGATGATTCCCTCCCCATCCCAAGGAACATTTAAATATTTCTTAAAAGTACAAGATTAATGAACCAAGATTATTTTACACCCAGAATATTTCTTAACCACTAGGATTCAGGAATCGGAATAGAGGAAAATTACTTTTTAAAATCCATGTCTCATGTTTAAATTCAACATTCTGTACATGTACGCAGGATCACATTTATAATAATATTACTTTGAAAAGGGCATAGACAACGAGAAAAGGAGCATGACAGAATGGAAATGGAAATTTTAAAAAATTCTTGGTCCTTCTTCTGCCACATACATATTTCTGTTTTTTCAAATAAGAATTACTAATACACTAGGCAATAGAGTCCAATGGCAGTATCTCCAAAGCATATATAATGACTTCATTAATATATCATAGAAATAGAAGAACCTGAATAAATCATAGAAATAGGACTACCTGAATGATATTCAGAATTCTACATTTTCACAACTCAAGTAAGAGAGCCTACCTGTTCCACAGGTTACCTCACTGTTTAGCTGTCTCTATGTCATTCCTGAACATCTCCCCCGCCCCCATTATTTCCTTAGAGAATCAGACACATGGGCTATTCTTTCCCAGGATAAACAATGCAACGTCGAGTGTGGAAGAGGAATGAGTAATAATAAGCCAAAAAAATTAAATATATGAGATAGCTAACAACAAAGGAGGATGATCTCTGAAAGCAGTCATGTAATTACTGTAGATAATAGTTCTGCAGTAGTATCAGTCAGTTCAGTCAATCAAATAAAATTGATAGATAAACTACTAGAAGATGATTACTAAGTGGCCATTAGAGGAGCATGATCTTATATGGCTGCATCAGCATAGTATATTCTTCAACTCTTCAACTCCAGTAGGTTTTAAAATTATCGGCAAAAAGAAAATCTTCTTAAAACAGGCACCACCAAAATTTGTCAGAACTGCAACCCCAAAATTCTCAAGGGCTTCTGTTGGCTGGAGAACCTGGAAGTTGCAGTCCATATATACTTGGACAACCCAGATTGGTGAAGGTAGACAGAGGAAATAATTTGATAAGAATATTTTGCTCTTTTTCCTGTAGATACAGATGGTTTCTGGACAGAGACGACCTAAAACACAGGATCTTTTACACCAGAAGACCAGAAAAGGAAATGGCTGTTGGATATTTTGGAATAAAAAGATATTAAGTCTGATAGAAACACATTCAAAAAATTTGGGAAATATTCTCCAATAATGGTAGTTTTTAAGGTGGGCATGCTTTGTATGAATTAACAGAACTGTATTTTATTTCTGAAATGGAGTAGATATTTAATGTATTGAACTACTTAAGAACTTTATAACTCTTACATTTATTATGCACATTGATAATACTGATAGTTATTGAGCTATATTTTTTTAAATCAAAACACTTACCAATTGCCTTAGTGTAGTGCCGTGCCCCAAGTAACAATTCTGGAGCTCTATACCAAAATGTCACCACAACTGGGTCAAGGTCTGCCAGGGGCTTCAGAGGAGAATTGAATAGCCTTGCAAAACCCATATCAGCTGCAAAATAATCAGTTTTTGTATTACACCAAACAAAACTTTTCTAAAATAAATTCTTCTATACCGCTATTCCTGATATTATCAATGCCTCATTTATCTCAAATCTAAGCCAAGTACACAATCTTACATTGCTGCTCTATCTAGAACTTTCCTATAAGACCTGTTTGAGGATATTATTATTTCCTCCCATCCCAAACAATGTATTTGCATGGACAATATTACTCAAAACTTTACATTAGAAATGCATTTCATCCATGCTAGCAGCTACAAACATTCCCTATTGCCACTCCCTTAACAGCATAAACTATAAGTGCTTTTGAACATGTGTGTTGATTTGAATTGACTTCATCAATGAAGATAACACCATTGTTTACTGTATTATATCAAATATGTCATAACTTAAGCTAAAAGAAATGTTCCGAGTAACCATTAGAAATATAACTGCCTTATGCAATTCCAAACACTTTGCCATTATTAAAACAATGTATATTCTTGTTCAGATTAATAGACTTGATATAAAACTTGTACAGTCAAATATTTTAATATCCAGCATAAAGTACATATAAGGCTGATATTCATGACATTCAGGACAAAAAATATGGTTCGTGACATGCAGAGCACAAATGAACCACCTGCAGTGCATTCAGAAAATATTCAGACCCCCTTCATTATTGTCAATTTTGTTATGCTGCAGCCTGATTCTACAGTTGTTGAAATTCATTTCTTTCTCATTAATCTACACTCAGTACCCCATAATGACAGAGTGAAGGGGGTCTGAATACTTTCTGAATGCACTGTATACTGCAGGCTAATTCTGCTGACTGCCATGAGTTCAATTCTCATCAGCTCAAGGTTCACTCAGCATTGCATCCTTCCGAGGTCGGTAAAATGAGGACCGAAAATATTGGGTGCAATATGCTGACTTTGTAAACTGCTTAGAGCAGGGGCCCCCAACCCCCGGTCCATGAACCAGCAACTGGGCTGCGCAAACAAGTGAAGCCCCATTTGTGGGATGCAGGCAGCACACGAACCACAGCCCCTCCGGTCCTCGGAAAAACCTCTCTTCACAGAATGGGTCCCTGGTGTCAAAAAGGTTGAGGAGTCACTGACTTAAAGAGTGCTGTAAACACTGTGGAACGTTGTATTAAGCACTGTGGAATGGTATGTAAGTCTATTGCTATTGCTATATGTGGTTCTATAAAATAGCTGTTCTTTATCACAACTGTTTTCTGAAATGCTGTGCAATCTAAAAAAACAAAGCTGTTTTATAGTAGGCAGGACAGAGGTGTGTTGCTCCTGGTTTGGCCAAACTGGTAGTGATGATTTGGCCTGAGTCGCAGAACCAGCAGGAACCCAGGCTGGCCACGCCCCCAAACCAGTTCCCGGGTCTCTTCTGCCATTGCCGGCATGTTTCTGTGCATACGCAGAACAATTTACAGCCAACTGTGCATGCTCAAGCAATGTGTGGCATGTGTGTGAGCAAAGTGCATGCGAAGCAAACCAGTACCAATCAGTACAGGAACCCACTTCTGAGGCAGGAATGGAGTGTATGTATCCCCACAAACTTCAAACCACTTTTCTGCAATTTAAAGCACTAGAAAGCTTAACATTAAAGGTTTGGCAGGCCAAGGTTTTTTTGGAAGCACTGGTCTGACTCTATTCATACTGACATTATATAGATCATATTTAGGCAATAACACTCAATAACACTCATGAGATTTCTTTGTCAAAATGAAAGGACACATTGGGGGGGAGGGGCATCTCTAAAGAATCAACTGATTCAAAGGACACTGTGCCTATCTCCCACTGCCTCCATCAGTCTTTTAGTCTTTTTTTTAAACAATTAAATTAATATGAAATAAATGTCTACTATAAAACTTGTGATAGAAATATGCCTTTTATTCCTTTGTATCATTTTTTTTAAATAAGTAAATTTAGATCCCTGTTAATTTGGGCTGGGCTACAAAGCTTTCCTAACTTCTGCCTAATTATCATATACTTAGACCAGTAAAACGGTGATATATCAAATGCTAGATGAGACCGATAAATTCTGTAAGTAGCAAAATTGTTGGTTACCGGATATTTTTTATCTACAAAGCTCTGGAGCTTTATAGATAATAACCAGTACCATGAAATGATCTGAGCAACACACTGGAAACCAATTTAATCACAACATGAGTAGTTTTGTACAATTTTAAAAGCATCTGCCAGAAAAATAATTAAACTTCCCTATTTTACATTAAATGAATTTTCTGAACAATTTATAAAAGCAGTTTTGAATAAAGCAAGGTAAATGAGAAGTACTAAGGAAAGGACTGCTGTAAGCAGATGTTAAGCATAAATTGCAGTTTACACCTTTGTTTGTATTGCTTTTAGGGTTCAAAATGGAAACATTTGGTTAGAAGGGATATTAAAAGACACATGCATTTATGTTCTATAGCAGAGGGGCCAAACTGGCGGCCCACAGGCCGGATGTGTCATACACAGGCCACAACCACCCCAGATCTGCGAAAGGAAAAACGTTGCAAAATGTCATGTAACAGCAACGTGACGTTGTGAGTTTGATATCCATGTTCTATAGTAAACACGAGTCTCAACATAGGTACTACATACTTATCATTATGGAATATAGTACATTATTACATTGAGATTTTTTTGCATTCACAATTCTTTTATAAAAAAATATATAATTTTTTTTTAAAAAATTACACTCACAATTCTGATTGATGAATGGCAACATTTTTGCAGAAAAAAAAGTAGTGTCTATGCCACAAAACATTTTACTTGGAATTTTTGAAATAGGAAAGTCTTTTTTTTTTTTTTTTTGCTATTGACATAATCAATTAAAGCATGATAAACATAAAAGTATACATTTGAGTCTTGGTCAGAGTGAACCATTTTATCATTATCGATCTCAAAAGCATGAAGCAAATGGCCAAATTTCCATTGACTCCAAAAAATATGGGAGAAAAGCTGTAAATTTAAATCCCAAAGACACAGAAACAGACTTCAATTTCTGTGTATTGAAGTAAACATTTCTTCTGTGCAAATATGACTTCATTAAAACTAATAAAATAGCTAATGTAGTCATGTAATGTCTATGAATTTTCACAATAAGCAAGTTCATGAATATGCAGTTCAATATCTGGAGGGTAATGATCTATTGTGGTGTCTGGAATGAACTCAAGTAAACAGCTTGTATAATTCTGCTATAAATTGCTCTGTAGAGATAGATAAATAACAAATTTTGAAATTTGGCAGGTTTTGGTACTGATCCACAGAAAAAGTAAAGTTTACCCACAGAGTTAAGAGCTTCAAGCTTTTAAACATTCAGTCATAGCTGAAGAAGTATACTCAACTTTAATTGCTCCCTTTCAGTGGCTCCAAGAGCCAGAGAAACTGGTAACACCAGTCTTTAACATGCATTGTTATTAGTGTGTCAGTAGAAATCTACTCCTATCCATATCCTTAAAACTGGTTCATACATCACATCAATCACTCTAAACAGTTTCTTGCTATTTATGTACACAGAAATTTCTCATCTGCATTTAACCCATGGCAGTTTCCATTAGCTGTTTCTGGGGGTTTTGGAAGTAGCCTAGAAATTTTAGAGGTAATAACAACCTACCCTAGCAACTTATTATATATTTTATAATCATTGAATACGGTAATTCTAAATGTTTGTTTTTGCACTTATCTTGTATACCAGTGGAGCACATTCTTTTTATGGTATCGTCTCTAATTAAATGAAATACAAGTTACTACTGATCACTGGAGAACATGGGACTTTCTCCCATATTATTTGGCTCCTTACTTACCCACCTCTAACCACATTCAGCTGAATTCTGGAAGCTCCTGAATGGATACAGGAAACTCATTTTCCTTTCTCATATTCTCCTATAAGCTTTCCTTTGGACCCAATTATCTATACCACCTGTAACTCAGTGTGATTGAGATATTTATGTTTTGCTTTAATTTCTATTAATTTCTATTGTACTTACATTTATAAATACAGGTAATTATAAAACTTACCTATTTTAACTCTTCCTCTTTCAGGACCTTCTCCCATTACTAGAATATTTGCTGGTTTCTGGGAAAATAAAGTAAAATATCCATATATCTCATGTATCATGCATTACTTTAATGTTACAAATTTATATATAAAAGATTTAGAATGCACAGATCATGCACTTTCCTCCTTGAAATATTATTTAAAATTGGATATACTGTATATTTCTTTCAATATAGAAATAGAATTATTCTTTTTTTTTTGGCAGTTGTTTGCTCTCCAAGCTTTTCAATTTAGTTTCTAAACATTTCATTACCAGACTAGAAGGGAGGGAGGGAGGGAGAGGGAGGGAGGGGGGGAGAGAGAGAGAGAGAGAAAGAGAGAGAGATAGAGAGACCCATTTCCCACAGAAAAGACCGGGAGCCACAAAACCTGGGTAGGCTTGGCTGGGGAGCCATGTGACTGGATGGGAGTGATGAGTTGGCCATGTCCACCCATTGTCACGTTTTTACTGACAACTGAAATATGTGATCTATGTACTGTTTCTCTGTCGAGGAAAGTATAGCCAGCCAATTTTTCCTTCAACTGGAAAAAATCAATTTATTTTTATTTTCATGGCCTGTAGCTGATTCTGGAAATTAGCTTTAATTGTTTTGACTATAATCTGCACATTTTTCTTTATATGGAAGATACCGTCAGACTCCAAATTGTCCACAACTCTCTTTTTCCCCCCAAAAGAAGTAGTCTTTGATTTACTTTGATTTTCGTTTAGTGAAAGGTACACCGGCACTGAAAAAAGTAACTTATGACCATTTCTCACACTTATGATGGTTGCAGCATCCCCATGGTCACATGTTCAAAATTCTGACACTTGGCAACTGACTCATATTTATGACGGCTGCAGTATACTGGGATCATGGGATCAGCTTTTGCGAACTTCTGATAAGAAAAGTCAATAGGGAAACCAGATGAACAACCGTGTCACTAACTTAAGAACTGCAGTAATTCACTTAACAATTGTGGCAAGAAAGATCATTAAAAGGGGCAAATTCACTTAATCAATGTCTTACTTAGCAACAGAAATTTTGGGTTCAATTGTGGGCGCAAGTTGAGGACTACCTGTAAAGACATCATCCATAACTCATCTGCATCTAAATCAGTTTTATTCCATATTAGCATCTTTAAGATATGTGGACTTCAACTCCCAAAATTCTCTACCCAGAGGAGTTTAAATGCTCACATCTTAAAGTTACTGAGGTTGAAAAACACTGGTCTAAACCTTACTCACTATGCCACTGAAAAATTCCTTTCCCAGGCAAATTTTCCAGTGTATATTATTTAATTTCTCCTTTTTTCATCCCCACTTCAATTCTAATCTCTCATTGAGCAGCTTCTTCTGGTTCATTTTGTAATTTGGCTTTTCTCTCACCATTTAAAAATCCTCCTCCTCCTGAAGTGTCTCTGTTCCCATCCTTATTTCTCTCTTTCAGATACTTTCCAAAGGTATCCCATGAAACAAGTCAAAATTCCTAATGTTTCTTGACCTCTACTTAATATTTATGAAACATTCACGTCCTGAAGGGACCAATACAACACCTTAGTTTGTCAGAACAGAGCAAGGGATACAAAGAGAAGCAAAAGTTAGGAAGAACTGAGCTCTTCATTGTTTATTTATGTGCTACGTTTATGTGCCTCCCCAATCAAAAAATTGATTCTGAGAGGCTCACGTACTTCATGCAGTAACCCAATTAAAAATATCAAATTGTAATAATAACAAAGCAACAATTACAATCGAGTGGGGGGGGAAGCATCAGGAGACTTACAAATATTTCCCTACAGGAAATAACCATGCTATCTTTCAAGCTTGCTGAAAGAGCCAAATCTTAATGGCTTTATTGCAGGAATGTCAAACTCAAGGCCTGTGGGCCGGATCCAGCCTGCAGGATGCTTAGATCTGGCCGACAGGGACACCCTGGAAACAGCGAAGGACCAGTCTGCCGTGCCTCTGACAGCAAAAAGGGAGTTTGGGAGGGCCTCATCCAGCAGAGGGCTGCAGGAACACATCATGGCCAAAACAGAACCTGGGCAGGCCACGTGTGGCCTCTCCGGGCTCCATTTTTGCTGGTAGAGGGCTGCAGGAGGCCATTGTGGCAAAACACGAAGCCTTGACGAGTGATGTCAACCTGGCCATGCTCACCTTGGCCAACTCCCTGGCCACACCTATTCCCTGCACCCCCCCCCCCCCTTTGAGGTCAAACACAGCCTTGATGCAGCCTCAATGAAATCGAGTTTGACACTCCTGCTTTATTGGATCTCTGGTGTGCATTTGCAAAGGACAGCATTTCAGAAAAGGGGGCAATGACAAAGAATGCTTCCTTATATATTCAGTCTTGCAGGGCTTGTGCTCCAAACAAGACGAATAGGCTGATCAATTGGTATGACAAAACTGTTAGAGAAAACATAGTTTTTTGAGACCACATTTCTAAGATACTATCATCTACAGGTCGTCCTCAACTAACAACCACAATTAAGCCCAAAATTTCCATTGTTAACCAAGGCAGTTGTTAAGAGAGTTTTGCCCCATTTTACAATCTTTCTTGCCATAGTTGTTAAGTGAATAACTGCAGCTGTTAAATGAATCATTTGATCATTAAGCAAATCTGGCTTCCCACACTGACTGCTTGTTAGAAGCTAACTGGGAAGGCTACAAATGGTGATCACATGACCCTGGGATAGCGCAACTGTCATAAATAAACCCTCGGGGCCAAGCTCGTGAATTTAGACCACATGACCATGGAGTGCTGCAATGGTCATAAGTGGGGAAATCGGTCATAAGTCACTTTTTCCAGTGATGTTGTAACTTTGAATGATAATTAAATGAATGGTTTGATTTGATTTTTTTTTTTTTTTTTTTGATTTTATTGAAATTTGTAGGCCGCCCTTTTCCCTGAGGGGACTCAGGGCGGCTCACATAAAATCAGGGAAGGGGAAATGCAAACAGTAACATAGACACATATAATAAAAACAATAGGCAACATGCATTCATCATTCGGGAGGGGCAACTATCTTCATCCCCAGGCCTGACGGGCTAGCCAGTTCTTCAAGGCTGTGCGGAAGGCCTGGACGGTGGAGAGGGTACGAATCTCCACGGGGAGTTCGTTCCAAAGGGTCGGGGCTACTACTGAGAAGGCCCTCCTCCTTGTGGTTGCCAGCCGACACTGGCTGGCCGATGGAATACGGAGGAGGCCCAATCTGTGTGATCTAATTGGTCGCAGGGAGGTAATTGGCAGAAGGCGGTCTCTCAAGTATCCAGATCCACTACCATGCAGGGCTTTATGGGTGACTAATAGCACCTTGAAGCGCATCCGGAAATCGACAGGTAGCCAGCGCAGCTCGCGGAGGATAGGTGTAATGTGGGTGAACCGCGGTGCACCCACAATCGCTCGCGCGGCCGCGTTCTGTACCAGCTGAAGACGCCGGATGCTCTTCAAGGGCAGCCCCATGTAGAGCACATTGCAGTATTCCAGCCTAGAGGTCACAAGGGCCCGAGTGACTGTTATGAGTGCCTCCCGATTCAGGTAGGGTCGCAACTGGCGCACCAGGCGAACCTGGGCGAATGCCCCCCTAGCCACAGCCATCAAGTGATGGTCAAACGATAGCTGTGGATCTAGGAGGACTCCCAAGTTGCGAACCCTCTCTGAGGGGTATAGAATTTGACCCCCCAGCCTGAGAGATAGAATATTGGTGGAATCTTTGGGAGGGAAACACAACAGCCACTCGGTCTTTTCTGGGTTGAGCACAAGCTTGTTAGCCCTCATCCAGTCCATAACAGCCTCCAGGCCTCGGTTCATCACGTCTGCCGCTTCATTGAGTTGGCACGGGGCGGACAGATACAATTGAGTATCGTCCGCATATTGATGGTATCTGATCCCGTGCCTGCGGATGATCTCTCCCAGCGGTTTCATGTAGATGTTGAATAGTAGGGGGATAAGACCGAGCCCTGAGGCACCCCATATGTTAGGGGCCTAGGGGACGATCTCTGCCCCCCCACTAACACCGACTGCGACCTGTCCGAGAGGTAGGAAGAGAACCACCGCAGCACGGTGCCTCCCACTCCCACCTCC
The DNA here is from genome assembly GCF_051295495.1 of Thamnophis sirtalis. NCBI lineage: Eukaryota > Metazoa > Chordata > Lepidosauria > Squamata > Natricidae > Thamnophis > Thamnophis sirtalis. Next base: position 105,251,228 of record NW_028261386.1, on the reverse strand, counting down.
CGCAGTCGTCGCAGAAGGATACCATGGTCGATGGTATCGAAAGCCGCTGAGAGGTCAAGGAGAACCAGGATGGAGGAGAATCCTCCATCTCTGGCTCTCCAGAGATCATCGGTCAATGCGACCAAAGCGGTTTCTGTGCTGTAACCGGGTCTGAAGCCTGACTGGAAGGGGTCAAGATAGTTTGCTTCCTCCAAGGACCGTTGGAGCTGAAAGGCCACCACCTTCTCAACAACCTTCCCGAGGAAGGGAAGGTTGGAGACTGGGCGATAGTTATTAAGAACAGCTGGATCCAAAGATGGCTTCTTTAGGAGGGGTCTCACCACCGCCGCTTTCAGTGCGGCGGGGAAGTTCCCCTCCCAAAGAGAGGCGGTCACAACCGCCTGGATCCAGCCTCGTGTCACCTCATTACTGTTAGTAACCAGCCATGAGGGACACGGATCCAGTACGCAGGTGGAGGCACTTACAGCCCTCATGGCCTTGTCCACATCCCCGGGGGTAACATCCTGAAACTCAACCCAGAGATGTTCCACCTGATCCTCTTGTGCCTCGGCTGGAACTGCGGGGATGGAGTCCAAGTCCGACCGAAACCGAGCAATTTTGTCCGCTAAGAATTGGGCATAATCCTCAGCTCTGCCCTGCAAGGGTTCCCCCGCTTCCCTTTTATTTAATAGGGAGCGGGTTATCTTAAACAGGGCGGCTGGGCGGGACTCAGCGGACGCAACCAAGGTGGCTATATGAGATCTTTTCGCTGCCCTAAGTGCCCTGGTGTATTCCTTGGTGCAGGTGGTTACCATTGCTCGGTTCGATTCGGACTTATCGGACCTCCATCGGTGCTCTAGGCATCTCCTCCGGCGCTTCATCTCCCGGAGTTCCTCGGTGAACCAAGGGGGTCTCCGGGATCCGCTGACCCGGAGGGGCCGTAGTGGCGCAATCCGGTCGAGAGACTCCGATGCTGCCGAGTGCCAGGCAGCAGCCAGAGTCTCCGCCGAACTGTGGGCGAGGGTATCAGGAATAACCCCAAGCTCCGTCTGGAACCTCATAGGGTCCATCAGTCGCCTGGGGCGGAACCACCTGGTCGGTTCCTCCTCCCTACGGTGGGGGTTTGGCCTCCGGAAGTCGAGCCTCAGTAGGCAGTTATAAGTCAAGGACAAACTCTACGTAAATGTTCTCAAAAGATATATAGAAATATATACAAATAATTATATAGATGGAAAGAAGATTGAAATATAGATACTAAGATGACCTAAGATGAACAGGGTTCTCTAACCTTGGCAACTTTTAAGACTTGTGGACTTCAATTCTCAGAATTCCTCAGCCAGGTATTCTGGGAGTTGAAGTCCATAAGGCTGGAGACCCCTGACCGAGAAGGAATCAGATCCAGTGTGACTTCTAATATTGTCTTCTCTCAGTGAACTCTTCACTGCGAAAAAAGAAAAAATATATTCAAATCTGGTATATGTTTGTGCAATTCATCTGATTCTGAAGATTTAAATTCATTCAAAATAGTTATTCTTTTAGGAAACTCATGACCAAAATTAGGGCATATTCAGTTTTGTATGAGAGACCTCTATTTCTGTCCTCCTAAATGTACAGAAAGCAGATTTGCGGGCATTTGGGTATAATAGAGTGTGAAGGAATTTATTCTGTTAGCCGTAAACATTCTGCTTACTGATGGGTCTTGCTGGTTTTCACCCTTACTTAAAAGAAAATGTTGGCCCTAGAGTAAGCCACGTTAGTTGCTATAGAAACAAAGTTTTGGAATTTCATGTTTAAATTATCAGGAATAAAAATTGAACAAAGAGATCCCAACTGAGACTAAAACATAGGGCTTGACTATCCAGTAAAGATATAATGCAGAATGAACAAGATCAAAAATAGCACAATATTTGCCATGGAGAAAATATATGCATGCTGCAATTTAAAGCAAAATCCTTGGAGTTGTAAATACTGAATTGATTATGTTATCATTCCATTCAGATTAGTGGACATAAACAATATAAACATCTCAAGGAGAAAGAGAGGGCAAAGGCAATTATGACATGCTGTTGAATAAAACTCGTTTAACATAAAAAAGAAATCAATCCATATGAACATTGCTACTGCATCAACTCAGTGTGATCAATTCTTTTAGTATGGAGAAGGTCAAAAGGGAGCCAGTAAAAATAAACAGAAGTAAAACTGTCTGCAGTTTTGAATGAGAGGAACACACCCGATTAAGTGATAAGAGAAACAATGGACAACAGAATGCTAGCATTTTAGTAACTTTTACTGTTCCCAGGCTTATCTAGAATATAATTCTTTTGAAACTTGACATTCCCATGAGAAAAACATTCTCTTTAGCATAGTGCTGTTGTCCAGGCACGTTCTTATTTTAAAAAATGCATTGTATTGCCTTATATATTATATTATGGAACTATATTGCAAGGATTTGTTATTGCACGTGAAAATATTTATATGGTAAATTAACACTGAAAAGTATAAACATTGCTGAGATTCTTGCAAAAAACTAGAACTGAAATTAGGAAAACACCCTCTCCTAAAGAGAAAATCTAATAAAAACAAAGGTTTTAAACACTCAGTAATTCACACCAGGGTAACAGAGATCCCTGAAAATAGAGATCCTGATAACATAATCTTGGCCAATGAAAATGAATGAACAATAATGGTTATATGATTATTTAACATGGCACAATTATTATTTGATAAATTAAGCCACTGGCTTTAACATGGTCAATGTATCATGGACTTAATGCACTGGATTTCAAGATCCATTGTACATAAGGCCTTGTGTGATCATTATTGTGCAAATGTGCATGCTGACAGAATACACTGGGACTGTGTATTAGACATATCTAGTTCCTTCAATCGTTCATTATATGGTTTGGCCTCCAGACGCCTTATCATCTTTGTTGATCTTCTCTGCACTCTTTCTAGAGCCACAGCATCTCTTTTTTTGTATCACTTTGCATCATTTTGTATTTTATACAACGAATGAGAGCTTTTATTAGAACATTCATGGGCTTTGTACATTTGCATCCATTGCACTTTTGATCCTGTAGTTAACTTTAATGAAAAGCCTTGGGGCACAGTTTTAAATAACAGGAAGAAGATTCGTAAAATACTGGAAGGCTTGCCACCTGGGTATCATGTCTTCTGAACTACTTGGTTAGAATGAATCACTGCACATACCTGAAATATAAATTTATAAGGGAGACAATATAAAAGTAAACAAATATTGATCATATGATGGGCTGGGTACATCAACATCTTTATTAATGGCATAAAAAGTTTCAGTAGTCTCAATGTCAAAGAAAATATGAATATTTCCAGAGTAACATTCTTTTTCAGTTTATTCTAGGAACTGTTATAGTTCAGATCCCTTAATTAGGCTGAGTTTGTCTTTACATGATTGGCTATGATAACCTGTGTGATTAAATCAGGAAAGAGTTAATCAGAAAAGAGACCTGTGTATTATTTCTTTAAAAGGGGGAGACTTATCTGCATCTTGGATCTTTTTGAAAACCAATAACTCGTTTATTTGCGCATGACAAACAGCAGCATGGGAAAAAAATAAAAGTTAGACTCAGCCAGCAACACTACAGTCTTGATGTAATTATTTGGGAATTATCCTTGTAAAAGAAAAGTATGATAGAATATGTAAATGTGAAATTTTAAGGTTAAGTCTAGCAGTTCAAAGCTTGAAATGTGAAAACCCAATTTTATAATGTGTGGTGATTCTGCCCATGTGATGTTTTGTCAGGCTTGTCTAAATAAGAGAAGTACTTAGAAAAATTATCTTATTTCAACTAGGTCCAAATTCTAAGAAAGAATAAAAATATTTTCTAACAAATAATACTTGAAATATGTGACATATATGAGTTGACCATCTGATTGAACTTGATGGCTTTAAACTAAAATAGGATTTGAGAGGGGAATAAAAGAAAGGAGAAGGGCAAGAATGTGACCTCATTATTTATAGGGGTAGCCTGAAGAATTTGTGTCTTTTTATTTCTGCCTGCAATTGGTGGGGGGGGGAGTGTCTCAAAGGAAACTTCTTTGTAACTTAAAATGGTAAGCAAGAGAGAAATCTTTTTTTCCCACCAAACAATATGTGGCAATTGTTTGATGAAAAAAAAAAGAAATGTTAAGAAATTAAGGTATTCTCATAGAAATTGCATATTTTAGAACTTTTTTTAAATATTGTAACAATAGTACCACGATACTCTAGTAAAAACAGTGGGATTTGTTCACAATCTGTGCCTGCTATTCTGAAAATTGTTAAAATACAGTCAGCAACATTGTGTCATAGCAGAATTCTAAATATGCTCTTCAAAATGTCCCTTGAAGGACATATTTTATCCAGAAGATATAAACAACGTTCATAAAATGATTGCAAATGGAATCTCAGCACAGTAGGAAGGATAAACCAAGAGATTAGCATAGTTTTTGCTGTCCTACTGTTCAAGTGTGAAATGATGTTTTGCCATTGGATTGAGAAGGCAAGGAAAACAGTTCTGCGCTATCAGTTGAGTTGGAATGGTCATGAGGCAGCAAGCTAAAAATTAGCTGCACTCACAGAACACCTACTTTAAATAAAAGGTTCTGATAAGGTTGTTATCCAGAACAAAAGCTGTCATGAGATTTCACTTCAGAAATAATACATAGCCATGAGCTTATGAAGGGAGCAACTTTAAAGTACAATTGGGTAGCCCTTCCACTTATCACTTGTTTCAGATTTTTCAATTTCAGCTCAGAAATGTGTAGAAAGATGGGAAGAGATGAAGCAGGATAGGACCAAAGAACAACTCAGGACAAAAGGACAAACCAGGAGACAGAACCAAAGAGAGTACGAAAAGAACACCAGCGAAAGATATAGGAAGACTTCGTTGCTCAGACAGGGCTGAACAAGAACAACATTTTTCCCTGTGAGGATCCAATTTCTAATCTGGGTATGCAGTCAGCCTAGGACTTTGAATTCAAAAAAAATCCTTGACTTCAGTACTCTTATTATCTTGGAATACTGTTTAGCAATAGCACTTATATACCTCTTTACAGTGCTTTATAGCCCCCTCTAAGCGGTTTACAGAGCCAACATATTGCCCCCAACAATCTGGGTCTTCATTTTACCCACCTGGGAAGGATGGAAGGCTGAGTCAACTTGAGCCTGGTGAGATTTGAACTGCCAAATTGCAGTCAGCTGGCAGTCAGCAGAAGTAGCCTACAGTACTGCACTCTAACCACTGTGCCACCGTGGCTCATGGTGTTCCTAGACATTAAGTAATGTAAGCTAATGCTTTTCAAAAAGCAATTGTTTACAACTTCAAGATTATATTTTCAAATACTGTTGATGTCAGTATAGGCCACAACTAGAAGACCTTCCTCCCTGCTATTAAGTCATGACTATGATATGAGATAAGCTAACCATTTTTTTAAAAAAAAATGCTTATCACAATTCATCTAGGTTCCTAATGAATGAATTGCCTACTGCATACATTTCATCATCCATCTTTATATAGATACATTATGCTGAGATAATAGATGGATCCCCTATAACTGGGATGGCGAACCTATGGCATGGATGCCACAGGTGGCACGCGAAGCCATTTGTCACGCCAGGTGTTGCCCTGTCAGCTGGTCAGCACACATGTGCATGCTGGCCAGCTGAGTTCAGCCTTTTTAAAAGCCATTTTTCACCCTCCCCAGATTGCAGAGGCTTTATAGGAGCCTGGGGAGGGCAAAAACAGCCTCCCCCCCCCCCCAGAGGCCCTCCAGAGGCTTTAAAAGCTTCCCTGAAGCCTCCGGAGTGCAAAAAACTGGCCCTGTGGGCAAACCAGAAGTTCAGGAACGGACGTCCGGTTTGGTCGTTTTTAGTCCTCTGGAGCCTCCAGGGAAGTCTCCTGAAGGTCCCTGAAAGCTCCAGAGGGCCTCCCAGGGAACAGGAGAGTCTGTTTTTGCCCTCCTCAGGCGCCTATAAAGCCTCTGGAGCCTGGGGAGGGTGAAAAAAGCATGCAATAAATGGGGGGAGTGCCTGTCATGCACGCATGCGCACTGGGGGGGTCACACATTGCATTATGGGTGTGGCACGCCCATGCACGATCCCCCTGTACTCCCCCTCTACTTATGACATGCAAGCCAAAAAAGGTTCACCATCACTGCCCTATAAGATGTAGTCTTTGTAAAGGACTGTCTAATTTGTTTCTCCTATGCTACGATTTTTATTTCCACCATAGCCTTTCTAAAGGGTCAAAATAACATTTACATTAAATAAACCAAAGCTATTTCAAAGGAAAAAATATTGTATTAATTTATACTGAGTAGACATACAGAAACTGCTACTACAATCAGCAGCGCCTATTTCAGATTAAAACTTAAGTTATTATTTACCATAGAGAGCAATGAGCATGACTTGAAGAAACAGATACCAGGTAACTGGTACAATTTCAGTATTAGGAACTAGTATAAAAAGTTTTATTAGTTTCAGTGAACACACTTCTGTTTTTGTTCTTCCTAGTAGTGAGTCATGATTTACCAAAACAAGGAGGCTCTTCTTGAAGGGTTTATTTGTATCCCCCCTGTTCTTTAAGATTCTACAATCATCTCTCCTAATCCCAGCCTTTTTTCTTCTCCCAAAGGCTCTAAATCACGGGTGTCAAACTCGCGGTGTCATGTTGCCATTATGTGACATTTCATAAGTTTTTTTCCCATTTGCAGAAATGAGGTGGGTGTGGCCTGCATGTGACGCATCCGGCCCATTGGCCATCAGTTTGACACCCTACCCTAAACCAATTTATCCTCCAAAGGCCTAAAAACTATTTCTGAGCTCCAAAGGTACAAAGTACCTTCTGTGACTCTTGTTTCAATTATTAGAGCTGGCTTATTTCTTTGTCTTCCTTTAAAGAATCCCTGTTATAGCACTCTTCTTGATTTCCTTAAAAAGCATTGTACCTCTTTTATGAACTGAAGGATGGCCATGTCAGCCCTACAAGATAGGTCAGATCAGAAAGCCAACTCCATAGGAAGAGTAGAGATATACTTTATTGAGAAAGAATATAGTATCAGAATCTTACAAGCCTTATTGTGCTTTATCTCTTTTCCCTTTTACACCTCAGTGCATCATGGGAAGCGTCTGCCTAAGTCTCTTCCAAACACAATCTCATTTATCAGAACTTAAGGAATGTTTCAGCCTCAAGGTCTTGACATTCTACAGGACTTTTGCTTTCTAATAGGTTTGTGCTTTTTTTTCAATGATTGCAAGTTGTTCTCGAGCAGGAGAACAAACTTGCCACAAACACTACAGGTCACAACTAAAACCTCCCTGCTTCTTAAAGCAGTAATAGTCATGGCTTATATTTTCTCTTGTTTCTTTTGCAGACTTTAAGTTACCGTATTTTTCAGAGTATAAGATGCACCTTTTTCCCTTAAAAAAAAAGAGGCTGAAAATCTGGGTGCGTTTCATACAATGAATACAGCATTTTTTGTCTTCCAAAACTCGATCCCCTTCACCAAAATGGCCGTGCATAGCTTTTAGAAGATTTTCAGAGAACTCCTGTGGGCTGGGAGGGCAGAAATGAGCGAAAAACATCTCGTTTTTTGCCCCCCAGCCCCCAGCAGCACTCTATAAGCTTCCTAAAGTCTATCCATGCCTTTTTTTGACAAAAAACAGGCCGGTTTTTGCTCATTTTTGGCCCCCCCGGGCACTCTATAAGCCTCCTAAGGGTTATTCATGCCCTTTTTTTAAAAAAAAAATGCGCCAATTTTTACAAAAAACGGACCGTTTTAGGGAGGTTTGCAGAGTGCCAAAACTTTTTTTTTTTAAAAAATTATCTTCAAAACCTTGCTGCATCTTATACTCTGAAAAACACGGTAGCTAAAACAGGCTGCATTAGAAGGAAAATTGTTAAAGTTCTTCCTACTGAACTCAAAGGCAACTCCCATTTGCCCACTCCCTATTTACTTGTTCTACCAATACTATAATATTCCTAGACAGCAGTGTAACTGTTTCAGGGTATACAATTGGATATCATTTAACATCGGATTGAGAAGGTAGCTCAAAGACACAAGGCCTTATAATAATGTTAATTATTCCAGTAGTTCTTTAAAGAACAGAAAACTCAAGAAAAGTCTCATCTTTTTTAAGCATTAAAATTAAAATTTAATAATTTAACAATTTTAATTTAATAATTTTTAATAATTATATTTAACTAATTTTCTTTTAATGGTCTTTTCTGTTTTGAATGGAATTGTATTTGTTTCTATACCCAAAACACTACAACCCTACGAATCCTTCAAGGTAGCTCAGGTCAAGAAATAGTCTCTACAAGAACTAATGATATTTTACTTTATCATTATAGGATACAATAATAGAATCTTGAAAGCTGCCAGAATTTCCCTCTGTTCTCATGCAGAATCAACGCAGGATTATTTTAAGTTTATTTTTTGACAATATTTTCAATATTATTAAGGAATCATTTAATCTGATGTAGAATTATGTCACCAATAGAAATAAACTTTAAACTTTGTGAAATGTTGAGAGAATTTCAACAAAATGATAGCTATAGTTTTTATAATGGTAGAAAAATACAATAGCCCTATTATATTTTAATACAGTATCTTCCATTGTAAAATGTAGCAGACTCTATAGCTGTTTTTAAGTGTTATAATATATTCTACAGGACAGTTTTAAAACAGTTTTAAAAAGTAAAAATATCCTAAGTTGTCATTAAAATGACCCATGGAGTGCAGTGATTAGAATGTAGCATTGCAGGCTAATTCTGCTGACTGTAGATTGCCAGCAGTTCAGCAGGTCGATTCTCACTGGCTCAAGGTTGACTCAGCCTTCAATCCTTTCAAGGTTGGTAAAATGAGGACCCAGATTGTTGGGGGCAATATGCTGACTCTCTAAATCATTTAAAGAGGACTGTAAAGCACTGTGAAGATTATCAGTCAATTTCTAAAAGTTATTCACCAATTTTTTACTGATAGAGAGACAATATTTTACTCCAGATATACAGGCTGCTAAAAACAAACATGGCAGGGGATTGAAATGGTTGCAGGCATCACTGCTGAAAAGTATGGGCGACTTTGAAGATTAGCCCTTTTCTGAAATTACTAAAGAGGACTTTTCTTTTCTTCTCTGCTAATTATTTCTTCTCACCTCATCTCTAGCTTTGTCCTTCCTGTCCTTTCCCATTTATATCTATTTTCTCCCTCACCTCATTCCATTCTGTTTTCTTTTTTTGCTATTTCTGCTATGTTTGGGACATAATAGTTGATATGTAGGGAGAGGGGATCAGTTAATTTGATAAATGAAATATTTAATTTTTACATAGATTTTTAAAAGTTGTTCTTTTGTTGTATCTTTTGTTATTGTTGCTGTTCCTCTCTGCTATTTTTAAGTGTGGCTTCTGGCCAACTGCTTGCCTGTCTATCAACTGCTTACAAATATTGGAAGGAGAAACACTCTAGGACTGGTTTCAACTGAAGCTGGCAAACCTAGGATGACAAGCTTGGAACTCCATGGGATTTCTCTATATATTCTGCATTATCTTTGAAATGAGCACCTTTACAATCTGGCTCATCCTGTTATTGGGTAAATATGGTAAAACTTTCAGAAAGAAGTGTAGTAATCCATGAGATTAATATTTTTCATTTTTATCTACTTTTCAAGAAATACAAATATAACTGTCTATTTGTAGGCAGTTAAAGTCACAGCACTTACTAAGTCTCTGTGAAGCACCCAGTTTGCATGGAGATAATGGATTCCATCAAGAATCTGATAAAGTAGTGATTTGACCATAGATCTTGGCAGTTGCATGGGTTTTTTGTTTGCTTTTGAGGCACGGTGAAACTTGATAATATGCTGGAAACAAAAAAGAACACAAACATGAAAGCATCATGTAAAAAAAAAAAAATCCCACAAAATAATTGCAAAAGATGAAAGCCTTTTAATTTTGAAATCTAAAATTGGAATTAAGCATGAACTTTTTATAACTAACATTAAAGAAAATGTAACAATGAAACATCACATTGTTGCCTCAGCTTTAAAAGTACATGGACTGAAACAGGGGTTTTTCCTTGCTCTTCACTGACATTCACGAAATTATCTTATAGATCTAAAATCAGTTTAGGATAATGCCCACCCAATACCTTTAAAAAAAACAAAACTAAAGACTTAAAAGCTGTGAAATATTTTCTGGACCGCATCTGGAACAAATTTCAGAAATACAACAAATTTGCCTATTGGCTTTGCTTACCTTACAGGTTGATGATTAAGCAATACAGATCAGGATTTTTTTTTTTGAACATTTGTCAGTAATTGGAATAAGAAAGGAAATTGACACTAAAACAAAATGAAAACAGGAGCAATGAAGTCCATGGGGCCCTAAATACTGTACCTAAACTTTCCTTTGGTTCAAACTTCTCAAGCTACTGCTCACTAGGCATGTTAGATTACAATTTCCAGGATTCCCATTCAGTGTGGTCTGAAAGTTTGAGAAAGCTAGGCTTTTGACTGATCTTGCATTCAAAATCCATTTCAAACACAGGGTACCCTTTTCAGATCAGAAATGGGCTCTCCAGGGTATGAAAACAGTAATGCATATTTTTTCTAGATATTTAGAAAAAAAAACGTTGGCAACTCATCAATACTAACAGAAAATTTGAATTTAAGATGATCCATACATTATAATGTAGTAAACTAGAACGATTTTTCCAGTGCAAAAACTGAACTAGGAAACATTGGATAACAAGATGCAGTCTCTTCACTCTTCTGTGAATATCTCTCCTTTACTTGTGAACTCCAATGTAGAAATATCTGGAGCTTTTCCAAAATGAAATTTTCAAACTGGAAACAAACCCAGCAACACCCATTCTTCATTCTGTCTCTAGCATAAAATCCTGTTGAATAGGTCACTTTAAAATTAAATTCAGTTTTACATCTGAATAGATGCTGCTACGACCAAATCATCTATGGATGAGGATCAGATAAGATTCTATACACTTATTTCAAATTCCAATAGATGGTTGGATTATATGGTTCCATTAGAAGAAAACATATGTAGCTCAAGGTTGAATGATGTTCTGGTGCTCTCTGAGCTTGGTTGTTTGCTTGCATTGTGGCAGAATGCCCCAAAATATATAACCCCGACATCACTTGGTCCAACTGTGTAATTACCAGGAATCCTAACACGAAACACAGCCAAAGAATGTACAAAAGAGTTTACACCTCCCAGAGGGAAGCAAATATTTCATCGACTCCCCCACTACAGTGCCTTCAGAAAATGAAATACCTAAAATAGATGATGAAATTATGGTTTCATTCCATGTCCCAGCATTCTTTACATCCATAAATCCAGAATCAGTGAAAGAATCCATGGCAGAAGTATAACTCAACATACCTAACCTAGTCAAATATACTAAGATTGAAATACCAGAATCATGGACCTCATCAACCTTTGCTTACTATCTATTTTCAGTTTGATAAACTAATATGCCAGGAAATCTGAGAAACACCCATTGGATCACCACTGTCAAGACTTATAGCAGAGACCACAATTCAGTGTCTAAACACTATAGCACTCCCAGATATACCAAAAGTATAGAATCTTCCTCATGATAAAAAAGAAAAAATTAGAAAAGACATGAATTCATCAACATATTCAAAGGAATAAAATTCACAAGTGAACAAGAAAACAATAATACACTACCCATCTTGCATATCCATATCAGCAGAGAAAATAAGTAGCACATTGGAAATACTACTTCCAAAAACCAACCTTACTAACCAAGTGCTGCATTACTAAAGTAACTGCTCAACCTCCCACAAGAGAACCTATGTAAAAATATTACTCAAATAAGTACAAATGCACTGTAGCAATCCAGGGCACCAAAGAAATAAAACAGACCACCTATATAATCTATTCCAGACAATTTTATATCCACACTAGCTGAATACCTGTGTTTCACTATGAAACTATGTGATTGTCTTGATAAATTGACACATAAAGTCCACAGGCTGGAAAAGTCACATGCTGGCCATGCCCACGCCCGGTCTAGCAAGGGGAACGGGGAGTAGAACGTCTAACTCTTTAGCATTGACGCATGTTAAGGAATACTGATGATCTGATGGTCATTAGAGAGCACCTAGAAGCCAAGAGGAACATATGTGCCAAATTTCAAGTTTGTAGGCTTTACGGTTCTAGAGATTTAATGATGATGCATGTGTGGTATTTCGCTTTTTATATATATAGATAACTTTATAGAAATGTGCATCACCACTCAACTCACTAACGCACAACCAACACAAACTATGAAAAAGATAATGCTACCACATATATAAAAAAATTCAGAAATAAGCAACACAGTTACTACACAACATTATTATAGCACACAAAACAACCAAAGCTTTGCAAAACTTTTTAAGTAAACAAAAAGACCCAGTTACATGAGATAAAAGTCATCTACAACAAAGAGTATAAAAAGACTGTAACAGTCATTATGTAGGGCAGATAGGTAGAAGTTTAGCAGAGAGTATCCATGAGTACCAACTAGCAATCAGAAGATGCAATCCCATAATCTCACATGGAATAGAGTCAACCATAATTTCAACTGGGAAACTATGAGCATCCTAGACCAAACTAAATTCAAAAACACAAGGAAATTCTTGGAAGTTTGGTATTCAAACAACTTAGCAATCAACAGTCACATAGAAAAGTAGCAAATCATATTTATTCACCACTCAAAAGAGACAAAAAATGAAGAAGAAAAAAGAATACATTTTCTCCAGGAGCCACCACCCAGATAAGCAAGGGTTAACACCAGAGAAACAATCAAACAATAATCATGGAATTATCAAGTAGAAAACCACATCCTTACCAAAACTGGCAGGGCAAGCAATGTATATAAACAAGAATCAAACCCTGCACCCAGTTGCACTGATGGTGTTACCTAGTTAGATAGTGGAACATTTGCAGGCAAACAACCAAACTGAAAGAACATCAAGGACACCACAACTAGATGGTTACTATTCATGACAAATGTAATGCAGAACTTTATTAAAACTGTCAAGGAAAGGGATGGGAAAATGTATATGAAAGTGTGAATGGGTAATGAGAAGAAAAATGTCAATTTGGGGCTAATTTGCAAATTATGGTTAGCAAAAAGTCTGAATTACATTTGCACCAGATCTAAATAAAACCAGGGGAAAAGTGTGGCTTTCATATACCATTGAGATTTCAAGTACTAAATATCATTCTTAAGGACTGAAGTGAAGAAGCACAAGTTATCCACAATATAGAGTCTTTATAGAAAAGGAATCCAAAGGACTCCAACCTATAACTTCCATAAAAGTAATGTTGAAAAGTAAATTTATTTCAATTATTGCTTACCACATGTTGCTAATTAAATACATAGAAAAGAGCCCCGTGCATTAATAATGAATTAAAGCCAAAACAAGTATTGTTTGTCTTGTTGAAAGATCAATAGAAAAACAAATGGCAGTACTGCAAATGCTCATTGCTCTTGCTTACTTTTTTCTCCAATTAAATTGGTATGTAACCATAATAAAAATAGGAAAAGTCAATGCATAACAACATCCTTTCAACAAATGAATATTTTACTTAGCAAAAAATCCTTAAAATATTATTGATATAGATTATCAAGAAATGAAGAGAATAATTGTCCCTAAAACAAATTCAGTATAATAAAATTGATGGATGTTACAAATGGTATAACATCAATTATCAAATGTCAAAGACTGCTGTGTTTTTATTCAATATCTTCACCCACCAAATATGGCTTTGCTGTTTTGTCATTAGACTTGCTCCCAATCTAGGAGACAGAGTAGTGATAGGCAATCAGCCCAAAGTTTATGCAACATTATAACTCTCTTCTCAGTTCCAAATTGGGAAGGGAAATTGGGGATGGCAGAGTTAATATGTGAACGATACGAAGATGCTCCAACTGATTTCTCAGTACGTAACTAATTAAATTCCCAACTCTCATACAGTAAAGAGTTTTCTGGAGAATGATCAATATCAATCCATCAATATTAATGGCCACATAGGGAAATTATCTTTGGACACAGAATTTGGTCGTGCAAATTCTGGGTTAGGTTAATCCTGATAATAAATTAGTTAACATTTTAATCTGTATATTATAAGAGGAAAAAGATGAAATGAGAAATTATACCTGTTCTAAGGCAAATCAATGACTTCTGATGACTTGTTCAAGATTTAAATTGGGGTCTACTGCCTCCTCCCCCTACCCCACTATTTACCAGCTATACCATGCTGGCTCTCAGTATCAAATATATTTTTAAAAAATCACCTAAAGGACATCTTCTCTGTCCTATAAAGTTTAAATGCTATATAAAAAAATTAGAATGAAGCATATAAACTAGTAGAACACAGGGAATGTTATGGTGTTAATAAAAGAAATATGCTCCTAAGCATGTGGATTTCAACACTGGTTTTGTTTTTGTTTTTTGAAGGAGGAGAGCTTTACATACGTTGACGGGGAAGCTGTTCCAAGTGTAAGAGGCAGCATGGAAAGAGATAAAGTTGGGAGTGAGCAAAAAAGACAATGGGGAAATATGGAGTGATGCTTAGGATAACTGAGAGGAGTTATTCAGACCATGAGGGATATTATTTTGGGCCATCATCACCAAATGCCAGAAAACAATATTAAACAGTTTCAACTCTGTACAGCAAGAAAGAGAAAAATTCACGGGTTCAAAATCTGGCAGTTATCTCCAGGACAACATTTTCTTCATATTTCATTTTGCTTAAAGTTCTTCGCTAGCCCCAAGTTATCATTTAAAAAAAAACCTCTTGGTCACGGAGGTGCATGATTATTCAATGTTAAACCAGTACGACTGCTTTCTATGCTTTATTGAAAGGGGGGGAGGGAGAGAGAGAGAGGGAGAAAGAGAGAGAGAGAGAAATCTGTTTGGAGGGTAATAATGTTGCTGACTTCTAGGTTTCAAGAGATGATTAATTGTTCCTGTGCAAAAACAAAACAATAAGAAAAGTTGCACTAGAGAAAGTGAAAGGTTGTGGAAATGACCAATTTATATTTACTCCATTGAATGAGAGCACTTAATATAGAACATTCCAAGAATCAAATAGGCAAGGTCAATCATGTGAATACTTCTCAGCCAAGTGGGAGAAAAACATTTGAGTGGGAACAGCATATGTCCTGTTCATCTGGTTTGTGCCATATAACAATAAAAATTGCATGGGAACATACTATGCAGGAAGTGGCTCCCTGAACAATGCAGGTAAATGTGAAGTGGCCATTAATTTAACAATTGGAGGGGAAAATATATATATAACTTTTTACTGAGTTGCATGCTTTATTTCAAGAACACTAGAAAGTGAATGGGAAAAAAGAACATTCACAGTACAAACACATGCAAATACTGGTAGCATTTATATGAAATGATATAGCCTAGGAATTTGTGATAATGATGTATTGCATGTATCGGGACACTGGAAGCTAGGGAGAATATTAGGAAGAATGTACACTTTGCATTATGACTTTACAACAGACAATCAACAAGAAAGAGTACCCCTTCAAAACTATTGTTAGATGGCTCTTTTTCAAACAAAGCATGCAGTATTCAGGTGGCAAGAACTGCAAACTAGATTATTAAACATGCTTCCTATTATAGCAGCAATACATCCTTGTGCAGTTGCTTTTAAAAGCAAACAACTGAAACACAGAGATAAAGTTTTGTGCACATCAAATGAAGCTGTTCATAATGAGACTATGGCACTTTTGAGCTATGAAGTGTACATTTACTTTGGTGTAATTAACTTTGATGGAGAAAGCTTCCAGAATGGGTGCAAGTTAGTAAAACTACAAGAACAAGACTCTCCAATTAAATTATATGGCGCATGCAATAGCATGAAATCTCATGACTTTATATTATTGTGATCCAAGTTTCTCTTTGGTTGGAACAGTTTATACATGTAATTTTCTTGACAGTAAACTATTACTCATGGGTTTCATAATGAATTTTCATCATACCATTTAAGCAATACAGTAATTTGTCTCTAGCAAATCTAACTTTCATGTTAATTTCATATTCATTAAGTATAGCTTGAACTGATTCGGCAAAAAGAGAAGCGGAATATTTCCCTATGAAACCCATCACAACATGCTGCAAAAGGCAAATATTTCATTTCATATTAAATGTAATACTTCATAAACATTACACTAATTGCACATATAAAATCCTAGCTTACAGTCGAGATCTTAATGAGTTCTTTCTTATATTGATCTTCAAGCCCATCTTTAAGTTATACTGCAGCTGCCAGCATGTAGTGCAGAACTTTCAAAACCTTTACTTCTAAAGCACTTTCTGAGACCAAACTGGAAGAAGATAAATGGGAAATATGCCTAACATTTTGGTTTCTTCATAAAAGCAGCCACTGGGCTTCCCAAACTGGATTGTCGATCAGAGGTACTGGAGTGAGAGACAATGTCAGTTCCTCCCTCAGCTGGAAATTTGCTCCTCTGAGGAAAAATACAGGGAATCTTTTAAATAGAAGGAAAAATTAATTATTTATAATTGCTATCTAAAAGGTCTCAATATCACTTTCTGTGGCAAAAAGTCCTGACATAGTTTACAAGTCCACTACAAACAATCCACTGGAAAAGAAATGTCAGTGGTTGGGAAAAGATGGTGCCTGGGAAAGGCTAGCACCAAAAGTTCAAATTTTACAAGGGACCTAAAGGATATACTTGTTGGAGTCTTGAATGTGTACACCAGTTCAAATGAAGAAAATTAGAGGAGGAATTACTAAATGTATATTTCTTTATGAAAGATCTGTGAGCTTCATTTAGTTCTGATCGGTAAAATAAATTCCTGATATCGCTGTACTTAAAATCTGAATGTATGTGTGTATTTCTCCCCCATCAGACAAAAGAAAGCTTTCTAGTCCTGTTCTAGACATGCACAGATCCTTACAATGTTCTAGTCTCTGAGCATATACAATATTACCTTTCATTAAGTAGCTCTATTTTATAACTGTGGAAACCTACAAGCTCAATGATATAATGATAGAATTGGCCCACAACTCTTAACAACTGAGTTACAATTTCCAAAATATATTTTTAGAAAAAATGACATTGATCTTTGGCAGGGAGAACAGAAAACACTTAAGCTTTTTTCACTCTTAAATCCTGTGGGAAAATGACATTGAGAACAGTTCTTGTGCCACACTGCTATAATTTCTGAATTGTTATATTTCTCAAAACGGCGTTAGGGCCTTCTCCAAAATGCCTCTGCCTGTTTCACCTTGTTTTTTGTAGCCAATCATGTTTTAAGATAGTGTAAGGCTTTCAGAATATGAACTCTAAATCACATCATACACAGAACACACAATTAAGTCTCTAAAGATTTTAATTACTTAAATAAATGCAGAGCAATCTCAACTTCTCAGGAAAGGCTAGCAGGGAGTTTTTCAGTTTATGTTATTTTTAAAAAAATCCTGAAAACATTCTGCATCTTCAAAGACTACCTGATCATATCTTATAATGAAACTTTTCCATACAGATACATGGATTTCATCATGGTTCTTCTTTCCTAACATGCTTTGTGTAGCTACATAGGTTAAGATACCACCTTAGATTGTGCAAAGGTTTCAAATCCATTCTGACTGCAGTTACTTCTTTTAAAACATAACATCATTATAGTAAAAAGAAAAAAAAGAAACTTCAGAACTTACCCACAAATCATGTTCAGCATAATCAAACAGCAGCCACACCTTTCTATCACTATGAGAAAGGAAAACCTTCTGTAATGCAATCACATTAGGGTGCTTCAGTTCTCTCAAAAGCTGCAAGTAAAGAAACAAATAACATAAATCTTTCTATACAGTACCAATAAACAAAACACTTTAATTAGTGAAAGAGATGTCCATAAAATCATTCTTTTTCATTCCAATAACTCTGGAATAATCTGTGCACAAAAGGGGAAAAGTAAAAAGCTTGTTTTTCCATTTAATAGAAAACAATATTTTTTAAAAAGTCAATTGCTTACTTCGATGCAAGTTTTGCTCCCTGTGCAAGAAACATCCAGACCAATTTTATTCAGGAAATGCTCCCAATGATATAAGAAAAATTAGGGTCCTTGGTTTATCAAAAGTCTTCTATGGAAAAACTGTTTTAATATCTAATTAAACAGAACAACATACCGAGATCCATCAAAATTTGCCTCTATTATCTATGGGAATAAGAGAAATATGGAATCTTTGTTGCTCTATTCTCCCATTCTTATTTCCTTTCTAAATGTATGTTCAGTAGTGTAGGATTATAAAAACTCTCTTACTCATCACTTGTTCGTTTTCACACAAGTTGATATAAAATAGTTATGAAAATTGTACTGCTTTAACATTTACATGTATCTAATACTTAAAACATGTTGTATCAAAACTATATTACTTGGGGCAACAAGCTACGCTCTATCCAAAGTTATGATGAGATTCAAGTGGCTAGGGCAAGAGATAGGATAGACTTTTCAATAGCTCCCAGTTCAGACTGAGTTATATGAGGTGGTCTCTTTGTATTCTATGGATAGAAGCATGAGAAAGTGGTTATAGCCTAAATCAGTGGTGTCAAACTCACAGCCCATGGGCTGGATGTGTCACATGCTTGCCATGCCCACAGCCAGTTTAGCAAAGGGGGGGGGCAGTTGTGATACGTCACGTGATGACATGAATTTGACACCCCCTGGGATAAATTGTGAGATAGGCAACATATTATTCCTGCTGTGATGCTTTCCCCAAGCCTTGAGATTTGATTGGGGAGGGAATAAAATGTATATAGGGAGGGATTATAAACCAAAATTACAGTTGTTAAGTGAATCACCACAATTTTAAGTGAATCTGACTTCTCCCATTGAGTTTGCTTGTCAGAAGTCAGCTGGGAAAATTACAAATGGCAATCACATTATCCCGTGATAGTGCAACTAAACTAAATATATGCCAGTTGTCAAGTGTGCAAATTTTGATCACATGACCCTGGGGATGTTACAATGCTTAGAAGCATGGAAACCGGTCATAAGTTACTTTTTTAGTGCCATTGTCATCTGAAACAGTCGCTAAACAAATGAAGGTCGAGGACTATCTGTATATAATTTTATTAGTGAGTCAATCTAGGTTTCTTAACTGAAATGTGAAATATTTTTTTATATGTACAACTTTCATAAATCATTCAGATATTGTATTTATTCAAGAAATATCCTGTGCTGGTTTATATTTTGTATTTTCTTCCTTTCAGTAGAAATGAGCATGAAAATTGAAGTAATATTTCAACATGAAATGTAAAACTGTCTCCATAATGTTTGTTTCAGGTTTCAGACTATATCACTATAACCAAGCTTTACATATTTGGAATGCCAAATGAACAAATTAAATAAGCAGCCTGTTTTTTGCTCCACTGACTATTAAGAACACAGTATTATAAACATTTGATAAAGTATATATGTCATTAAAATAATGAAAATTAGTCTTACAATACATTGTATTCTGTACTTCACAAGAAGTCAAGCATGAACTTCAAAAAGGTTACTTTTTAACTAGTCATTTCACAATAATTTGCTGTTTCTTTTACTCAGTTACTATTTATGTAATTGGATTCAACATTTTGAAATGCAACCCTTGGTGAAAAACTATCCTTTTCATTGATGCACTAAAAGGATTTTGAATCACTTCAATACATGAATCTTCTAAAATTATCAAATGCTAAACAAACTGCAAAATTAATATCTTATATATTGGGTATGCCATTATGAGTATTTCCATAATCTTTGGATGTAAATCTTTGAAAGTATCTTTGTAACAGAATCTACACATAATAGAAATTTAAATATATTGCTCTGAAAGTTCATGAATAATTTGCAATAACAAAAAAATACAGCAGTGAAGCAACATATTCTCATTTAAGATAAAACAACGGACAGAGAGAGAATAAATCTTTGTCACAGAAGTATTAAAAAGCTCAGAGTTTTATCTATTTGACATAAATTTGTAGTTGATTAATAGGCAGAAGCTATTTTTAAATCAGAGAAACTGTCAATACAATTTGCTTTTTAGATCATTGATTTTGCTGGGGTATTAAAAAGGAGTAAAAAAACAAAGATTAAGATAGATCCTCTTTGAATATATTGAATATATTGAATATATTATAACAATTATTTTATTTATTTCATTACCTACAAAATTAAAATACAGAAATGTCTGCATATTAACTACATTAGTATATTGATCACCTATTGCTTTTACTTTATGGCCTTGTTTAAACCCAATAACCCTTCCTCTACAACATCTGCTTGTGGGAATATCTTGTTGGCTTCTATTTTACTATGCTACTTGCCAAGTCACATAACATAGTGCAAAAGAAAATGAACTGCTGCAAGCCAGTCTCCACCCATTTCACCTAAGCAACTCTTAGAAGCAAAATCTAGATGATATTACAGTGTCTGGGGAGGAAAGGCCTGTGCCACCTGCCAAGTCAACTTAATGACACAGAGAAGGAGAATGGTTTTGCAAAATTTTAACAGCAGCAAAACTTGGAGAGGGATAATCTGGGAAGCAACTTTGCTAACTTACTCCCTTGGAAGATAAAAATACAATACACAGCTTATAAGATTTGTAAAAATGTAGTTAAATGCACCTAGTAATGGATACAGCTTCTAAAAACCTAACTTATAGGTGTCTAATTTGTAGGTTTCTAAGAGAGAAACGATTCATCCCAAAATCATATGCTTTTTTACAGCTTTGTTTTTGAGATTATTGGAGGTACAAGACTATTTTGTAAAACCATTAATTACCGCCATCCTTTAAAAAAAAAAATTGGATGCTAAGGATGCTAAGTTATGCAGTTGCATATCTAGCTCAAATCAAATCTCAATGAGTATCAGAATTAATAAGACAAATTGTCCTACCAATTAAGAATAGCTATCCACTGCCAAGAAGAGCAAACAATATTTAGGATTTGAAACTCATGGATTATATACCGGTAATAATAAATTGGTTCTTGTTTTTTGTGTATTGTTTTTGAGAGAAGTCTCCTTTGGCCACAATTGCTCATGTCACGTAACACCCTCATTTGGTAATAAGCATTTTGAAAAGCAATTGTTCTATAAAAAATTTCACTTCGGAAAACGTTCTGGCACTGCTAAACAGCATTCTTCTTAAACAAAAGCATTGCAAGTGATTTTTTAAAAGGATTATACTATGCCTAAAATAAAGGAAACGAAACAATTAGCATTGTGTCTTTTATTCTATGGAGTCTCAGAAAGATTAGAAATACGTTTCTAACAACTTCTACTGATAGATGGATGGCAGTTATATATCCTATCCCCAACTGATACATTTCTAGTCCAAAGATTAAATACATCACGTATTCCTAGATTAACAGTGTAGTGGAGATGGGCAATGTAAACATTTATGGTAATAAATAAATAAAATCAACATTTACTTGCTGCTAAATTAAATCAATGTATTTGAATGCACATACTAGGTAAAATAATAGTGAACTATTATTTTAAGGGAGTAAGAATTATAAGCAACATTTCACATTCATACATTTTTCTATACCAGTTGAAACTCTACTCTACAAAAGTTAATGGCCAGAAGTTATGCTTTCTCAACAAGAGATGAGTTATTTTACCTGATATGGAACTACCACAGAATATGCCCTATCTAGGAAGGCATTTCAGGGGGACTTGCCCCCGTTTGACAAAATAAAATAACCAACCATTCCGAAACACCAAGGAGCACTAACTTTAGTTTTTAATTCTTTATCCATAAATTCTTTATGACCAAAGATTATCCACTAGTGGAGAAGGTCTCACTGAATCCAGAAATCATGCTGTGTTATACTGTGCTTCTATTAGGATATAAGGCCCATTTCAAAATCCCAAATTGGTTAAGTACTCAGGCAATTTTGATTTGAGGTATTTGACAATTATTTCAGACAATATAATGCATTTCCTTGAATATGGAAAAAATGTTATAGTATTTGCAAAACTCAAGACTCCCTGATCATCTTGACGACATCTTGATATTATGTTTTCATTTTATTTTGTCTGAAACAGAAATTGTTTACTTACTTTCTTATCTTTCAGAATTCAGGTCAGGGAATCTAATAAAAATCTTCCAGCAGCCTCAGCATATGTTACAATTCTCACTAAAAGTTAAAATAACCAACTATTTAAATATTTGAAGAACATTAAAACAGAAGAGTCAGTCATAATGGTGTAGTATTTAAGATAACACCATAAAAACCAAGAAACTATGAATTCTGGTCCTGTCTTAGGCATGAAGCCAGCTGGGTAATATTGGGTCAGTCACTTTCTTAGGAAGAAAACAATGGCAAACCACTTCTGAAATCTTGCCAAGAAAACTGCACTGACTAGTCTATGCAATCATCAGAAATCAACAGTAACCTCAATACACACATGCACACATGTACAAAAACTATTTTAGGATTCCATCTTCATTATATTGATACAAATGAAAGAGTCTCTTTACTTAGTCTCCAAACTACTTGTTTATTATACTTAGAATTCAAAAATTAATAAGATGTAAAAGAAGCCTCTCTCTTAGAACCAGTAACTGTGAGTTCTCAAGTGACAATGAATTCACATAAATGATATCTTGCTTATGCAGAAATTACCTGGAACCTTCCAGAGTCTGGGAAGCTTGATGGGACATCAATCCATTCTATACGTGTCCTAAGAGAGAGCACCCAGTCACCCTTTAGTTCCCAGAATAATCACAACAGTGTACAAACCAATCACTACATGATACCAAACTTAGAACAGGAAGCAGGTAATTGAATTCAAAAAGCACTTTAACAATCATAATAATCGGCACATAGCTAATTCTTCATTATAGTATTGGCAGCCCTACAAGCTACACCATAAATCCATACTGGTCATGACTACTTTTATTGTAGCAGTTATAGTAACAGAATCTTACATATCTGACAGTGTTATTCCACCACCACTTTATTGCTATACGAACTAGGAAGGATCTTCTGAGAAGCTTACTCAAGTTAGCTTCTTGATCTGGCTCAAGCTCTTCTTATCTCATGCTAGCATTTCCATTTGTTTTTCAAGGCTCCCTATTCCTTCCACAAGTACCTACGATTCACCAAAATGGGTGAATTTTTATACAATTCTGTATAGCTCATCAATATAAACTGGTCCACCCAGATGTGATCCATTCTCAAGCATTCAAACAGCCCTGACTACTGATAATAATTCAAGCTTCTTAATGGGACATTTCCATGGACAAATTCCATGGGTTTGGAAACTCCATGAATGATATTAAGCACAGTGGAGCTAAATCAATTTTCAGGTATTGTATTAGGTTACCACTGTTATGAAAGCAGAAGAGAAAAATGAAATTCCTGTCAGCATGTCATCTAACAAGTTCAATATCCAGAATTTCTTGTAGAAGTAGGAATGCAGGCTAATCTGTATCATTTGATACTGAGTGAAGGTACTGTGCCTCTAGAATAAGGTGACCAGATTTTAACATTGGTAAAGCGGGACACCATTGACCGGGGGGGGGGGTGTTCTTGATCAAAAATTTGGTCTATGGTCATAAGAAACTCCACGTAGGTTAAAGACAAAGTATTTCTCCATTATCTACACCGGCCGCTCCTCCCTTTGCGGTCTCCCTTTGTGGGAAGCTCAGCTGCATCACGGTGCGGTTCCCCGCACGGTGCTGGCTTGACTCGCATCCCAAAGCCACCCTGCTTGGACTGGGAAAGCAAACACTGATAAAAGGACAAGGCATCCCCCCCACTCATTTAAAAGTTTCCTTCCCTTTTCTCCCTTCTCTCGCCAGGCCGACGGTGACGACCTGAGACCCAAGAACAAAGGCGACTCCCAGTGGCTTTCCGCACACTCCCTGGCCCTGGGCTTCTCCCTAAGAGCGTAACATCCCCTGCACGCAAGCAAGGCGCTGAACGAGGCCAGGCCGTCGTTCGTTCGCCCGAGAGCTTCCCTTCCCTTCATTCACCCCTGGCCCCGGTCAGATGGGAAAGAACCAGTCTTAATCCACCTGGCCATGGGAATCCCCAAGAGGAAAAGGAAGAGAAAGGGGAGGGAAAGCACTTTGCATGTGCTCAGAAGTGCCATCTACGCTTCCGCAGAGCTTTCGAAGTGGAACCCCGGGCAGAAAAGCTCTCTCTCTCTCTCTCTCTCTCTCTCTCTCTCTCTCGCTCCCTCCCTCCCTCCCTACCTCCCCTGGAGAAGCGACGGAAGGAGGCGTGGGGCTGGTTTGCAATTGTGCATGGGAGTCAAAGGGGAAGGAAAGAGCCAAAGGATAAGTTTTCAGGACGCGGAACAATTCGGCAAGTGGGGTGGGGGGACGATGCCTAAGATGTCCAGAAACATCCTCCCCCACAGCCCAGGTAATAGTAATCGCCGGCATATTTACCCTGAAATCATCCCCACCGACTCCATTGTTTCTCCTAAAAGAAGGAACAAGCCCGCTTCTGGATTCTGACAAAGGCATCAGAGCAGGTCGGGGAAGGACCAAACAGCCCAGTCTGTGACAGCGTTACTCTTAAAAAAAAAGATTTGGGAAGTCTTCGCAGCCTTATTTGGATCATTCCAGCCCGCCAGGGTTACTCTCTGGTCTAACAACGTCTTATGGGGAACTCCTGAAACCTGGTTTTAATCAGGAAAGCGGCTTCCATCCCTGAGGCAGAAATGGTTCCGGGTCAGCAAAAGCAGTAGCCGACCTGTCGCGCTTGGGGGATGTGGAGCTTTGGAGAAGCCGGCGAAAGGGACAGTCTGGGGAACTCTGGTGGCTCTCCCAGATTGAGGCCAGGGAAGGGGTGCGTGCATGTGCAGAGATGGAGCTCTGGTGTCTCCCGCCATTCCCTAGCTTTTTAAAAAAAAATCAGGACTTTTTTAAAACACTGCGGGACAAATTGTTCAAAATCGGGACTGTCCCGCCAAAAGCGGGATGTCTGGTCACTATACTCTAGAATACGCATCAAAGCATGCTAAGCAATGTAATGTCTGTGGCTAATGCAATGACAGGGTGGGTCAAGAACAGATTTTGAGGACCAAGTACTGAGTACTGCCGGATGGAACATTTTAATCAAGTGTTTCCAAGAACATGGAAGAAAAAACAGAAAACCTCGTATACAGCAGAATAAAAAAAAGGTGGCAACAAAATCTGGAAGGCTCAAATGACAACAGAGAATAACACCCTGGAGAAAACTTTCCACTATGCTACCATGGTAATTAAAAAGGAACCCAAGGTCAACAAGAACTGTGTGCTAGAAAAACATGTTCAGGAAATTCAACACATAGTCTTTAGCACATGAGAACTGTGTGTGGGGATATATTGCCACAATATTATCTTCACTTAACCAACCTTATATTAACATCTTTATAATCCATAATATGGGCACTGGAAATACTATCTGGTATAAAGTTCATTTTTTATAATGTTCACTGTATAACAAAAACTTATTTGTATAGGATGAATTGACAATAAAGTTTTAATATGGAAATTAAAGTTATCCAGATCAGAAACTAACATCATGATAGTCATGTGTTTGCACATGATCTATGCTACTGACTGAAAATCTGATAAAACCCTGTTCTATAATCTGCTATTTTGACATTTTCTGTTTTTGAAAACTATTTCTGCCATATTTAAGGAACTTTTAAAATTACCTATCTCAAACCATGCATAAAACATATTATAACACAAAGTTTGATAAATGTATGGAACATTACGAGAAAAATATTACATCCAATAATCTCATTGTTATTCTCTTTTTAAATGCTTTTCATGTCAGAGATAGGTATAAGTAAAAGTTCAAATACATATGCAGATGTGTCTATTTAAACTCCATGAACAGACTAAACACATATCAAGAACTACTTGGAAAAGGATAGTAGATGTCATGGTTTACATACTTACAAATTGCTGGAAGAATAAAAAATGACCTTAAAAATGAGAGAGGGCTTTTAAGAAAAATGAAAGGATTTGAAATGGTCATAAACAAATAAGACCACCTAGTAGGGCACATATATAAACTCTCTCAGATATGACACGGAGATAGAAATAATAAAGGTTGCATGACAAGATGGATGCACAACTTTAAAGAAATAGTTGCCACACAACAATGGGAAGAACTGAAAAATTACAAGAAAAAAATACATAGCAAAATTCAGAGAAATTTAAAAATAAATTTTGAAATTGAACCACAATTCTTTTTACCAGGCATAATTCTAAAATATTCCATCAAAAATATCACAGTCCACTAAGATACATGTTTAAGGCAGCAAAGATAGCTTTAGCACAATATTGGAAAAGAAATACGTTACTAAAGGTAGCAGATTGGGAACTTAAAACTTGAGAATATGCAGTGATTGGTTAGGGTATAGTATCATGATTCTGGATGCGACCTAGGGTCTTGGAGGGAAAAGCAAGAAGGGAACTTGGTCTAATGGGGAGACAGACGGACGGACAGAGAGGAATATTTTGATGTTGGTAGGCAAAAGAAAATATGATAGGAGATAGCAGCAGGCCACTAATGGGGAAGATAAGTTTGGTGTTTACTACTAATTCCATCCTCCAGCTTCCTCAAGTGAGCCCCAGAGACTGTAAGATTATTGGTGATCCTGGCTTCCAGCTGTTGCTAATGCTGCTTAACACTACCTTGTTCTTATTGTTTATTTTTACGACAACTTTTCAAAATATGTATTTGGTCAACTGAAAGTGGTAACATACCTACAGTTGCAAGAAAAAGTATGTGAACCCCTTGGGATTATGTGGAGTTTTGAATGAATTGGTCATAAAATGTGCTCTGAACTTCATCTAAGTCACAACAATAGAAAAACACAATTTGCTGAAAATAATACTACACAAACATTAGATGTTGCCATGGTTTAATTGCACATAACATGTAAACATTCACAAAGCATACAAGTAAGTCAACACAAAAATGGCTTCAACAGCACAGAATACACCCTCTGGAGTGGCCCAGTCAGAGTCCTGACCTCAACCCGATTGAAATGCTGTGGCATGACCTTAAGAGAGTGATTCACACCAGACATCCCAAGAATATTGCTACACTGAAACAGTTTTGTGAAGAGGAGTGGTCCACAATTACTCCAGATCGTTGTGCAGGTCTGATCTGCAACTACAAGAAACGTTTGGTTGAGGTTATTGCTGCCAAAGGAGGGTCAACCAGTTATTAAGTCCAAGGGTTGACATACTTTTTCCTCCCTGCACTGTGAATGTTTACATGTTATGTGCAATTAAACCATGGCAACATCTAATGTTTGTGTAGTATTATTTTCAGCAGACTGTGTTTTTCTATTGTTGTGACTTAGATGAAGTTCAGAGCACATTTTATGACCAATTCATGCAAAACTCCATGTAATCCCAAGGGGTTCACATACTTTTTCTTGTAACTGTAATTCTTGTGCCTCCTATTTTCCTCACATCAACAATCCTGTGAAATGTTTTGAACTGAGAGTGACTAGTCCAAAGTTACCCAGTTAGCTTTCACATCAAGGGAGGCCTAGAATTCACAATCTTTTGATTTCTAAGCCAACCTCTTAAATCACAATGCTAATCGGGTGCTCTGTAAGTTAGCCTGTAATAAGTCTCTTCGCATTCAAGATCAAAGATGAGAGGACTGACCTGGCAAGTATAATCAGAACACAGATAGCACTGAGGGATATGTAGCCTTTTGGAGATGTGCCCACCTTTGTATCAAATGTGGCACCAACTAGAATCCTAAAGTAGTGATGGTAAAGTGGCTATTGTTTCAGAGGGGCTACTCTAAAAGTAGCTGGATGTGAACCCAGTTTGTGAAGCTGGCCTCTAGGAAACTGATTAAAGAATGCTGCTATACCAGCTACTAGATGCCATGGTAGAGCTAGTAATGGAGCATCCCAAATTTTGTTCCGTTTCCAATCTCCTTCTTTTGTTTCTTTGTACTCAAGCTGTAGCTTCAGAGGGCCTTGAAGGAAATGGATTATGTGAGTTCTCATCAAGTTTCAGGCCTCAGTAGAATACTCATTCATTGTTGATGACTTTATTCTTTATGATTATGACCGAAATGGGATGAGAGGGGTACGGTCTGTCCATCCTGGACCTTTCTTATCTCTTGATAGCTTTCTAAAGAATCAATCCTGGTATTCTTCTGAACTGACTCAGAAGGCTGGGAATGGCAGGCATAGTATTCTCACATTTCCTTTAGGATTGGTTACAGTCAGTATTGGTTATGGGGCGGGGAGGTCTGGTTTTAAGGTTTTACTTGGAAACGTGCTGTAGGACTCAATGCTCTCCTCTCTATTTATTATTTATATGAAGTCACAGGTCATCCAATGGCAACATGCCGAAGTTATATATACTCAATTGTGGGATTCTGAATGGAAATAGACTGAAGCACAATCTTAGCAAGACAGAGTGCCTGTGGACACTGAGATTACCTGAAGCTGGAGATCTTTCATGTTTAGTTCTGAGTAGGATTGGACTACCCAGCTGGAAATAGTTTGCAATTTGTGGGTCCTCTTGTGTTTATGGCTCTTACCTGGGCTAGGAGAGCCTTTGCATAAATCTTCTGTGCCTGATCCTGAATCAGGAGTCCCTGCTCAGTCACTCCTGCATTTGTAATATACAAATATTACATAGGACTATACATAGGAGTGTGGTTGAAGGTCAGAAGCTACAGATGGTTCAGCAGATAGCAGCATGCGTAGTTATGTATATATTCTACTTCAGTGTTGCCACATATCACCCTATAAAATAGGATTCCCCTTGAGATTTAGATGGTCCCAACTCTGCTGGCCTTTATAAAGGCTCTGAAGATTTGGCTCTTTCCTCAAGCATTGAGGCTGTAAATGAGTCATCAATTCATGTTAGTTGGGTTATGTGAATGATTGTTTACAGTGCTAAATTCATTTCTTTGCCACTTTTTTATTTTGGATATAGTTTTTTTGATGTTTTAAATTGTCAGCCGCCAGCATCACTTGGTGGACAGCCATATATAATTGTTTGATTGGATAAGATAGACAACCATGCTGATATGATGTAGCATAATTATATAATATAATATTCTCTATTTCTTAAACAGATATCTCATGAAGTCCATATTTCCTATCAAACAGTCAAGAAACAGCAATCTATAGTTTTGCTGTGTACAGTAATGGCTTTTTCAATGATACCTTCCAGACTATAACTCCCAACCCATATGGAGAACTTTAGATGGAGGAGAGCTAATCCAACTATCCCCACAATTCTATAAACCCTAGAAAAAGTTATTTGTATACCATTTTAGGTTTTTTTTACAAAAAATCTTAGGACTGGTTAACACATCACTTGTTAATTATTACAGAGTGAGATTTTGCTGAAATGAAATCAGGTCCACAAATGCTGATGCATTGTTATTCTTTAATTGCATTAAAGATTCAGTGTCTATTCTATTTGTTAGATTCATGCAACAGACTAACCAAATGCTTTATCAGAAAGTTATATACATGTATAACATACCATATTTTTTTGCACTATAAGACGCTCCAGACCATAAGATGCATCTAGCTTTTGGGGAGGAAAACAAGAAAAAAAATCTGCCTCTGCCTCCTAACAATTTGCCTCCTTACAGCAAACAGCAAACAGCCTGGTCAGCTTCAGCACAGTCTGATTTAGCACGAGCAGCTAATTGGTGATTGTATCGGACTCCCGGAATACCGCCGATCAGCTGTTCCAGGTTGTGGGGATCATTGCGTGCCTCATTTTCGGGCTGTGCACATCCTGTTTTTGGGCCACTCCAGGTGGCGATAGGTGGCGATCTCTGCCGTCTGGAACGGCTGAAAACAGGACACGCAGAGGCTGAAAATAGGGCAAGAGGAGGTGGCTGCAATGGGCAGCAGCGATCCTCGCAGCCTGGAACAGCTGATCAATGGTATTCCGGGAGGTCGATTCAACCGCAAATCAGCTGATCGTGCTAAATCAGGCTGTACTGAAGTGGACCAGGCTGTTTGTTGTTTGTTGCAAGGAGGCAAATTGCTGGGAGGAAGAGACTGAAGACCCGCGAGTGGGCAGGGCTTCGGCAACATTCACTGTATAAGATACACAGACATTTCCACCCACTTTTTTGGGGGGGGGTGCGTCTTATAGTGCGAAAAATACTGTATTTGTCATAGATTTAATATTACAGAGCATTTTGCACCCCATTAAATGCACTATATGTTAATACACTCAACTGCAAATAATCAAGTGGTGCAAATAAAACAGTGCACCTAAACAGTAAATCCTTGATTTAGTAGACTTCTGATTTAATAGTTAAAATTTACTTCCAGACATCATCCCAAAATAACAATGTCTATTTGTATTCAGAATAATCCAGACATTTTATAAATATTATATCATTTATCAATTTACATTTGTGTAATGACAGCATTACACAAACAATAAAAATGCATGCAAATTATGTAAATTACAGCAGACCCTTAACAGACCCTTACATCTTCCATTAATTAGGAGTTATGGAAGTTTTAGAATTTTAAAATTAGAATTAATCTAATTATTTTTAAGTATCTTTTAAATGTGGATTACTGTCTGTATGGTATCTTTTAAATTTGAATTTAAAATATACCATGTTATTTAGGTATAGATGTCAAATGTGACATTTGAACCAAGTATATTCAAATTTATGGAGTCTTTTAAAGTTGACATTTAGCAGAACAATTAAAACTTAACATGGCACAATTCAGCTAGTTTCCCTCTAGAAATGTTAGGTTCTACTGGCTGATAAAGGATGGGCTTGATTTCAGCAATACTCTTTCCCTTTTCATCCATTCTGACTTCATCCATTATGCACATTCTTAACTAGTCCAGAGCGGCATTGAAGTATATATCATAGTTTATAATGGAGAAATTAAGTCTCCCCTTCTCTGCTGAAATAGGAACAGAGGAAGCTGCCTTACATATTAATTTGGATTGTTGCTCCAACTAGCCTAGCAATTTCTCAATTAAATGCCAAGTATTGCAGATGGAACTTTCTGCAGAGAAAGCAGAATGCACTGCACTACAGCTTTCCCCTGATGGAAACTAGTTGGATTCTCCCCAATGCTGTTAATTGTAGAAAGAGTTTTGTCGTGTTCACTTACTGCTATTTCTCTACATGCCGACATGGATATTCCTGTGCCTTCAATCTGTTTCAGTGCATATTCCTTTTCGTCTTTTCTGCAATAAAAAAGGGGATTATACAGGACTTATTTACACTTGAAACATATAACAAGACTTGTACACTTAATCTCTATTCTCTTATAACAGACTAATTGATGGTACAGTGCAGTTAATGATTCATCCTATTTTTCCATAACCAATTATCACTTTGACAGGCAGCTGTTCAATAGGCAAAAACAACAACAACAATAAAGTGAACACTGTGATCTAATGAGAATACCTGATTTTCAAGTGATAACTTTTAAAATATCCTCCTAATTAAAGATGTGGGAAAACACAGTGAGATGGCAATGTTGGCAAGGGTGGAGCAAAACTAAGTGTAGGAAAGAATAGTTGCCCTGAATAAGACATCATTGCCAAGAGAGTGGCAATTAGCACTCTATCAGTACCCATTGACATAATGAAACAGGTTATAACAGGTTGTTTTTATCCATTTAGCTGTGTCCACCTCTTGGCAACTTTATAGGCAAGTGCTCTTTATGCTACCCTGTCAAGCACAGGTTCTTTCAGTTGTTCGATATTGGTCTTTATATCAGCTTTGGTACAAAGTGATACAGAGTGAAATCAATTTTTAAAAAAAGTTTTTAAAAGTAGTGCAGTTATAGCTACTGTATATCTAATTACTCTAATGCTGAACTTCTACATCTAGAAATTCTATGTTACTGGCATCATTAATTTTAAAAAATCAGGTACCAAACAGATAAGACAGATCCATACCTAAGATATAGCACATAAACAGAAAAGTACAAAATCTTGAGTCAGATGAAAAATTGATACAATATTGCACAACTTTCTATGTAAATTTATTAGACGTTTCCACTCCCCCAGTATTTAGGAAAATAGTAAAATGCATCCCTTTTTCCTGTGTAATTATTAATTATTTTAAAGAATGCTTTTTAGGAGTTGTGGTGGTGCAGGGGCGAGAATGTAGAAAGTCTGGTAAATTTAATGGTAATTTTATTTTCAATTAATGGTGCATAAAAATTCAATATGCATAATGACATAATTTTAAGCAAAATCGATATTCAAAATCTCTACAAACTGACATGTATTAATTTAAAAAATATTGTATGTAGGTCTCTCTCACACACACACACATATACACACACATTTTAAATCTATACTATAAAATCTTGTTTGCTAAAATTTACTTTGCTTTTTTCCACCAAATAAAACATAAATATTATTTTTAAAAATAATATACATAATTTGAAAATCAAATAGCAAGAATAATACAAGCAATTCTTGTAAAAGAAACTATACAGATATCATAGATGAAATTAAATTGCTCCCAAAAGGCTCATGTATTATGCAAGAATACAATGATGAAAACAATGACCAAATTCTGTACAGTATTCCAAAATATTATTCTACTCAGTCACTGATTTTCCATAAATCCATTCAACATTAGTTCAAAAACAGTCATTTAATATTTTTTTTCATTTTCTGGCAGGCTCCTACTAAGCTAGTATTAAATTTCTAAATTTAATTAATACATAATATAGCTGCCATTAACAGAACTGTATTGGCATATGTAACATTCTCAGAGTTACATTTTTTAATATAATTAAGTAGACATAGAGGAATAGTTTGTATCTGTAGTTTAAACATTATCTTATTTAACCTCAACATCAACTTTTAAAAACTTTATTCCTCTGTTGCATTATCTTGTATCATGTATCTGACTTTGGGAACTTGACTATGCCAAAGGTTTTCCAACACACTGTCATAAATATTACACACATCTTTGATACCAGCATACTATTTTTATTCTCTGCTAACTGCTATTAAAATTTGAGGCATTCTGTTAAAAATGTACTGTATATAAAGAAACTTAAATAGTTATTTCACTTGGCTTAACTGCAAAGATCTATAACCCCATGTACATTTCATATTATCTTTATTAGGAACACTGATTTTAGTCATAAAATATTTTTATTGATTTAATACCAATCAAAACCCATGCCTCATATTAATTCGTTTTGTTGGTCTATATAACAATTTATTGGTATAACAGAGTATGCTAGATATCTATTATATTTCTAAAAGGTTTTACATTGTTTAATTTAAAAACAATATAATGTTATGCACTTTCATATTTGTTGTGACATTAATGTATCAAGAAAGTTTAGATTTGATAAGAAAGCAACTTTGTGAAAATGTTCAGCCTCTATCTCAAAAAAAATCTTTCCATATCTTCAGTTTTTCCAGAAATTTGATGTTGCGACTAATGCAGAATTGTATTCATTTCTCAAGATCCATAAGGAGTTTGTTGACTTCTGCTTTGGCATGGCCTCTGAAAACATAGCTATGATTCACGGAATCTAAGAAACGTTGAAGGTTTGCCAGAACAATTGCTGACATTTTTTCCCTTTTAGTTTTGAAATGAACTTGGCTGGAGGCAAGACTATGGTTTTTATGTAGCTGACAAGCTGGAGGCAAACAAATGTCTAATTAAAAATAAATGTACCACCCATGTTTGCATGCACTCTTTAAAGAAGACAATCAAATTGCATTGGCACACATAGAAAAAGGTACCAATTATTAGATATTAAGGTAAAATGTCAGTACAAGTAGTTCTTGTTTAGCGACTGCTTTGTTTAATGACTGTTTGCAGTAATGAAGATGATGAAAAAGTAATTTTACAATCAAGCATTGTATTTATGATCCTCACAGATCTGTAAAGGAAATTAAAGATGAGCATAAGCATAAGCACAGTTCTGGTTTCACTTAGAAACCACTTCACTTAACAACTCAGTTGCTGGTCCTAATTGTGGTCTCTAAACAAAAATTACCTCTTTATATCTACGCACTAGCATATTTTTAAAATAATATTCCAGAAGCAATGTTTAAATCCAATTATTTCCAAATATTTTGGAGAAATATGTAATGATGTTTATAAAATACAATAAAAAGAATCTCTCTTCCCTCCTGAAGTTTTCTCGTAACCAGAACAATATTTTTCTAAACAGAAAGGAAAAGTTTATGTTCTTTTTTTAAAAAAAATCATCCTGCCTAGCAGATCAATAGTTGTTAAAGTATCTAGCAAATTTTATCTTTGCAATCACCTTTTATGAACCTTGAAATCTAATTTTCTGGTCTAGTTAAAAATCAGTTTGGGGATACTAAATCTAATATTAGTAGTATTTCTTATAATTTTAATCTATTTACAGAATTCCATTTACTATATTCATTTTCTAAAAATGCATCATCTAGGGATAACAATAAAAAAAGGATTAGCAAGCTGATTTTTTTTGTTTATTATTATTAAATTTATACACTATCCATCCCACTACCCAAAGTGACTGAGTGATTTACAGTGCCATAAAATCATAAACATAAAAGCATTAAAATTAACAATTAAATGAAGACTAAAAACCATGAGCATGAATGATACAAGGGTGGGGTCATATTTATCATATCACTCCACCAACTACTTCCAGTATAGCATACCCCCATCAGTGCCCTAAGCCAACCAGCAGATCCAGGTTTTAAGGCCCTTCTAGAAGGCGAAGAGACTACTGGCAGATCTCACCTTTGGGAAAAAGATGTTCCAGAGGGCAGGGGCTGCAGTGGAAATGGCTCTTCTCTGGAAACAGGGCTAGTCAAATTCCTTGACCGAAACAAGCCCCTTTAGGCGGAATGAGTGTGGCAGGCCAATCACATTGGGTAAGATATTTCCTCTGATAATCTGATTCCATGCCATGAATGGCTTTAAAGGTGATAACTTTAAAATACCTCATCCTGTGGTGTCAGATGATCTCACCCAGCAGCTTCACATAGAAGTTAAAAAGGAGCAGAAAGAGTATCAAGCCCTATGGCATACCACAAAGGAGCAGCCTTGGGATGAACCTTGGAGTCCATATCAACACTGACTGGGACCAGCCTTGGATAAAGGAGCCATATCAGTGCAAGACTGCATTGCCTAGCTCCAAATCCCACAATAGATACAATAGTCAATATATCAAAAGCCTCTGTGAGGTCAAGGAGGGAGAGGATGGATGCACTAATTCCCATCCATTACTTGCCAGAGATCCTCTATAAGTGCAACCAGTGCTGCTTCTGCCCCATAATCAGGCCTGAAATGGGACTGAAATGGATTCAGATAATCTATTTTTTCCAGGGCTCTCTGGAGCTATAGTACAACCACATTTCCAGCAACTTCCCCAAAAAAGGAAGGTGAGAGACTGGAAAAAATTGTCCAGATAGATAAGGTCCAATAATGTTTTCTTAAGACAGGAAAGACCAAGGCCTCCTCAACTGGCATTGATGCTGTCTGGAGCCACTTGGAAATCACTATCCTGGAAGTTTTAACCAGCCAGGGGGAACATGGATCTAAAAAGACACCATTCTTTTGCAAGAATCTACCCTCACAGAAAACTACCATATTTTAGAATTGAAATAGAATTTTAAATACAGATTTTAATTTTTGTTAAGCAACTGATTAAATTGCAGATGACAAACTATTATTAAAATCAAGTATAACTGACCATGATGGTTATCCACAGAATCATGGTTTTATCTGGGGAAAAATACCTTGCTCCACTCACAGAAATTCCACGCAGATAATAAGTAACCAACTGTGTTATAAGCAAAATATTATCTTTTATAACTGGGATATTTTTTTTGCTGAATATGCATATTTCTTTAAATGACTGCACTATTCTTTTGATGCCTTGTTGTATTTGTATTTTGTATTTGTATTTAACTTTATTTGTATGCCGCCCTTTTCCCTGAGGGGACTCAGGGCGGCTCACAATTCAGGGGGAGGGAAGGACAAAACAAGTTATACACATGAAGACAATACATCGTTAAAAAGCACAACAGTCATACTATTCGGGTGGGGTTGAAGTCTTTAGCCCCAGGCTTGTCGGGACAGCCAGGTTTTAAGGGCTACGCGGAAGGTCTGGAGGGTGGTGAGGGTACGAATCTCCACAGGGAGTTCGTTCCATAGGGTCGGAGCAGCCACCGAGAAGGCTCTCCTCCGGGTAGTTGCCAGTCGACATTGACCGGCTGATGGAATTCGGAGGAGGCCTAATCTATGGGATCTTATTGGCCTAGTGGAAGTAATTGGCAGTAGGCAGTCTCTCAAGTACCCAAGGAGTGCCCTGTAACTCCTTGCTCTGGATGTTCTGCACAGTTGCAGCTTGGGGAGTAGAAACAGCAAATAGGCAGGGACACTGATCTAGTTGCTAAGTTGAATGATTAAATAGGAAACTATTTTTTTGCAACTATTTTTACTACTTTTTTCTATCCCTCAGGTTTCATTTTATTTTCTCATATTAAAATCTTGAAAAAGAATTACTCCACCTCTCCTCTTCATCTGTTGAACACTAGAAATGGAAATGATCTGCCACCAAACCAAGAAAGCTTCTTTTGACAGAGCTCTAGCTTCCAGCATACTTTAACCTAAGAATTAAAGGATATTGTTTTTAGAGGTTGGAACAGAGGATTAGCCTTATTAACAGAAAGTTATCCTAGCATGAGCATCTAGATTCTAGACAAAAGGAAGCTAGTTTAAACTAAATCTGTAATAAACCTTAAATGAAAACAAAGTCCCAAAATCTGTGTCAGGAACACATATTAGGATCTTCATTTTACCCAAGTTGTATCAATTTGGACAAGTGATATCCCAAAGGTGCTTTGTAGTTCTATGCCAGGCAGGGTATTCCGAGATAAAAAAACCCAGCTATGTGGGTTATTGCAATCCAGGTGCGCCTTTTCACATTATACTGTAGCACTCAACCCTACAACCCATTTTACTAGAAAACAATAGATTTTGATAACATTTATTTGAAACAACACAGTTCCCAGTTCAGCTCAGGTAATAACAATTTATTTGCCTTTTCTGACTTAAATTGGGTTATCTGAGTGCATGTAACTTGATATGATATTCAAGAGTGCTGTCCTGTAGACCATTACAATATGGATTGGGGAAGTTAAGGGGGAAAAAGGGGGTCTGAGGAGCCTGTCTTAAGGGCAGAGAATTCATCTAAAAGAACCTCTGGTTTACATTCAGTTCTTCTAAACTTCTAATAAGGTTGTTCAGTCACATGCTATTATTGCAACCCTAAAATAATTTCCTGCTGAGAGTGCCACCTCTGAAGCCAATTCTATTCTTGTCAGGAAAAGGAATTCCTAAAATGAATGACTTCAGCCTTCTTGCAGATATAATGCGCACTGAAAATTGTTACACAGTATGGAGCAGTAAGAATTCTTAACAGAACTGAAACCACATAAGAACCATCTTTATTTTGCAATTCTGCAGAATATTTTTCTCCATACACTTTACTTACTTAGGCACAGATACAGTACAATTCAGCAGCAAGACAAAGAGAGATGATGCATATCTGAGCACCTAGAATCACCATAAAAGATAAGTTCCCTGTACTTGTTCCAAAGGAAATAAAGCACATTTATATTTATAGTTCTCCTTTACCTCAGGAAATAAAATTCAATAAAATTCAATTCATTCAAACCATCTGTGTATATGCAGTGATATTCTACATGCAACTATCCTATGTTCTGCCCTGCATAATTATTTAACATTTTTCTTACATGTGAATGGTATTCATCCAATAATGACACCAAATTTCAAGTCGCCTTAAAATGTCCCAGTTCAAACACTATCATGAGCAGCCACTCTTCATTATTGTCCATAAAAAGCCATAGTAGCACAGTGGTTAGAGTGGAGTACTGCAGGCTACTTCTGCTGACTGCCAGCTGACTGCAATTTGGCAGTTCAAATCTCACCAGCCTCAAGGCTGACTCAGCCTTTCATCCTTTCAAAGTGGATAAAATGAGGACCCAAATTGTTAGGGGCAATATGCTGACTCTGCAAACTGCTTAGAGAGGGATGTAAAGCACTGTAAAGCGGTATATACAGTAAGTCTAAGTGCTATTGCTAAATTTCTTTATATAGCCTAAGTCGTATCAATCTTTAATTGCAATTACTGTATTTTTCGGAGTATAAGACGCACCAAGATTTTGAAGAGGCAAATTTTAAAAAAAAGTTTTTACACTCTGCAGACCTCCCAAAAACAGCCTATTTTCACCAATACGGGCCCCCTTTTTGTCAAAAAAGGGCACGCATAGCCTTTAGGATGCTTGTAGATTGCTCCTGGGGGCTGGGGGGGCAAAAACAAGCAAAAAACGGCCCATTTTCCCCTCATTTCTGCCCTCCCCAACCCCCAGGAACACTCTGGAAGCATCCTAAAAACTTTACAT
This sequence comes from Thamnophis sirtalis, assembly GCF_051295495.1. Taxonomy (NCBI): domain Eukaryota; kingdom Metazoa; phylum Chordata; class Lepidosauria; order Squamata; family Natricidae; genus Thamnophis; species Thamnophis sirtalis. The sequence goes on along the minus strand of NW_028261386.1, from coordinate 105,212,751 downwards.
GGCCATTGGTGAAAAAGGGGCAGGGTTTCGGGAGGCCAAAAAATGCTGCATTCAGTGTATAAGACGCACCCAGATTTTCACCGTCTTTTTTGAAGGAAAAAGATGTGTCTTATACTCCGAAAAATACAGTACTGCAGTAGAAGCAGACCCATAGCAGCTGTTGAAACTAAAACATTATCACTGAGGAAAAGAATATTTATTTCCATTTGTTTCTGATGAGTTTATGTAAAGCAAAAGTCTCAAATATCTGACTTCAAGGATGATGTAAAAGAGATTATCACCAAATTCTCTATCAAATCTCACACTGCAATAAATAGAGGGTTTGAAATTAAATATTACACAAATTTTCTCACTTCCGAGTTAAGAAAAAGATTTAAGTGCTAACAAAGTGTAAGGAATTAAAGAGTCTAATAAATTATGCAAACTTAAGTCGCACAGAGTAAGATAACCAATATAACATATATTTATTGTGCAGAACTTCAGCTTTTATTTAGGCTGGTTTCATGCATCATGCTAAACCATATGTTTGATTTTAGTTTAACTTGTTATATGGTTCCAGAATGCCTCAGATAAATATCCACCCAGAAATAAGCAGCAGGCAATTATATATGCATGTGAAAATACATCAGAAATGTCTGTCTTCCCCTACTCCCTTCATTTCTGCCCCTTTATTCCTACTGTTACCAGTGGACCCTTGTAGAATGGAATGCAGAGGTAGAGTAGACACCAACGAAAGGGCCATCTTAATTTCATGGATTATATGAGCAGCTCAAACAGGCAGTCTAATGACATGATTGGCCATTAAGCAGGATCCCAATGTTATACATGTATTTATTTTTCACCTTCAAGGACTGCACAGTACTATGTCAGTGCACACTCGCACGCAGGCACACATTATGATGCCAGAAGGCAGCACTCCTCTTTACCTTCTGCTGAATATCTTGCTACCTCCAAGGCTTGAAGTCCATATACGAAACCCATTGGAATCTATGAACACAGCAGAAGTAAAAGGCAGAAATTTATGTAGATATACAGGATTCACACCTCAGAACTCAGCAGTACCTAGTATCTAGATACCCATGGAGCCAGTCTTTAATAAGCAGACACACTATCTGGAATCAAGATCATTGCCAAACTGAATCCTCTTTAATAGTTGAAAAGTTGTCAAGGGAACAAATAAGCAAACATGGTTCTCTTCTTCTGATATATCCTAAGTTGGAAATAGTCAATCTTAAAAAAGTGAAAGCCATTTGAAAAACACTTTGCATTCTATGGCATACACTAAGTCTGCTCTTTCGTCTGACAGTTAATTCTGGTTACGCACATTTTACAACTATAACTTTTAAAATTAAATGCTTACAGAAGCAGAAATAGGATGAGAACCTTTCTTTTGAACCACCTTCAACTCAGTGGAAAACCACAACTATTATTTGTTATCCAGCCTAGCACTGCTGATTCACACACTGCACAAAATCATCATGAACAATCTGATTTGTGCTTTTGAAAGTAAACACAAATACTTATTTTAAAAAAATGCTTTTCATTAATATCTGGGCATATCCTTATAGTATGAGGGAAATAATCTTCATTGAAGGAGGTATTTCAAAATCTTTGCCATTTAACACAAGAAAAGGTTACAACACCCAGCACAGGATTCATCAGTCACTTTGAGACAGGAAAAAACTCCATAGCTGTTGCTTCAAGAGAAAGTGGGGATTGCATGATGCTAAAATATTACGATGAAAACGTTTAAGAAAAATGTATATCCTAGAGGCATTAAATACAAATTAAAAGTTTATCTGTAGGGAAGGAATAAAGAGTAATAAAGCTAACTTGCCATCAGTGATGCAGGTACCATACAAATTTATATATATTTATATATATATTTATGTATGTATGTATGTATGTATGTATGTATGTATGTATGTATGTATGTATGTAGTGTCACAACCCCTGGTATGCTCAAATATGGGAGGAAGTAGACCATTGGTTCTTACCTGAAGGGTCCTTCTCTGCACACTGCGGGAGAGTCCAAGAATGGTTATTATCACAGTCTGCTTGCCCTGGACTGAGAAGTCTTTTCCCTGGCCACGCCTCCTGCGTGGTCACGTCTCTCCAGAAAAAATGGAAGTAGTCAAGTCCGTGAGGATGTCGCAATAAGGTAGAGTACAAGACCGTGAAGGTGTCCTGCTAAGAGACAAGATCAAGTCCAGAGGACACATAAGTCACAATTCAGAAACACTAGAAGATGGCACTATCACCCCCGGGACAGCTGGGTGGGTTGGACTCTCCCGCAGTGTGCAGAGAAGGACCCTTCAGGTAAGAACCAATGGTCTTTCTCCTGCACACTGCTCAGAGAGTCCAAGAATGGGACATACCCAAGTTACTGTCCATCAGGGCGGGTAGAAGAGCTGTCCCGGGTCTCATCCGTCTGAACCACTGCCTGTAACACCCTCCTGCCAAAGGCCGCCTCAGCGGAGGCGAAGGCATCCAGCTTGTAGTGCCTGACGAACGGGGAAGGTGAAGACCATGCTGCCGCCCGACAGATCTCCTCGATTGAGGCCTGGGCAGCCCAGGCTGCGGAGGTGGCGGCACTTCTTGTTGAGTGGGCCGTGATATTTCGAGGGACCGTCTTGGCCAGACTTTCATAAGCGGAGGCGATGCAAGCCCTGAGCCAGCGCCCCACGGTGGAAGAGGAGACCTTCTTGCCCAGAGAACCAGGTTGAAAGGAGATGAACAAGGCCTCAGACTGCCGAAACTCCGACGTTCGATGAAGGTAGGTCTTCAGGGCTCGCCTAACGTCCAAGGTATGCCACGAGCGCTCCCGAGGATGGGAAGGACGGGGACAGAAGCTAGGGAGAATGACCTCCTGTGTTCTATGAAAAAGTGAATTGACCTTCGGAATGAAAGAGGGATCAAGTCGCAAGACGACCCTGTCGGGATGGACGATGCAGAGGTCCTGACGCATCGACAGGGCCGCCAGCTCGGAGATGCGACGTGCCGATGTGATAGCAATCAAAAAGGCTGTCTTCAGCGTCAGATGGCGAAGAGAAATAGAGCTGATAGGCTCGAAGGGTGGTGCGGTGAGTGCCTGGAGTACTACGGACAGCTGCCATGAAGGATAACGGTGGACGGTGGGTGGGTGTAGATTCGCGGCGCCTTTTAAAAAGATGCGCACCTTGGGAACCTTGCCTAGGGTTAGCGAAGAATCCCCAGCCCAAACAGTAGCCAAGGCAGCAACCTGGCGACGTAGAGTGTTGGGGGACAAACCTCTGTCCAGACCCCCCTGCAGAAAGTCCAAAACGCCCTTCACGGGCGCAGTGACGGGGTTCAAAAGTCGTTCCTCGCACCACTTGGCAAAGGAGACCCACGTGGCGTCATAAATCCTCGTCGTGGAGGGACGACGAGCAGCTTGAATGGTACGTATTACCTCATCCGAAAAACCTTCGCTCCTTAACAGGTCCCTTTCAAGTGCCAGGCGGCCAACTGTAACCACTGGGGGTCGGGATGTACGACTGCCCCCTGGCGAAGGGAGACCAGATCCGGAGGAAGGCGCCATGGAGGAGACACCGACAGGCTGACTAGGTCGGCAAACCATGATCTCCGGGGCCAATGGGGGGCCACGAGAATCACCTCTGCTTCCTCCTCCATGATCTTGGAGATTACCTGTGGTAGAAGTGGAAGCGGCGGGAAGGCATATAGCAGGCCTGGGGGCCAGTGGCACCGCAAAGCGTCCGTCCCTTCTGCCCCCTGAGTCTGGAAGCGGGAGAGAAACCTCGACAGTTGAGCGTTCTCTTTGGAGGCAAACAGGTCCATCTGGGGTAGACCGAACCTGACGGTCAGACGGCGGAAGAGGGCGGGATCGAGTTGCCACTCGGCCGGGTCGATGGTTTTCCTGCTGAGCCAGTCCGCGCGGGTGTTGTCTACTCCCGAGATGTGGTCTGAGCGGATGGACTCCAGATGGCGCTCCGCCCAGCGACCTAGGGCTTCCGCTTCCATCATCAGACGTTTTGACCTGGTGCCACCCTGGCGGTTGATGTGCGCCTTGGTGGCCACGTTGTCCGTCATCAGCAAGACGTGTCGTCGACGGACCTCTCGGTGGAAGTGACGGAGGGCTAACCTCGCTGCCCTCAGCTCCAGTAGATTGATGTTGCAGCGGGATTCCGATGCGGACCACCTCCCCTGAACCACGAGGTGGCCCAGGTGCGCTCCCCAGCCGGAGAGACTGGCGTCGGTGGTGACGACCACCCGGACGGGTTCCTTGAAGAGGTGCCCCTTGCGTATTGCCGGTGACGTCCACCATCGGAGAGACCTCTTCACCAGAGGAGGAACGGTGATTAACAGGCTTGAGTTGCTCCTGTTGGCCCTCTGGTGGGGTAGAAGCAGCCACTGCAGGGTTCTTGAGTGCAGTCTGGCCCACGGAACGATCGACAGGCAGGAGATCATCTTCCCCAAAAGCTGAGACAGGAGAATCACCTGAGACTGCCTTGCCCGGATCACCTGGTGTGCAAGAGAGCGGAGGGCCTCTACTCTGTCTGGGGAAAGGAAGACCCTGCAACAGGAGGAATCTATCACCGCCCCCAGGTGAATGATTCTGGTGGAGGGGGAAAGATGGCTCTTTTCCAGATTTAGGGAGAACCCGTGGCTTCTGAGGGCTCTCATGGTTATGCGCAGGTCCCGTACGGCCTGCGGCCTGGACGACGACTGGAGGAGGATGTCGTCTAGGTAGCATTGGAGCCGTATGGGTCTGCGTCGGAGGTGCGCAGCCACCACTGCCAGAACCTTCGTGAAGGTCCTGGGGGCCGACGACAGGCCGAATGGGAGGGCCCGGTATTGGAAATGTCGGCCGGCGTAAAAGAAGCGTAGGAACCTCCTGTGCTGGGGGCGGATGGGGATATGGAGATACGCCTCCTTCAGGTCTATTGAAGTCAGGTAGTCCCCCTGGCGGATCCCCGCCAGGATGGATTGGAGGGACTGCATCTTGAACCTCCGGTAGGCGATGAACCGATTGAGGTTCTTGAGGTCCAAGATGGCCCTCCACCCCCCCGAGCTCTTGGGGACGAGAAAGAGAATGGAGTAATAACCCCTCCCCTCCTGCCCAGGGGGGACCTGCTCTATGGCGTTTATTTCCAGAAGGTGAAGAACCTCCTGATCCATCCGCTCCCTCTTTACGGGACAGGAAGGGGTAGGGCACCTGATGAAATTCCTGGGAGGGGGGGAAAGAAATTCCAGAGAGAGCCCCTCCCGGATGGTCTGAAGTACCCAGGCATCCTCCGCTGTCCGAGCCCAATGGGACGCAAACAGCTGGAGGCGCCCCCCTATGGGAGATGTCATCGGGGAGTCACTTTGACTTGCGAAAGGGCCTATTTGAGGCTCCGCCGCGGTTAAACCTGCGGAACCCGAACTGCTGCCCCCCTCTGTCGCGAAACGAGGCCCTCTCTTGCACCCTCTCCCCTGACTGACCCGAGGACCGGTTTGTGGGATTGAAGGCGGTGGAGGTAGAAGGCTCTGAGGCACGAAAAGGCTGCCTCCTGCGAAAGCGAAAGGGCTTGCGGTCCTTCTTAGCAGTAGAGGGCAAGACCTTCCTCTTATCCTTGGATTCGATAAGAAATTTGTCTAGCACTTCTCCAAATAATTTGGCACCCTTGAAGGGCGCTGCGGCCAGCTTCCATTTATGTTTTTGGTCCGCCTGCCAATGGCGGAGCCAAATAAGTCTACGGGATGTTACGTTCGCCGCCAGAGCCCTGGACGCAAATTTGGTGGCGTTAAGAGAGGCGTCCGCGGCATACTGGGCGGCCGCAATGGTCTTGGAGACATCCTGGTGAAGACGACCGTCTTCAAGGGGAAGCTTATACAGGAGTTCCCTCAGCCATATTACCACTGCCCTGTTGAAGAAAGAAGCGGATGAGGCTGCTCTAATGGCCCAGGCCGTCGCTAGGTGAATCTTGTGACAGGCCTTTTCCGCTTTCTTATCTTCCGCCTTGAGACCCTCAAGAAGGTCTGCAGGAAGGGGCGTGTTGGAAGTTAGGGCCGTGATGGGGGGGTCTACCTCCGGGAGTACCAGAAGGTTCTCCAGAGCCGGCTCCATGGTATACAACTGTTTATCCACCCCACTGGGGGAAGAAGAAGTGGCAGGCTGATCCCACTGGCGCTGAATTAAATCAAGGAATAGTTCAGGAATCGGGACCAGCTGTTGGTGAGAAGGAGGAAGTTTAAACATCGCCGCATTGGGGTTTGCCGGAGCGGCCCCAGCGGCAGGAGGAGCAGGGGTGGGCTTTATCCCCTCACCAGTGGCCACCTTCACCTTCTGCAGAATAGATTTAAAGAGAGAAGGCTTGAAAAGCCCCGAGAAGGATGGGGCGTCAGCTGTGAGATCGTCCTCATCATCTGATAATTGAAAGAGATCCTGGATCGGATCCTCAGGAGCTGAGGTCTCACTGACCACAGAGGATTCAATAGAGGGATGTCGCACCCGCTTTGGCGGAGGCGGCTCGGTAAGGGTGGATTTAGGGGGACCTGACACTGGGCGTTCACGCTTACGCATGGCAGCCTCCACAGCCCTAGCAATGGCCCTGTCCATCATCCTCTGCATGCTAGGAGAAAGCTCCGCCTCAGAGTCAGAATCCAAACCCATGTCCGGATCCGCTTGATCCCCCTGAATAGGAAGGGAAATATCCTGAGGGATGGTAATAGAATGAACCGCCGGCTCCTGCCCTTGGTCATAGGACCAGGAAGGAGAAGGTGAGGAAGGGGCCAAGGATCTGCCGGGGGACAAATCCTGTGATTCGACCTCCTCAGCCAACAGAGCTGCGGGATCCCTTCTGGGGGGAGGAGCCAAGGAAACCCCAGGGGTGGAGGAGAGGGAGTCTCTCTCCGCCAGGCGCCTGGCTTTCTCAAATTGTTTGTCAAGGGCCCTCTGGCGCCTCTCAGCATCCCTGGCCTCGGCCATAGAGGGAGTCTTGGGGGGTTTACCCTGACTGACCACCCGTGCCCTGCCTGAACCATCCTCCATAGCCTGGGGAGAACCCACGCTCGGAGCCTGAGGGGAACCCTGTCTACCAGCAAGGGAACCTGAGACAGAAGAATCCATGAGGAAACACACAGGTTGATCAGGCAATTGGCAGAAAGGGAACAGGGAACTCTGACAAACTGCTCTGCAAGAAAAAGGAACGAGAGAATTCATGAGAGAAGCACATCACAATGCAGAAGAATGCACAATGATAAGAGAATAATGCATCAGCAGAGCAGAGAGTGGGGAGAATACAGAATGTTGTAACCTAATAGGTTAACATTCAACTAGGCTCGAGCAGGAGCCACCCACAGCCAGCAATGAGGAGGGAAAAAAGGGGCCTCTCCTACTTCTTTTAAAAATATTGCCAATTTGCAGGCCGGGGGCCTACCTGCACTGAGGCTCAGGCCTGGAGCCCAAGAGCCAGGGCCGCTAGAACAATGAAGAGGATGGTCTGGGGGCAGTTGAGGGATGGGAAGAACCCCCGCTGATCCCACAACCATCCAGCGGCAGCCTAGTGAGACGGGGCTGAAGCAGAGGCCAAGGCCTTAAAAGGGCGCGAAACTCCCAGCCTTAAAAGGGCCTCCGCACAGCGTGAGGGGAAAGAGGAGAATGATCGTGAGCACGTGCGTCTGCTCAGCAGGCCCCGATCATCTCCGCGGCAGCCTCCCAAGTTTTTTAGGGCCAAGGGCGAAAAAACCTCGAGAAAACAATAAAGGTGACCAAACGCAGCCCTGCTGCATTCCCTGAAGGCTTTGCCACCCGCTGTGCACTTTAAATAACAATCAGCGTTTTCTCCTAAGCCGGAGAAGCAACCCCCACCGTCTGCCTCCCAGCCTCAAGAGGCTTCAAGCAGCAATCAGGCTGCTATTATAAGAGAAATGAAAGGAGAGGGGAAAAAGAGGGAAGAATAAGGGGAAAAGACAGAGAGTCCAAGTTAGGTAAAAAATAATTCAAAAAAAAACCTGGAGCTCACAGTGAAACAATCCGATCGGGCTGACTGAGAATTTTTTCTGGAGAGACGTGACCACGCAGGAGGCGTGGCCAGGGAAAAGACTTCTCAGTCCAGGGCAAGCAGACTGTGATAATAACCATTCTTGGACTCTCTGAGCAGTGTGCAGGAGAACTTGCTGCTTCCATTCTCTATCGGCTCGTCACAAGAGACCATCCAGACAGAAACCCAATATTTTTATTGTTGCCTTTGTTACATTTGTGTTGTATTTGTGTTGATAAATAAATAAAGGGAGACTAGTATAGATCTATTTCAAGCTATTTAGCTCTCATCAGCTAGCCATACCCTTACTGGGATTAGAACCTGTGCTGTATTACATTTTAGGCAGATGTGTTAACCACTAAGCCACAAGGTTCTCCTTCTTTATCAGCTGAGCCAGGGAAATAGGTATGTATTTAGTGTCGCAACCCCTGGTATGCCCAAATATGGGAGGAAGTCTTGCTGCTTCCATTCTCTGTCTATCGGCTCGTCACAAAGCTAGCTGATGAGAGCTAAATAGCTTGAAATAGATCTATACTAGTCTCCTTTTATTTACGGGCATTGCGTTGGGCCTCCAGGAGAGATCCCAGGGGGCACAGTCCGGGGGCGCCCGAGCTACACTGGGTGACAGAGTCACACGAGCAGGGACACCTACAAAGCCACTTGCTCACCTGCCTCCAGCTGAACTTATCCGCAGCCCTTCCCCCTGTCGGAAGAAGGGGAGATCAGAGATGCTGACCTCTCAGGCGAGGATGAACTGGGTCCGGAGAAGCCCACGTGTGCAGGCCTCTTTCCCCCCACAATGTTCAAGCCGTTGCTGACTAAGGCCAAGGCGGATTCGGCTACCGCTCCCGGAACCAACAGCCGTATCGGCAACCAAGAGGGGGTCAATCCAAAAGATCCTTTCGGGGGGACGGTAACCGATACTACCGCAAACTTAGACTGTTCCAGGCACAGACTCCCAATGGGGGAAGACTGTGACTTTTCGCAGACCAATGGGAGTCCACAACTTCTGACGCCTCGGTCAGAGCCACCATCAGGTTCAGTCTGGCCTTGGATTTTTTCTCCCACCCCCCTAGTTCCTTCCTTCAGTGCCCAGTTTCTAGTAATCCCCAGAGGAGGTTGTTAATGTGTTCAGCAATTCAATACCTCCTGTGTCACGTTCTGGCGTTCACGTTGCATACAAACAGAGATTCAGTTTGGTGAAAAACTTTTATCTCTATTTAAGAAACTATGTGATAACCAGCACTAAATGACAATGATACAAAGGTAATCAAATTCAAGTCAGGTCTAACCAAGTTAACACCATCAACCACACATGTATGTATGTATGTATGTATGTATGTATGTATGTATGTCTTTGGTTATTCGGGTTTTCTCCAACGTAAAATTGGAGATGACTTGGCGACGTTTCGATGAAGTCTCATTCGTCATCTTCAGGCTTCGTGCTTCCAGGAGCAATGTGAGATCTCGGCTGTTTCTTCCTTTTAACTGCCAGTGGGGGTTTGAGCTGATTGGATGGGAGCTTGGCTATGTTCTGATTGGGTGGAGGTGTGTTCTGATTGGGTGGGGGTTTGTGTTTCATGTAAGCATAGGAGGGGTTTAAAGTGGCTGATGGTGCAGTTGCAGTCTGGCTTCTGGTCCTTCTGAGTGTGGACCTGGTGTCATTCATCATGTTAGGGACTCATTTATCAATAAGGGCAGGTTTCCAAATGGCTGGCAGGCGGGAGGTATCGTCCCGCCTTTTCATGCTGTAGTATGGGCGTTTTTCTATTTCGATGGCTTCTCTGATTATTCTGTTGTTAAAATGTTCAGCCTTGGCAATAGTTCTGGTCTTTTTAAAGTCAATTTTATGTCCTGTGGCTTTAAGGTGTTGGACCGGGAAGAAGTTGGTTCCTCTTTTATGATTGCGTTTTTGTGTTCTTCAATGCGTGCACTTATTTTTCTGTTGGTTTGTCCGATGTATGTGGTGGGGCAGGTGGGGCATGGGATTTCATATACTCCTTGATTTTCTAACTCAATTCAGTCCTACCAGAGTACGGACAGTGTCAACCTATACATGGATGCTATCTCCCCCTTATTAGAAGAGGCGTATCAGTTAAGTACCAACACCCTTTTTCTGTAAACTTTTTCTCAAACCTACTGAATATTTTTAATGTTCCTTGTGTTAATACCTGTTGGAATAACTACCAGTTATGGAGTTTCACATTAAATAGCTTATAATCTTAATAGACTCCAAGACTCTGGATTTAGTAGGCATATTGATTTAGAAAGATCAGATTAGCCGGCTATATCAGCATTTTAGAAAATCAAGTTCAAAAATTCAAGGTTGGCACAATAATAATACACTATACATAATCAATGCAACTCAGAATACTTCAGAGTTATAGTTGCTACAGACAAGTAACTTTCTAACCAAGCACTGCAGGCATTCATCAATTCCAACATTAGGTTACGTAGATTTAAAATATGCCAAAATTGCAGTATTTTCCCCCCCACTTCTAAACCTCATTCCTATAAGATATAGGCCATATGAAAGGCTTTGGTAAGTTTACCATATACATAACAGAATTAAATTCCTTTACCCATATTTAAATTTATGAAGTACATTGTTTCCTACTCATATGCAGTGATAGCATCCTAACAGCATCCTAATCAAGTTGCTAGTAAGCTCCTTTGCTAATATTCCATTTGCATGTCCCAGCAAACCCTGCAAGTACATTTAAATGTGTCTCAAGAAGCATGGAAAGCTAACATTTCATTGTGGCTAATTTCATACATAAATCAAATGTACAGATAGCTGATCAGATAAAAAAGAAAATTTTACTGACTATGCTACTACACACTGAAATCAAAAGTCCCACTACTATATATCAATAACTTGGCTGAAAATTAATCATTTTAGAAAGATTCACAACTTATAATGTGCAATATAAAAATACCTATGCAACCTTATTGACTAATTAGATTCTAGAATACAAATAGATTAATCAACAAATACATAATTATAATGATGTATCAGGTACTAAATGTTTTCAACCTTCTGAGAAGGCAGGCAGATGAAATAATCATACATTTGTGTAAGCTGCTAACATGGGTTTTAGCTTTACTGTAGCAGTCCCTTGGTACCATGGTGATTAGAAAACTATAAATATGCATTACTGCTGGGTTTCTATGGAATTTTAACTGACAACACTGCTACAGGCTTCCATTAAAAAAAAAAACCACACCAAAAGTTTGCACAGATTTCTTTAATGAAGAGACTAAGTCCTCTATCACCCCTCTGGTCACTACCCCTTTTATTTTGGCTTCTCTTCTAAAAATTATTTAATTTTATTTAAATGTGCTTCCTTAGTATTTGTCAATGAGGTAGGCCAGGTCAGAAAACAGATATCATAAGCAGTATGGCAACTCTAAAGTTAAAGGGCATTATATTAGGACCTTGACAATCTGACAAACAGAATCAAACACTATTATCTTGAATTGCCTTAAACCCAGAGTAAGCTGATGTTTATTTAGCCATTCCTTCTTCAAGCTTATCTCCATTCAGTACTTTTCTACAGAACTGCATAGAGTTTACTAGATCCGGCACACTCATTACATACTTCTAGTCGTAACCCACAACTGTATGATTTTAACATTTTAAATGAATATTCACTAAAGCTTTATATTTATAATGGAGTTAATTACAGATGTATTTTAGTTTGTAAAGTAGATTTCGAAGCAGCAGCATCAACCATTAATTTATTTCTCCATTAAAAATCATAATGAAAGACATATCCTGAATTATCTTTCTAAATCTCTAGCCTGCTTTTGAAGAGCATCCAACTCAATGTAATGTAATGAGAAACTGACAAGTTGGTAAACCGTACAACCCTAAACACGACTACTCAAAAATAAGTCACTGTCAATGAACTTTCTCCCAAATAACTATGTATACTATTATCATTAAAATTTCAGTAAAAAAATTTAGATGTGCAAAATGGTTTCCCATTGATTGTATTTATTTCTTGAGTATTTAAACAGCATGTCCCTGCATGCACATATGGACACACACATGCACTTCCTTCTTATTAAAAAAAATGAACTGTCCAAAACTGAGAATAAGGTAGAGTTCAAAACCAGTCACTTATTGGGCAATGTCCAACATATTAACAGAACCAAGCCGGGAAGAACAAATCAAAACTTTTTCTGTTACAATCTCTGTCACATCAGAAAAGTCTTGATATTTTCTATTGAAGTAGGGTTTACAGTTCCAAATAATAATACCATTTTCCTTCCTAAAAATCCACCACTACCCATGTTACAGTTGTTACAGTTGTTTGCTATCAGTAATGCATAATTAAATGGGAATACAACTCTTTAAGTTTGCCTTCCTCAAGTTTTAGTATATATAAATTCTGAATTTAAAATTCAATACACAATCTAAATTATCAGAAAGTGACAAAGTGGCTCCATAACTATTACATCAAAATTACATTGAACCAAGTATACTCACATATTTGTACTGTACAGTACATTTTAACAGTAACAGATTAAAGAGAGAACATTATCACTATATGAATAAATCATGAAAGTCTCGCTGATTTTCCACCCATGTTTTCATTTGCCTTACAGTTTGCATCCCTACTAGCACAGACACTATCATCATTTCTCTTCACCTAATCTTCCAATGCTTAACTGACCCTTTAAGACTAAAAAAACGTGCAGTATCCAATATAATGCAGTGTACGTTTCCAAAGTTGGAAGATTGGTCCAGAGTTCACAATACTCTAGATGAGGCTGAAATTGGGTATTTCTTCCAAGTTTTTTTAGCTCCACATTGAAATGAAAATGTATACAGGCAGAAAAACAGAGACAGGGTTAGTAATGGCATGCTCATAGAGGAAGCTTTCAGTTGCACACGATGTCTTCCCAATATCTCCAGGATAATCTGTTGCTGTATGATTTCAAATGGCCCAAAGCTAACTGTAGGATGCAACATCTCAGATATATTAAACTTAATATAATGCATTGTTCATTCCAGTCCAAGGATAGATCTATATTTAATTTTATATCCAAAATTAAATAATCTTTGGCCATATAGTCACATTACCAATCAAGCTGTCTTTTGAGTTTTGAAACAAAATTCAGTAAGTAACCAATTTATTATTATATCATTAGTTATATCTATGTTTTGCAGAATTTTGTAGATGTACAATCAGAACTATGTACACTTAAATATTCTTAGAAAGAATACCATACTAAGAAAAATCTACCTTCTGTCAACTGTCAAAATTGTCAAAATTAGGGTAAGAAAACCAGTTGAGAGTTACTCTTAAAAAATGTTTAGCCATTGAGACACATAGAAGGTAATGATACAATGATTATATCAAAACATATCAAAGCAGAATTTTTCCATCACTTCCTGAGTGAGGAGTGATTGAGTGTATTATTATTATTATTATTTTAAAACTGAATTAAACCTGTTAGAGGTATTACAAAGCTGAGTTTCCTGTTCCAGAAAGATAACTCTCATGTTATTATTTGGTGGTCTGATGCCAAATTTCAGCAGTTTGACCTAGGGATATTCTTGAGCCTACAAATAAGAAATGGAAGCAACTTATAGCAACCAATTGTTCACCTGGGATACATTATGCAAACTGAGCAAAATTTAGAGCAAACAGGCATATAAGAAATGTATTCCACTCTCTGAGCCTACATTTTCAAGAAGTTCATTTAAAAGCCAGACCCATAGCTAAATAAGATTTCAACAGGCATTTCCAATATATATTTTCAACATATCTTCATATTTACAAAGATTACCAACTTTTTTTCCCTTTTTCAGTACAGATTGTTCAGAAGCTGAAGTCAATTCTACTACAGAATTATGGGATCTATATTGTTCTGAATATGTCTTTACTCAAGTCTTCATCCAAAGAAAATACTACAGCAACCACTATGACAAAAAGAGAGATAAAGTGCCTGACTAACTAACTAAAAACAGCCCCACTTAACCTTGCAATGAGTAAATTCCATTGCTATTTCCTACCATCTAAGGTATCAAAGCAGGAAAGGCTTTGCTTAGACATTTTTAATTCACAGTTAGCAATTATCACAATGATGACGTTAAGAGACAATTTCTAGCCATATTTGCTCCATTTATAAGAAAAGTAGGAAAATTTCTCTAATTTTAAGAACATAAAGTGGAGCTGGTCTGGGTCAGATCAAAATATACACAAAGCTTTTTGTAATCTTTTGAGCTCTCATATTCCTTTAACTCAGTTGTCATCCTACAATTTAACCACCTATTCACATAGTTTTTGATAGGAATTTCCTATCATTAAATTATTTTGGAGATGATGTGTCTTTTAGTCTGTGTCTTATTATGCTTTTATTACTGCAGCCTACACTTTATGATGTAGAATTCCTTGAAAAACAAATGCTCCCTGGTTTCTGTTTAGCCCATTATACCTTCTATTTAAATCATACATTCTTCATCTTGACTTGAAGACTTTTAGCATAGAAGCTTACATATTACCCCTCTTCAAATGTCAGACATGTGGATTTACCCTGTTCCCCTTCAGATCTTTGACTAAATACTTTTTCAGATGAGGGCATGATCATCATCTACTTGGAAGTCAAAGCATTTGAAGAATGAAGAAGACCATGCAGAATGTAAGTATAACAAATTAGTCCTCATATATGCAAAGAATAATAGGATAGTTACTCCCAAACCTGCCCAATGCTCCATGTCATAAAGGCCTGACTAATTATAGTCTTTTCCTTTTAATCAATAGCATTATACAATAATTTCAACTACCATGTTGCAGTACTTCAATGACTGTCAAAACCTTCTAAAATACAAATATAATTCGCATATAGAATTTCTTTTTAAGTACTAGTTAAATGGGTAAAAAATAAACTAGTGTGCTAGGAAACTATAATTTTGTTTCAAATGGGCATTTTGATCCATCAATATGACTGTGATTTTACTATTAGCTTGGAATATCTATTTATTATTCAAATTTATATAGTTGCCCATCTCATATATATGACTTTAGGAAGCTTAAAAACAATTAAAATATAAAAACAAAAAAGAACAGCCCAACAATGTAAAAAGAAGAAGAAAGCCTATTTAAAAACTCACTGCTGAGGCATCCTGCTCATGACAAAAGACCAGCAGATCCTTGGCAGGGTAACCTCCTTCCAAAGAACAGGAGGGATGGGGCTGGCAGGAAAGAGATACATGGAAGAAAAACACCAAGACATGCTCCCCAATGTTATGTATAATTTACTTAAAAATAAATGCCACTATGTTCATTGTCTTTCCCCCCCAATAAATCTATACAAAGCTTGCAACTTTGAATTTGAAAGTATTGGAATCACAAATGCTTTGGTCAACAAAGTATGTACATAACATGTATACAAGATATCCAACAATCCAACAAAGAGGTACTCTTCGACTTGTGCATTTTTAAACTACTCAGATCCTGAGTAGTAAAAAAGCTATAAAAAATTCCAGTGGCTCTGAGGCTGTGTGGTCTTTTTCAATGTTTAATTTCAAAATGAGCCCCCAAAGCAAATTTAATTATTTGCAACAGCTGCAACCTTATGCACAATGACACAAACTAGTGACAATAAAGGACTAATTCTAATTAGTCACATATTCTCATTAGTTCACCTTTGCTCTGGCTTCAGAAGACAAGAAATCATTAATGGGTAAAATGTTTCCTACTTTTAGGTGCCTCTAGGGGAGTGGTATCTAAGGATCCCTTTTTTCTGTATTAATAGCAATAGCACTGAGACTTATATACTGCTTTACAGTGCTTTTACGGTGCTCTCTAAGTGGTTTACAGAGTCAGCATATTACCCCAACAATCTGGGTCGTCATTTTACCGACCTTGGAAGGATGGAAGGCTGAGTCAACCTTGAGCCTCAAACTGCCAAATAGTTTTATTAATAGTTTTATTTGGCATGCACATATCCAAGCACAGTACAGATAGTCCTTGATTAACAACCATTTGTTTGGCAACTGGTTCAAAGTTACAGTGGCACTGAACAAGGAAACTTACAGCTGATCCTCAAAGTTCTAGCCATTGCAGCATCTCTACAATTCATGATCACAATTCATATACTTGGCAAACAGCTTGCAATTGCGACAGTGGCAGATATGATGGTCACAGCATCCTGCAATCCTGTGATCACCATTTGCAACCTTCACTGCTAGTTTCCAATAAGCAAGTCAATAGGGAAACCAGCAGGAGGTCACAAATGGCAATCACATGACATCATGCCTAATGATTGTGTGAGAACATCTAATGAATGCAACTAGAATTGCCAATATAAGTCAGCATGGTCAAGTGATATTGAACTTTACTATCAAGTTGCATAGTAACAGAGTTCTTGGTTCCAAATGACATCATTAACTGAGGACTACTTATATCAGATCTGATGATTTTTAAAGGCAGGAGCCAATCATTTCAATATCCAGTGCAATGATTTTTTCAAATCCTTTCTTTCTCCATCATCCCCCATGCAGAACAAATCACATTATCTGACTGATTGGCTCCCTAGAACTTCTGGGTATTTCCTAAAATAATTTATCCTTTTTAAAAAGTAAAGTCTGGGGTATACCACTAATCTTGTGAAGAAGGGGGATATTACCA
Organism: Thamnophis sirtalis; assembly: GCF_051295495.1. NCBI lineage: Eukaryota > Metazoa > Chordata > Lepidosauria > Squamata > Natricidae > Thamnophis > Thamnophis sirtalis. The sequence continues at coordinate 105,196,103 of NW_028261386.1, read as the reverse complement.
TGGTGTGCCACTTCCCTTGCTTTTTTTTCCACTTTCCATCAACTTATGTTTTTAATTTTTTTTTAATTGTCTGTAACTTGGAAAGGTACAGGCAAACACTTAAAAGTGTGTGTGTGTGTGTGTGTGTGTGTGTGTGTGTGTGTGAGAGAGAGAGAGAGAGAGAGAGAGAGAGAGAGAGAGAGAGAGAGAGAGAGAAGCATTTTTAGTTATATTGCATACTTTCATGGTATTGTTTTCTTTGTACATTTGTATTCATTTTGGTGTTTAGAATTTTAGAACAGCTGTGTAAGTTGACACTAAAGTGAGGTGTGATTGCAAAAAGTTTAGGAACCTCTACTCTAGGGTACAGAAGCAATTTTAAGGTGGCTATAAATTATTATGGAATCCTCAATCCTGATTATTTTTTTCACTTTTTCCTTTTTCTATTTCTCATACATTATTCACTTATGTCTTTCAGAGTGACATTTTTCCTGTTTAATTTAATTGCTAAAGGGGCAGAAAGATTACTACATGTATCCTCCTTTCCTCTTCTACTTTACAGTCCTGACTTTCAAAAGGGTGATTAATCCTACCTGTATAATGAACCAAAAGCAGCTCATTTGTGAAGCATGCCATTAAAATAATAAATAGTAGTAGAAATAGAGATATCCTGCCCCAAGATCTTTGGAATCTTCTTCTTTAATGCATCTAAGTTTGGCCATTTTGCTCTTGCATTTCTCTGCCCACAGGGATATTAATCAAAAAAAAATACAAGCAACCATTCCTGTCTTTTCTAGATGGTGATGCAGTACCAATAGTCCTCAATTTACTTCCATCCATTCATTGAATGTTCAAAGTTACAATGCCACTGAAAAAAATAACTTACAACCAGTTCTGTAAGTTACGGGTGTCACAGCATCCCCATTGTCAAATGATCCCAATCTAGGCATTTGGGTGTCTGGGTCATGATTATGGCCACATCATGTAATAGGTATTTGCTCGCTTCCCACAAGCAAAATCAATGGCCAGCAGGGAAGGTTTCAAGCTGCCCCAGTAAACTGCTCCTGCTTCTAAGAGCCCACTACTGTATAGGGTAAGAGATTTCAGGGAGTAGATGCTTCATCTTATTCCACCCCTATTCTGAGTGGGGACTGGATCCAATTAGCATACTTCTTCAAACCACAGAATGAAACAGAAGAACCATACAGGCATTTTTTTCTTATACCCAAGTCTTTCTTTTTGATGATCCCACTATGCCTAATCCTTCCTGCTGCACAACCAGTGATAAGGATGCATATGTTCATTGCAAAGAATGAGGAGACAGCAGCAACCATGCAATCCCTTCCATTCTTGGGAAAAGGAAAAACAGAAGGCAAACAACTGTATAGAGGCAGCAGCTGATCTTGCACTAAACAAATGATCTTTCCTCACTTTATTCCCCCCCCCAGAAAGTATATAGCAAGAAACAAGTTGGTGAACTAAGTTGAATGCACTCAAGAGTTGCCAAAAGAGAATAAATGAGAAGATAAAATGCCCCAGCATCTAGGACTACGGTAGTCTGCTCTCTATGTTGTGTTGTTCATACGCAGCAAGCATTTGGATCAAACTGTCTGTTCAAGCAAAAAGTTTAGGTAGTGTTGTGGAACCAATCTTCGGTGCTGTGATAATGCAGGGAGAAAAAAGTACCCATGACTTATACTCAAACGGAAAAGCAAAAGTTTTTTCCTTCCCTAGAAGCTGACCTGTCCGCTTTCTAGCTAGGGAAACTCACTTATGACTCTCGATCTTAGTTTCTTGTTGAAAGAAAAGAAGGAAAGCAGAAGAAATGACTTGCTTGCATCAATTTCATCCAACCGGCGGCTCCTTTTCCTTACACGGCAGAAATCGCTGTGCTAAGCAATTTCTTTTTTTTTTTTCCAAACAAAGATATAATTTCAATTTCAATTTCAATGGGACAGCCTTTGACCTTTTTTCCCTGCATGGGATTCGAGTGACACAGAAAAGTGTCAACACACCAAAGATGTTTTTGCTATTCCGAGGGTTCAAATCCCGGCACGATCAATCCGTCCCGTAGGCACCTCACGCTGTCGGGAGTTTTCTGGACTCTGGCTCCGCCCACCACTGGCCCCGCCTACGGTGACCCTTAGACCCGCCCACCAAAGGCTCTCCCTGCAGTTAGCTGCCCTGCCCTCCAACCCCCCAGCCGCCCCAACCCGACGGGTGCGGGAATATTAAGCCCCGCTGCTGGGACGGCGCCGCGGAAGGGAGCAGGGCTTGAAAGTTCAGTCGCCGCGGACCGACGCCTCCTAACCTCGGCTCCCCCGGGCCGCCGCCGCGCTCTTCCCGCTCCCCGCCTGGCGGTTTCTTCTTACCCGTCCTTGCGCCGCGCTTTGTAGACGTGCCCGTAGGTGCCTCGCCCGACTTTGCAGCCCTCGTACTCGAATAGATCCTCCACCCGCTCGCGCTCGGCCGCCAGCTTGGATTTGAACTCGTAGTCCATGTCTTTCACCCATGGAAGGAGCGACTAGAGAAGGAAGAGAGGGAGGTGGACAACGGGGAAGGCGGCGGCGGCGGGACCGGCAGTGTTCAAGCGCAAGGGCACGAGGCTACCATACTGGGCACCATTTCCTTGTTTTGGGTTTTTTTTTGGGGGGGGGAGATTGGGGGGAGTCCCCTCAGCCGCCACCCGCTTCAACCACGGCTTCCAAGAGTTAGAGTCGCAAGGGCTTCTGGGTCAGGTAGTAGTGATGGAGGCGCGAATTCGCAGGCGCTTGGGGAAGACTGGGAATGCCGGAACTACAAGGCCCAGAGTCTCTTGCAGTACCTTAGCTAGCAAGCGCCTGCGCGTTGTGGCGCGCTCCCTCGATTATTGCTGAGTGGGTGCTGGGAAGTTGCTGACTCTTCACGTTGTGAACGAGTCGCGGATGGCTCAGTAGAGAAACCGGGATACGAGTTTATTCCCTTGGCCCGCCACCAGCTGCCGCCTTCTGGGGGGAAAAACTGGGCTACGGAGCTCGGCTAATGGAGAAGTCTCGCGCAGGGACTTGTTTATCTCCCGAGCTGTCATTCAGGTTGAAGCCCTACCCTTCATTCCTTCACTCGCTTCTATTGGACAGAATTCGCCCCGCCTGTTCTTCCCCGACCAATGAGGCGGCCCACTCTCCTAAATTAAAATACTGCCCTCTCAATCCTTTAGTTGGAAGGGCGGAGTTTTGCGCTGAATGTTGCGGGCAAAGGAGTCGGCTGGAGTGGCTGGTCCCCTCCTCGCTCCAATGCTTCGTGTTTCCCGCCCTTCCCCCGTCCTGGATACATTATTAATGACTCTGGTCGCGCGATTCCCACCGATGGCTGCTCGGCCTTGGCATAACCCTGGGCGAAAGAATAATGATCGCAATGAACAAGGCAGTTGATACATGCCATTAGATGGGTGGCATTGTTCTACAGGTAATGCGTATAAAACCCGTCACTTTCCGATGAAAATTTAGGGCACCTAATCTTATTTGAAAAGAATTGGAGATAAAAGTCTAACATCTTTAGGCTGTATATACCTACTTAAATGAAAAGCCCAGTGCTTCGAAACGGACTTGGAGAAATTATTTTACAAGTATCTCATTTACTATCACCAATTCCTGATGTACCCACAATACAATTCAAAAATGTATTTTGAAATATTCAAAATACAAATTTCAATAGTTCAAAAGTCAAAAATTCGCTTAATACGTGTTTCCACCTATTCTGACAGGCTTCTTGATTCTTCAATAAAAAGTACCTGGAAAGGGAGGGGAGCTTCAAATCTAGTTAGTTTACAGATTTAAAAAGGCTCAAAACTTCAAAATGCTCACCCACAGAATAGCCTTATATTTTATCCTTTGTGGTAAAATATTGAGGGCTGTGCCAACATTTTGACATGGAAATGTGCTTGTTTTTTTATTTTTAAAATGTTTTCTTTGCATTATGAACAAATATTGTAAGTGGTATCTAATCACAATGTCATTGTGGAGAAACTAGGAAGAAATATTAGGTATGTCCACTCCTTGGCTTACTTATAAAGTAAAAAGGCAGGATAAAATATTGACTAAATAAACATGTATACTCAAAAATGGGAAGGTGGGATTTATATATATCTATTTGGGAATTGAAATTCCACATGTCACATAGAAAGTAAATTCAGAAGGAACAAACTAGCCGTAATTTTCGCTGCTGTATATCTGGAAAATACCAGCTTCCATTGTGCTATTCTATAGGTGTCCTTTCTATTGGACGCACTGCTCAACAGAATACCTTACTTTCTTATCAGTTGTTTACCAAAAACCTTGAGCCTTTGACCATCAAACATCGACCTAGAATGAAGTATCCCTTTATTCAGAAGAAATCAACAAACTACTTTTTCCCCAATTACTTCTGCTGGTTGTTTGCCCCCCCTCCTCCCAATTCCCAATTCTTTAGTTACTCTTTGGAACACACACACACTCTCCTTTCTTGCACAGTTCTACCAACCCTCTTCTCTTTGATCTCCCTGCCTTGGCAAACAACTTGTTTCTGGATTTTTGTTTACTTTATTTGAGCCATTGATAGAGGCCCAATTGGATTCCTGCTTTAAATCCATTCCACTCTGGCCTGGTGAAGACTTGCCATGGGTCCCGAGTTACTAAATTTGCTGCTGCTTTAAATATAGAATTACATTGAAAGGCCAGTTTGATTATTTGATTTTTTTAATGTCATAAAGAAGATTAATGTATGTTAACACTTTTGTTTGCATAATCTCCTGTCCTTCAATTTAACAGCTACATTTTAATCTATTTTAATGTGAACCAAGCTGTGTGATCAATTTATTCTTATAAAACAAAATGGATTGTATAAATCATGGTTGTTAACCATGGGTAATCATGTCATGAATGTAAGAGCCATTAGTTATTGCCGATCCTTTAAAATTATTTTCTTGGTGCTGTTTTTATTTAAGTAAAACTTCATCATCCATATCTTTGTTTTTAGAAGTTAAAAAATCCTGAGAAAGGAAGAGCAAGGTTTCCATGCTAACTAGGAAAAGCATACTCATAGCTGCCAAGGAATGTGAAATAAGTTGAAAGTTATTAAAAAGTTTGGGGGTATAGATGATGGCAGAACCTGGAAAGGAGTGATTGGCTCATTTACTAACTAGTTACAACCTGAAAAAGAATCGATCACATGTCAACATCTTACACATTTGTTCTTTTTCAAATATTTAGGCATAGTTCCATTTATGTAAAATGAAAGTATATGTATAAGAATATACAAGCAAATAAGGGCAATCCTATAATTTGCAAAAGCAGAAAAGAATCTTTAAATTAAAAAAAAGCTACAGGAGAAAAGAAATGCTTAGAGGCCATTAGATGCAATTGGAATGGTGAGACACTATTAAACTAGTTGAGAAAAAGAAACAGTAACCTAGAAGATACAGCTCATCAACTCAAATGTACAATTTGTCAACCTTTGTTGAGGGCAGTACCACTTCTGTTTTTGCAACTGGGCCATGTTACTATCACTTTCTTTCAAATCCTAACACAGGCAACATCCACCTTCTGTACTTTACAATGCTGCCTGAAAGAAGCTAAGTTTATGTCTTACTCTATACATTGGAAGATAGCACAATGTTAATCTATGCAGAATGGAGTAAAATGTACTGAATGCAGCATAATCTCCAACTATCATATCATTTGTGTAATAAAACACTATGGTTTACTATTCGTGTATGCTTTAGATTTTTTTTCTGCCATGTTGTGATTGAAAGTGCTAGAGGGCTTTTTTGCACTATAACTTTAAAATGCTTGTCTCCCATGAATGAACTAAATAAAAATGAAGCCTGCTTAAGAAATCCCTTTCCCGGATTCAACCCATTCCTCTGCTTTAATGATGAGAATTGCCAGGTGTTGTATCCGGACTGCAGTTAACACAGCCCTTGCTTCTTTTCCACTAATTCTAATAAAGCAAATGTCGATTGCTTTTGTTTTTGTGGTCATGTCTTTTGAGGGCCAGTAGAAAAGTTTTAAAAAACCACTACTGCTTTATCATTCTTCCTGTCGCTTGTGTTAAAAGAGGAAACTTGGCAGAACTTTTGTAAATTTCACTTTTAAAAAACAGCTAAACCAGTTAAGGAAAAAAAAAAGCTATCCAGCATTGCCAGTGATAATGAAAACAAGGGTGTTTCTGGATATCCTAAGTTACCCACCCCTATATTAAAATTTACTTCAAAGTTGTAATATATATTGATTCTTAAAAAGAACATTTTATAATAATGACAGCATTAAACATTCCAGTCTGCTTCCAAGCTACAACTTATATGGAATAGAGTAACATAAAAAGGAAATACATATATATATATATCTTATTGAGAGTGAAATTATATATAAGACAATTTGCACTAAGAATTATGTGAATTTAACACATTTCTTTTGCAAGTTAGATTTTTCAACATTCCTGGGTATATTGGTTATAATCATAACTAATTGGTTAAGAATCATTTTTCTTGTTTATACTATATAGATTAGGAGTGTCAAACTCGTGTCACATGACATATCGGGATTTTTCCCCCCTCGCTAAACCGGGCATGGGCGTGGCCAGCACATGACGTATCTGGCCCATGGGCCATGGTTTGACAGCCCTGGTATAGATAGAAGTACTATATAGAAATAACATGCAGAAATTTTAATGAGTTATTTAGATGTAACTGACTGATTTATGGCTGGAATTCATCATCTGGAAGACTATATATAGCCTTTTATATATATCTCTATTGTTAATGTAAAAATATCCATATAATGGTAACTATCACTCAATATATTTTTTTCAAATAATACAAAAAAGAAAAAAGTCAACTGTTTTATATGTTCTGGTTGCACCATGAACATTAGTTTTATATTAAAATTTAGTTGAGAAGCACTATTTCTGATTCTTCCATTTCTAAATTAATTGATTTCTATAGAACAGTTTCCCTTTTTTAGTATACATATATATCAGAAGTGGTATGCAGCTTAAACTGGTAGTGGCTGCTGCTGGAGACCTCACCCACCTGCCCCAACATAATATGAGATCTGTGCATGTGCAGAATCTGGCACGTGCAAGCGCACTCACATTTGCAAATCGGTAGCGAAGTTAAGTAAATCCCACCACATATAAATATTCAGCATGACAAATAATAAAAGCCACTCAAAAGTCATTTTCCAGAGTGAGATTGGCAGCATATAAATTTAATAAATAAATAAATAAAACTAAGAGCAATGCAAAACAATAAAAAGGCCTATAAGTAAATCTACAGAAATGATTTTATAGTTAGGATAACACAAAAACAAATAAAGTTGGAAGGGATCTTGGAGGTCGTCTAGTCCAACCCTCTGCTCAAGCAGGAGACCCTATACTATTCCAGACAAGTGGCTGTCCAGTCTCTTCTAAAAGCCCTCCAGTAATGGAGCACCCACAAGGCAAGCTACTAGTTAATTGTTCTCAGTGTTAGGAAATTTCTCCTTAATTTTAGGTTGCTTCTCTCCTTCATTAATTTCCCTGTTTCCACTGTTTCTTGTTTTGCCTTCTGGTGCTTTTGAGAATACCCCCTCTTCTGGTTGCCTTATGGTGCTTTTGGGAATACACCCTCTTCCTTATGGTAGCCCTTCAAATATTGGAACATTGTTATGTCAGCACTAGTCCTTTTCACTAAATTAGACATACCCAATTCCTACAACTGATCTTCATGTTTTCACCTTCAGCCCAGTAATCATGTTTGTTGCTGTTTTCTGAACTCTATAGAGGCTCAGCATCTTTTTTTATAATATGGTGACCAAAACTGGAAGCAGTATTCTAAGAGTGGTCTTACTAAGGCTAAAGCAGTACTAATACCTCACATGATCTGAATTATCTGCTATAAAAGAATTATCTACTTAGCATTTATCAATACTAATTTAATCAACAAAGATACAGCATTTCATATTGGACCAAATTCAGATTTTCAATATATTCAAATGTTCACTTACCTCTAAGTCTCATACCTAGCTCTCAGTTTAATAAAATTCAGATAAATTACATACTGTAACTAAATGATTGGAAGATTAAACTTTACTAGGCAGGATTTTGTCTTATTTTACCATATTTTCAAGTATAGTTCAAAGTATAATTTACAAATGGGTCTAAGACTTGTAGTTTCAATAAGTACAATTCCAGGTTTAAACCTGGAATACTTCTGAGTACTTCCTTTTCTTATATTTAATGGAAAATAATTATAAATGAAAGTTATCAATTTCAAATACTACCCAATTATGCAAGCTAAATTTTCCAGATAATGGCAAATACCTGGCATGAGAAGTAATATTTCTAATTACTGTGTCCTATTACTTGCATGTAATTCCATGGTAATAAGATGCGGTTTAGTAAACACTACTGTCGTTACAATTACAGGACATGATGCAAATGGCGTAATAGGATTAAAACTGTTAACTTAGTCTGTACTTTCACCCTTACAAAAAAAAAATTCAATGAAAGCCTTAACCAATCAAAATCATGATTGATAACAGAGGGCAATATTTATGGGCACATCTGGTGATAAGCATATATGTGGAAAATTATGACGTAGGAATATATTATAAATGATAAGCAGTATGAATGAATAAAATGAACCAAATAAAGGTGTGTTCTGTGTTTGGGAACTTAAGAGAAGGCAAAGAATGTACTATAGCTTAATAAAGGTGGCCTAATATTGGCAAGTAGAATTAGTGAATCTCAGGATACTAAATATATATTACAAATGAAATAACTAAATTGTAAAACAATATGAAGTGGTGTTATCTAGATCAGTGGTCTCCAACCTTGGCAACTTTAAGACCTGTGGACTTCAACTCCCAGAGTTCCTCAGCCAGCTTTGCACTGACCACTGATCTAGATGATTGTAAGTACATATGAAAGTAGGAATCCATCGGTAAATGACACTTTCGTGTTACATTGTGTTTGTTTTTAAAGTTTTTATTTTTGATTTTTAAATATAAGCATTCCATCTTTCCTTAAAACAGTGTGTTGTCTGGGTACAAACATCTCTGTGCAATAACCATCAAAGTTTACAACATTATTTACATTCATATTAATTCTCTAATCTTAGAATGATAGTATATTAAACCGTTGAACATAGTGAACCTGTTTGCTGTTTTCCTCTTAATGTATCTTCTAATAAAAATATATTAATAACATTAAACAAATTAATCATCATACCAACAATTATCATATTGTTTATATCTCTATCAACATATTTTCTTCTCTTCTTTAATCTTTTTATTTCCAGCTTCCATTTTTATTCTCTAACCATTGATAAAATAATTCCCATATCATATATAGTATTCAGTTTGTTTTTTCTCCTTAATTGCCAGTGTTAATCTGTTCATTTCTGCACATTCTATTTTTTAAAAAAAATATATTAAATAGTTTTTCCCAATTTTTTAACAAAATTATCTTTGTAACATTTCCACATTCTAATATTTTCATAATCACCTTCTCATCAATAAGGATCTCTTCACTTCTCCAATGTTGTGCAAATACAATTCTAGCTGTGGTTAATATGTGAATAATTAAATAGGTGTTCTCTTTACTATACGTTTCAGGTAAAATCCCCAACCAAAATATTTCTGGTTTTAAATCAATGTGCTGTTTTATCATCTTTTCCAACCATGTATGTATTTTTGTCTAATATATTTTTGCTTCTACACAGGTCCACCACATATGATAATAAGACCCAGGTATCTGGTGGCACTTCCAACATTTAGCTGGCTTATCTTTAAACATCTTTCCCAACCTCACCAGTGCAGTGCCATCTATAAAACATCTTATACAGATTTTCTTTATATGCAATTGATATTGTTAATCATCCTACAGTTTCTATCCTACAGTTTCTCCCATTTGTCTAATTCTATTGTGTGCCCAAAATTTTTTGCCCATGTTATCTTCGTCTCCTTTATTTGTTTGTCTTCCAATTTTATGTTCAATAAGTAGCTATACAATTTCTTGTGGGAACCGGACAGTTACCCACACAAGGCTTTGGAACCCCAAGGAAGAAACCAAACTACAGGCTTGGGATCCTGAACCAAGAAACCCACATGTGGCTGCTAGTGCACAGCTATCAGGGTACCCTATGTGGTGATGGGGTTGCTGGTTCAAGTGCCTGAACTGGTAGTGACAATGTCACCATGGACCAATACAATATAATAGTAGAAATGATGTCTAAAACGAACAAGATGTAAAAATAATAGAATGCATGTGATATTACCATAGCAATGCCTTCAGCGCCCTATTTTTAGGGCTTTATACATCAGCGATGAAAAACCAACCCTACTTTTTTAGGGGGTTTGAAACATGCTCTTTCTAATGAGAATGATTTAACAGAGTTTCCAAAAGGTCTTTTTTTGTCAAAACAGGCTGAAAATACCCTATTTTTGATGTTTTTACAAAAATCATCAACTTTATATTCAACTTGTAAACTATTGGAAAGCAGTAGGAGATTGAAATTTTATATTCAAAAACTTTGCTAAGTTATTGCACATAAAGTTTCACGTTTATCATACCTTTCCTTCCAAAGATATAAAAAGCCAAACTTTTTTCTAGCCTCAATATTTTTTGCCAACTTTGCACCAAATTATCTAAATGGAGATTGCTCATGAGAATGTTTTTATTATTTTGTTTAACAGTGCACAAAACGTTGTACAAGATGGCCAAGTTTTGTTTCTCTCAACAAAATATTGCTGGAGATATTATGTCTCAAAGTTGCTGTAACCCAGTGGTGGGATTCAAATAATTTAACAACTAGTTCTCTGCCCTAATGACCAGCTGGATAGGCATGGCCGGGTGGTCATGTTACCCACCCAGTTACCCAGTGGTAACTGGGTGGGTGTGACCAACTCGACATCACTCACATCAAGGGGTGCTTCTTGCCTGGCCTCTCGTGACCGTGGGGATGCTGCAATAATAGTAAGTGCGAAAAACAGTCATAAGTCACTTTTTTCAGTGCCATTGTAACTTTGATCACTACATGAACTATTCTAAGTCAAGGATTACCTGTACAAAAATACAAAAAGTTTCTTTGCATGCAAAAAGCTGCCATAATACCAATCATTAGATTAAAAATACTTGCAAGCCAGAGTTGCAAATCAGGCATGGTGCCAGATCATCTTGAGAAATTAAAATAGTTACAATGCAATGATAACTATCAGCAGCCAACTCTTGCTCATAAAGTGAAACCCTTTAGCAGAGAGGTCATTTAAGCTCTCCAGAAAGAGCACACCCAGGAGAAGCAATCCTTCGATCAATTTGCACCACTTAAAAGATACTAGATGGTTTCACTCATATCACAAGATATCCTAAGGAAACCATCCAGATTTAAGGAAAGATCACATTCTTCCCCCCAGAAAGCCAGTAAAGTTGCACCCTACCTCTTGGAAGTACACTCCAAAAGGAAGTGCCAGGAACCAATAAAGCAGTGAAGGAAGACCCCCCCTTCCCAGATAGAAAAAGAAACCATGAGTCAGGAAAAATTCAAACACAATACAAATTATTAAATCAGTTTAAATCATTTTAAAACTAAAACACAAGCCTTGTTTGCCTCATTGTCAGAGCTCACACCCCAGGCAAGCTCAAGTGGAAACACTTGAGATAAGCCTAACTACAAGAAAACAATTAGCGCTAGAATGTAACAAAAAAGCAAATACGGAAGCTGTTGCTTCTTAAACCAATTACCAGAGCAAATAGACACAGTAACTAGCCAGATTTCTCAACCCAGTTTCTTTTTTCAGGAACAGAGATTAACCTTTTTCCTTCCAAACAAAGCTGAATAGGAAAATTATCCCATCAATAAACACAGGATTAAAGCACCAAGCACAGAATTAAACTTCACCAAAAACCAGTTTTAGACCAAAACTCAGAAAGGGTATGTAAACTCAGGTTTGAATGTCAATCATCCTGGTTCCTTGTGTTGGAAGAAATGTTCTTCTGGGTTCGGCTCCAAGTGGGGAAAAAGACACTGGAGACATGGAGGCTGATTGGAAAGATGGTTTAATGGTGGACAGGACCATAGGGCTTGAGCCCTGAACAGAAAAGGTGATCACATGCTTCAATGTTGGTGGAGAAAAAGAAAAAGGAGGCTAAGATGCTGAGTCCCTGGTTTTATGCCCTCTCTGGCCTTTGATCTTGAGCTTGTATTCTGATTGGTTGTCAGACTCCCATGGGGCCATGCAGGGGCAACTCTCTAGGCTGTGTTTTGAATCCAGGTTTGGTTGAGTTCTCAGATGCCATGTGGTGAGTTGGGTAAAGGGCCAATATTATCATGCCTTAATCCCATCCCCTGGAGCTGAAGGGGAGAACTCTTTATTATGTAAAGGCTTGGCCATGTTAATGGCCCATTGACAAAGTGGGTGGGGGCAGGCAGCTGCAGGGAGCTATTCTCTCTTTAAAACATGTTTCTTCCTTTTCACATCCAGGGAAATATAATATTCTGCCATTTCAATATTTTCTAGGATATTTCATTTTTGGGGGAGATTGCTGGGTGATAACTTTCCACACTTGTCATTAAAAGCTTCTTTCCGGCAGCTCTGCTTCGTTATTCAATTATTTCTCCAAAGTGCTGATCATTGCATCCCGGCTGGAAGAACTCCAACAGGGGAGTATTTCCTCCCAACAGCAGTGCAAAAACAATCCTTCCCTTTTAAGAAAGTCAAGCCCTAGCAAAGTACCAGCAAAGAAAAAAAAACTCCAGAGAAGCTCCAGAGATGACAGTAAGTCGAGGCCAGGGGTGGGTTTCAACCAGTTCACGGCGGTCCCCGCGAACCGGTTGGTCGGCGAACCCGGAAGTAAGTAACTTCCGGAAACGGCGAAGGGCCCGCCCGCCCGCCCGCGCTCCTTACCGGTCTTTGAAGGCTTCTGCGCTTCCACACAGGCACATGGCACATACAGCACCAGCGCGATTCTCCGTGAGCAGTTGGATGGCACATATAGCGCCTGTGCGAGTCTCCGCGAGCAGCTGGAGCATCGCGCAGGCGCTAAGACGCATGCGTAAACTGCGTGCGTGCACGAGGATGCCGCCGGCCCCGTTCCAACCGAACCGGTTGGAACAGGATTAGCAACCCACCCCTGGTCAAGGAATGTAATAAGGGTTAACACAAAATTTCATCGAAATCTGTGATAGTCGAGCGGGGCACTTTTCTGAAATCAGGCCATTTGACATGGAATGACCCTTATGATTGTTTCTATCAAAATTCTTGATGTTATTTCAATAGGGCATCTTGATTCTTTCACTATCTTTTCACTACTTTCACTTGTTGGAAGAAATGTCCTTCTGGGTTTAGTTCCAAATGGGAAAAAAATACTGGGAACATGAAGGCTGCTTGGAAAGATGGTTTAATGGTGGACAGGATCACATGGCTTGAGCTCCTGAACAAAAAAGGGGATCACATGCTTTAAGATGTTGGGTGAAGAAGAAAAGAGACTGAGGTGCTAAAGTTCCTGGCTTTTTGCCCTCTCTGGCCTTTGATCTTGATCTTGTATTCTGATTGGTTGTCAGACTCCCATGGGGCCATGCAGGGGCAGCTCTTTAGGCTGCGCTTTGAGTCCAAGTTACTGATTGATGTAATTTTCCCAAGTGCCTTGTGGTGAGTTTCTGTAGAAAGCGAATCCTACTTTTGTTATGTAGAGTAGACTAGCTCAGGCTTTTTAATGGCCCATTGACAAAGGTGGGGGCTATTAAGAATGAATCTATTTCCCGCTAAAAACTTGTTTCTCCATTTCTTATCCAGGGAAATATGATATTCTGCCTTTTCAATATTTTCCAGGATATTTCATTTTTCTAGGAGAGGGGTGGGTTTTTCAACTTTCTACACACTAGTGAAAAGATAATTAAAAAATGGCTCACTAGAATGGCATCTAAATAGCTTTCACTATTTTCCTCCTGTTGAGGGTGAGGATGGCATATTTATCCAGTCCAAACTCCATTGCAATATCTTCAATGTATATATAGACAGTGTTGAGCAGTGATTCTATTTCAGATGAATTTTTCCATACAACTTCAGATCTTCCCTGTAAAGGAAGTAAGATAGCCTGGCAAATGTTTCTGATGTTTCATGGCCGTGGCCTTATTTGTTCAGTATTGTTGACAAAGAACCAGGAAATGATAAATAGTAAGAACAATACAAACAGTAGCAGTGATAATGCATCTCCTTGAAAAATTCCTCTCGATATTAACCTCTCTTGGTCTATCACCATTGACCAGCAACTAGATGCTGTTTAATTGCATCAACTACATCAGTTAGCAATTTGAAATTTGAAAGTTGTTGGTAAGCAGGTAATTGGCCTATAGATGTCTAATGCTGGATCTTTTATTATCAGGTAAGTTTTGCCAGATGTTAACCAATATTTAATTTCACCTCCTTAATGATAATGATTATTAATTTATTACTATGGTTCATTGCATGGTCAGCCAGATGTTCAGGCTGGATTTGATATTTTTATCTACCTATGAAATCCTTCCCAAGGACATGGGATAGGCCGGTGATGGCGAACCTATGGCACACGCCACAGGTGGCACGTGGAGGCCTCTCTGCCAGCACACGAGCCATCACCCCAGCTGAGCTCTACTGTGCATGCACGTGCGCCTCTTGCCAGCCAGCTGATTTTTGGGTCTCTGTAGACTGTGTTATTTAATCAAAATGCAGTTAAAACACTATGCAAGAAATTGAGAATATACATCCAACAGGAACAGGAAGTGCCTCACAGGACCAGATAGAGGTAAATCCTAGAGAGGCAAGAAATGCATCACTGAACAATGGAGATGAATGCTAGAGAGGAATAAAACTGCATACAAGGCAGACATAACATCTGTGACAGTGTAGGCCTGCAGGGGGGATCATGCACACATAATATGGGTGTGGGCACACACACAGACACACGCTGTCATGCATGTACACGTGCTTTTGGCATGCGAGGACAAAAAATTTAGCCATCACTGGGATAGGCAGATGTTGATGTTTGATGGTGTTAAAGGTATCATTGCGGGATGTAAGATGTTTCAAGTAAAGGTGTGTTTTGCAACTGACTAGAACGTTTTCTCATTTTATATCATTTTGTTTGTTCCAGTGAAGATATCCCATTATGTTTTTAAGGGATTAAACTGTAATTGATTTTATAATTCTTGAAATAATTACATTATGAAAGTATATTCCTCTGCTTAATTTCATGAATTATTCCAATAAACTTTCAGTAATTTAATTAGGGTAGATTCCTCAGTTCTTATTTCTGGTTAAAAGTTTTTTCTTTATCTCCCCATTGTTTTAATAACATGAAAATGTTTAATAACATTTGTAGCATACAAACAAAAGTTAATTGTTAGATTTGTGGCTCTGTAGAGTATTTTCCCAGCATAGACTCACACATCTACTTTGTGGGAGGAGAGACAAAAGTCTCTGATAGTGGATTACTTGCAGTTAATTTTGACCAGAGATCTTTCTTACTCAATTATTTCACAATATTTTCAACATATTCTCATTATATAGCTTTACTATGGAAATTTTTAACAAGATTTTCTATTTTATAGACCTTTACTGTTCATATGAGTATACATATTTGGCAGTTTCATGTTCCATCTTGTGCTGCATAAGTGTGATTCTGTCTCATGGTACTGAAGAATTCCCCTGCCTAGAATGATACTTTACAAATTACGTATAGACTCAGTGATTGGATATTTATGACTAAGAAGACACAAACAATGCATTCAAGCTGGAATCTTAAATACACTTATTAAGAGATAAGCACCATTTCCAGCTATAGGACTGTTCTCCAAGAACATAAAATGTATTGCATAACCAAAGGATACACAGTGGAATTTTATGTGACTATTTAAAATCTTAGCAAGATTATAAACTACAGGACTATTTATTTACTGCCTAGTGGAATTGTAGTGGTTTTGATAGTACCATTGGTGTGATTGTCTAGTTAATCTGGTTAAAGAGGGAAGAATTCTTAAAGTCTTTTCAATTAAGCAGTTTACTTTGTATTATTACCTCATATTCCAGTGTCTTACAAAATATAAAACTAGTCACAATAAACATAAACTAACATCCTAAAAGCAGCAGTAAAAACTTTTTAATAAAAACCCTCAAAAGCAAAATTAACAGGAAATAAATATTTTGGTTTGAAAGGGAAAGAAGAAATTATTAAACCTTAAGCTTTTCTGTGCAGTCCTTTCAGCGACATACGCAGGCTGATTCAATGTTTCTTTACTCAGAAGTCTCTAGGAAGCTTTATACACAAATACACTCTTTCCCTCAGTTAGCACATTTCTCCTGCGCTCTTTATTATAAATAATTATTTCTCAAACACATACACGTCTTACTTTACTCATCCACCGTGACTGAATTTCAGGAACCCCCCAGCAACAATCGTGATTTGGGGAATTCTCAAAGTAAATCTCAAGCAGGGCCAAA
This sequence comes from Thamnophis sirtalis, assembly GCF_051295495.1. Classification (NCBI taxonomy): domain Eukaryota; kingdom Metazoa; phylum Chordata; class Lepidosauria; order Squamata; family Natricidae; genus Thamnophis; species Thamnophis sirtalis. The sequence continues at coordinate 105,179,655 of NW_028261386.1, read as the reverse complement.
GCTTATTTCAGATCTCTTGAGCATTATGTTACCCTTACACATGGATTCGCTGTTCTTTTTGTGCTGGCTTTTAAAAAAAAGAATAACATAACTACTCCCTGCCGATTATTTTCTCGCTTGTTTCAAGCTCTCGCATGTGCCAGCCGGGGCCATCTACAGCGCACCTCGGTGGAGACCGCACGAGTTGGAACAGCCAACAAGCTGGGACGAGCTCCTAGTGCTTGTCAGACAGTTCGAATGCCCTATCAGCGAAGGGAATGGGCGGGGCTAACGAGCGGAAATCCAATAGCAGCAGACCCCCTGTACCTGTGCGGTTATAAAAACTCTGCGTGGCTTCCCTCACTTCGCTTCCACAGTATGGCCGGCGACATTAGCTAGCGCTCGCTCAATGCTTTTCTCTGTAACGGGAACACACGGAATACAAGGAACCGAACCGCACCGCATCGCCTGCACGCTTGCCTGCTCCGCACTTCTTGCCTTCCATTTCCCTCCTTCCCCTACCCCAAAGGATCCTTAACAACCCGCCACCCTTTCTGCAACCGCTCGCTGGTATATATTTTATATATGAGCGCGCGCGCCCGCACACACACATGCATGTATTTCATCTTATAACTTAATATAAGATTACTGCCCCTTCCAAGATAAAACCTGCTTGGGACGGGCTCAGACCCCAAGAAGGCGCCGCGGCCCTGCCTAGAAGCAACAGTCCTATCAGCTGTAGCTGGTGTAGGTGAGGGCGGCGGCGACAGCAGCAGATTTTGGTCGGTGGGGGGTGGGTGTCGTTTTAATTTCTGTGGTTGGTTTTGCGGAGTTGTCTCACCATGATGGAGGAGAACGGTGCACACTTCTTCGAAGGGACTGAGAAGCTACTGGAGGTGTGGTTCGCCTGGCAACAGCCCTCGCCGCAGGAGCCGCACCAAAGTAATGGCTCCGGCGACCTCCGCACCATTCCCAGGTGAGTCAGGAGCCGGTGGGAAACGGGGAGGATGGAAGAACATGGAGGGGGTTAGCCGGGTGAGTGCGGGAATATGCCCGGCCGGTGGCGCGCATGCCCTGGTGAACAGCGGCCGTCACGCCGCACCGCTGGGCGGGAAGCGAGCTAAGCTAATGGCCGGGGAAGAGGGGCGGGCATGGCGGCTGCTCCATTCAGGACGGTGTTAAGCTGCGCGAGGCGAGGGAGGGTCGGGGTCCGCCTGCTCCGAAGGGAGGGGAGGGACTTTCACCGGGACGGCCTTGCTGGGGGTGGGGGGAGAACGCGAGCCGGCCCCTTCAAGTAACGGCCGCTAACGTTCCCCTGACGCATGCAGGCCCGGACTCCGCGTGCGGCGGCTGACGGCAGGCCTTTTAAGTTCCCCCCATAGGCCGGCGCTCTGAGGGAAACTTAAACAGAAGAGTAGTTCACGTCGAGAAGGGCGGAGTTGTGACCTTGCTAGGGCGGGATGTGACCTTTTCGTGGCTGTCCTTTTAAATTAAACCAGGCCTCGGAGATTGCCGGTCGTCGCCTCTCTTCACCCCCCTCCCTCCGGAATATATTCATTTGCAATGCACGGCGAGCTTTCACCTTATTTATTTGGCTTTGCGCTCCTTAACAACGGATTGTGAACATAAGTTCTTGTCTTAGGCAAAAGGGGGGTGTTTGATCCCGTGGGAAGGTCCGGGGGCCACCGGGATTCTCGCAGTGCTTCATACGAACCGAACGGGTAAACTGCTTGTTGGTATAAGAACTCGGCGAATCCTACCAAGTTGGCCATCACAAGTGGGCGGGCAGGGCATCCACGGACATCCCTGCACCAGCATGTTCTTGGGTGCTTGGCTTGCAGACTCGTAAAGAGACTGAGTGCTTTTTCTCTGAAATTGGCTCAAGCTTAGTTATCTGATTCTTGACCGCAACTCTTCTGCCAAAGTGTCGGAAGTAGAGAAAGAAGTTTCTACTGCTTTTTCTGGTCTCTTCCAAGTACAGTAAAATAACAACAACAACAACAACAACAACAATAATAATAATAATGGAAGCTGTTGAGGAAGCTGGCAAGGATATTTTTGTAGGATTTATGGTTTGTTTGTTTTGCGCCTTAAAGAGTTAGCAAGAGCATGACTGGCTGGGAGCGGGAGGTTTTATGTATGCATTTATTTGTCCTTCTGGAATTCAGGCAATGCAGTGGGATAGATAGAAGCCCCTCCTGTGTTTAACTCAATTTTCATCCTTTTTTTAAAAAAATAGGCTTCAATCTCAAACTCCAGATAAAAAAAGGCTGTCCTCAGTTAATGAGATCAAGCATTACTTTTTAGTGTTACTTTAAGAGGTTGGGTCTGGGACTGTCATCTAGTGGGCATTTCAGGAATGTGGAGGAGGCGCCAACTTCTCAATAGTCATGGGGGAAGGGTTGCATTCTGTACAGCCTTAAATGCACACTAATAGTACTAGTATTTTACTTGCACTGCACGTACAAAATAATAGTTTGAATTTGCTCCAGTAGAATTTAGGCATTTGAAAATAACAATGCCTAGTCTATATGTTTTTGAATGAGCTACATTTAGCAGAGAATAATTAAAGGTAAATGGAATAATGTACCCTTTCTGTGTATGTTTATTCTCATTCTCTAATAATTACTGCTAATGTGCTAAGAACGTCAAATAAATGATAGTTGGAATAGGAAGAAAATTGTAAAAATTGATATCTGTACTCAGCTTTATGTAACTTTATGCATTTGTAGTGAACTGCAGGAGTTACTCTGCCAATAAATTACCTTTGTGAAGTCTCTCTCAATAATTAGTGCACTTTAACTTCAGATTTTTTCTGAAAACAAAAAATGTCAATTTAGAAGGCCATGTCAAATCCTATTGGATAAGAGTTGCATTATGAATCAATTTGCCTACTGTGCAAAAATATAAACAGTAATTATTGGGTTCGTATATTTCTGACTTCAAATTACGTTATGCCTATATATACCAAATATGTAGTAGCATAATTTAGTTTTATATTGTTTGAATTAATCCATTACAGATTTAATGGTTTTGTAATATATTTCATGCAGATCCATTTTTAACTAAATTGGTTGTTTCACCTGATGAACAAACTGGCTTATGATTTGTACTGTTCATTTTGTAATGCCAAATCTATAAATAGCAAAATATAAGAAACTGAATAGTTACAAGTACCTAGACTGGATGTCTAATTATGTTTTATTCCCTTTCCTCACAATATTAATATCAAGCTTTCCCCTTGTCTAAATTTGTCCTTGAAATTGTTTGTTTATGTGGTAAGTTCGGGTAAGAAATTACTGATACATATCACCTATGATCTTGATCATACAGCATGGAATGTTAAATACCAGTGTGCCCATTCAATTGTTCTGGTAAATGTTTAATTATTAAGTTACTCTGAATTTATCCATTTATTTTTCTATGGATGGCAACTGTCTGTTTCTCTATAAACAATTATTCATGAAGTATGTCAATAGCTACTCTGATAGTTTCAATAATACCCCAAATACTACTACAGGAATTATTTAAATATATGATGCGTGATAGACCCAAATTACATAAAAGAAATTCTATAATGTAAAATACACTATAGCATATATCGTAAAAGTCTGAACTTGTGTTTAGACTACTGTCATCAATACATTAATTCTGTATACTAGTTTTTGACAGCATGAGTTTCCCTGGAATTTATTATATGCCGAAAGATACTGTACATAGAATTTGTTTGTCCAATCTGGAAATGGGCGAAGAAGATGCCTTAATAGCTTATTACAAATGTCTTAGTAAAAATTACAGTAAAGCAGAGCATGACCCTGTAATTCAGTACTCCCATCTTTATAAGGACAAAGCTTTCCACCATGTGGAATTTTGCAGTATTTATTCTCCAACACTGCTGACAGTAAGATATTAAACTCAGCTAGTGTGAAGGCCCTCTGAAACACATGTTGATCTATACATAATGTTAGCTTGAAATAAAATTTCCTTTGACCCAGCTAAGCTCTGATCATGTTAATAGATGGGTAATAAAATGTCTGCAAGCAAATAAGCGAGCTCAGAGATCACAAAGGACTCCATATGAAATGCCCTTTCTTTGAAAACATCCATTGCCTGATCTTTTCCCTAGACATCCACTCCTCTCTTGAACTAAGAAAAATGTATAAATCACACAAAATATGGCTAATATTCATAAATTGATTTACTACATTAAGTATTGTATTTGCTTCCAAATTTGGGTGGGCTTATAAAACTGAGGAAAGGAAAACATGACATCCAATAAATCAAAGTAAAACTAAGGTAAATATAAAATTGAGAATAACATTTTTGCTTTCACTATTCTCCTGAATCAAGGAGGGAGCCATTTTGATATCGGTTGGAGATTGTTCCACAGGACTGGCACTATTACTAAACAGCAACACCTTTGGTTTTAGTTCTCTTCTTTAAGGAGGGTGGAGAGTAAGAGCAGGTCTATTCAAGTTGGAGTAATCAGTCTTCTAGATACCGAAATGCCAAGCCATAAAATGATTTGCAGGTTAAAATCAACATTTTAAATCGCATCCAGAAATCAATTGGTAGCCGCCCCAAAGTTCATAGCACTTGGCATGCTGAAATTATCCTGAAACGTTTCTGATATGAAATACATCAAAATAAAAATGTTCTATGTACTCCAGTCCTGAATTACTCAATCCTTTTTTAAGACAGGCTGCAACCATAAAATAGTTTCCACATAAGAATAACAAACACCCTCTCATACTATTATGAACAGATGTCCTAACTTTCAGAAATGGATGATAGATATATCCAATCTTGGTTAGATATAATATATACATTTTTCCATATATTTTAGAGTTAGAGAATCTATGGCTCTCCGGGATGGCAAGTGATGAATACTGTTGGACTTGGCAGCAGTGAAATGGCTATCATTTCATATTTCTGGGCAGTTTGATACTAATCCAGGAGTTTCCACACAATACATTGTCCTCCTTTTTTAAAGACCCTGGTATGGATTATAAATTGCCTAGTCTGAGATATTAGATGTTATCCCTATCTCTATTGTTTCCTGAGCAAACTTAAGGAGCATGATATCTTCTTGTTTTGCAAGCTTCAACTGCTGAAGCAAGAATGTGCTTCAGCAGTCAGTTTTGAAAACACACAGCTCTTCTGTAAGATTGTAGTGACTGAAGCTATTGAGTCAGCCAAAATTATGTAGACCTTTAAACAGTACTGTAGCTCCTGCCAAGAAAATATAGATAGGGCTGCCATTTCCTATGAGTTGGTCATTATTTAAAGGAGGACCATAAGGGTGTGCAAAACATTTCATGCATAGACCAAATCCAAATAATGAAAGTATTCTGTAATTTAGTTCAGCCAAACTATGCCCCATCTGAAAGAGTCAGATGAACATTAAGACACAATGTATTTGTTTGGCATATTAAACAAAGTACATTTTCTAGTTTGTGCACACCTCTAGAAGAGTAGGGTGAGCCAGTTTAATACAAGAGGGAAATATACAGGCCTGTGCAACAATATATGGTCTTTGGTATAAGAGAACTCTTGTTTTCCTGTGTACAACCACCAGGAAGTATACGGTTTAATCCTATAAAATCAATCAAAGGATTAGTATTCTATCTGACAACTTAGTTTATCCTCAGTTCTATCTTAAGATAATGACAGAAGTATTTGGCTTGCTGTGAAGTGAACAGGCTTGGCATATGTGCATGGAATGGTTGTTGGGGATTTGAAAGTATTCACGAGAATTATATAAGGGTTTTTTCACCTAATTCTAAGGAAATAAGAATTATTCCAGAGTGTATTTTTTATTTATATCCCTTTATTAATTTTATAAATAACTCAAGGCATCACGTTATTTTTATAAATAATTCAAGGGGTACCTAATACCCTTTCTCTTCCTATTTCCCCCACAACAACAATCCTATTAGGTGGGTTGGCAAAGAAAGAGTGACTGATCCAGATAGTTTGAACAATATGATCTACCTATTGCAATGTCACAATATACTTGAACAAATATTCAAATTTCAAGAGTGTAATATGTGATTAACTGAATACTGTAATGTCTTTATATTTTATAGTCTATATAATATCTATTTAAGTTTTACATTTAAATAAACTACACATTTTTCTCCTTTGTAGTCATGAACTATGGTGGTGACATCAAACTCTATAACGTAGTTTAGATTTACTATGAGTGCCTAAAGCTTTGACACTTGTTTACTAGTATCAGAGGGTATTGGACAGGGTCAAAACTAGACATTAAATTTGGTTTATAGGAAATATGCAGTATTTCAGCATGCCAATTTCAGGAGAATAAAATTATTTCCAAGAAGTAATATAAATTGCCAAGAATCCATAAGAAATTCAAGTAAGTTTACAAATTCAAATAGTAATTTCTGACTTCCCACCATGTTGTCATTGCTTTTATGTCATTCTTAAACATAAGTTTTTAAATAAGTAAAATAATGAGAAAGATAATTATATTATTTCAGCTAAACTATAGATATTGTACAATAGTTTGCACATTATGTTAAGTTTCCTTTTTTGATATTGAAATGTAGATTGACATTTTGTGATAGTACAAAGTGCTATCTTATTTAAAAAATGATGAAATTCACCCAATTCCTTTATTGTATTCCTTTTGGCAGGTTTGAGTGGGACAAACTTCTGGAGAATGTGCATTGTTTGATCATAAGTGTGACAAAAACTGACAAGCAGGAAGCTTATGTACTCAGGTAAGTAAATAAAATTCCTGTACACGATGCATGGTCTTGTTTTTAATGTATTACAGTTTTACATAAATATTAATTTACTTGCTACAAAAGTATAAAGTGATGTGCAATGTACAAGTAGTCCTCAATTTAACAACTGGTGGAAATGGATATAGGTTATTGGACTAGGGAAATATAGCCTAAGTACTTTACCTAGATTTTTGTACAACTTCTAGTAACATTTAACACTGAATTTATCTCAACTTTTTTGATTGTAATGTGTCTTGGGGATCCCCAATCCTTACGCTCAGAAAATGTCAGAAAATATGGTGCTGGGGAACTACTAACCAGTGTATAATGTCCCACAGCTTTTCATTTTGTCCCACAAAATCTACCTGATAATTGAGATAGGTGGGACTCATGGAGATTTAAAGTAGGACTCTTGACTTTATCATCCATTTCTAAGGAGTAATACTGTTAAATCCTGAATGAGTTCAGTAGTGATCTACATGAACAATTCAATGAGCTTAAATATAAAGTGTGTTGATTATTGGATTTAATTCTTCAGTCCTTGAGGACTGAGGTTCAACCTGTTCTGGAGACGTTTGGTGACAGTGAAAGTTCTGTGCTAGTTAGCAGTATATTTTAAGGAATTTGCACTGAGTTTTCAAATTCTATATAGCTTAGGACTGGACTATTTCAGAAATTGTTTTTTTGTTAAAAAAATAGCAATTAAACTTGTCTGACAAGTAAGAGCTAGAGAATATGCCCTTTTGAAACTATTCCACTATTGGAGGCTTACTTATTTGGCAGAAAGAAAGGTGATTCTCTGCATAGCTCCCAGACTATAGTAAAACCTCATTTTTACAGATTCCCAAACAGTATAAACATATTCCTCAATGTACAACCATAATTTTTCAAAATTATTTTTGAAAATGGGATTGGGAATGAATTTTCAATATCAAACTGTAATAGAAACAAATGTCTTAATCTTGAAACATTAATCTTAATTTTAAAATGAATATTTAATACTGATTGATTTAAATATTAATTTGATAAATTAATATTTTAATAAAGCTTTGACATAGAAAACTATTAAAATAATGTTGAAAGTGTTTTTTGACTGTGCCAATGCAGTTTGAAAAAAATGATCATTAAGTATTTGTCCACAAGTTATAAATGGGGTGCTTTTAGGAACCCTCCCCTCCAATTGTGAAAAGTATTTACCGTACTGCATATAATATAATGACTAGTTAAGGAAGCACTTTTTTTCCTGAACTCTGACCTATATTATAATGGAGTCTATGCAATGATTCTATCTACAAGATAGGATTACTTCATATAACATGGAAGGGAACATTTTCTATTGCAAATGTCTATGGAGATTCTCAATCATCCAAGTCATGGTTATTCCATATGCGCTTTTCAAAAGGCAACTGGACTTTTTTGGGTTTTTTTCCTTGAAAACATTTTGCTTCTCATCCAAGGACCGTTTCAGTTCTCTTCAAGGAGCTTTAAGATCTATAGGAAGTGCCACCTTAGGGAAATTTCAAATTGAAGAACAAGTTAGGAGTACTGCTTTCCCATATTTCACATTCATTTTTCCTCTATGTTTATGTCTCTCTTTAAAATTTTATTTTGGTTAACATGATAAAGTGCTTTGTCCACAATACCTGTTATTACAGAAGTATGTTTCAAAATCAGCCATATCTATGAAAGGATGTCCTTGAATTTATTGTGTTATAACCTGCTGTTCCTCCAAAAAGTTCAAGGTGGATTACATGGGGTTTTCCTTAATGTTATCTCAGTAACTATTATCAAATAGATTCAGTTGAATTAATTAATAGCCTAAGAGTTCCATGGTTAAATAAGGATTCAAACTTGGTTTAATACTGTAACCATTAATCACAATTCTGATTCTAATATTTACTCCAATACCTGTATTTTGAAATCTCTTTTAATACACTGTGACATATTTCCTTACCTCAGAATTAAATAAGACTTAACCTGTCTAATCAGAGTTGCCCAATTGGGTGTGGAAGGGTCAAAAGGGACAAATGATGAAAGCAGCATCACTGCAGCATAATGCAAGTTGGACTTTTTAAATGTGTTGCATGCATTTTGCATATCTAAAAGTAGGCAGTTTATATCAGAACAACACTGGGCTACTTTTGTTATTTTGATGAAAGCATCAAAGCCTGCAAGGAACTTCTTACTCTAGAAAAAAAGGAAAGGAGTCATGTTGCACCCTTTATACAAAGAGTTCTATTATTAGATTTAAATCAAATCTACTTGATTTAAAGCCCAGTATATGAGATGAGCCTTTTCATACCTACAGAATTCTTAAAGGAACAGAGATCTGTATTAACTAAGCCAAGTTTTTTGTGTCTCTAATTCCTAAGCACTTAGACGTTTTAAGGGACTTCTATCAAATAGATTTGGAATTTAAAAAATCTGTACATATATGAAATATATTAATTATATCTTTGTATTTTTCAGTGAGAGTAGCATGTTTGTCTCCAAGAGACGTTTCATTTTGAAGACATGTGGTACCACCCTCTTACTGCAGGCACTGGTTCCCCTATTAGAGCTTGCTAGAGAGTACTGTGGGTTTGACTCAATTCAGGTAAGAAAACAAAATTCTGAGAGATCTTTGGAGTTAACTATCAATTATATATTAAATAGTATATTGACTTATTTCTTGGTATATATTTATTAAATATATCAGTAGTAAATGCTGAGCATCTAATAGTAATTTATTATTGTACAATATTGCACAAGAAATGTTTTTCAAATTAATTACCCTAATATTTCTGGGATTTTCATATCTCACTCATATGAGATGGTCTTTCTTGCACTATATATTATCTTGCCTCAACTCTTGTAGTGCTCTGCCACTCATGAATGGTCATCTTAAGGTTGCTGAGTTTATGCAGAAAGAGTTTTTACACTTAAACACTTTTCAGTGAAGTATCAGTGCTTCTGGAATCTTGGATTGGCGAGAGTCTCAACACAAAGCCCGCAAAGATAGCTGCTTTTAGGATGACATACAGTACAAAACCATTGATTATTATTGTTAATAATTTTATTGGTGACAAATGACCAATTTGCCCAATATTTTTTTTGAAAGTTTTAAAAGTTATTTTACCCCACATCTGACTTATAAAATGCATCCCTCCACAGTATGGCTTTTGACTAATATGGCTATCAAAAGTTCTCTGAGATAGCTCATCTTCATAAAAATGGAATGGATAGATTCAGATTTTTTTGTTTGACTTAAGTTGGGGGCAGCAGGAGTAAAAAATAACATTTTCTTTAAAATTTTGAATAAAAATGCCATACCTGTAAGACATAAGATATCAACTTCTAAGTGGCAGCACAGACTTAATCAGATAATCCATATTCATAGTAAAGATGAAATAAGGATCCTGCCTCAAACAGGCTGGCTTTAAATGATGCCAGCTTAAGGTGGGGGATATTCAACTGATGCTATTGGAGGCTTCAGTATGAGGTTTGCAAAATGGTCAGGAGAAGGAAAGATCTAAGAGCACTTCCTTAAGCTAATTGGCATATATTTTATTAAAGTTCTTGATTCTCCTTTTCTATATTCCTGCTGAAACTGCATGCAAATGCTTGTAAGAACATTTTTCATATCCAACTGTATCCTTATGTACTTCCTGACTAAAAAAAATCCACTTGAAAAAATGCCAATTATATGTGTATGTGTGTTTGTGTGTGTGTGTGTGTATGTATATGTACAGCTGTGTGAAAAAGTCCAGCATGCTTTCAGTTTTAAGCTGTATTTACATGTTTAATCAACTTTTCATTCATAGAAACCACTCAGAATTAGTACTTTGATGAAAATTTCTGTGGTCAGATTGAGATGCATAATTTTTATTAAATATAACCAAAGTCTTTTTAAGGTTTTGAGTGAGTTTATGTGCTAAATTAAACACAACTTCAATTTTTGATAATGTTAGGATCGAAAGTAGCCAATCAGCAGCGAGTTTGGCTGACCAATCAAAATGCAGAGAGGCTAAATCTATGAACCAATCAATGTTGTCATACTCTCTGACTATAAATAGGCATGAAAAGCATCGAGAAATTTAATTTAACTCTGGCTGCAGGCAAGGATGAAGGTCTTTGTTTTCACCAGTACTGAGCAGCGGCATCGCATCATTATGCTTCATGAAGAGGGTTACTCCTGTACAGAAATAGCCAAGAGAGTGAAATACCATCGCACTACAGTGAGCAGAGTGGTTGAAAAATATCAAATAACTGGTTCAGTTGATGGGAGGCTCCGCTCTGGAAGACCAAGAAAGTCAACAAAACAGCAAGATCGGGCTCTGCAACGCATTTCGATGGCTGACAGGAAGTTCACCTCACCTCAGATTACAAGAATTTGGGGTAAAACATATGATGTAAAAGTGTACACAAACACAGTGCATTGCAGACTGCTTGCCAGAGGGCTCAAAGGCTGCAGGGCTCGAAGTAAACCTTTGCTCACAGATGCTCACGACTCTTGTCGACGTACATGGGTCAAGAAGTATGCCAAGTGGACCAACGAACAGTGGGCCAAGATCATCTTCAGTGACGAGAGCAATTTCTACTTGACTGGGAATCAGTGCAATGAGTATGTCAGAAGATTTCCAGCTGAAGAATTTAGGCCATACTGCCTGAATCTATCTGAGAAGCATCCATTGCACCTGATGATTTGGGGCTGTATCACTGCTTCTGTTATTGGTCCAATACAAATCGTGCAGGGAATCATGAATTCCAAGCAATATGTTGAAGTCCTGGAAAAGACCTTCAGCTCAGTAACTTATAGGGAAGGACTTTTACTTCCAGGATGACAACACTCCTTGTCATCGAGCCAAGTCCATCCAGCAGTGGATGAAGAAGCATGGTGTTCGACTCCTGGTTTGGCCAGCTCAGAGCCCGGATTTGAACCCAATTGAGAACTTGTGGGCCAAGATTGGTTACGAAATAAGCAAGAAGCATCCAAAGACCAAGCAGGAGCTGATTGACTCCATTATTGCAGCCTGGAACCATATTGACACCAAAGATCACATGCAAAGGCTTATACAGTCTATGCTGAAGCAATGCCACCTGGTGATAAGCAATAAGGGCTGGCCAATTTCATATTAGTAACCATGTTTGGTTACTTAAACAATCCTTTTCAGGGCCACAAACAATAAAAATATTAACAAAACACTAGCATCGGCCTTAGTAATTGCAACACATATGCCACTGGGTATGCATCAGTTAATCTGTTTTCATAGTCATTGTAAGCATATATTGTACGCATGCAAGAAAATTCACAACTCCATCCAAAATCAATGGCCTATCCAAAAAATGTCGTAAACCTTAAAGCGTGCAGGACTTTTTCACGTGTGTGTGTGCATACTGTATATTCTTAAATATCAGTTCGGTTCTTCATTATACAAATATAATGCAGCAATCATTTTGAAGTTTTATAATAACAAAATAGATTATCCTGATTTGAAGAAAGAAAATATAAAGACTTGCTATTTCAGAGTTATTTACCGTTCAAGTATGTATATCCATCCCAGTCCTCTACCTTCTCTGGTTTTAAGTCAATATAAACCATGCTGCTGTGCCAAGCAGAGCTTGTGTTTTTGTCTCTTTAGCGTCTTCATTTGCCATAACAGGAATATTGGGGATGGGGAATAGTATGTGAGGTAATTTTCAGGTAATTTTAATGCATAAATTCGTTAAAAAATAAAAATAGTATATAATTGAAAAATTTGGTCCAGATGAAAATAAATGTTATTCCAAAGATGCCACTTTTTAATATTTATACTCCCCCTTGGAATTTTTTATGTAGCAAATTACATTGTTTATGAATTTCCAAGCGATTACTGCATTAATTTATTTAAGTATAGATGCATGTCTGTATATGCATACAGTGGTAAAACCTTACACAGTAGATAATTTCTTTTTATACAAGGATGAAATTGAGGAAAACCTATTTATTTTATTTTAACTCTTGGTTCCTCAGAGCTTCTTCTATTCACGTAAAAATTTCATGAAGCCTTCCCACCAAGAGTACCCACATAGGAATTTCCAGGAAGAAGTAGAGTTCCTTAATGAAATATTTCCAAGTAAGCAAATATATTAATATCTCTTCAATATTATCTCTTCAATAAGTATAAATGCACTGTTATCTCTTCAATTTACAATATTGTAAGTAAAATCTGGCAATTCAGAATGTTTATGCATAGGAGACTGTTCAAATTAGTCATGATTTCAAGGCTAAACTGACTGAAAGATATAATAAAAATAATAAAGCAGAAGATTGCTCTGTCAACAGTATTTTATTTTATTTAACTTTTTCAAAACAATTATCCATGAAGATTTTTATATGTGCGACATTGATGCAGTGTTTACTATCTGTTTATGATACTAAGAATGAAAGTGCTATTTGTAACTAAAGCCTAATTTAATACACCGTCAGACCTTGATATGTAATAGATTTATATGCTAACATTTATGGAGCATACACTTTGTTGAAATACTGTAGATTCTTCTACTTAGTATAGAAAATAGTTGTGCAGTTAAAAAAATAGAGGTGCATTATTTGATTCTGAAGCGGCAAAAGGTGCTTTGGATCCAACATGAGCATGCTGTGTACCTGTTGGTTTCTTAAAGAAGCTGTTTACTTAAGGAAAGATATAATTTCTTTAAGGAACCATTGAGAGGCTGAGTAAATATACCCACACCAGACCCAAAGTACATTTTCTGCTTTGGAAGAAAATATTGTACACCTGTAAAAAGAAACTATGGGCTACTTTCTATAATATAATAACTACAGTAAATTACTTTCATACCAATAAATATGGAATGGCTATATTTTTTTTCTTCACAATATACTTTTCTTTTTCTTCCTAGTGTTTCTCCCAATTGCAGGTCCACTTCTTTTCTCTTCTCTTTCTTATCAATCAAATGTCAATCTACTGTTTACAAGAGGAAATAACTGACCAGCTTGTAACCCATCCTGACAAGATGGCTGAGAGAAAATGATTAGCCCAAAGTTAGCCACCCAGCTTTCATGCCTAAAGCAGGACTAGAACTCACAAATCCCCTTGTTTCTAGCCCTAGTCTTAACCACTATATACTGCAGTAGTAAATAAATAGGAAAAAATATTGACAAAAAAGATGTAATAGTAAATATATAAAGCCAGAAAACAATTCATTAAAAGCATTTATTGGTACAATGTTCCATGATTTCTTTATGAGTTACAGAATGCTATATAGATCTGTATGTTCATATAGTCAGATTTAATTCAGGAATATAAGGGAAAGAGTTCTTTTTATAAGACCATTTTTCACTTTATCTGCCACAGATGGAGCAGCATACTGCATGGGCCGTATGAATTCTGACTGCTGGTAAGTTTGCTTCTATCAGTGTAACATTTGGAACAGTATAAATCTATTATACCAGTTTAGAATATTTTTTTCTGAAATGCATTTTTTAAAACAGGTACTTGTATACTCTGGATGTCCCAGAGAGTCGAGTAATCAATCAGCCAGATCAAACATTGGAAATTCTGATGAGCGAGCTTGATCCAGCAGTTATGGACCAGTTCTACATGAAAGATGGTGTTACTGCAAATGATGTCACTCGTGTAAGTCTTGAATTATGCACACACATATATATAATTTGTTTTCTATTTACATACAATATGTGCTTAATGAACAGCGTACTGTCGGGATCAATAAAATTTACTTCTCTTTCAATTAATTTAATAGTCAAAAATTTGTATTGTTTCTGTGAATCCGTTCCCCTCCTAGGGATCTGTTTCAGAACCACAATCTCTTTTCCTTTATATTGTAATGGGTCATCTCTTACCCTTCTCAATATTTCATCTCTTATTGATTTTTTCACAAATCTCACATGTATCTCCCTAGGGACATAGGCATAGCTCAAATGGATTCTAAATATTTCATCACCACCACCACCACCCCACCTCTTGTTTCCCTATCTCTAGGGCACAACAACTCTATAATCTATTCCAGAAGATCATCTTTATCTTCATATATGTTCTGAAATCTTAAAAAGTGTGCTACTTTTTCCATTTCTAAAACTATTGACTGTATCTTCCGTATTGTATCAGTCTTTGGTTTATTCTTCCATTTTTTGTTCTGCTTCTGATTTTGTCCTCTATTTTCTGTATTCTTTGTTCATTTTTTGTTTGTTTTCAGGAGTTTCTAACAAGTCCTATATATAGGTTCAAGAAGATCTTGAGGTGGATTCCTTTCTAATCTAATCTTTGTATACCATATATTTTTTAGTAATGACTTTTTTGACATGTTTATTGTTTTATATTTTATTGTGGTATACCATCCATGTCACTTCTTGTGAGATGGTTAGCCATAGAAATTTGATAAACAAATTTCTTTGGAAAGTTGATAATATAGTCCTTGAATTACAACCATTTGTTTAGTGACCATTTGAAGTTCAACAGCACTGACAAGTGATTTTTGACCATTTTTCATATTTATGACCGTGGCAGCATCTCCATGGTCACATGATCAAAACTAGAATGCTTGGCAACTGGTCCACATTTATGATGTTGACAGTGTCCCAGAGTTATGTAATTAACCTTTTGCGACCTTCTGACAAGCAGTCAATGGGGAAGCCAGTTTCACTTAATAACCTTATTGCTAACTTAACAACTGCAGTGATTCATTTAATGACTGCAGCAAGAAAGATCATAGCAGTAGAAATTTTGGACTCATTTGTGGTTGTAAGTCGAGAACTACCTGTACCATCTGCCTTTCGGCTCCATAAAGATAGAGTTACATAGTCCAAATTTGAATATATTCCAAATTATGGTTTTTTTTAGCATGCTAAAATATTTTCTTGACTATAATTCATGGACTAAAACATAAGGTTTTTTGTGAGAGGAGGGTAACTTCAAGTCAATGTTGACTCCTGGCAATTGCCTAGACATTTTGGGGGGTAAAATTTCTGAAGGTGTTTTTCATTCCTTCTCTTTCTATGAAAGACTGCCTGTCGTAGTCACCCAGCTGGCTTTGTGTCAAAAGTGGGACTATAATTTCCAGACTACCAGTTTTTACTCTGATCCTTTAATCATTACACCAAACTATTCTGTAAGTTATAGTTTAACCTAAAACAAATAAATCAGTTGAATTAAAGCAGTGAATGACTCCAATCTTCTAATTAAGTAGTGCTCTTATTTCAGCTTTACACTATCAAAACTGGTATTTTTTAAGCATTAGTTTCTAGTTCAGTTTGATTTTTAAAAAATCTTCTGGTAAAATACAGAAGCAGCATTAAATTATCAATACAAGAATTCTAACTATTCTAAAGCTGTGGGGCAATTAAAGCCTTCATGTCAGATGCACTTTTAGTTTACTATTGTTTTGCTTTGACAAGAGTTACATGTATACATATAGAAAAGACCTTGGTTGGGATTTTATTACATATTTAACAACTACATTTACTTTTTCTTATGCTTTTTTCTCTTTCACTTCACTGCCATATTCATTTTATATAAACATGGTTTATGCAATTCAAAATTAACAAAATACCTAAAAGGGAAAACAGTGTTCAATACTTAACTCAGAATATTAGCTGGAACAATGTTTAATGTTTCCTTAAATATTTAATAATGAAATACCTGTAATAAAAGCAAAGAGCAATGATAAAACCAAATATTTTTTTAAAAAACGAGCAAAAGATGGTAAAACTGAGCAATAATTAAAAAAGGGCACACTATTCAGAAGGGGCTTCAATCACCTTAATAAAGAGCCAGATCTTCAGGACTGTGAAAGAACAATATGTGTCTCAGATGGGACCTCATTATCTTGAGAGAATAAAATTTTAGTAATTTGGATGAAAAATAACTGTGGTAGACATAACATGAATGTTCTGAAATATTCATCAGTATGAATCTTCTTTATTTTATAGGTGAGTGGAATTCGTGACCTGATACCAGGTTCTGTCATTGATGCTACAATGTTCAATCCTTGTGGGTATTCAATGAATGGGATGAAAACAGATGTGAGTTTGATATATTTTTTCTAAATTCCATTGAGTATTTGCAGAAGCAATGTAACTACATTAAAATACTAACATAGGTTATTTATTTTGCTCCTCTCCAGGGAACTTACTGGACTATTCACATCACTCCAGAACCAGAGTTCTCATATGTTAGTTTTGAAACAAACATAAGTCAGACATCCTACGATGACCTAATTAGGAAGGTCATAGACATTTTTAAGCCAGGAAAATTTGTGACAACTCTCTTTGTTAATCAGGTAAATATATTTTATTTTGGGAACATTGGATTGCTCTTTTTGATATGTTTTTTAAAAACTCTTAAGTTACATAATTGAATAATTATGTTTAGTTTGGGAGTAGAAATCATAACCAGTCCCTATCCATACAGAAGTAAGCAAATAACTTAATCTGTAATAGTTAATGGGAATCACCCATCCTCCAGTTGACTAACATCTTTATCAATTAAGGGAAAATAGTTGAATTTCATTATAACAGACTTACTTGGCATACGTTTCTATTGCTATAGCCACCTCATTTAATGCAATCCTTATAAATTTATATATGGTAAATGTTATGCAACCACTAGTAATTCTGAGATATAAATTTGAGGCATATGCATTCTCAATTATTACATATCTTTAAGATAGATGATTTATGGTAATAGAGCTGCTCTATGGGATAGTACCTACAGTTGTTTCCACCATAACCAGTTTCTCGGAAATCAACATTAGCTGCATAATCACTGTATTCTGATGTAAAATTTACTATTTTGAAGTTACTTAATGTAATTTTCTGATTTTGAATAATTCTTGTAAAACCATAAGTTGCTGATCTTCTTTATGCAATTGATTTGTGAAAGGGATCGTCTCAATTTTACATATCCAGAAGATTGCTGCAAATAAATTTAATAAGTAGTCAAGTGCATATATCTTTATATTCTTCTTGTTTATTAATGTGGTTGATCTGTATTTCTTATTCATATTTTCTAACAGATATATAATTTGTGGTTTTGGGAAGCCAGGAGACCTGCTCAATTCTTACTGAGTTCTTAATAGTGTTAATCTCTCAGATACATTATTTTATACTGGTTTTCCTGGTTTCTATAATTCCTGAGTTTAATTGTTAAATCTATGTTAATTTCATTTTTAAATTATCCTTTTCATCTGTCACCATTGTGGAAATAACATATACTTTCAAACTGGTTTTATTTGCTACTCTATTTTTTGTTCTACATAATATTATCAATCTCAACATTATTTGTGAAACTTTTCTTAACTTATTCCCACACATTTATTCTCTTGTTTTCTTTCAAATAATTATACCTACCAACTGTGGTTCTTGTCACTCAGCTCTCAAACTGAGATCTTATATAGAATTTCTTATAAAGAAATTTCTACACATTGTAATATTCCAAAGCTGATTTTAAATGTTTGATTAGTTTTCTCTTAAGATTTTAGTATCTTTCCTTTCTTTTAGAGCTCAAAATGTCGCACCGTGTTTTCTTCAGCCCAGAAGATTGAAGGTTTTAAGCGTCTTGATCGCCAGATTGCCCAGTTTAATGACTACAACTTCGTTTTTACCAGTTTTGCCAAGAATAAGCAGCAAAGTTGATTAGGAGGAATGAAGAAGAAAAAACGCAAAAATATACCCAATAGAGATGGTGGTGGTTGCTTTCTAGTAAATGATACAAGGGGCCATATTTTTCATATCCACCTTGTAGTTGCAGAAAGCCCTAGATGTAATCATAGTATAATTTTCAATTGTATGCATTATTATAACAGAGTTTTAGATATATTGCATGAACACTCTCTTCTGTGTTTAGATATTCTATTTCACTTTTGCCGTGAAACTGAAGCGCATGTAGAAACATTTTACTGTATGAGACTCTACAGCATTTATAAAAACGATTCAAATAGGTTTACATGCAACATAGTTTTTCTCCAAGTATCACCAAAAATTCCCCACAGACAAGGATTTCGTCCTCATTAGAATTTCCCCTAGATTTACTTAACTAAAAGACTTAGCTGCTAATTTTTTTTCATTTGTATGCTGTAACAAATTTTAAAACAATTATTGAATGTGTGGTTTCTAATTGGCACGTTTTTACAACTGAATGACAGATTAAAACTCATAGTTTAAGATGTTGAAACTGATACTGGTAGAACAAAACTGGTTATTCTTAATGGGATATTTTCACTTTAAAAATATCAAACAATTTTTATCACATTGGATCTGCATACAATTCTACAATGAATTGAAGTGGCAATTTGCTGTGGTTAGCACATTACCTTTTCACCTATGGGTGAAAATATATTTGTTTTTTGTCAACATGTTACTTTTGACAGTTGTGTAATTTTTGGCAAACCCATTCTTGCTCCATGTCCTTTGTTTAAAGGCAACCCATAGCAATTGGTGGCAGTCGTTGGACATCTGTTTTAAGTATATAAACAAAAATTTGACAATTAAGGTCACAGTTGATTACAGGCTTTTCACAGAGTTCAGTTGCAGTTTTGGCATCTAGGAACTTAATCGGTTAGGAGATTGGTGCGCTTCATGGTAATTTTAACAGAGAAATTTGGTAGAAAACGGTAAAATGGTGATTTCAAATTACTGCACAAAATAGCTGCCATTTCTTACTGTGAAATATGCTGGCTCAAATATTAACTTTATACTAATTCAAACACAGGCCCTTCCACTCTGTAATGTCCTGTGACAACAATGCATGTGATGTTTAAGCTAAATTTAGCAATATTGTGAATTCATCTGTGTTTCTTCCTAATTAATATGCAGTTCTTTTTTACATGGTGTAGAAGGCATTGGGTGATTTCACTGCAGTAAGCAAATATGAGGAGCCTAAATACAGTCATGTAAAACATTTATATGTAGTACATTAGTAACAAAATAGACATGGATATTGCTTCATGGATATTAAACGCAAGTTCCTGAGAGAGCATGTTCAGTCACCTGAAATGCTGTGGGAATATCAGCTGTTGAGACCAGCAAATCTTATAGATGTGTCATTCTAATCCTTGGCTATGTTTTTGATTATGAGTGTTTTCTTCCTTTTGTATTCATAAAGGAAACATTTTTAGTGTTTCTATGTTACTTGCTTGGAAATCAAGCAATTGGAACATTTTTTTCCTACCAAAATCAATAAATGTTGTTTCTGTGTAGCACCTAGCAGTTTATGGTGCTTTTGCTTTTTAAGGGCCAATTTTTCAAATGTTTTTATAAAGAGTACTCCAAGTCAATAGCACTCTTTGACTTGAGATCTGTTCGACTACA
The DNA here is from genome assembly GCF_051295495.1 of Thamnophis sirtalis. NCBI lineage: Eukaryota > Metazoa > Chordata > Lepidosauria > Squamata > Natricidae > Thamnophis > Thamnophis sirtalis. The sequence continues at coordinate 105,159,618 of NW_028261386.1, read as the reverse complement.
GATTCCTTGAAGTAATGCTGGAAATGCAAAACTTATACATAAGCCTTGGATAGAAATAAAGCAGTTCAATGGATCTTCATGAATTAGTAGGCTGAACAAAATGGGAGGGGGATATGTTTGGTGTTTAAAATTATCTCTGGTGTTAGACATGGAACATTAAAATGTACAAAGATATATCTGTACCAGAAATCATAATGCTTCAATAAAAGTTTGCTTTCTAAGCTGTCACAAATAGTAAAAATGCTCTACCCTGACTTAGATAATTCTGCTTTGTGTTTCTAACAACAAAGCCTTGATACTAATTAACAGATGTTACCTGTATTTTCTCAATAGACCCTTTGTGCTACTGAATGCCAGGGAGATTCAAGAAGATTAAATCTACTGGAAATGATATTCTTGTTAATCAAACTAGAACTCTGTTTCTATTCAATGATAAAGCATGATGATTAAGAATGAAAGCTGATATTAAAGATCTTTAAAAGTCTCTCAAATTGTAATACTGTATAATCAATGTTAGAATGTTGTAAAACTTCATGAGATTTTTATTCCCCTCTTTAATTTTAAACACTGGTTTATTGTTCAGAGATGAAAATTCCTAAAATCTTCAAAGCTGAATTTATAGATATGCCATATCTTGGAGAGGGAACAAAGTCTTACGTGTTCTACTGCTTATTTTTTACTTACTATAACATTTTAACTTGGATTAGTCTACATTCGACTGTGTAGCTCTTGGCTTTGTGCCCTTATGTATGAATTTCTGTTTACAAATCTTACAGACTATTCCAATCAGAACTGTGTGGTATGCTCAGGTTTGCAGTTGGCTTTTACAATATTATAACTTCAAAATCCATAAATTTTCATGTAATTGTATTCCATCTGAAGTCAGTAATTAGGACTTCAAGAGTGGGTTGTTGTTGTTTTTAAAAAAGAGCAAAGCAGCACATCAAGTAGGAAGCAAAACTCAATGAGACAGACCAAAGTTGGTGAAGGTATTCCCCAAATAAATTCACCATTGACCCACCACTCCCATTCATCTCAAGGCACATGTTTCTACCCATTCATGAGCTGTGAGGCATACCAGATGGGGAAAGAGATGTGAGATTTATAGGGGTGGCAAAAGAATGAATGACTCTAAGCATGATTTAAAAAATGCAGTATTGCAAAAAGCATTGCTTTCTTAAAGATAGTATACATTGGTAGGTCCCTATTTTTAGATCTTTCCACCATATGTTAATGGAACCATATATAATTGACGGATTATTTGTCGTCTGAACTAAATTTCTTGGATAACTGAGAAAAATGTCGCTAAGAGCCTCTTGAAGTGTGGTCCTGTGATTCGGGGGGGAACTGACCATTGAAACTTCAGAATCAGATTGTAAACCCTGTTTTCCAGATAGATTGTAACTTTGGTCATTAAGTGACAGCTATAAATCAAGGACCACCTTCAAGTCAACATGATGGCTGATGTATCTACAAATCTGACCTCAAAACCAAGAATTTTTTTCTTTAAATGACAATTTGCAATGCTTATACAGAATCATGTTCATCTATTAGGCCATATATAAAAAACTTAGATATGATAAGACAGACTAAACAAAAACATATATGATAAACTGGATGCAAAACTTAAAGACCAAATAAAACAACAGGAAGAATTGTGGAACAAATCAATATTATTTACACACACTCTTTTAGAGAAAACAGATATAAAATGTTTTACAGATGATACTCAACCCTGTCAATAATTGTTAATAGACAATTCCTATATGGTAGTAATATATGCCAGAACTATCATGCAACAGAAGGAACACCCAAAAGTATTGGAAATTGGAAAAAAAAAACATATACTGCACAATTCAGAGAATCTTAAGGAACAAATTGGAAGTTAAATCAATTTTTTCCTGAGTTAAGTATAAGTTCACAACATAATAAAAAGATTTTACTACTTTTTCAACTGTTTCCACCCTTTTTTCATTACTGGCACATAATTTTTACATGTTCCGATGAATCATTTCAGTTACTGCAGCCTTCCATCCTGAATAAAATGAGGGCCCAGATTGTTGAGGACAATATGCTGACTGCAGACCACTTAGTGTAAAGCACTATAAAGTGGCATATGAATCTTAAGTGGTATTGCTATTGTTCATAATCAGTTTGTGTGATATTGCATGAGCTGAGTATACTAAACTAAACTGAGTATACTATACTGAGTATACATACTATTTCTTCTGCCTCTGCACAATCTGCAATTTGAATCATTTGGTCATCTTTTTCAATTCTAGCCTTGGCTGCATTGGTTCAAATAATTTGCTTTTGCACAGCCAAAATCAAGCTTCCAGTTTCTCTTTTTAATGTTCCAATTATAAGCCATTGCTAGGTTTTATCTTTATCCACTTTCCCCTTGATCTTTTGTAGAAATAGACCATGTAATGCTTTTCCTTCCCTGCATTTTCTTGTTTGTATTACATTATTTTGATATTTATGTTTTATTTCCTGCACATTCAATAAGTTTCAATTTTTAATTTACATTGGTGCTTGTTATTGATTTTTACATAATCAGCCAATCCATGCTTTTTTTTCTTGGACAGTTTGACCTGAAGTAAACCTCTGCCTCCATTTCTGCAGGGCAGGTATAATCCATATCATAGTGGATATGTAACACATGGTTAATACTCATTAGCTATTTCCAACCGAATTGTCCAGCTGTGTTTCCAGTTAATAATTCCAGCAATGATTATAGCACAAGTATGGTCCAGGCTTACAGCCATACTGTTTTTACCATTCTATTTTAATTTATTTTTAAATATATATTTTAAAAATACCGGTAAATATAAAAAATGATAAAGCCGATCACTTTGTCGTAGAAAGTGTCAGCTATGCAACTGCAATAGTACTTCTCATCCCTAGTTAGTGATGCTAATGGGTAGATATTCTCCACCCTAATACGTTTACAGCAAATTTCTTACAACAAATCACTGTTAAAGCAGATAAAACTGATTTATAAAGTGGTTTTGCATAAATAAAATAGGACCATAATGCTGAACCTACGGTGGGCATGCAAGCCTTCACCCCAGCTTAGCTCCACGCATGCGTGTGCACCTCCTGCTGGCCAGCTGATTTTTGGGTCTGCTGTGCATGTGTAGTGAGACGCACTTGCATTCACAGGGGGGAGGAGGAGCATGGTGCCCCCTCCCGCGGTCCATTTTTGGTCCCAAAGAGGCTGCAGGGGGACCTACTAGGCCCAAAATGGTGTGGAGTGGTGTCCCACACACATTGCACTATGGGTGCAGGCACACTCGTGTGCACTGTCACACGACAAAAAGGTTAGCCATCACTGTGATAGGATGTGGGAACAAAAAAAATATAAATCACAGGACAAAGTTAGAGGGAAGTATTTTTTTTGAAACCCTCAACCACCATTCTCTAAAAATTAAAATCTGGGAGGATGCTTGTGATTGATGGATTAAGTGCCACAAAATATCGCTGACTCAATGACCATCGAAAGTGATGTTCTCCATCATCTGTCTTTAGCCTAATCCTTCAGCTATTCATTAGTACTGTAACTGAGTCCATACACCTTGCTGCTTGGTCGTCTTTTTCTTCTTCCCTCCACCTTTCCCAGCAACATCGTCTTCCCCAGAGAGCTGACTCTTAACACGATGTGTCCATAACTAGGATAATTTAAGCCTAATTCATTTCCATTTTCGGGGGGAAAATTCTGGGCTAAGAGACGCTTCTACCCAATGGTAAAAGAGGGAAAAGCCATATTGGCAGGTGAACTCGAGTGCTTCGGGCTACTCTACGCACTAGGCACTTACACCACTACCACCCCCGGCGAACTGATCCACTGTTTCCCCAATATAGACTAAGTCGTGAAGAAGCCGTGTTTAAAAACCAGGCTGCTGAGTTCGAGGTTCGCGCCACGACCCACAACACAAAACTAGCCCTTCCGCCCGCCTGGCGGCGCTTTTGCAGCAGAAGACGCGAGAGGTTTCAGCTGAGATGGCGGCGGCGTTGTCACGTGAAGCCGGCGGAGGCCCTGGTAGCATGGAGGCGGCGGATGGGACACAGCAAGAGGAAGAGGTCGAGGTGGGTTTGCGGAGGGGAAGAGCCCAGGGGGATGCGATCGTTGCAAGATGCCTCTCAACGGCAACCGTCGGGGAAGGAACTTTCTCTCGTTCGGGATTGCCGAGTCTTGACGATGTAGCGGGGGATTTCGCTGCCTGCGGATTGCTCTCCAGCCGGTGTATCAACAGGGGAGACTATTTGTAGCTCAGGGTTGAAATGAGGGGTCCTTGATGCTCGCTGAGCTCGCTGATTTCCTTGCAGACGTTTCATTACTTGAACTAGGTAACAACATCAATGCTACGATGTTACCTGGTTTGGGTAATGAAAAGTCTGCAAAGAAGCACAGAGCACAGCAAGGACCTTTCGCTTTTGAATGTGTTATGCGCATTCATTAATGGCACACAACTCCTGCAGCAGAATGAGAGCGCCCGTCAGCCTGTTTATAGGCTGACTTGCTTTTAGGAAGGGAAGAATCCCGCCTCAGCGTAAGCTCCACTTCACCCATAAGGAGGCGCTGAGGCTCTTAGTACTGCTGCCTATCGTCCTTGTTTTGAGCCGTCTCGGGCAGTTGAAGAACTCCAGCTTTTCCCAACTTGAAGTCCTCCAGATGTTCTAGACGTCGGTTCCCATAAGCCTTAACCAACATTGCTGGCTGGGCCTTGAAAACGCGACATCTGTTTAGACAACAGCTGCTTGATTCGATGTGCGATGTGAATTCTTTTCTACAGCTTGGGAGGAATCTGGATCTGATGAGATCTAGCCCTTTTCCCTTTGGGGAAAAAAAGGGGGGGAACACTACTTAAGATATAAATATCATTTAATGTGCATTTTATTTCATTACATGGGGAAAAACTGAAGGAGAGAATAGTATGTATGCTAACTTGGGCTCCTGGAGGAAAGAGGTTATATAAAGTTATTGATTGTGTACTGTCAAGTTCTTTTTGGCTCCTAATAACCATATAGAAAGGAACATGGTGGCTCAGTGGCTAAGACGCTGAGCTTGTCGATCAGAAAGTTTGGCGGTTCAAATCCCTAGCGCCGGATAACGGAGTGAGTTCCCGTTACTTGTCCCAGCTCCTACCAACCTAGCAGTTCGAAAGCATGTAAAAATGCAAGTAGAAAAATAGGAACCACCTTTGGTGGGAAGGTAATAGCGTTCCGTGCGCCTTCAGTGTTTAGTCATGCCGGCCACATGACCACGGAGATGTCTTTGGACAGCGCTGACTCTTCGGCTTTGAAACGGAGATGAAGACCGCCCCCTAGAGTCGGGAACAACTAGCACATATGTACGAGGGGAACCATTACCTTTACCTTTTAACCATATAGATCAGGGGTCCCCAACCCCTGGGCCATGGCCCACTACCAGATTGTGGTCTATTCGAAACTGGGCTGTGCAAGAAGTGGGCTGGTGTGCACGTGGATCTCTACTTGTGCGGGTAGTAGGCCAGAATGCACGTGCACTTCCATTCATGCAAACCTGGTCCACCACTCGCTTGGCCCGATCCTGCCCTCCCGAGCCAAGTCAGCAACACAGCTTACTTGGTGGCATACATTACTTTCTACGTTGTTGTTTTTTTTCCAACAACAACCCTTTGGAATAGATCTGGAAGAGAGAGAGCAACTATCTACCAGTGTCCTTTACAGTGTCCAAGAAGAAAACAGAACCTGGATTCTCTGGTGCTAATTCCCATACCATATTAGCTCATTTGGTTATTTGGTGACGAGGGCAAACCAATATCAGAGGATGACAGAAATAACTTCTACAGTATTTTACATTTGGGTGAAATGGTAGCGAAAACATTAGATGGCTGCTTTTTCATAGTGTCAGAATCATGCTTAAACACCCATATTCCAACAATGTCTGTGACAATAATGTATATTTGCAAATGGGTATATATGCCAGGCTAAAAGATTGAGCTGTTAAATACACTATTTACAATGTTTTGTAATTTTCCCTCTAGGAACAATTAGTTGTGGTAGAATTGTCTGGAATAATCGATTCAGACTTTCTGGAAAAATGTGATAATAAATGCAAGATTTTGGTGAGTGTTTTTAACATAATACAAATTAATGTATCTTTTTATTAAAAAGTACAGTTGTGATTCTATTCAAAATCTTTTAAAATGGCAGGAGTTAAGCTACTATATTTGTTTCTTGCTTAATAGAATGGGCACAAGCATGATCTTTTACTCAGCCTTTTTTGCTGCTTACAACAAACATTCATTGCAACAGAACACATGCTTCCATTCCTTACAACAGACCACATCTTAAAATCTGTCCATACATTTTCCTGTGCTTAATCAACATTCTACTGAGTACACAAATTCATGTTCTTAATTTAGATTTTCCCATTACCACTTGTAGTTATTTTCATGCTATTTTCCTTATCAAACAGAGCTAGCTTGGTCTTAGATACATTGATTTCCAGATCCATGTTCCTTATTACAAGTTATCTAATTGTGCTGCAAAACATTTTGGCTGTCAGCCAACAAATCAGAATAATTTGTATACAAAAGTATATATACAATATGTTCACCAACCAACATATGTCTATTATTACCACAAGTATTAAACATTTATCCATATTGCACAACCAAGGGAACAGCATGTATCTTGGCCCTACTCTCTGTTTTATGATTTACTAAGGATTTCCTTTATTCTTATGGATGCTTTACTTGTATATGCCATTGTTATTGCATTTGGCAACCAACCTGCTAAAGCATTCTATAATTGAAACCTGTTTGTCATTGTTTTTCTATATTAAAATATAAAGCAGTTTTTTGCTTTGTAGATTTCTTGGTGCCTTACAAAAGAACAAAATGCTTTGCTATGCTCACTTCCTATTTGTTAAACTCAAATTTAGCTTATTGTCATCCCAGTTTGGTTATAAATACTAAAGACACAACCAGCAGCCCATTTTATCCAAGCTTGTTCATTCTAAAAAGCATATTCAGGGCACTGATGAATTCTCATGATGTCTGGATATTCCTGCTCATTACAAATGGCAGGAATAAATGTCTGTCCATCCACAAAACATTTTGTAATGGCATGTCATTTTTATCAGTTTTAGAGATATCACCTGGCTTAGATCATGCTTTGAATTCACTGACTTCCTTTCTCCCAAATGTGCTTCTTTCTTTATGATTTTAGGGAATTGACACAGAGAGACCTATTTTGCAAATAGACAGATATATCTTTGCTGGAGAATATGAAGGTAAGAAAAGTAATGAATAAGTTATTTTATAAGGCATGATGTAAAGGAACATGAACCTTAAGAACCATCTTCCTTTCTTTTTGTCTTTCTTTGTAATTTTTTTCTATAGAAACAGAGGAAATCTTCCTCAGCTAGTCAATAAACGGATCAAAAATTAACTTATAGTTTCAAATCAGTAATTGTCTCAATTATGTAAAAAATCCTGATTGGGTGACCAAATTTTAAAATAAATCAAGGAAAAGCATGCAATTCTGTGAATAGTGAGTTAAGCTTAATACTAGCCACATTTATAATTAGCGCTTAATATGTGCTCCACATAGGAGACTATTGGAGCCAAAATTGGGACATTACCTATTGGGGCAACAACTGGAAGATACGTAAGCCTCCTATCTAATACCAAACTTATTTCTGTTCAGACTTAGAAGTAGAATCTGTCTCTCATGTGCTATTAAAATGTCCAGGATTAAAGTCAACTTTCTGAGTGGGAGATGAGCATCTTCACCTCTATGCCAGCACACCACTTAGATATTGTACTATATACAAGTCTTTTATCGTGTTTGATCTTGGGCTGTAAATAAAATTTGAATTTATGCATGCAATCTTCTAATTCTTGCATAGAGTCAAATAGATATTACTCTTTAAAATAAGTTCATATTTTCCCTTAGCAATTTGTTTACTCTCATCCTCAGATACCCTTGGAACGTGTGTAGTGTTTGAGGAAAACCACGATCATGGTAAGCAGTACTTTGTATTTTAGTTTTTCAGAATCTCAACTTTTTTTAAAAAAATGAGAAATATTCTGCTTTTTTTCTTGATTGTAGATGTGGAAGGCGACCAAAAGTTGCAACTAAAATATAAATGCCACACAATGAAGAAACTAAAGATGACGCGGACACTTCTGATTGAGAAAAAGGAAGGGGAAGAGAACATAGGTGATTTTCAAATTCTAGAAATTCATCCTCTTTTTCTAAAACTTCATTCCCCCCCCCTCTGTCTAAAAAAACACTTTAAGTATATTCATAAGATACACTATAATATCATGTATTGCTTTTTTGCTCTTTTCTGTCCAGGTTTCATATACTCTAATTGGATTCACAGATAGTTTAAATATTATATTGCAGAGTACATTGTTATAAACCATAGCAACATAACAATATTGCTTGTGTAACATTGTAAGCAAAACTAAATTACTGTTTTGTAAAACAGTCACAGACTGCTCTACATTGCTGTTTTCATGGCTTGTAAATGCATGCTTTCTCTGCACCACTCCAACATCAGATAACTTTAATTGAGCTTTGATAAAATTGTAGCTCAGCAACTCTTTCTGTTATCCTAATGCGATCTTAACCAGTCCATCATAATATCCTGAACTGTAAAATGTTCAGGATTGTTTTATGTTCCCACTCCTTGATTGATAGAATCAATTTGAGAAAAAACAGAGTTAGTGTATGTTCTGTTTGACGTCAGAATAATAACCTTGCATGTCTGGGAAGGGCTAGAGCCCCATCTACCTTCATTTATCCATTTTAACGTTACTTGTCAGATCTATTGCAGATTAACCCAAATCTGCTGTTATTGGAGTTCAAATCTTGGTTATCCATCATAAGAAGGATTTGTTACTGAAGATGAATGTGATACAAATATTTCCATTTAATGTTGTATTTCACTTAGATTTAGAATCCTTAAATTTGGAAGTAGTGTTTTTTCTCACATTTTGTTGTAGTAGCTCATAGCAGTCATGCAATATGCATTTTTGTAATTCAGTACTATCTCAACATGAATGTTTTTAATCACAAGTAGCAGCCAAATAATCTTTGAATTTTGCTGTTCAGCAGTCTCAATATGAGGGTCATTTACAGAGTGGTATCATTGCTGGGGAAACCAGAAAAGAGGGGATAAGGGAAGAGGAGAATAAGATATGAATAAGGAATGAGACAAAATCTTCAATAAAATGACGTTTGCTTATTTATTTTCTTCTTACTAACTCCTTCCTATCTCTTTCCCCTTGTTTTAATTTGGCAGGGGGCGGCATAGAATGGCTAGATCTTAAGGACAAAGACTTCTCATACAGCAGACCAAACATGATTTGCAATTTCTTATATGAAAAAGATGATGAAACAGCTGAATCCCAGGATAAGCTGGCAGAAGAATCTGAAGAAGAAGCCAGTGACCAAGGAAACATGGATTGGGATTTGGAACCCGGGATTACAGCTGACATTGCAAAGGATGATGCTGAACCTCTTTTGGATACACCAGATCCCATCACAGAGAATCCTTCCATAGAGAACACTCAGAACATGGCTTCAGAAGAGCCTCCACATTGATATAAGTTGTTTGATCGAGCAGCAGTCCCTTTATAGGATAAACTGACTGATACCTGATATGTACATTAGAAAGACTCTGAATTCGTATGCAAATTATTTTGTGAAGGTTTTGTTAGTATCACATTCCTTTGGTGATATTGATCTAATACATTTCCTAAGTTCTCTGTACCTCTTTGTTAAAAGGAATTGGAAAGTGGAAAGAGAGGCTTCTGTTGAACTTGGAAGCCCTTATTTTGATTACAGATTCCCTTCTCTTGCCTTCTCCCAGTTAGTTCCTTTGCTTACTATCTTGTCTGGTGAAGAATTCTGAAGAGCTCAAGTTTGTTTTCTATTTTGTGATTTTGATATAATAAAAGATGCAACTCTAATAAGGACTTGGATTTTTCTTTTTGACCAATATAGCTGCATTTGCTTTTTATAATGTAAAATCATGTATCACAATTTACAAACTATGGTTTAAAATAATCTATATATTTTCAAGCAGCAACCTCCTTGCACATATATACGAACAGGAGCACAATGAATCGTTAACCCCTTCTGAAACTTAAGTGAAACACCACGAATAGGATGTTACCCAAATAAAATTTGACCTAAAAGCGGGAGATAACACAGTACAAATCATGAATTCCTTGACTCTTAATTTCTGGCTTCTAACGTAAGATTCAAATTGTGTATACAGGTACTCAACTTATGACCACAATTGAGCCCAAAATTTATGTTGCTAAGTGAAACATTCATCAAGTGAGTTCTACCCCATTTTACTACCTTTCTTGCCCCAATAGTTAAGTGAAGCACTGCAGTTGTGAATTTAGTAACACGGCCGTTAAGTGAATCTGATTTCCCCATTCACTTTACTTGTCAGACGGCTGCAAAAGGGTTCCGGGACACTGCAACCGTCATAAATACAAACCAGTTGTCAAATATCTGAATTTGATCGTGTGACTATAGGCATGCTGCAAGGTTGTAAGTGTGAAAAATGTTCATATGTCCTGTTTTTCAGTGCTCGGATTGAACTGTCATTCAATGAACTGGTAAGTCAAGGGCTGCCTGAAGTATATAATATAATAATTATAATTATAATAATTTATACCTGGTGATGCGTGAATTGAAGATAAGCAGCAAGAAAAAATCACAAAGTACCGGGACCTGCAAATTGAAGTTGAGCGACTGTGGAAAAAGAAATGGAGTGTTGTCCCAATTGTAATTGGAGCCCTTGGAGCAATACCTAAACGGCTAACTTGCTATTTGGAAATTCTAAATTTATCAGACTTAAACATTCTGACTCTACAAAAAACCACCCTACTTGGAACAGCTTCTGTCTTCCGACGTTACCTTAACAATTCCTAGGAAGTATTGAAAAGGCAGAATATTTCTCTGGATGTGAAAAGAGAGAAACATGTTTTAAAAGACAGAATAGTTGCCTGTAGCTTCCTGGCCATCCCCACTGTTAATGGGCCATTAAGACGGCCAGGCCAGTCCACTTTACATAATAAAGACTTCACCAGCAGCTACAGGAAGGCATGATAATATTGGAATTTTACTCAACTGACCACATGGCATATGAGAACTCAACCATACCTGGATTCAAAACACAGCCTAGAGAGTAGCCCCCTGCATGGCCCCATGGGAGTCTAACAACCAATCAGAATACATTTCTTACACAGGAACAGGAAACAGAGAGGTGGGACTGAACAGGTTATAAAAAGCCTAGCAAGCCCCTCCTTCAGCCGTTCTCTTCTTCTCCACCAACATTGAAGCATGTGATCACCTTTTCTGTTCAGGGCTCAAGCCATGTGGCCCTGTCCACCAATAAACCATCTTTCCAAGCAGCCTCCATGTCTCCAGTGTCTTTTTCCCCACTTGGAGCTGAACACAGAAGGACATTTCTTTCATCATATGCACACACACATACATATATAAAATTATTATTATGTGGTTAATCTAAGTATATAACGCATGGAAACTGACCAAGGAGAGATTTAATCTAGAAATAAGGAGGAACTTTCTGACATTGAGAACAATCAACCAATGGAACAGCTTCCCTTAGGAAATTGTGGGAGCTGCATCACTTGAGACTTTCAAGAAGAGATTGGATTGCCATTTGTCAGAAATGGTGTAGGGTCTTCTGCTTAAGTGGGGCGGGTTGGATTAGAGGACCTACAAGGTCCTTTCCAACTCTGTTAATCTGTTAATATAACATATCCAAGAACACCGCTTGTTGGGGACTCTTTATTTTCTATCTCTACTTTCCAACTCTGTTAATCTGTTAATGTAACATGTCCAAGAACACCGCTTGTTGGGGACTCTTTATTTTCTATCTCTACTTTCCAACTCTGTTAATCTGTTAATGTAACATGTCCAAGAACACCGCTTGTTGGGGACTCTTTATTTCTATCTCTACTTTCCAACTCTGTTAATCTGTTAATGTAACATGTCCAAGAACACCGCTTGTAGGGGACTCTTTATTTTCTATCTCTATGTTCCAGCCACTGCGGATATGATGTCACAACGTGATTTAAAAAAAAAACAACTTTCCGGTGGCCTCAGTTTGTCTGGTCCACGTGGGTGCTGCTAGCTATCCTGTACCGGGAAGATGGAGCCTTTAGACCGTGTGGTGTAAGTACCGGGTTTTCAGCACTGATCCGTTTTGAGTCCTTCTTTTTTTCCTTTAGGGTTATTAAATGAAAAGCATTTCTGGGTTCGTAAGGGCGGGGGGGGAAGCATTTGTGTAATTTGGAAATGATATGCGCAGGCTTTTATCAAGTTGGTGCGAAAAAAAGAAAAAGCCGGTTTTAGGCTTGCGGTTAAGCTTGGCATGAGATTTCACGGGTTCCTCCCGAACTCCCGCCGCTTATCTTCGGTTGGTAGAAATCTGCTTATAGCAAGCCTAAATATAGCGGTCTTAAACGACCAGCCAGCGATCAGTTTCCCCCGACTTGGTGTGAGGTCTACAACTCTGCCGGTGTTCACTTCGCTAATAATAGGCTTTGCGGGAAAATCACTAAATATCTTGAAACGGGGGAGGGGGGATCATTTTACTATATAATAAGAGGAAACATTGAATTTCTTGGTGGGATCCAGCTAAACTGCAGGGTTGTTGTTTTTTTATTAAGGAATGTTTCTTAATTTTAAGACTTTCGGGATCAGGTGTGTGTTTTCTCTTGAGACGTTGCAGTTACATGTCAAATGAAGTGAAATGAATGAATGCTTATTTGATAGGTACTACTACCAGTGGTGCATGTATGTATGCCTCTCCATGTTTTGGAATATGTGCTAATTTTACAGCAGACAGATATGAAATACAGTAGTTACAATCTGACAATTCTTTATTGGCCAAGTGTGATTGGACACACAATCTGACAAGTTTGTAAGTTCCTTTTGTTTCCTGCTTTGTTTCAAACCCTCTGGCTTTGTGATGTTTTGGTTTCGTGCTGGTGTTTGGATGGTTACAAATTTGGGTTCTATTTTATTCACTGGTATATCAAATAAAGTTAGTAATATTCTTGGAGAGAGTGGTGGTAGTTCTGATGGAAAATTATTTTTTCAACTTGCAAAAGAGGAATCCTGAAGCAGATGATGTATAGTTGTACTGGTTTCCCTGAGTGAAATGAAGTGAGGAATGAAGAGATGATGTGGGTGTGTAGTACCTATGGCAAGAGGTCATACTACCACAAACCAAGATAAGATATGCTGTTTTTCATCTTTGCAGTATGTAGTATCTTAGTTGGAGAGAAGAAAAACATTGGTCAATTATAAAGGAGAGATTCCAGGAATTATATTGCAACTTAGTTTTAATTTTTCAAACACTTAGATTGTCTCTTCCAGAGATATAAACAATGTATGTTGCTTTAAAATAGAAAACAATAATTAAATTATTGGCAGGCATAGAAAGAATGTGAGCAAGCTTTCCATTCTTTTCTTTCTTTCTTTATGCAGAAATAAAATTTAAACCATGGAGGAGGAATAAATATATTCAACTTTATTTTGCCCAATTCTTGAGAATGAATTGGAGATTGTAATTTCAGATAAATTCTGTCCAATTGGTAAAAAAAAATAGTCACATAGCCAATAACCTAAGGTTGGGTTTTACCCATTTAATGCATACTGTACAATACAGCTTATAATAATGTTTTTTAAAAAAAATACAAACCGAAACATCCAGACAGGGATCAAAAACCCAGCCTTGGCAACCTGGATTGAATCAGGCTAATCTTTTAGACTTCTGGATGCCTCACTTCAGTGAGTTGAGAGGCAGGTAGTCTTTCTCGGATGCATTGGATATCATTTTTCCTTTTCATCCATAGATTCAGTTCTGCTACTGGTTATATCATGTCTATATTTTTTATAAATTGTCGTTACGATTTTATGATGGGCAGCATTTAGGAGTGCTAAATAAAATAATATTTTGTGAAACTTCATTTGTTATTTGTTCGTTTGTTTTTTTTTCATGGCAGAAAGCCTAAAACAAAGAGAGCCAAAAGATTTCTTGAAAAAAGAGAGCCTAAACTGACAGAAAACACCAAAAATGCAATGCTCATAAAAGGAGGAAATGCAAATTTAACAGTAGCAGAAGTACTCAAAAATATTGTAAGTATGTTTAGAAATTTCTGCAAAAGTAATGGCACTTCTTTGGGAATTGGATCCAGAAAATATACAATGTAAACCAGTGGTTCTTAACATTTTTTTCACCACCGCCTCCCTTTACATATCTTTTGTGGCCCCAGACTCCCAAGGGTCAAGATTTAAAACAGTTAACATTTCTTCAAGCCTCCATGGACTCCCTGTGATAACATCGCCTCCCCAGGGATCCGCATACCACAGGTTGAGAACCACTACTGTAAATAATTCTTCAAGGACACTTGTCTTTAAGGGCTCCCATTATAAGCAGATCCTAGTGTTAGAGCTGGAGGAAGAAAAGTAGGTAAGAAAAAAGGAAAGGAAAAGGAAAATAGTTTTAAAACATTCCAGAGGAGGATACCTTCCATGAAGCTGACATCATTTTTTACTCTTATCAGAAGGACTCCCCAATTTGGCAAGGATAGTGTGAAAGTGACTTCCAGTAGCAAAGTGTTATCTGTTTTAATAAAACTGTAAGGATATGAGTAGGGAACAACAACGAAGGATACCAGATGTTAATATAATGTTGCTGTTCCATCACCATTGTGAGAGAATGTAATTGATCTCATTCAGATGAAACCTTTGTAGTGAGATGACAGTATTTGTGCTTCAGTGTTGCTATCAGAGTCTGCAAGGGATTAGCAGAGTTATTTGGTAGACCCATTACTGGAAACCTGCTAGTGATCTTAGTGAAGTCCTTCAGACACTCATTAATCTAGACTTTTATTTGTTCTAAATTGATGTAAACAAATATATTTCCTTTTTATCTGAAACATTTGAAGATTCGCATTGTTAAATGTGACTTCTAAACTAAAGTGTTCTTTTCTTATAGTATGCCCTGAAAAAGCCCTTTGCTGTGTTATATAAAAGGTAAGTGTTTTTTCTCTGATATTCAAATGTGATACAGATCTATGTGGTATTTGGTATATATGTGTATACACACTATTTTCCCGAAAATAAGACAACTGGAAGATAAGCCCTAATGCATTTGTGAGAGAAAAAATTAATATAAGACCCAGTCTTATTTTCAGGGAAACATGGTTATATTGTATATATATGAATGACACATACATATGCATGTACATTAACACATCATAATAGGATTGTGCAAAGCAGTTGAAAGAGGTGTTTTAAGGTCATCTAACGCTTCAGAGAAGGTCCAGCTACTTTAACAATTTAAAAAGAATGATAAAATATGCTTGTTGAATTCTTTGCATAATTTAACTTATATGTATGCACACACACACACACACAGATACATGCAAACACGTGCATGTACATAATTATACATACATGCACCCTAGTTTGTCAACCAGTACAACCTATGAAAAGTAGTTTTTAGGTTTCAAAACTTCTCCCCAAAACTGAGTTCAGTTTATCTGGAGATGAGTTTATCTGTGAGTATATGCAGCATGGTATCCATATATTACAGATAAGCCAACACTTGAATTTCTAATCAAAATCCTATGAAAAATATACCACCACAGATAAACCAATTATACATAAAATGTCAAGGATTGGCTTATCCACAAGAGGTATACTTTTTGTGGTATTTTGGTTTAACATTTGAGTGTCAGCTTATCGGCAGATGGGCTTATCCACAAGCATATGTGGTAGTTGAGGGATGTTTATGTTTAATGCAAAAAAAATCTATAAAACGCTGCACAATAGGAAGTGTACGTAACCAGGCAAATCATTTGATGTGTAACGCCTTATCTAATTTAATGCTTTTTAGATACTGTATTTTTCAGAGTATAAGAAGCACCGGAGTATAAGATCCACCAAGATTTTGAAGAGGCAAATTAAAAAAAAAGTTTTTGCATTCTTCAGACCTCCTAAAAACGGGCTGTTTTTCGGGAAAACGGGCCTGTTTTTTTTTTCAAAAAAGAGCATGAATAGTCTTTAGGAGGCTTGTAGAGTGCTTCTGGGGAGTGCCCCCCCAAATGAGCAAAAAATGGCCTGTTTTTCGGGAAAACGGGCCTGGTTTTTTTTTCCAAAAAAAGGCATGCATAACCTTTAGGAGGCTTCCAGAGTGCTTCTGGCCCATTTTTTACTCATTTCTGCCCTCCCCAGCCCCCAGGAGCACTCTGGGAGCCTCCTAAAGGCTATGCATGGCCATTTTGGTGAAGAGGGCGGGGTTTCGGGAGGCTAAAAATGCTGTATTCAGTCTATAAGACGCACTCAGACTTTCAGCCTCTTTTTTGAGGGAAAAGGATGCATTTTATATTCTGAAAAATACGGTATATACAGAATTTTATTAGCTCTGCTGACTGAAAAGATTGGGAGTTACCATCTAATCCACCTGGAGCGTATGTGCACAGGCCTTCTGTCACAGCACAAATACATTTCCAAAGAATTGTATAGTAATGAATGATAGCTCAGTATTGGAAGCAGTGATAGAAAGAGCCCTCCCATATTTCAAAGAGGTATTTCAGAAGCTGGAGACAAATTCTTTGCTGATACAGTACCCAAGAATATTTAATTAGTTGCTGTATGAACTGGTAAGGTAGTTCTGATGACCGACATTAAAAACGAATGGCATCGCAGTTCTCAGGTAAGAAAAGCAGCAGCATTTTATTTTAGATCAGTTTGCACATCAGGCTAAACCATGGTGTGTTCAGACAACATTCATTGACTTCTTCTAATGGCTGTTAAGTGCTAACTAGGAAGCTATAGGAGGAGGCATCCATGATTTGCTTAGCATATAATACGAACCAAGCAGGGTTTTTTTTGGGGGGGGGGGAGGGTGTTACTAGTTGTGGGTAGGTTAAAACAGGTATTTACGAGTTTTTTAAAAATATTTTTCAGAAAGAATATTACAAGGCCCTTTGAAGACCAGTCCTCTCTGGTGAGTATTAGGTTTAGGCTTATGTATGTGAGATAGAAAAATAGATCTAAACACTTTCTGGAATTGTGAAATTTAATTTAGTTACACAACATCCAGTTTGTATTGGCTATTCCCAACATTGTGCTAAATTAGCTCTCTCTTGTCTGATGTAAACTAAGAGGGTTTGGACTACAACTCTTCCTTTGTAGGAGAAATGATTGAAATTGCGTGCAAAGCATCTTGAGAGAGGAACTGCTGAGGGAGGTTTGTTACAATGCTGGAAACAAACAGTTGTGAGACAACTATATGTGCCACTGCCCATTGCATATCTTCTGCTACAGCCGTGATGAGTTTGAACATGTTGGTGGGTTTTTTAAAGCTATGATTAACATGTCATCTGAATCCAAAGCAGTTCTAAATACTAACAGTAATTTGTTTCAAACATGTCAGGATTAATTACAATCTGAATGACATAAATGTTGAGTGAATTAAGTTACTCTTTACCTACCATATTTTTCGGAGTATAAGACAGACCTTTTTCCCTCAGAAAAGAGGCTGGAAATCTGGGTGCATCTTATACACTGAATTCAGCATTTTTTGCCTCCCGAAGCCCCGCCCCTTCACCAAAATGGCCATGCATAGCCTTATGGAGGCTTTCAGAGAGCTCCTGGGGGCTGGGGAGGGCAGAAATGAGCAAAAAACAGGCTGGGTTTTTTTTGCTCAATTTTGCCTCCCCCCCCCTCCCAGGAGCACTCTATAAGCCTCCATAAGGCTATGCATGCAATTTTCTTGATAAACAAAACGGGCCATTTTTGCTCATTTGGGGCTCCCCACCCCCCAGGAGCACTCTGCAAGCTTCCCCAAAGGCTATTTGTGCCTTTTTTTTTTTTTTTTTTTTGAAAAAAAATGGGCCCATTTTCGCAAAAATCCAGCTGTTTTGGGGAGGTTTGCCAAGTGCAAAAACTTTTTTTTCCCCCTTTCGGAAAACTCTTTAGTTAGAGTGATTGATGAGAATTAGATTGATCAAGTGCTGTGCGAGCAGAAAAAAAGTCTTAGGTGCTGCAGATTGTCAGCGATTTCCTTCTCCAGCACGCAGATAAATACAGCTGGAAACATCTACCTACCTACTGTATTTCTCTCTCTCTCTCTCTCTCTCTCCCTCTCTCTCTCTCTCTCTCTCTCTCTCTCTCTCTCTCTCTCTCCCTCCCTCCCTCCCTCCCTCCCTCCCTCCCTCCCTCCCTCCCTCTACCTATGTACCTACCTACCTAACTACCCTCTCTCTCCCTACCTACCCACTGTATTTCTCTCTCTCTATCCCTCTATCTACCTACCTACCTACTTTTTTTTAATTTGCGTCTTCAAAACCTTGGTGCATCTTATACGCTGGTGCATCTTATACTCCGAAAAATACAGTATATACTACTAAAGCTCTTGTTCCCATAACTTTTAACTGGGCAAAATGATGCAGCATAGGGAACAATTATTGAACCAAGCTAACTTAGGCAACTTGCCTCCCATGCAATTTGTAAAAGTTATAAAAATAAAATTTTATAAAACATGACATAAAAATCATCACCCAACAGTTTATAACGCAATATAATGCTGTAAAACATTTCCTGTGGTTAACTCATGATGTTCATGGCTAGTTCAACATGGACTATTTTCAAAGCAGATATATCTGAATATCTCCCAGAATGTTAAAGTCCAGTAAAGGCAATATATTAGAAGCCCTTCCATTGTTTTTCTTTCATGTGCCTGCTCTATTCAGTCCTGTGGGAAGCTGGCAGGAATCAATTGAAGATTTGGAGGAATCTGATGAGGAAATGCCTCAGGAATGAGATGACCCAGTGGTCACAGGATATCTAGCTTAAGCTGAAAGCAATAATTTCTAGATTTCCTAAGCTTATGCTCTTTTTCAGTCAAACTGTGATGGTTAGCTTGGTATAGCTTGAATTGGGCCATGGAAACAAGTAAAATAAATATTGCTGTTATTTTATAAGTTCTCTAGTAATACAACTTTTTGCCTCTAGATGGATCTGTCGCAGAAAAGATAGCTGATCCTTTGCATTTACCAGCATATGATATTGTTATTATATTTTTATCCAGCTTTTTAAAATATTTACATTTCTATTTAGGTCAACTGAAGAGAGCAAACATGGCCAATATTTCTGCCTCCTATTTTCCTCACAAAAATATTTTCTAAGGCTTAAGAACGGTTTCCAGGCCTTATAGAAACATACTGTAGCTTGAGAAAGCAGAATATGTTTTGATTATAAGCTAAAAATGAGAATATTGTTTTTGCATATTTTTTCCTCTGTGGGTTACATTATGGGTGTGGAACAGTTATGAATAAAAAGGAACAATAATCCTATTGCTTTGGTTTATAACTTACCCTGAGGTCAGTGTATTCTCTTGTAAAGACGTTGAGAGAAGTTTGTTCTCAGTTTGAAGCTGTCATTATGTTAACCCAGAAAGAACTGGAATTTGAAAGAGTTATGTCAGATTTGGGGGCGGAGGGGGGACACAGTATTGGGTATTTTATAAATAGCATATTGTGATAACAATTTCTATTCAATTAATCTTTCTGAATTTCTGAAAAAGGATAACTGCAAAATCCATTGCTGATTTTGACCCAGAGTACTCCTTAGATTACTGATAAAAGAGAATATTTATAGCTCAGAGTTGCACATTTGGGTCATTGGTATTCTCTGAGCTCAGTTATTTTCTTGCAGACATTTCATTACTATACTAGGTAACATCACCAGTGCACTTTACAGCCACTGTTCATTCAGTAACTGGTTAGCAACCATTTGCAACTGCAACTCTAATAAACACTAGTAAAAAAAAAAACAATTTTCCAACCAATGCATGCCTTTGTGATTCTACACAACAGGAGTCTTCAGTGTGAAACTGATTTAGAGTCTGGTCAGTTTAGGCCAGGGGTGTCAAACGCGGCCCATGGGCTGCATCTGACCTACAGCAGGCCACGGAGTTGGCCCATAGGCTGTCCGGGAAACAGCGAGGAACCAGCCCCTGCCACCCGGAATCGGCCACACCCATCCACTTGGCTGCGATGACCAGGCCACCACACTCCCCGCCCCTCAAGGCCAAACAAAATCCCAATGCAGTCAACAATGGGATTGAGTTTGACACACCTGGTTTAGGCAGCAGATCATTCTTATTAACTAATTAAAGTCACAGTGCTAAACTTGTTACTGTGATGTTAGGGAAAAGCAGCTCAGGAAAAGATAGCTTGTTTAGGCAATCTCTACCTGCAGTCGGGCAAAAACGGGAAAAACAGGTCAGGCACAGAATACTGTATGAGAACTTTATCTGAATGAGACAGCAGCAGCTGGTTTTCTTTGCCGTGTCTGTCCCATGTTTGTTTGGCAACCATATCATTTAATGACCAAGTTTTCAGATCAGAATGCAATTTCTAAACAAGGAGAGGGTGGAAATGCAATTGGGAATGGTAAGCCGAAGGAATCTTCTCTTTTTGGCAAGATTTACAGTGGTATAATAGCTGCTTGGTCTTCTCAAATTATGCCTTGTGTTGTGTTCTGCAAAGCATTTCAATATATTTAAACCTCTGTGTTTTGTTATTAGGAATTTTTTTCTAAGAAGTCTGATTGTTCTTTGTTCCTGTTTGGATCTCATAGCAAGAAGAGACCTAATAATCTGACCATAGGTACCGTGTCTGGGTTTTTATTCATATAATTATTGTAGATTAGAGAAAGTAGATCAAGAGCCTCTCAGTGTGTGAAAACAAGCCTGTTGTTGTTTTGAGCTAAATAAATGGAATTTAAAGAAAAGGGTCAGTGGAGGAATTGTGGTCAAGGCCAGCTGATACAAGCTCATCTCTTTCAGGGTTACAATCAGTGCTTTGATACTTCTGCTTGGCTAACTTTGTCTGGAATCAAAGTTTCTCTATCATGTAACAATAAGCCATAATGCTAATTGTTTGATTAGCTCATTGCAGACTAGGCCAGTATGGTTTGCTGTAACTCACTGTTGTCAAGTGAGTTTGAGGAAATGTCTTGTTATGTTAGTTGTCAGGTCTTCTATTATTTTCTAATTTTTTAAGGAAAACATATGAATGCTATGTTTTCACAGGTATCATAAAGATGCATGAAGAATTGTATTTGTTAGAAACTTACTATGTGTATAAACCGTGTACCATAAAAAGGGGATTCATTTCTAAAATGTAAATGCATTGCATTGTCAAAAGACACATTTTAATTATCTTTCACTCTCTTTTGGTAGGTCGTATGTATGACTATCATATTCTGGATATGATTGAACTGGGCATTGAGAAGTTTGTTGCCCTCAAAGATATTAAGGTAACGTATTCCAAAATATCGCCAGTTCCTTGCTGACTTAATTTGTTGGGGGTGTATCTCTTTTCTCTCTGATTTCTGCTTCTAAATTGCTGTTTGATCAGTCTTTTAATGTATTAATAAAGGACAATATTTGTAGCTCAGGATTGACATGAGGGTCCTTGGTATTATCTGAGCTTGCTTGTTTTCTTGCAGAAGCTCCTTGCTACCACTGATGATGTTACCTAATTTGGGTAATGACGCCTGCCTGGATTAATCTCTACAGTTTTCTTGACAATTTAATTTAATTTTGCAGTAAACACTTTTTTGTGCTAACACTTTTAAACTGATATAAACAGAAAAATCAGGGATACTACTTGAAACTCAATGTGACTATAATCTGTGAAAGAGTATATCTTTGTCCAGGAATCTTTTCCCATGGTTTGTTCCCATTATACTTCACTGGAATCTGCTTTTTAAACTTGGGTGATGGGATTGTCAGTGAAGAAGCTGTAGTTTGCTACAGTCCAGGTGGCTTGAAATTGGGTAGTCAAGTCCAGCCAGCTGTGATGGGTTACTGCTTTTGATTGACAACATCAGCTGCTCTACTTGTTCCAAGAATTCCAGGATATTTAAGCTGTTACTTTTGGCTGACATTCCCAGGGCAGTGTTTACCAGTGGTCTGTCACCTGATTTAAATAAAAACTTAGAAGATCAAATTGGTTTCAGCAGCTTAAGCCGGCCTATATTGAAACTTATTTTTAACCATATGTAACTATAGGAGCACCTGCTTTGTTTTTAGACAGTAAATGTATATATCACAGTGCAGTGTCTTAGAAAAAAGATTTTTCTGATATGATGGCTCTCATTTCAGTTTTTATGAGCATATCAAAGAATAGTTAACTTTTGAAGTGCCTAATTTTTTTGGGTTACTTGTTTAATTGCCTATTTAAATTTAAATATGTTGCCCACTAAATATATTGGGTTGTAGTTCCCAGAATTCTCAGTTACTGCAGACAACTGGGAGTGTAATCCCACCATATCCAGAAAAGGAACATCTGAGCTGCCAGTTAACATTGGCAAGGTCTACCCAGCAAGTCTGTTCCTGTTGTGAGTGAGCTGGTGATAGGTCTTCTGGGATACTTTTTCTCCTTCTCTTGGTCCTCTGCCAACCTTTTTTGTTCTTTAATCTTTTAATTTTTTTAATAGAACAGCAAGTGTCCAGAGGGAACAAAGCCCATGCTGATATTTGCAGGAGATGCTTTTGACATTGATGAGGAACATAGAAGGTTAAAAAGCCTTCTAATTGGTAAGCCATTTGAGTTAACCTGCTAGTGTCATACAGACCTGTTTCCTAAACTTTTTTGCTTTCAGGATCCCTTTCCATTTTTAAAAATAATGGAGGACCCCCCAAAAAGCTTCTTCCTTTTGTATGGGTTATATTTATTTATATTTGCCATAGGAAAAAATAAGTTTGTTATTGAATCTTGTAAAAATATTAAATCCAGTAGATATCAACATAAGATATTTTTCATGAAAAAACTATTTTTAAACTAATAAAATGAATAATCAGAAAAGTTACATTATTAGATGTATGCCAATATCTTTAATATCTTGCAAATAATTTTGTTTTTGCACACCCCAAAGAGAGTCTTAAGGGATCCCAGGCATCCTTGGACCATCTTTTCAGAACTGACTCTTGCTCTTTTTTGCCCTTCAGATTTTTTCAGAGGCCCTGTTGTGTCCAGTATTCGTCTGGCCGGCTTAGAACATGTTCTGCATTTCACAGCAGTGGATGAAAAGATCTATATGAGAAGTTACAAGTAAGTCTGTGTGGTGCTTGGATATGTGCCACAATGTGCAGTCATACACTGACTAGGACTAGAGATGTGGTACATTTGTGCATGTTTGGATTAGAGCAGTGTAGGACAGGCGTTTTAGGTGGGAAAAAGTCTAATTTCATCTTTTCAGGCTGGCTTTCCATGGTATTATCCCACAGATTATAAAGTATTGCATTGTGTGGTACACCTGCTGTCTGTGTGAAATGGCTGAAGACCCAATTAAAATGTTACTTTAAATCCTCATCTACTTAGAAGAAGAAGAATGTTACAGGCATATTAATTGTACTTAGAGATTTTATTTTCAAGCCAAACATGTTGACAAAAACTATAGATTCTCGGCACTAGCAAAGTGCATATGAAATACATATATCCACAAGCAAGTTCTTTCTCCGAAAAATTTCCCCAGAAAACGCACACCAAAGTACTCTCCTTTTAACCAGGAGGTACTCTATTATTTCTACAATATTCCTTGTGGTTCAAACTATCCAGTTATGATTGGCTTTGTCAATATTGCTCTCCCACTGTGTTAATATTCATTAACCTTTACTGTGCTAACACAGCTTAATGTCACCTATTTTGCAGTAAAGCCCCACTGTATTCTCTCCTTGAAGGTTTATCTAGATTTAATTATCTATTTTGGATTATAGAATAACTATTAGCTTCATATTGTTATCTTTGGAAATTCAGGGTTTGGAATAGAGTGATAGTTGAATACTGATATCCCTACTTTTCTGTTCTTTGCATTTCTCCAAAAGCTGAACATAGACATGAGACCTGTTTACAAACTGTTGATCTCAAATTCCCTCTGCTTTGCTATGATCTCATTTCTGGTTTATTATGACCCACATACATTCATCTTGGTTTCTTAATATGTTTGAAATATTAGGGCCACTTGTCTTCTGTGAATATAAAACATATTACTATATACGTACTGAGATAAATTCTCAGAAGTTTTCATACAACATGACCATATCTGGAATATCCCAAACTTCGAGAATTCTTTTTGAATCCTGTATAGAATCCAATCATAAAAATTTAGTTTCATGTGGCTATGCAACTGTCCAAAGTCTAGGGTGTGAAGTTTTATCATAGTCTCTCTGTCTCTCTTTCGTAAGATAAAAGAAGGAGGTTGGAACATAAGATCAGAGTATATGATCACCAATGTTTATAATCTAATAATATCCCAAACTTTGAGAATTCTTTTTGAATCCTGTATAGAATCCAATAATAAAAATTGAGTTTCATGTGGCTATGCAACTGTCCAAAGTCTAGGGTGTGAAGTTTTATCATAGTCTCTCTGTCTCTCTTTCGTAAGATAAGAGAAGGAGGTTGGAACATAAGATCAGAGTATATGATCGCCAATGTTTATAATCTAATAATATCAGACCTATTATATTATGCTTGGTTGACTAACCATCTCTGGAGAGAATAATGAGAAAAGAATAAATCAGACATATGTATCAGTCTGAAGATTTTGGAAACTGCTTCCACTTGTAAGCTGCACAATACAGGGAAATTCCGGCTGTTGAAAATTTTTAAATGTTTTAATTAATATCATGAATGCCCTCAAAATTAACTGCAGTTGTCAATCTTCTAAGTGTTAATGAGCAGGAATATAATTTAGATGCAATAAGAACAGGGTTTCGGATAAGATTATAAAAGGAATTTGCTTTACTTTCAAATGATGAAAGACAGAATAGAGAAGACATTGTTTACCTGTACCAGCTCATTGTTATGAGCTGGTACATCTGTTTTCACAGGGACACGGTGGCTCAGTGACTAAGACACTGAGTTTGTCAATCAGAAAGGTTGGTAGGTTGGTGGTTAGAATCCCTAGCACCACGTAACAGAGTGAGCTCCCGTTATTTGTCCCAGCTTCTGCCAATCTAGCAGTTCAAAAGCATGGGAAAAATGCAAGCAGAAAAATAGGAACCACCTTTGGTGGGAAGGTAACAGTGTTCTGTGCACCTTCGGCATTTAGTCATATTGACTACATGACCACAGAGATGTCTTCGGATAGCGCTGGCTCTTTGGCTTTGAAACAGAGATGAGCACTGCCTCCTAGAGTCGGAAATGCCTAGCACATATGTGCGAGGGGAAGCTTTACCTTTACATCTCTTTTCAAACTTAGTCATGTCTGATATTTATTAATCCAGCTTTGGCACTGCAACATTCTACCTGTTGTGCATGTTTTTAAACAATTGGTATATGGAAGGGAACTTGGGACTGATGAACCAAGAAGTATATTAATTAAGAATTAATATTAATGAATTTATGTTAAAGTATATTAATTGCAGCTAGCTGCTCTTAGGCTACAATTGGTTATTTCTGTGTGTAATTTCAACAAGGATGGAGAAGAAATTACTCAGCTATCCTTCAACCAATCCATTTCCCTTACGAGATGATCGGGCTTCTATTTTGGAAACTGAATTGCACCAAGTCCTTAGTTTTAAAATTAAATATGGATCAAAAATAAACCGATGAACAACTGGATGTCTCTATTGCTTTAATAGTAGATGGGGAGTATGTATAAAGAAAGGGACAGAACTGAATGATGCCAATGGTAAAATGGGCATATGGTGATGAGGACAGTATCCAGCTGTCTTCTAGACACAGCAGAATGATGTTGAAGTTTTGTTTTTTCTACCCAGACTTTAAATTTGGAGGCATACAGGAGGAGAAGGAAGAAAAAAAAATATTGTATAGGTTTTTTTCCAAATGTAGATACTAAAATCTAATTGCCCAGTTAGATGCTTCAACCCAAAACCCAGCAGTTCATCTTTGTCCAATGCTGACCAATATTTGAACTTCCTTGCCATTTTCACCATTTCTGCTGTTCCCCCCCCCCCACACACTTTTTTTCTTTCTCTATCTCTTTTATCCAAGCTGCATTCTTGTTGTATTTCTGTTGTTTTTTCCTACAATATATCCTGTACCTTTAATTTATTTTCTATAACTTCTTTAATAATATTTTGGCACTATTTGATTTCATTAAATTTCTCCCTTTGAAAGTTAGTATAAGCCCAAAAAGGACATTATAAATTAATGCTTACCTCAAAATACTCTTCTACAAAATAAGCCAAAGTATGTTATCTTTATGGTAAATGAAACAATATTTTCTATCTCTCAAAAGCTTATGGCCATTATTCCTCATGGTGTTTCTCCAGAAAGAATCTATGGAGAAAGGGCTGCTTACATTCCTTTGGAAAGCAAAATTTATGGCATATTGTGGGGTGCTCCTTTCTGCTTAGTCCTGATCATGATTATACACTACTTGGTTTTAGTAAATATTTATCCATTGATATTTTTAATATAGACCTGATATAGTTTTGTGCTTTGGCGTGAGATATTGATATGAACTGCATAGAACTGATTTGTTCTTTGTACTGAACTGTCTGGAAGAAGGAGGATTGCTACAAGGATTCGAATGTCAGATGAACTAATCACATAAGGTTTTTTTCCCCTTGTCCTATTTTCAAGGGTGTTATTGAAAAAGTCTGGTTGTAAAATACCAAGGATTGAACTTGAAGATATGGGACCCTCATTAGATTTGGTAATAAGGAGAACACATTTGGCATCAGATGATCTGTATAAACTGTCACTAAAGCAGCCTAAAGCTCTCAAGGTATGTAGGCAAGTCTTTATACATTTAGGCCAGGAAAATCTGCCCCAAGTGCAGAACTGAAAGTGATACATAACTGAAAATATATATATTTTCTGTTTGTGGATCAGAGCAACTGAACTACAACTCTTTATAGTTATGTTTACTTAATTAAATCCACTAATATGTGCTACCCCATTTTTCTTAAGGTACTTTAAGGATTATTTTAGATTACAAATGTCCTTTGAATTTACTTTGGAAATGATGGTTGCTTGTCTTATTTGTAGTCACCATTTATTTAATTGAGGTAGGGATTTCCTTGTATGTATGCCTTCAAGCCAGTCTTGATTTCTGGCAACTGCCTGGACTAATCCCTGCAGTTTTCTTGGCAAAATTTGGGAAGTAGTTTGCTATTGCTGCCTTCTTAGACTGAAAGAGAATGACTTTATCCCTAAAGCAGGACTAGAACTCATGGTCTCCCAGTTTCTAGGCTGGTTCCTTAGCTATACCAAACTGGCTCTCCATGGTTGTGTTTAGATAATACCATAAAGAGCTAACTTGACATGACAGAGTTAGTCTAATTTTGTAATCCTTAAATCGTTGTTTGTGGAGTTTTTGCAAATTAAACCAGTTTTCTCTAACTTGACTGCCTTCCTCGTATGACGTATGTGGGTCAACCTACTGGGCTCCTGATGAGAATTCTGGGAGGAGTCGGAACATTGGAAGGCAATAGAGTTAGGGAGCGTTAGAATTGAACTTGGTCCACAAATGAGAGAGTAATACAATTCTCCAGATGACATAGCTTTGTTTCTCCTAATTAACTTAAATTAGGTGAAATAATGAAGTAACTAATTAGATTTCAATTGTAATGGAAGGACATTTTCCGGTCGTTATTGGAGAAGGATTTCATTTTGAAGAAATGTCATTCTAGATCACAAAAATGGGCATTTTCTTGTATTTCTAGCCAAAGAAGAAGAAGAATGTCTCTCATGATGTCTTTGGGACAAAATATGGGCGGATACACATGCAGAAACAGGACCTGGATAAACTGCAGACTAGAAAACTGAAAGGTTTAAAGAAAAGACCGTCTGAAAAGAAAACTGAAGATGGAGGAGATCCAAAGAAACTAAAGTTGGAATGAGAAGTTTAGACTGGAAGGAGCATTTGAATTTGGCTCCTATCAGTGAAATGCCATATAAACTTAAACCTTACTTCATGTAAATTTTACTATTTTGCCTTTTTCTGAAGATGTTTTTAAACAATGGAGGATCTTAATAATTTTTTTCTAGTCAAGTTTACCTGATCTTTTATACAGATATGTATATAATGGCTTGAGGCCATTATAGGTGCTTGACCTTGCCATAATCTTTTCCCAATCGTGATCATAAATTATTTAGAATATAAAATATATCATTTGTTTATTTTTTCCAGGGGTTTGGAACAGATTTTCTTGAAGTTATATAGAGCTAACGCCTTGTCTAGAAATAAAGAACAATTTCTAGAATGTTTTCGGCCTACATCCTTTCAATATGTTGTTGGTTGACTGCTGTGAGTTAAGTCTGTATTCTTATTTATCATCATTGCTGTTTACCAATCTGGGTTGTTGTCTTTCCATATATGTCTGGATTTCAAGAACCAGAATTCTGAGCAAATAACCATGCTTGCTGGAAATTCTAAGAGCTTAATATTTTTGGATTATAGTATATATTCTTGCTTTAGGGAAGAGCAACAAAAGCTGCAGGCATTGCAAAAAGAAAGAAAGCAACCAATGTACATGCCTATAAACAAACGTATCCATCATGCTATGAAATACTGATACCCAATTAATGTACAGCGAGAAAACAAAACAAAAAAAATCCTTGCCTGGGAAGATTTGTTTGAGCAGAGTCCAATTTGTTATCAAGATAGCTCTTCAGCTTCTGTATTCATTTCTACATTTCCAACCCACATAATCCAGAGATTCTTCAGCCTACATAGTATTAAAAGTATTAAAAAATACCAATCCACAATTTAACAACTATAAAGAGTAAAACAATACCATCCAAATAGAAAATTACAAACAATGATAATAGAAAATGAAGGTGGCATGACAATATCAAGAGAAGGTTCTCCACAATAACTCTGCCCTTAAAAACCTCCAAAACAGGGGAGGCTGCTCCATAGTGCCACTCCCAACCCAGAAAAGCAATGCCTCCCAGACCTCCCCAAAACATGGCATCATATATAGTTTTTCTTTCTGTGACCTAATTGGTCATAGGACACAGGGTGAAACTTTAGTTTTTACTGAGGTCTTATTTTCAAAGTCTTTTCAGATAGATGCTGATATTCTCAGAACCTGTTACACAAACACTTCAATATCCAATAAGGGCCAGGGTTGTTTCTTTTTAATAAAGAAGAATTTATGCTACAATCTAAATTGGGCATCCATCTCATTCTGAGAGTCAGGGGTTGAGGTGGTTAACAAAAACAAAAATTCAAACTAAAAAGCATCTTCTTTTAGGTACCAAGAAGGAACTTTAATTGATTGCTTATCCTTTATAATGTGATATATAAGAGTTCATTCATTTCCCCCTTATTCAAGTGGAAAGTTAAGTTGTTTGTTCAAAATCTTTCCAAATCTATAATTCATTGTTAAAGATGGCTCTCTTTTTCCTTATTTATCTCTTTGAAAATTAGTGTGATTTAATTATTTGGCACACATGTCATAAAAATGAGTGGAAGATAGCGAGAAATGTGAATACACTTGTCATTTTCTTTTAATCAGTTGCTGATGGCAATGCCTTAATTATAATTTTTTTTATTGTTCAAGATGCCCTGAATAACATAATGTTTGAAATTATTTCGGTTTCCACTTGACAGCACATTATTGAACAAGCTGATTTTTGTGATGTATGTTGGAGTGATTACTTTCCTCCATTCTTTAGTTTCTGAAAAAAATGTTTGATGCTTCAATAATCATAAAGAGGCCACATGTGGAGATAGTTTAGATATATTTTTTTTTTAGATTTTATTTAGCATTTATAGGCCGCCCTTTTCCCTGAGGGGACTCAGGGCGGCTTACAATAGTAAGGGAAGGGGAGTGAAAGACAAAATACAGAAAAAAAATGTGAAATAACTAAAAGGTACTAAAACACAACATTCACTCAGCATTCGGGAGGGGCAAGAAAATTTATCCCCAGGCCTGACGGGCTAGCCAGATCTTGAGGGCTGTGCGGAAGGCCTGGACTGTGGTCAGGGTACGAATCTCCACGGGGAGATTGTTCCATAGCGTCGGAGCAGCAACTGAGAAGGCTCTCCTCCGGGTGGTCGCCAGTCGGCACTGACTGGCGGATGGAATACGGAGGAGGCCCGCTCTATGCGATCTGATGGGACGCAGGGAGGTTATTGGCAGGAGGCGGTCTCTCAGATAGTCAGATCCACTACCATGGAGCGCTTTATGGGTGGTAAGTAAGACCTTGAATTGCACCCGGAGATCTACAGGCAGCCAGCGCAGCTCGCGGAGGATAGGTGTTATGTGGGCGAACCGAGGTGCGCCCACAATCACTCGCGCGGCCGCGTTCTGTACTAGCTGAAGTCTCCGGGTGCTCTTCAAGGGCAGCCCCATGTAGAGCACATTGCAGTATTCCAGCTTAGAGATCACAAGGGCTCGAGTGACTGTCGTGAGAGCCTCCCGATTCAGGTAGGGCCGCAACTGGCGCACCAGGCGAACCTGGGCAAATGCCCCCCTGGTCACAGCTGATAGATGGTGATCAAAACTCAGCTATGGATCCAGGAGGACTCCCAAGTTGCGGACCCTATCTGAGGGGTATAAGTTTTGTCCCCCCAGCCTGATTGATGGTACGGTGGTCAAATTATTGGGAGGAAAACACAACAGCCACTCGGTCTTGTCTGGGTTGAGCACCAGTTTGTTTGCTCTCATCCAGTCTTTAACAGCTTCCAGACCCTGGTTAGATAGTAAGTTTTTATGAGCAGCATTAGATATGTTTGGTTAATGGAGTCAAATGGAACAGATATGCTTATGATGAAAAAGTTGAATTTAAATATATTATTTAAATACATAGTTAGATTTTATACCTTGATTTAGACCAAGATGAGGAAAAGGCAAATTTTATTAAAACTAATTTGTCCATTTAAAATTGTACATCATTTTTAAACAGACAATAATTTAACACAGACACATAAAGGAAGTAACTCTTTCAAAAGCTAACTAGTTGCAATGCTAATGTTTTTCCTACCCAATTTGCTGCTTGTTGTTGATATATATTGTGGGTGTACACAAGCCCTGAATTACACTGAAGCACAAGCCCTGAATTACACAAGGAAGTTTTGGGTTTTTTTTAATGGAAGGAGATTATCTTCTAACCTAAATGGTTGAAGTCAGAAAAAACAATTGGAGTGAGATAATGATACAAATTCTTAGGTTGGGGGGGGGCACAGAAATGAGCAGTGGGCAGCATTTACAAATGAGATGCAACCTAGTGTTGATTTTAAATTATCAGAGAAAAAAACGCTATGAAAATGGAAAAGCATCAGTGTTGTTGTTGAGAACGTCCAATTCCTGGCGGACAAGGTTGCTCGGCTTCGGGCGGACCTGGACTCCAATTTAGCA
This sequence comes from Thamnophis sirtalis, assembly GCF_051295495.1. Taxonomy (NCBI): domain Eukaryota; kingdom Metazoa; phylum Chordata; class Lepidosauria; order Squamata; family Natricidae; genus Thamnophis; species Thamnophis sirtalis. The sequence goes on along the minus strand of NW_028261386.1, from coordinate 105,128,201 downwards.
GACCCAGCCGAGGCACTAAGGGATAATCTGGTAAGTCATCTCTGGATTGATTTTCAAACTGTTACCCCTGAGGACGTGGACAAGGCGATGAGAGCTGTAGGTGCCTCCACATGCGTGCTGGACCCGTGCCCCTCCTGGCTGGCTGTAAACAGCAGGGAGGTGACACGGGGCTGGATCCAGGCGGTTGTTGCCGCCTCCCTTTGGGAGGGGGTCTTTCCCCCCGCTCTAAAGACGGCGGTGGTGAGACCCCTCCTGAAGAAATCATCTTTGGATCCAGCCGTTTTAAACAACTATCGTCCAGTCTCCAACCTCCCCTTTCTGGGGAAGGTTGTTGAGAAGGTGGTGGCCTTTCAGCTTCAGCGGTCCTTGGAGGAAGCTAGTTATCTAGATCCATTCCAGTCAGGCTTCAGACCCGGCTACAGCACAGAAACCGCTTTGGTCGCATTGACCGATGATCTCTGGAGAGCCAGGGATGGAGGCCACGCCTCCATCCTGGTACTCCTTGACCTCTCGGCGGCTTTCGATACCATCGACCATGGTATCCTTCTGCGACGACTGCGGGAGGTGGGGGTGGGAGGCACTGTTCTACGGTGGTTCTCCTCTTACCTCTCGGACAGGTCGCAGTCGGTGTTAGTCGGAGGGCAGAGATCGACCCCTAGGCCCCTAACGTATGGGGTGCCGCAGGGTTCGGTCCTGTCCCCCCTTCTTTTTAATATCTACATGAAACCGCTGGGCGAGATCATTCGACGGCACGGGATAAAATACCATCAATATGCGGACGATACACAGCTGTATCTGTCCGCCCCGTGCCAACTCAATGAAGCGATGGATGTGATGTGCCAGGGTCTTGAGGCCATTAGAGACTGGATGGGGGTTAACAAGCTTGTACTCAATCCAGATAAGACCGAGTGGCTGTTGTGCTTCCCTCCCACTAATTGGCCCAGTGCTCCATCTCTCAGGCTGGGGGGTCAAATTATACGCCCCTCAGATAGGGTCCGCAACTTGGGAGTCCTCCTGGATCCACAGCTGACTTCGAGCATCACTTGTCAGCTGTGACCAGGGGGGCATTTGCCCAGATTCATCTGGTGCGCCAGTTGCGCCCCTACCTGAACCGGGAGGCCCTCACAACAGTCACTCGTGCCCTTGTGACCTCTAGGCTGGAGTACTGCAATGTGCTCTACATGGGGCTGCCCTTGAAGAGTATCCGGCGACTTCAGTTGGCTCAGAATGCGGCCGCGCGAGTGATTGTGGGTGCACCTCGTTTCACCCACGTAACACCTATCCTCCGTGAGCTGCACTGGCTTCCTGTTGCTCTCCGGGTGCGCTTCAAGGTGCTACTTATCACCTACAAAGCCCTTCATGGTATTGGGTCTGGGTACTTGAGAGACCGCCTATTGCCAATTACCTCCACCAGACCGATCAGATCGCATAGATTAGGCCTCCTCCGAATTCCATCAACGAGCCAATGTCATCTGGCAACTACCCGGAGGAGGGCCTTCTCGGTGGCTGCTCCGACCCTCTGGAACGAACGCCCCGTGGAGATTCGTACCCTCACCACCCTCCAGACCTTCCGCACTGCCCTTAAAATCTGGCTATCCCAGCAGGCCTGGGGCTAAGGACCTAACCCCCACCCGAATGGTATGACTGTTGTGTTATCTTTTAACAATGTATTGTATTTTGTTCATGACTTGTTTGTCCTCCCCTCCCCTGACTTGTGAGCCGCCACAGGGAAAAGGGCGGCATACAAATAAAGGAACTGAACTGAACGTAAGTGGAATCCAGTTGTATCTCAAAAGCAAGTTTACTTGGTGACCGTATTATTTAGTTTTACTATATAGCTGTCATGTATATGTTTTCATTCATTTATAAATGTAAGAGAGAGCATTTTGTGTCAAGCATTTGTATGAAAGTAGGAATGAACCTGTATCAGAGATACAGTATTTGAGAGACATTCAAAATAGGATGTAGAAGCAGAATGACTTGTTCTAGGAGATTTCAGTTTATGCAGCATGTGTAAGAATATTAGAAAGAACACTTTTATGAAGATTTAGGAATAACAGTTTACAGAACAAGAGACAGTTCTCAAAACACAAAATCTGCAGAACATTGAGTTTCCATGTGAACCGGATGATGTGATAGCACTTAGGCCTTAGGTGGAAAAATACTAGGAAGTATGAGAAGAGTAGCAAGCTGAAACTAGCCAAGCTTGTCAGAAATTATAAAAATAGATGGGAACAGCATGTACCCTGTTTGGGGCCCTCATAGCTTAAAAGCACCTTGTAGCTGCTGCTGCATAGTTTATAAGATCCATGGACCTGTGCGGTAGAAATATTATTGTGATGTAATAATTGATCTTATTTTCACTATCTGTGATTTTGTTATGGTAAAGCTGTGTGTGTGTGTGTCTACCTCCCATTCTGTCTTTCCATCCTTCCATAACATTGCAACCCAATCACAACAATGGATTCACAATTTGTGTTAATCAAAGTTGTGCTGAATAGGCTCACAGTACAAAGGAGTAAGCAAAATTGTTTTGGTACATGTCTCATGCTAAATAGTGATTTGTTTGATTGTGGCTTAGTGCATTCTATGGGTGAATCCATTGTGTCTTCTAGGCCACGGGTCGTGGTTTTGTACTATATGTGATGTCAGACTTTGGGATTAATCAACAAACAGTAATCAATCTGACCCTAACATATTAACAATATGCTTTCACAAGATTGCACTAATTTCCTTCACTTTGTCCAGGTGTTCCTGTAAGATTTTTAGCTTTAGAATATTTCTTCCAAGCCATGTAATCCGGTTACCGGGAATAAATCAGGGTTTGTTTTTTCTTGCTTTCCTTTGTGGTTGACTAGCACGAAGGATTTGTTTGGTAAATATATTGTCCTCTATAGCAGTCCTGTAGTTTAAATCCGAGCAATTCTAGATCCAGCTCCATGATCAGTTTCTTAAAGCAAGAGCTGGATGGCATTTTAGAAAATGATTAGTTCTGTAGGTGAATACATACCTGAAAATAGAAGTAGCCCAAAATCCAGATTATGGGAAGAAAAGACTGTTTATTCAAAAAAGTGTAATTGTGCAGCTGAAATACTTATCCTGTGATCTTTGCTAATAGCTATGGAAAACAACTTTTTGTCCAAAACATTGTTTGGAATATAAGTGGCGATGAAGCTGCTCCTGGCAGGATGAGACTTGTTCAACTTATGCCTCAATTTACTGTTGCTTTGCAGCACAAGGGGGAAATGTGAAAGCCCTCTTTGCAGCAACAGATCTGATCTATCCAGCTGAGTGCACCAGTCAGCAAAGAGAAATACCTGTTTTATTATAAAATTGCGGCTGGTGAAAAAGACACAGATAAAAGTGTAGAAGAATGCAATTTTGACTATACATTTCTTAAAATATATTTTAAAGCTAGCAAAAAAGCGGTCTTCTAAAATGTATCAATAGCACTTAGACATATACCGCTACAGTCCTCTCTAAGCGGTTTACAGAATCGGCATATTGCCTGAATCAAACTTGACCCAGTTAGGATCGAACTGCTGGCAGTCAGCAATCAGCAGAATCAGCCTGCATACTGTAACTCAAAACAATACCACCATCGCTTTTTTCTTTTTCATCATGGTTAAATGCTTCCTTGTCAAGCTGTATCAGGAAACCTTCCTGAGATAATTTACAAGAAATAGCTTTAAATTATAAAATCAAGATACAGAAGGTGGGTTAAAATCTTAACAAATACCTCCCCAAAATGTTGGAAATGTGAATCAATACACAGAACATATTACCATTTATGGTGGACCTGTGAGGAGGCTAAAATTTTTTGGAGAAGGATCAAAAATTGGCTGGAGGCAAAAACGGGTTAAAATAGAATGGAAACCTGAAGTTTTTTTATTAGGAATAATGTCTGCGAAATACAAAAAAGAAATCCAGTATTTAATACTACATATAATTACGGCGGCATGGATTGCCTTTGCCCAGAAATGGAAAAACAAATTAACTCCAAGCGAAGATTAAATAATAAGAAAGGTTATGGATTGTGCTGAAATGGACAAACTAACTAAAGAAATCCAGGGAAAAGAAGAATCAGAATTCTACCAGATATGGGATAAATGGTATAGGTGGATCGAGGAAAGAAACAAGAATCAATGAAGGAATATAACAAAACTCAAAAATAATAGTTATGAGTAAAATAAGAGGGTTAAGAATGGCGAAATCCGAATAAAATACAATAGAAGGGGAAATAATATAAGGTGAGCAGTATCGATTGATAATTGCTATTAGAAAGAACAGGAAGCTCCTGATTGTATTGTGTAAATGTGTATGTCTTAAGTTTTGTGTGTGTGTATTTTACATGTTTGTTAATAAAAAAATTTTTTAAAGAATGATACAGAAGACATAAAGAGGAGAAAAAGGAATTGTTCCAAATTAGGCAATATAGTTAAGGCCTGAATTCCTGTGGCCTGTGACGCATTAAGTTGTGGCTGGCCCTTCAGCAGAAAATGAAAAAAACATCTCGAATTCAGTAGTGACTCCAAAATGATAAAGCTGACTATGTTTTTATACTCTCATTCTGAACTTTTCATTTTATTTCAGACATTGACAGGCAAAACAAATCTTTTGAAAAAGTGCCATGTAAATTGCTGAATTCAGTATACACACAGAAACTGCCCGGAATAAAATATGTTATACAATCTATAACCATTCAAAGACAATTGTAAATTTAAAAATTTGGGGCTTAAAAAAATCTAGTAATATATGCAATTTTAATAAGGGGATTAAATGATTATTTAGAATACCAGAATAATAAAATTAGCCATTTAAAGGATAGACCCCATTATAAAGGTAAAATTCATGGGAAAAATGTATGATCAGTGCCATGCAGTAATGTAGCAGATACTTTTTCATAATGTTTATTACACGTAAATATTTAGATTTCTGAGCAATATTTCCATGCATATTATAAAAACACATGACAGATAATTAGAAGGCAAGGATGTTTTCTGTTGTTCCCACTCAAATGTTTGCAATGGCATTCCTTTGATTACACTCTCATTCCATATTCGAAGTGGATCATAAAGTGTGCATCTCAATAACAATATTGCTAATCCCCTCTCCACTCTTCAACCTGACAGGATTATCTTTGCAGATAATTCCAAATGTTTTGATTTCTCCAGTAAATTAAAACTGTTGATTTAGGATTGTTGTCTTCAGTCGTTTAGCTTTTGCTACTGAGAAATGCTTCAAATGCATTCCTTCCTTCGTTCTTCACAAAAATTTGCTCTTCCTGTCATGACCTCATTGCTGTTACTCCCTTATTTCAGAATGGATGTCAAGTCAACCAGGAGGCCCAAGTTTTTTTTTAATTTGACCTACTTTTTAGCTCTAAATCTCTTCAGATTTTTATTTGGGTTCTCTACTGAAGTGTAGTTATTCTTGTCTCAAGATAACTGATCATGTCAGCATGTTCGAATGTTTATATCTGCCAAAGAGAGAAAGAAGTGCATCCTAATATGGTCATTTAAAATAAATATTTATTCAATGCACGTAGCTGCCCATCTCAAATGATGGTGAGGAGTTAACAACAATAAAAATAAAGAGGCAGTTGGTTGCTGAGACAGCAACAACAAAACAACCTCTAATACAAAAGTAGTCCTTGTTTAGTGATTGCAAATGATTCTGGTGAAATGGTCACTAAATGAACTGTGACGGAGAGAAAAAGTTTGCTGGTTGCTGTTGTCTCATTCAGATAAAATTTTCTAATACAGGGTCCAGTGCCTGATTCACTTTTCTCTCTCTTTTCATCCTGTCACAGGGTGGAGAGATTGCCTAAACCAGCTATCTCTTCTGAGTTAATTTTCTTCACAGCACAAAGTCTCTATAAATCTCCCAAAAGTGCTAACTTCAAGTTAACAAGCTTAGTTTTGTAACTTTAATTAGTTAATTAGAACCCTTTGTTGCCTAAAACTGACTACAGTGAAGGCTTTTTTCCTTGTAAATGGATGCATTGGTTGAAAAAAGATTTTTATTACTATTTATTATCGTCTTTGCAAATGGTCATTATCTGAGGCAGTTGTTAAAGCAGGACTACATACACAGTACCATACAAATATTTCAGTAAAACTAATTCACAGGCTCCAGAAAACACTCCAATCCCCAAGCCTGGGAATACAGTTATGTCTTCAGAACCTTGCAAAAGGCCGAGCCCTAGAGAGTCAGGGAGAACATGATTTAAAGAGGTGCTGCAACATAAAAGGCTTTCTTCCTGATTCCCACCTAGTGGCCTTAGCACTTAGACTTCTATACCATCCCATAGTGCTTTACAGCACTCTAAGCTGTTTGCAGAGTCGGCATATTTTCCCCGATAATCTGGGTCCTCATTTTACTGGCCTTGGAAGGATGGAAGACTGAATCAATCTTGAGCCGGTCAGAATTGAATTCCTGGCAGTGAGCAGAGTGAGCCTGCAATACTGCATTCTAACCACTGCGCCATCACAGGTATTTTGTTTTCATTACTATCTATGGTAGATTGGAATGCGGCTCTAGGTCCAGGAAATGTTTGGTTGTGATCACTCCTTGTCCTCCAGTGGTGCTCTAGGTATCTTTCAGCTGTTTCGTCTCCCTCAACTCCTCAGTAATCCTTGGGGGTCTGAGGAAAAAGAATTGGTATAATTCAATCCAAAATTGTCACAGTCAATTTGCTCCAGGCAGCAACCAATGCCTTGGTCAGAATGTAGACTAGATCTTCACAGACAACCCCAATCTCCTCTAAACCCTACAGGGTGCTTCAGTCCTCTAGATTGTACCAATCAAATAGTTCCAGTCCCACTGCAGTGGAGGATACCGTCAGACAACTTCAGGGACAAGAAAAACAATCTGACCATGACAGAGGAAATAGCACTCTCCTCTTACTGTATATCCCATTGCCTTTACTGCAAGAAAAAAACCTAAATCTAACATGCAGTCATTGTTATATGTCAGACTATCAGGCCCTTGGTGGCTATGAACTCCTAAATCATCTCTGACTCTGTCCCCAAGCAAGGCAGTTTGAAGTGTCCAAGGGCAATAAGCCTAGGGAACTCCATTGCCAACGTGGCCACTGTTGCAATAGTAAGGGCCTAACCGCCCCTCAGAGCCCAACCTAACAAATAAGATCTTGCAAGCCCAACCTGTGGAATTGTGCCTTTGATACCACCAGAGCATCTTGGATAACATAGCCATCCTCTATCCTTGCCCTGAGTTCTCAGTTGATGCCACACCTGAATCTTGGGTGGGCATATCTCCAAGGAATAAATCTTGATGCAAAGTTGTAAACTAAAAATCTCCATTCCCAATTTGGAGTCTTTTAGGGTCTTCAAAGATACTGCAGTTCCATTCACGTAACTTTAGCTAACATTGAGGAGGCTGGTGTAGAGCCAAACCATAAACATTCTTTGCTTTATTGTAATTTTCTTAGCATAATCCCCAAACCTTAATTTGGTAACTCTAATTTCCAATGAAGAAACAATATATTCTGATATTAAGATAACCAATAATCCTGTGTTGCGAAGGCAGCCAAACTCCTAAAGTAAGGTTAATATGTGCTGAAACAACAAATTGTCTATAATATCGATAGTCTATGGAAGGAATACTTTATTCCATGGTGGAGAATGTTTACATTTTTCAAAAAATGTTATAAAGTTGTCAGAATATTAAGTTTGGTCTTTGCCTTTACTTCGCCTTGCCATTCTTTAGAACACATGGATCATTCTATTTTTCTATCAGCAGTGGCCCTATCAGTTGAGATACCTGGAGACTTTCAAAAAAGTTTCCTTAAAGGAATCAACATTTGTTTAAAGAATGTGTTAGATTGGGTGAATGGAAGCAGACTCAGGCTTGCAGTAACTACAGCTTTTTATTAAGTGACAACTACGGTATGTACAATCCAGCAAAGACTCTGTCTCGCAGCATCCCTTTTATAGGGAGCTGTCAGACGTCTTAACCAATCACCTTCGAGTATTTTCCCGCCGGATCAGAGGACCTTGGTGGAAACTACCATACTGTCTTTCAGTATGTAACAGAATTCAAGATATAATTTTTTGCAAGTATTAACTTGGTCTCCTGAGTCTATACAGAATTCTTGTCCATTTAGTTTGACAGCAACTGGACATTTTTTCACAGAGTTTGTCCCTAAAAATAAAATGGTCACACAAACCTACATTGTGCAATAACCATTAAATAGAGAGTACAAATAATGTTACAAGGCACTAACTCGAACAATTTAAAGATGCTGTCATGAGGAAGAAAGAAAATAGAGAAGAGGTTAACAGGCATAAATACACAATCTCCTTTTGATCCAATGAGTTTTAGAAGTATTAGGTTGACATAAGAAATATTTCCTGGATAGGTTGGGGTGAGTACATAAAATATACCTATGTTTATTTGAACAGGGTGAACCTTGGTTCGTTTATCTTATGCATGAAACAGATCCAGTAGACCGTGTTGGGCACAGTCCAGACAAAATATACTTCTAATTAAAGCTTTGGTTTCAGTGATCAAGAGTTTAGCAGTTGTTCCCTTCCTGGATGAAATTGACAAGTTCTAAAACTGCTTAAACTGATTTGGCAGGCCACAAACACTGTGCGGAAATGCATCTATGAAAATAAACATCAATACTGCACGGATATTGAATTGAATATGATTTTCTGAATGGTTTTTCTTACCACATCCTTCTCAATAAATAGATCACAGATTAATATTGCAGTTTGCTTGAAGATCCTCAGGCTGTCTTCGGAACAAAAACAAGCTGATGGCAGGAAGAAGTTGGGCTTGCATCATTCACGTGACTCAGCTCCATAACAGTTTAAGCAAAGCAAAACAAGACCACGAGCTGAAGGAAACCTTGTTCTTTTACTTGGAAGGAAGTGTGGCTTTCTTCATGCTGCACGTGAACCCTAGTAACTCAGACTGCCTTCAAGAAAGCAGTTCAAATCCTTAATTGCTTTGTTCAGGATTTAAATGTATTTCTTTTAAAATCATTCATTTATTTTTACAGTTACAGCTCTGGAAAATTTGATCTTTCACATGTGCTGTACAGGGTAGAAGAGAGCAGCTATATACACATTTGTCTTCCTCTATTTCAAGCGGATTGTGATGTTCCAGAATGGACTGGACAAAAGAGCCCACCTACTATTAGGCGGAGAAAAATGCTGGAAGATAATCCTTGATTCTTCAGCTTGAGCCAACCCAGCCGTTTCCGTTTCTAAGCAGTGAGATCTGTGTGCATGCCATGTAACCATACCTGAAGTAGCCATTTGCCTCTTGATGAAGGGAGCCTGGCAAGACGAAAGCAAATTGCAGATCTTTCAGTGCACCATTGTTGCTATTTTGTCATGCCACTCTTTGTAGTTAGTCTGTGCAATGTTCTTGCAGCAACTAATGAGATGGTCCAGTGTTTCTTTGAGTTCTTGCATAGGCGCTTACTATCTGTTGCTGTCTTCTTAATTCTGGCTTTGTATGCATTTGTTCTTAAGGCTTGGTCTTGTGCAGTGAGAATTAGCCCCTCTGTCTCTTTCTTCAACTTTTCTGCCCTTAGCCATTGCCAGATCATGTTATCATTATCATTACTATTATTGCAAGGTCAGCTGGATTTGCCTGTGACAATGAATCATATGATTCCCAAACAGCAGTATCTGAAATCAATGAATATACTAACTCCAAAAAAGGTAGATCAGTTAATGGCTTAATGTGATGTGTGAATCCCATCTTTGACTCTCCAAATATTTGCACACCCAACTATCTTATAGAGCAGGGGTCAGCAACCTGTGGCTCTGGAGCCGCATGTGGCTCTTTCATCACTCTGCTGCAGCTCCCTGTCGCCGGTCAATAAAAGGAAAAAGGATGCTGCACTAGGAGGAGACTCTATGGTGGGGGAACTGGACTTCCAGTCGGCAAAGGAAAAAGGATGCCAGGCTAGGAGGAGACTCTATTCAGGGGTTGCCACAAAGAAGAGGGAGCCAAACTATTTTCCAAGGCACCTGAGGGTAGAACAAGAAGCAATGGGTGGAAACTAATCAAAGAGAGAAGCAACTTAGAACCAAGGAGAAATTTCCTGACAGTTAGAACAATTAATCAGTGGAACAACTTGCCTCCAGAAGTTGTGAATGCTCCAACACTGGAAGTCTTTAAGAAGATGCTGGATAGCCATTTGTCTGAAATGGTATAGGGTTTCCTGCCTAGGCAGGGGGTTGGACTAGAAGACCTCCAAGGTCCCTTCCAACTCTGATGTTGTATTGTATTGTATTCTATGGTGGGGGAACCGGTCTTCCGGTCAGCTCCAGAACTGAAGGGGGGGGCTTCCGGTTAGGACCTTTGTGGCTCTTTGAGTGTTTAAGATTGTGGACCCATTGTAGAGAATGGGAGATTTCTGGAATAGTTTAGAAGTGAGGATCAGTGTGGGGGAGAATTCAGTGTGTTATGGGCTATAGGTTCTCCATTAAACCTGTACAAAGGAGGAGGATTCAAAAGTACTTGCAAAAAAAGGAAACAAAGGGAAAAAATCTTTGTAAGTATCAGAAAGGACAAACATATTTTAATAATCATGTGGCATTTTTCATTTGAATTACCTGTATTTTTTTATTCAGCTGGGTAATTAATTGGAATTAATTAATTTGGTTTAAAACATTTATTTTAACAGCTTTTACCAAGTTGAGAAAGGGCAGCACGGAAATGTTTCCTACATGTTGATTTTACAGACTCAGCTTGAGAACTGAAACTTCAGATGTATTTCTTGCTCATGCAGCAATAAAGATTTTGCAAACACTGTAGCCTGCAGCCCTGTTAATCATACACCAGACTAGCTAAATACTGACAGAGCTAAAAAAAAAACTTAAACGCAAAGGGAAAAAAACGGTTATTATACTCAATACAGGGAGCAGGAAAAACAGATGTATTGTCAGGTACAAATATTTGTATTGGCACTGACTGCATTGCCAACATTTTCTGATTGGATGAAACAATCTGTTGATGCATTTTGCTCCACACTGAATGCTATCATTCCTTCTATAGATTGAAATCATCCAAAATTTGCAGAAGGATCTAAAGTACAGAATTGGGGTTGGTTGGATGTAATCTTTGTCATTAGTGAGGTGGAGGAATCTCATTTCAAACCCTAAATGTTTAATGATCAAGTCTTTTTTCATGTGTTAATAGGACCATTGGTAAGTAAATATGATCAACAATAATAGGCACATTATGCTAGTTAATTATTTTGTTAATCGTGGTTTGTTGAGTAAGCCATAGTATCTGGAGTCTCACAGCACAGTAAATCAATACCCAGCAAACCACATCATCCCTTCACATTGTAAAAATGCAGTTAGCGGTTGGATGAGAGATTTAATAGGACAACAGGATAACAGAGTTGGAAGGGATCTTGGAAGCCTTCTAGTTTAATCCCCTCCTCAAACAGGAGGCCCTATACCTGTGATGGCAAATCTTTGGCACATGTGCCAGAAGTGGCACACAGAGCCCTCTCTGGGGGCACATGCGCTGTCACCAGCTGCTCTTCTAGGTTCCATTGCATGTGTGCTCCAATTTTGGCACTCAGTGTCCTATCTCATTTGTGGGAAACTATTTCAATTACTTGAATTATGCAATGGGAAAAAGGCACCACATAGAAATAATAAATAATAATGTATTAGATTTTAGAATTGGTGATATGTACTTGCATTTGACATTGTTAACTTTGCAGCTTATTAAACCAATATGATATCTGCAAACCAGCTTCATATTATTCCCAAAGTTATAGGCATGCACGTTCCTTCCAGATATTATTTGTTCTTATAAGTTCTAAATTGATATTCAGTTTTAAAAGCCAGGGCCCTGTTCATTTACCCAATTATATATTTATATACTCACACATGCTTACAAATATAATCATCCATGTTCTTAGTCATTGGTATTAACATATTTATTTTTAGCCAAATGCATTTCCTTTGCCTCAAACTGTCTTAACAGGAGGAGCCCAGCCATTGATTAATAGCAAAGTGGATCTAACAGAGAGGCATAAATTAATTCTATTTTGGGAAATGCCATGTGTCTTGGATTACTGTTTTCCTTGAATAATTGTTTGAGTTTTGGGTACTGAATGTTATTTTTCTGCTACGTTGAATTAGAATGGAATATTACAGGCATTGTAGCAACTGCATTTAAAATCTGGAAATAATGCTTTGAAGAGTACGAACAATGAGTGTTGATATACATATGTCCTTGTTGAAGTTATCTAGGGCACTAATATAATGCTTTATCATAAAGTCTTTAGTTGAGAGATCCAAGTTTGCAAAGACTAGCGTAAGTATGCTATATGTAAAGTTTGAGCTTTGGTTTTGCTTGTGGAATACTGGCCAAAATATACTAGAACTGACTAGTACTATACTTATCTTGAGCAGGAGCAAAGGCATGAATATAACTACATCTGGTAATTCAATATTTGCTTGCTTTATGGTAGTAAAAAGCTATATATGAAAATCCTGATTTGTCTGCATTCACCATGGCAGACAACAGAGTCAGCATTCATGAGTGTGCATGGTAACCATAACATCTGATTTAATAATTTGCTCTTGTAAGAGAAGAAAAATGAACAGCATGAGTTTAAAAATTAAAAGAAAAATGAAGATGTGTCCCTGAAGAATAAGAATATAATAGACTTGAGCAAATGTAACCTAATCTTGTGAATACATATAGTAGATAAGGTGTATGTTTCACTGTGAACATAAGAGCTAACATAAATATCAGAAAGTAATGAAATAATGTCATTTAAGCTGTAGTTGATGTATCAGAATAACACTCCCTAGGTGGATGACAGTTGCAAAAATAGTCACAAAGAGTTAAGTGAGATTAAGATTAAAAGATGGAGAGAAAGTTATTTTGATAGAAATATTGTTTTGAAAGTGAGTAAAGATATTAAAAATATTTTAGCTTCCATCTTTTAGCTTGAGCTTCTATCAAAACGAGTGGAATTAAAAATGAAAGATGGAAGCGGATTGAAATTAAGGGTGACAGAATTTAAAATGTACACGAAACAGATAATATGTTTTAAAAAATTAAATGAGCACTATAAATGCTAATAGCCAAGAAAAAAAATGATGAAGAGGAAGCAATCAATTCTGTTAGGATGGCTGAAAAAAAAAAGTAAGTCTATAGAATTAGTATATTATAATAGGTTATATTATAGTTTTTTATATAATTATATAAGTATATTAGATAATCCTAGAAGGTATAGGATTAGTATATTAGTGTAATTATGTAAATGGCAAAACACAGATATGGCTTGTTTGCCAAATGGCTGCTAAAAGCACATGGTTTTTTGTTCCTGATGGAAGAAAGAAGTTGTTGGCAACTAATGCAGAAGGAGTTAACAAAAGTGCATCCAAAACTTACAAGGGAATAGCTTGTTAAGCACTCCTGGTAAGAACTTGGTGGAAGTCTACTAAAGTACCTACCTTCATCCTTTGGATCTTTTGAATATGCAAATGTGCATATTCTTTGGTATGCAGATGAGGAAAACTTAAATGAATTACAGCATATGCTAGATGAATTGTATGATGTAATAGAAATCATAGGGCACAGATGCAGTATTTAATAAGGAAGATATAGCGCATTATGATATGTTTGCCAGCTTGGGTTATTTGTGAAAATAATGAATGTGGTAGTGGAAACATAGAAAAAGTATACTGAGGTGGTATATAGACAGCAAGGTATAGTAATCAATTATATGTTGAAAATGGAGATGCAGATATTAGTCCACCTTCATCCACAGAAGCGAAGGAAACATCAAAGAGTCTGCCTTGACTTCCTGTAACAAAATGTGGGATAAACATCAAATGAATTTATAAACAGGGAAAAGAATGACAGTCAAATTGCAAAACAAAACTATCACGGAAAAACAAATTACTCAGGAAAAAGTGGAAGACTTTTATTTGGATATAATAAAATGCTGCAAAAGAGAGAGAGGAGAGAGAGAGAGATAGTTTAAGGCAGTGGTCCCCAACCTTTTTATCGCCGCGGACCAGTCAGCCTTTGATAATTTTACCGTGGCCCGCTGAGCGCATCGATGACCAGCGCTAGTAGCGTAGCCTTGCGCAGGCGCAGTTCAGTATGGCTAGCGTAGATAGCGTAGGACAAACTGCGCCTACGCAAGGCTACGCTACTAGCGCTGTCTACGCTAGCCCTACGTAGCTGCGCAGGCGCTCAGGTTTTTTTCAGGAATCGGCCAGCGCTGAAGCGCTGAAAAGGAATGAGAAGGGCAGCGCTGGACACAGGGGGGCGGTGGGCCGCTGGTGACGTCAGAGTGCCACCAGCGGTCCAGTAACACCCCTTGTGCCAGTTAGCCCTAATTTGCATACAGAAAGAAACTATGGCCCCCGGCCGCTGCAGCAATCATGGCCCCCGGCCGCTGCAGCAATCATGGCCCCCGGCCGCTGCAGCAATCATGGCCCCCGGCCGCTGCAGCAATCATGGCCCCCGGCCGCTGCAGCAATCATGGCCCCCGGCCGCTGCAGCAATCATGGCCCCCGGCCGCTGCAGCAATCATGGTCCCCGGCCGCTGCGCGGCCCGGTGCCAGGTACTCCACGGCCCGGCACCAGTCCGCGGACCGGGGGTTGGGGATCACTGGTTTAAGGAACAAGCGTAAATGGTATAAACTAGATTTAACTGCTCTTCTCTTCCATTTCTTATCTCATTCCTTTGTTTCCTTATTATTTTGGTGTTTTCTGTATGTATATATTTACATTTATTGTACCCGCCCCACTTTAATGCACTCTAGATGGCATACAAAATCCATAAAAACCTAAAGCAGACAGTCCAGGCTAAAACTATCTAAAAATGGCACAAATCATACAAAACAAAGTATCTCCCTAAGTGTGTGTGTGTGTGTGTGTGTGTGTGTGTGTTATGTCAAAGCACCTGGTATGCCCAAATATGGGAGGCCTTAGATTTGCCAAGGGTTGGACACAACTGAATGGATATCATCATCATCATCATTTATATACCAATAATACTAAGATCTTACAGTTTTCTGGGATTCTTGCTTTTCTTTATTACCTCCAATACATTTAATTTTACTCTTATATTTATTGCCCATCAGTAATTAGCATCATGTGCATTAAGGTAAGAAGAAGGCCTTTCTATGATCCTTAATGTGGTGAACCATAGTCTTTAAAATAATGTTTACTGGTCTTTCCAACTTCACAAATAAATTGATTCATCCATTCAGCTATGGAAGGCAACCAACAGGCAAACATGTGACACAGGGAAATCAAGCAGTTGTGTTGTCAGGTTTCAGTTGTGCAATCTGTTCTGGCAGCCCACTGAAGGGGTACTCATCTTACATGGATTGTCCACTTCTCTTTTGAACCAATTATTTGCTTGGCATCTGATTCTTATTGCCATTAAAAGCAGAGCTCAAAGTCATCTCAAATCTTGCGAGTAATGATTTATGCACAAGGTAATGCAAGTTTTAAGGAGAAAATGAATTTATGACTTTCTAGGAAGAAAAGATACTTTTTTCACATGAGCTTCAAAATAGAAATAACGGAGCATTGAATAAACATGTGTATCCATTTCTAAAGAGCATATTTAGATTCAAAAAGTTTCAAAACAGATTTACAAAATGCAGTGCTTGCTCTTTTATTCCAATTTATTTCTATATTTGCTTACAGGGATATGAGTTGCACTGGATAGCATATGGCTCGGAGATTTTGCACACTCAATAATTTGATTGCATGGTGTCCTAGCAGCTGTGTTAGCTTTTAGAAAATCTGAACTAGTCAGCATAAACCAAAATACACTTTCTTATTACTTATTAGAGGGCAATCAGTATCAGTCATGACCTTTGACAACTAGTAATTGTACTATAACATTAGCTATCAATGTAATTAGCAATAAAAGAAACATACTGGCAAGTTTTTATGTAAATAAACATTCAGAAAATATGAAAATATGAGGAATGATTATCAACAGTGCACTTAATGAATTATACAGCAGGCTTTGGAATTAAAGATATAAAGGAATCTGTTCAAAAGAATCAGCTGCTCTTTGAACAGAACAGCATTAACCCTGCAGAAACAATCAATATTCCAGTCTGAAAGCTAATAGATTTAAGATGTGTCACCATCCTTCCCAAGTCAAGACTGTTTAAAATCTCTGGGTTTTAAAGGGAAAAAAAATTAACATTTGGTGCAGAGCTTCATATTGCTATCTCTAGGTAGGTAGGTAGGTAGGTAGGTAGGTAGGTAGGTAGGTAGGTAGGTAGGTAGGTAGGTAGGTAGATAGATAGATAGATAGATAGATAGATAGATAGATAGATAGATAGATAGATAGATAGATAGAGGCAGATCAATCAATCTCAGTCTAGTCAGCGGAAACAGGCTACAAGTACCCTGTAGAACAGTGCTTTAGCCCTCTACCCTTATTGTGTTTTAAAACCCTGTTAATGTTTCACTGTAGTCAATTTGGGAGATAGTCACTTTGTAGACAAGTCACACAACCTTAGTGGGCCAATTTAAGGCTAATTGGAAAGATCCCTTCAAGGAAACTAAACTGGGTCTCTAATCCCTGTCTGGAAATGCCTGACTAGTATACCAGGAGTCACACAATCCTTTTCTAGACATTCAGCTCAGAGGAATAGTTAAAATGGGGTATATTTGGAAGGGGCTGAGCCAGTGGTGGGTTTAAATGTTCGAACCTACTCTGTCGGTGTGGCCTCCTTTGTGGGAGTGGCTTGCCGCACATGTGACCAGATGGGAGTGGCTTGCCACCCATGTGACCGGATATGAAGATGTCGACGACACTTGTCAGAACCACCTTAAATTACCTCACACACAGCACTGGCATGCATAAGAATATGATGTAAACTTGTTTTTTAAAAGGCATCTTTGGTTTGCATTAAAACAACTTCAAAACACACAATGTTCTGATTGCACCACAAACGCAGTAGTCATCCTTACCTTTCACAGAGGCACTGAGTTTTATAAATATGAGCATGATAGTGTAGAATAATCATATCCAACGGTGGGTGGGTTTCAAAAATTTTTGGAACCTCTTCTGTAAGTATGGCCTGCTTTCCGGGTCCACTGGTGAAACCTCTTCTAACCAGTTCGGTAGATTTGATGAACCGGTTCTATCGAATAGGTGCCAACTGGTAGGAACCCACCTCTGGGCTGAGCCATCAATCATGTTGACAGGAAGGAAGTCATTCCTAGCTTGATTTTCCTTGCTTACATAAGTAACATGTTCCTTCCTGCCCTAGCAATATTTAACAAACAAACCCAATAAGCTGTATCTTTGAAATTTATTGTAGTTGGCAGCATATGGGAGATTGTAGCTACGTTAAAAACAAACAAACCTGTAATGAGATTTTTATGAGTAAGTGGAAAAAAAATCTTCTACAAACATCTTAATCATGGGAGTAAAACTGACCCAAGCTCCAATAAAGCTGAGTTTTACTGAAACATGTATTCAATGTTCCTTGGGTCATTTCATATGACTGTGGAGCTGTATACCACTGCAGTCTATAAAAATACAACTTCAGAGCAGGTCATTTAAACACTGAGCCTTCAGGGTTTTCTTAAAGGTATGAAGTGATACAATTTGATGGATCTCTATTGAATATGTATTCAAAAAGTGTCCCTTTGAACTGCAAAACAGCCCTTCCCCTTTTGCTCACCAATCAAATCACTTTCAGGCAAAGCAGTGCAGATCTTCATGTGAATCCAGGTTGGTGTGGGATAAAGCTTTCCGCTCTCCCTTTTCCGTACAACCGAAAGCATCTTTCAAAGTCAGCAAATAGTCCATTAGAAAAAGAGTAACCAAACTAAATTTATTTATTTTTTAAGAGGATAAATACATTTATGTATTTTTCCAAAATAAATAAATCTGCAAAACCTTTGTGCCGGCCACGATCTTTCACTCCAATGCACCTTGCAGGATTGTGTTTTATGGAGAAAATAGAAGGAGGAAGTAGTATTGATTACGTTCAGCACCTTGAACAATTTATAAAAATGACAAGGGTAGGATATAAATAAATAAATAAATAAATAAATAAATAAATAAATAAATAAATACCATGCACAGGTGTTCAGGCCTATTTGCACCCTCCCTTAGATTGCTCCTGTTTCTCTTGAGTTTGGCTGAGTCTGCAAACCAATGTGCCAAGACATTGAGCAATTAGGGTGGTTTTATCTTACTGTGGTGCTAGAACCCCATTTTTTTTAACCATAAGCTATATCTGATAGATCAATGTTCGGTGTTAATAACAAGCACTTCAATTACTATATGTAGTAAAGTTTTAATACTTATTAATAAAGAATCTGGTTTGTGGGTTCCTTTTTGTGGGGCAGTTTGAGGAATCAGGAGCTCCTCATGAAGGACTAGTGCAGTACCTCATCCTGACAACCCCAATCTTTCTCGCTTATTTGCATGTTGGTTTTTTGCATCTCCATTTTGAACCCACAGTTGAAACAGCCTTAGGTTGTCCCTAAGCATCCCCATTTAAAAGTATTATTGTTTCTCCATAAACTTTCATGATTACATCACAGCTTTCAAGATAAATAAAATCTGCAACATTTTGTCTCCTGTTATCCTGGAGGTGAAGTCAGTTAACATGTGTACAGCAGAGGTGGTATTCTGCTAGTTTGCCTAGGTGAACTGGTAGCAGTGGTGATGGTAGGCTCCACCCAACCACCCAGATGTCATTACGGACGCTCTGCGCATGACCGAAGCAAGCTCACATGCACACACCCAGTTCCAAATAGTAGCGAAGATTAGAGTAAACCATTACTGGTGTACAGAATACAGAACATAGAAGAAAAGTTGGAAGAGACCTTGGAGATCTTCTAGTCAACCCCCTGCTCAAGCAGGAGACCCTATACCATTTCTGATGAATGGCTATCCAATCTCTTCTTTAAAATCTCCAGTGATAAGAAATGGAAGGTCACCTCAATCCCTACAATGGATGAATGGCTACAAAAACTGATAAAGAGTTAGCAAAGATGGCTAAATTGACTGTTTTGATTAAAGAAAAAAAAATACGAATACTTTTATTTCTTCTTGGAAACCACTTCTGGACTTTGTGCTTGAGACTTTGTGCCTTATTATAAACTAATAAAAAATTGAATGCAAAAAATAAAAACCACCAGTGATAAAGCACCCACAACTTCTGAAGGCAAGCTGGTCCATTGATAGATTATTCTGTCAGGAAATTCCTCCTTAGTTCTAGATTGGATCTCTCCTTAATAAGTTTCCACACCTGCCCTCAGGTGCTTTGGAGAAGAGGTTGACCCCCTCTTCTCTGTGACAGCCCCTCAAATATTGGAAGACTGCTATCTTGTCACCCCTTCTCTTTGTTAGATTAGACAAATCCTGCTCCTGCAACTGTTCATCATGTTTTAGCCTTCAGCTCCTTAATCATCTTTATTGCTCTTCTCTGCATTCTTTCTAGAGTCTCAACCAGTGGTTCCTACTGGTTCGGACAGGTTCGGCCAAACCGGTAGTGGTTGGGCAGGCTGGGTCGCTGGAACCGGCAGCGACCCAGGCCTACCATGACTCGGAACCAGTTCTCCCAGTGGCCGTCTTGTTTTTGGCTTCTGCGCAAGCGCAGAACAATTTTTATTGTACTGTACATGCGTGCATAGGATGCATCAAGCGCGCACGCACGTGCTGCCTGCCCATGAGTGAACCAGCAGTAGTGGCTGCTGGAACCCACCCCTGGTCTCAACATCTTTTTTCTATCATGTTGATCAAAATATTGAATGTAGTATTCCAAGTGTGGCCTTACAAAAGCTGTATAAAGAAGTATTAACACTTCAAGTGACCCTGATACTATCTTCTTGTTGATGCAGCCTAGGACTACATTGGCCTCTTTGGCAGCTGCAGCATACTACTGGCTCGTATCATATTAGAACATGTTTTGGGAGTGCCTACAAACCTCAGCCATAGCCATTTTCCTCCCAAGGTTGCCGTCTCTACAATGGTTGTTTCCAGAACTCCTTTTATAATCATTATCTCATTTCCCTGTTTCTGTTCCCAACTTCAGCCCAGGCTTATGACAACAAGTTAGCAGACCCACTTTATTTTACATGGGGGGGGGGGAGAGAGACATATGGCATGCTTCTTATTAACAATATTGTCAACTGACATCAGTTGCTTTACATGTAATAGTTCTTCCTTGAAATAAGAAATGATGAGCTGGATTTTCTTGTTTACTTATCAGTTCGTTTTGCTGAATTAAGAGAACTGGTTGTCTAGTGATGGTTAGTTTCTGTTATTTATACAATCTATGTATTTGTACAATCAGGTTACGGTCTGCTTCCCAGTTCTGCTCAGATGTCCTACCATATGATTCTTTTTCTTTTTTTTTAGTTTTTTGTTTAACTTGGGAGATGCTTAAACGGCATGTGGAAGGATCATGGGACACATTATCCTAGAGAAACCCAGCAGAATCTGGAAACAGGACCTCCCTATTCAGACTGTACTGCCTTGATTGATGGATGTTTTCCCTGCTGGCTAATGGAATGTCGTCAAAGGCAGTAGAGAAAACAAAACACTTTAGTTATCAGGAATAGCATACTCGCAGATCAGTCGTGAGTTGGTAGCTATTTGGAGCAGACATAATGGAGACAAAATAGAGATCAGGTGGCCTTGAGAGATGGTTAAATATTAATATTAAATATTAACCCACAGAAGTAACGGCACAGGAGCCTGATGGTTAAGACACTGATCTGTCAACTGGAAAGTTTGCAGTGTGAGACCCAACTACCACGTGATAGGGTGAGCTCCGGTTCTTGCCTCAGATCCTGCCAATCTAGCAGTATGAAAGCATGCAAATGTAAGTAGAAAAATAGGTAGCACCTTAGTGGGAAACTAACAGTATTCTGTGTACCTCAATGTATAGTCATGCTGGCCACATGACCACGGAAGTAGCAATAGCAATAGCAGTTAGACTTATATACCGCTTCATAGGGCTTTCAGCCCTCTCTAAGCGGTTTACAGAGTCAGCATATTGCCCCCAACAACAATCCGGCTCCTCATTTTACCCACCTTGGAAGGATGGAAGGCTGAGTCAACCCTGAGCCGGTGAGATTTGAACAGCTGAACTGCAGAACTGCAGTCAGCTGAAGTAGCCTGCAGTGCTGCATTTAACCACTGCGCCACCTCGGCTCCTCGGAAGTGTCTTGGGACAATGCTGGTTTTCACTAGGAAATGGAAATGAGAACTACCCCCTGGAATCGGACATGACTGGACAGGGGAAACCTTTACCTTTACCTATGAAACCACAGAAGGAATAATGTTGACTCATTTCATTACTTTTTTATCTCAGTCTCAGATTTGGGATTGTAGGGTTTTTTAACCTGGTAGGGATTACAAGTCATAGCTTGTAAATACCATGTAAGATGCTACTTTTCACCGTGGGATCAGGGCACCCTTTTCAGAATCAATTTGATTTATTAAGGTCATCTGATTCCCCTAAGTTGCTGGGTCTTTGCTAAATATATATCATATCATGTATTGTATTGTATTGTATTGTATTGTATCTACCTACCTACCTACCTACCTACCTTAATTAAAACACATTTAAAAATAACAAAACTTCATTGCCCAGACAACAATAATAACATTCAAAGAAACACAGAAGATGCTTCACTGGCAGATTAACCCAGTGTTTTTCAACCACTGTGCCGCGGCACACTAGTGTGCCGTGACATAGTGTAAGGTGTGCCGTGGGAAAAACACTTTATATATAGTCAATATAGGCACAGAGTTAAATTTTTTTAACATTTTCTAATGGTGGTGTGCCTCGTGATTTTTTTCATGAAAAAAGTGTGCCTTTGCACAAAAAAGGTTGAAAAACACTGGATTAACCCAAGACCAGAGAGCAGAAACAGATCTTAAGGCACTTTTGGAACAGTCAGAAAGTGAAAACCAATAGTATTTCTGTGGGGGATGTTATTCCAGAGGGCATATATCAGTGGTGAAATTCATTTTTTTTAACTACTGGTTCTGTGGGCGTGGCTTGGTGGGCGTGGCAAGGGAAGGATACTGCAAGATCCCCATTATCTCCCTATTCCTGGGGGAAGGATATTGCAAAATCTCCATTCCCACCTCACTCTGGGGCCAGCCAGAGGTGGTATTTGCTGGTTCTCCGAACCACTCAAAATTTCTGCTACCAGTTCTCCACAATCTGTCAGAACCTGCTGAATTTCACCCCTGGCATAGACCATCTGCTTAGAGCATTGGAAGTTTGCTCTTATCTGGTTTGGTTAAATGTTAAGTGTATTTCTAAGATTACATACCTGTCTCTCGTATTATCAGTTACGAACACTCTCCTTTCACTTACTCATCAGCAACATCTTTAAGCAAATATTGGGAAGTTCTCTGCTTTTATGGCAGAGTGTAATTAAAGATAGCACTGAACCAGAGACCTCGAAAATAGTTCTGTGTTCACAGAACCTATGAAAGCAATTGCAAAGAAAATCATGAGTGCTTACATTTTCTCCATCTTTATCCTAACAAAGTCTAAATTCACATTAGCAACATGTAGATCTTTGCCGGGTGGCTATACTTTGCCTGTAAGGAAAGGCTGAGCTAAAAAGTAAACAACAACAGCAAAACAAAATCCCACAGATTTATGGAGCAATGCAATGGCTGAACATGTGGCAGCATTGTACCAAAGCTGGAAATTCTCTGGTTCTCATTCCAAAGCCCAGTTCTCTTCTCCAAGTTGCCATCTTTATTCTTAGCATTAGCTTGTTCCAGGAACGGTTCCAAGAAGTTATGCAACTTCCAAATAACAGTCCATGACTTTTGTGTGTAGGGTTACGGGGACCCTCACACTATTTTATCCTTTGGCATCCCCACTTTACCAGATGTTTGCAGCTTTGGTATTCAGCCATTTATCTAAATTGCCAGACGTACTGCACTTACGTAACTTCAGTATCTTTGTGTACTGCACTTACTTACCTGATAAACAAGCTCCTAATATTGTATTACATAAAAATGCCACACAAATTAATTCCAGCTCAGTATAAAACATTAAACGTACCAGGTTCCTAAAATAACTTATTAAATGGGGGCAGCAAATGTTATGTCATCACTCACATTGCTTTGTCACAATTCAAGAACAGTTGAATTTCAGTATTTTAACTCAGGAAGGAGACAGATATTTAAGCCCGAAACAAATGTGGTTTTTAAAAAGAACATTGTTTACATGGTTCCTCTCCCTTTATTTTAATTTTTTTGTGCTAATATTTTTCAGTTGATTGTGACTTCTGTTGACTTGTTCAATAAAACACAGCTGAAATAGAGCAAAGTCAGCAAAATGTGTGAACCTCTGTTTTATAGGTTTATTGGGAACCTTCCCAATAAACCTATAAATACTTTGAATCAAGTTACCCAGCTTCATGTTTTATTTGTAACACCAAAGCAAGACATCCATTTGCCTCCTCTGCTGTTAACCTATCCCAATTGTAGGGCTGAAGTTCCCTGGGATAGAAACCTGGTATGCCTATTCGTCGCACAGGGGTGATTCAATTTCTAGTGCGATGGTGATGATGATGATGGCATACATGTTTTTCTTGTATGTCTGTTACTTTAGGAACTATCACAAGTCTTGGGTTTCAATCCAGTCTTCTTGAGAAAGTCCTACATGACCAAAGGATACATTAGATTTCCCGTTGTGTGGAAGGAAAACACTAATATCAGATGCTTTTTTAAATCAGCTTTATGTTCCCAGCCAATCTACCTCCCCCAAAAACAAAAGAATAAAATTATTGGTTTTCATTGTTCTATAGAAATGCTGTATGAACCGAAAATGACTTTGGAGGTCTTCTAGTCCAAGCACAGACCCTATACCATTCCAGACAAGTGATTGTCCAGTTTCTTCTTAAAAGCATCCAGTAAATGAGCATCCATAACTTCTGAAGGCAAGCTGTTCCACTGGTTGATTGTTCTGTCACCAAAAAACTTGTTTCATTTTTTCTCTTTATTATGGTGGGTTCATTTGAGAATTGTGTTGACTGAATAGAAGGCCATTTTCCACCAGCTTGTACTGTTTTTTTTTTTTTTTTTCTGGACAATTTCAAGACTTTGAGATTTTCATAAGCTACTTCAAGAACACCGTGGCACGACATAACCGCGAACGTCAAAAGCGTGCCGACAAAACCACGGCGCTAAAACTGCGATGTCAAAAGCGCGCCGACAACAGCACGCTGACAGAAGTGCGATTTAAGTTAAGGTAAGGTTTAGGGTTAGGTTTAGGTTTAGGGTTAGGGTTATTTTTAGGGTTATGTTACAGCGCGCTTCTGTCTGTGCACTGTTGTCGACGCGCTTCAGCGCTCATTCGTCTCTGTGGTTTTGATGGCGCGGTTTTGTCACCGCGGTTTAGTCACACGCGCTTTTGTCATACGCGCATTTGTGGTGGAACCCAAGAACACAGGAATGCTTATGAATAGATAATATATATTTAGAAATAAATGCTATTTTGTTGCACATAGTCTATTGAACTTACAAAAGAAAATACAGCCAAGTCATCTATCAGATATATTTCATTAAAATAAATATAAAGAAAAACAATAATAAAATTGCTAATTCTGAGATTTAAAAAAATCTAATCATATATAAAGGTGGAACAATAATTAAAAGTTGACAATCAACAAATAATGTTGTGAAACATATCAAATATTATTTATTTATTTATTTATTTATCATATTTAGGGACTACCCATCTCTCTCTCAGTGATTCTTGGTGGTGTACAAATAACATACTATAAGCATAAAAACAATATATAAAGTATACATAAAACTACTTGCCTACGCAGATGCAACTGATATATAAGATTGACCAAAGGTATACACATTGCCATGATTGTCCTATACTTTCAGAGTTGAACTTTTATTTTTTTTAATCTTTTCTAAATTTATAATTAAATTTCATGATTTACATTACATCAAATACCAAATATTAAGGACAAGATCAAAATGTTATTTCGCAATACATGCAAAAACATAAGACCTGAATGTTTACCTTAGACATAACTTAGGAAATCTTAATCTAATGTCCAGGATTTCCATTTCATTATCTCCATGAACAAGAACACACATACAGAGATATATCAACAACTTATTTAATCAAAGGCTGCTTCAATCACAGTCACAATTCTAGGTGATTTACAAATAGAAATAAATTAGAACAACAAAAACAAGGAAATTATCACAAACAATAATATGACTTCACATTCCACATCATAGAAAACAACAATCCTTTCCAAAATAATACAGAACATATTTTGGTTAGCCGGAACCCAAACTACCCGGCCCCAGGGCCTACTAAAAAGCCAGGTCTTATAGGTCTTAGGGGCTGTAGGATCAGGGCCATATGGACTTCCAGAACAATGATGTTCCATAGGACAAATTTGGGTATAGAAAGACCCTCCAAGGTTCTGCAAGATTCCTCTGCTTTACCAATGGGATCTGGAGCAAAGCAACCTTGGAAGATCTTACCAAAAGGTTCTAGAGATGGCAGCCTGTAGGTAACCAGGAAGCCACGAAGAACCTTATGGGAGACAATTAGTAGCTTGAAATGCATCCAAAAGCCAACTGTCAACCAGCACAGCTTGTGAAGTAGTGATGCTGTAAGAGTGAAATGACATACTCCCATAACTACTTGCACTGGTGCATTCCATGCCCGCATTCCAAGTGGTCTTTAAGGGCAGTCTTACGTAGAGTTGTACTGGGGAGCAGCTGTTCTTTTAAATCAAAAGCCAGACTTATGTGCTTGATCATATCCTTACTGCCAAACCAATTGGAACTAGAGAGAATTGGTTTGGATCTAGCAAACCAGAGAAGAGAACAGCTGCTATAGAATAACGATCTCTTTCCCCAACCCCAAAAGTGGCCCAGAAAGATATGATCAATTTATATTGAAAGTTGCGCATAGATCAGGCAAGACCAGCCAAGTCACATCAACCCTGTCCTGTCCCACCAGAAGTCTTCCATAAGTGTGATCAGTGTCATCTTAGACATGCTAATCTATAGCCTGACAGAAAAGTGTGCAGACAATCTATTTCTTTCAGGGTCCTCTAGATTTGCAACCCTACTATCTTCCCCAAAGCTGGGAGTTTGGAAACAGATCGAAAAATCATCTAATACTGCTGTGTCCTAAGATGGCTTTTTGAAGAAAATATACCATTTGCTCAATACCACCTTTTCAAGAAAATAGTTACACCTCCTCGCTTCAAGGTGAATTTACCACAGCTTGGACACAGCCAATGGCAGTCGTTCGGGCAGCCTTAAACAACTAGAAAGGATAAGAATGTAACAGCCATCTGGCAGTACTAACACTCGAAAAGATCTTGTTCTTGTCCCCAGGAACTAGGGCAAAATCCACCTTTAATCAAGTTTATAGCAATTGACCAGTCAAAACTAAATAAATCTGAGTGATTTTATTCATCACATGCCTACAATGGCTCAGTAATTTCTTACTAAAATTTCAGTCAGTCTTTTTTAGTAACTGCCTCATTTAGTGACTATTCACCACAGTGATGAAAAAATAACTTTGTGATGAATCCTATACATATACAATCTTCACAGGAAAGATTGTAAAGCAAAGGAATGCTGAAGTAAGATCATAAGCGTGGTCACAGTTTCATTTAGTTTCCTTTAATGATTGAATTGCTGGTCCCAAATGTGATCATTAAACAAAGACATGTTCTTCATGTTCCTCTCTCCCTAAAAGGGTCAACGTTAAAATAACTACTGCTCAGCATTTTGCAGCTGTGATAAGATTCCCCTCTCCCTGCTAAAATATTTCTTACACTTCTGGAAGAATTAGGGTGTCCAACAACCACTGTGTAAAAGGCTATTGAGAGATGTTCTAAGGGGTCACACATGCAAAATCTGTACTGGACAGAAAACACCAAGACTAAAAATAATCCCCTTTTTATTAAAAAGAGTTAATAAGATTACCTCCAGTGCATTCAAAATTGCTTTATAGTGGAGAAAATAAATTGAAGAAATGAAACAGAGGCTGCACCCTTTCCCCCCATCTTTTGGATATGGCCAGGATCAAACCCAGCTCCACTCTTTGTATAATCCTATCATCCCTCTATTGACTCTTCCTACCCACCCAGAGTCCTAGACAAAGCCCCTCTGCAATCCCATCTAAACCATAGAAGTGCCCTTGCAAGCTCATAATATCCATGGGCGTCAAACTCACTGTGTCATGTTGCTGTCACGTGATGTTTTAAGACCTTCCCCCCCATTTGCAGAGCTGGAGTGGGCGTGGCTTGCACATGATGCACCTGGCCCGTGGGCCGCTAGTTTGACTATAATTATTATAATTGAGTATAATGAATATAACTGATTTTTACTATAATTATTATAGTCCCAAGGACAGCCTAGTAAGGGATTTGCAGCGTCATGGTAAACTGAGGAAATCCAATCTCCCATTCTCAATCAGCCTGTTGATGTCAACATTCCAGCTCTAACAATCGACTTCCTTCGGGAAGGTCCATTTGGTATAACCATATGATTCCCACCTTGTAGTTATTTTATAAGTTCTTTTCTACTTTTTATAAACATCTGGCTTTCCACTTTTCAAGCCCCTCTTTCTTGGAAACCACCTACTGAAAGATCAAGAAAGCTTGGTTTTTCTCTCCGTTGTGCTCTTTCAGACCTAAACCACAATACCTTCTGTACACTAAAGATTACAAAGATTGGAGGCCCTCTGTGGGGTGGTGGGTGGGACACCCAAGGCCTTGACATTTGTGCTGCCATGTCCTAGAGCTACTGGATATCTCTCTTGAAAGAACACCTGCTGCTGTTTTCTTACTTTAGTGATAACGCTCACCCTGAACATTGGACGTATGTGAAGTGAGGTTGATAAACCTTTGATGATTAAGGCTGGGCTCTAGTCCAGAATGCGTTATACTAGAGCTAAATATTTAATATACTTAAAGCATCTTTTAATATATGGGTCCTAATCTGGATTGATACCTTTTATGGCGGCTTCATTAAAGAAGAACCATATCTACCTGGGTCAATCTTTGTCCAGGTGATGTGGGGTGCATCTACTAAGTTAGCAATATTCAGTTGTTTGTTTCTACTTGTCCCTACGTGCAAACTCCTGCCCTTTTGCCCTGTACCTTGGCAAAAGTCTTTTTGTTTCCCTTCAGCCCTGCCAATAAATTGTCGCTAACTTTGGGGGAGGTGGCTGACATCAGAGACACACACGCATGTACAGAGGCCAGCCTCTGAGAGAGGCCGTCGTCGTGAGCACGGGGAAAGATCTCCTTTCTCACGCGACTCCTCCGCCGCAGAACGCGTGGCCAGCGGACCTGATTCTAAGCCTGCGGGTTTCGATGCTGCTTCTGCAGCAGAGTACAGCAGCAGCAGCAGCAGCAATTGTCGTTGTCACCGCCCCACTCTCAACCCCCATCCAATCGCCTTCCTCGGGTGGTCGTCATCTCTTTGACGGATGGGCTTGGCCGCTCGGCGCGCGCGGGGATAAAACAAACAAACAAACAAACAAAAACCCGACCCCCCCCACTTTTTCCCGCTCTCGCCTTTTCTTACTCAAGCGCGCGCTCCGCGCTTTGTCCCGGTTTGTCCGCTTCGTGGGCCTCAGGGAGAGGGGGAATGGGGCGGAACCTCAGCACCCCCTTTAGCCAATGAGGACGTTCGGAATATTGAAAGGCGGGTCGCCCCGAAGAAGGCGGGTCGCAGAAGCGCATCTCTAGCTCGAAGGCCACGCCTCCTCGTGGGCCGCTCCTTCAAAAACCACCTGGAAAAGGCTCGCGCGGACGGCCCCGCCTTGAGGGGCTGGCTCGCTCGTGCGGCAGGCGGATCAGGGGCAATAATATGCAAATCGAGCTTCGGGGCTCTTGAGTAGTGTCGCCCGAGCGGCGAGGGAGAACGTTTCTTTTCGCGCCCGGCGGCCAAGTTCTGGATCGCGCTCCTCCTTCCTCGTACGCGGGGCATGTTCGCGCTGCCTCGGCGGTGCTAAGGAGCGAGGGAGCGCCGAGCCGTAGCCCAAGGCCGCCTTTCGGCGCTTCGCTTCGCGGTTATGTCTCCCGTCAGCGAGGAGGTGGAAGCGGGGAACGCTCTCTCCGCTTCGGAGGAAAGTGAGACGGCGAACGAGGACGAGCCGAAAAAGGAGAACGGAGAATGGTGCCCCCAGGAAGCCTTGCTCGCCTCCGGGGTCGCAGAACCGGACTTGGTGGCTAGGCTGGGGGAGACGCAGAGCCCTCCCGAGAAGGCGGCGGAGCAGGGTGAGCCGCCGCCGCCGCCAGTGCACCCGGAGACGGCTGAGCCTCCCGAAGGAGGCTGGGGCTGGGTGGTCATGCTGGCCTCTATGTGGTGCAACGGGACTGTCTTCGGGATCCAGAACTCGTGCGGAGTCCTCTTCAAGTCCTTGCTGTCGGAATTCGGAGACCCCAAAGACGAGCAGCTGATGTTCAGGACAGGTAAGGGAGGAAAAGTGGCCGCCGGGGGCTTCCCTTCCCCAGCTGCCTTTAAAAGCAACTAGGCGGCGGGTCCGGGGATTTATTTATTTATTTTTATTTATTTTATTTGATTTGTCAATCGTTTACAGGAGAACAGGTATAAGAGTAAACATGAATAGGAATGAAATGGATAGGAATAAGTGAGGCAGCAGGACAGGGATGGTAGGCACGATGGTGCGCTTATGCACGCCCCTTTACAGACCTCTTAGGAATGGGGTGAGGTCAACAGTAGACAGTTTAAGGTTAAAGTTTTAGGGGTTTGAGGATGACCAGAGTCATGTAGTGCATTCCAGGCATTGGCCACTTTGTTGCTGAAGTCATATTTTCTGCAATCAAGTTTGGAGCGGTTTACTTTGAGTTTCTATCTGTTGTGTGCTCTTGTATTACTGCAGTTGAAACTGAAATAGTAAAAAAAAAACCCAAAAGATTCCTCAAAGGCGTGGGGGCGGGGGAGAGAGGGATGTCCCGTTCTTGAGCACAGAGGAAAAGCTATGAGAAGAAGAACCTAGCTGCTTTCCTCCAACTCGTGGAGCTTGTAGCCCCAGGACATCTGCAACATTGGCAAGTTGGAGTGCTGGAGTGCATGACAGCTAGATAACCGAGGAGGCGGGAGTGCTGCGGGTCCTGCCCAACGGTGTGCTGCCAACCCCCAGATCTGTGCTCTGTGCACCGTTGTGTGTTTTGTGTGCACAAATGCAAAATTCTGCTTTGAAATCTATGATGGAACTTTTCTTTACACAATGGCATACCGTTTTAATTGCAAGAAAACGGTACTTCTGCCTCCATGTAGTCCTTGAATCAGGCTGCCACAAAGATAAGGATTTCTTTATCTTTTTTTTTAGTAACCTAAAACTCTGTATTTCTCATATCTATGAAGTCATCTGGTCTGAGGACCAACCTCTTAATGTTATTGGTTTTGTTTCACATCCTGCATAAAACACTTTTTTTCTGGTGGTGTCATTTTGAAACACCCCCCCTACCTTTTTTTTTACAGTTTTTTTAATATATGCATTGTAGTTGCAGGGAGGGATGCCAGTTTTGATCTGACAGTGGTGTGGGGAAATTTCTTTGTAAAAATCTAGTTGTTTTTGTACCACAGGTACAATGCATCAGCTCTGTGACCTGCAGTTCCGTCTCTCCATCTAAAAGACTGGAGAAATTGGTCTTTTCTCTTGTGTAAGAAAAGAAAAACATCATCCTGGAGGCAAGGATATCCTGGCAAATGCCACCTTGTGTTCTTTAGGATTAAATGAATTCTACGTGGCTACTCTTAGTTGTTAGTTAAATAAAGCAGGAAGTATGACAGCTCACAGTACATTGGCTAGGGTTTAGCCTAGTGTGTTGTGCGAACCCAGACATTTGAGCTAAGTAAACCATACTTTATTTAACCATGTGTTAGCCTGTAACTATCACCAGTACACCTCAATAATCAAGGGGAAATAATATTTGCTGGGTAAAATTGTGAAATACAAGTTTAAAACAATTGAATAGTACTTAAAATCATGCTATTCACATAGAAGTAATAATGCAAGAAGGGGGAAAACTGTTAAGGCATGTGAATTTAATTTAAAAATATAGATCTTTTTATTACATCTTTATTTTGCGAAAATAAAAAACAGATAGAAATATCTAAAATGTATATTATAATTAGAAATACGTTTTTATCATTCTTTTTGTAAGTGACAGTGTCCCGCACCCAATTATTTTGAACTTAAAATGATTTTAATTTGTTTAGGAATATAACATTCCAAATCTAGATATGCATAGTTACATGAACTTGCTAAAGAAAGTTTAGTGGCTAGTATTTATGACAATATTTTTTTCCTTCAGTAAAAAAGCTGAAATTATGTCGACCATATGTTGATTTCAGTGTAGACTACAAATATGTATCAGCTTGTGTAAGAGTTTTGTTTTAACTCAACAGGATAGAGCAATAGTACTTAGACTTATATACCGCTGCACAGTGCTTTACAGCCCTCTTTAAGTGGTTTACAGAGTCAGCATTTTGCCCCCAACAATCTGGATCCCCATTTTACCGTCCTCAAAAGGATGGAAGGCTGAGTCAACCTTGAGCCCGTGAGAATCGAACTGCTTGCAGTGGGCAATACTGCATTCTAACCACTGCGCCACCATAGCTAATATATATTTCCATCTGTACATGTGTAAGATTACAGGTTGATAACTCACTGCACAGTACATTTTTGGAGGTTGCCACTCAGTTGTACATTGCAAATCTAAGTATTATACATACTGTATATTCTTTACCATTCATCTGATTTGGGTTAATATTTCTTTACCTAAAACAACCTTTACAGCACCTTTATCAGATTATTTTGAAAATCAGTTATTAGGGGAAACTGTCATCGACATAGTGCACAAGTTTGGGCAGACTCAGGGAGCCAATGGAGAACAGGGGTGGTGGTGTACTAAGAACAATAAGGTTGCATCTTCCTATTATGATTTCAATGACTGCAAATGTCTAGTTAAAACTGAGCATGAACATCATACAAAATACAGGCTATGTAATCCCTTTTTTTTTGCACACTGAAGAGTAAGTGGTAAACTTTAAATAATTGCTTTAACTTGGGCTCAAGGAATATTATATATTTAAGTTAGAAAAATATTAACTGCTTAAGTAATTTAAAAAGTCTAATATGTCTGGTTAGCTTGGCATTGACTATAATAGAAAAGTATAACAAGATATCATTACATTGTTGTTTCTAGTTGGAATATATTAAATCTTTTTTTAAGAAGCAAGTTTAACCAATTTCGTTGTATTTAAGTACAGTGACAATAAAGATTATACTTACACTTATCTGATGCTTTATGATATGTGTACATTGTGTTTATACACACAGACATTAATATAATCCGTCATCTTAATAAATAGACTAAGTTCTAATTTCTAGCTAGAATTAATTGCACCTTAGAATTGTTACAAACTGAATGAATGTAGACAGCAGCAGGTATGGGCTGAAATATTCAAATGTCTTGGTGGGACATCTGAAAACTGTCTCTTGTTCCATATAGTAATAGGGGAAGAGAAGGTGGTGTAGTGCAAGGACTAATCTAGATAGTTATTAGGAGTGACTCAAAGGCACAGATTCTTTTTAAAAAGGGGAAACAGGTGGTTTGTCAGGAATAAGGGCAAAGGAAAAGAAAGAAGAAAGAAGAAAAGAAAAGAGATGCCACTAGGCTTCCCTCAGTTAAATACATTTATTGCTAAGGTTTTGAAGCTATTGCTATTATTCAAACTAACAGGCTGCTACAAATGCAGAACTAAGGCAAAAATAACTAGATATAATCTATTTTCTTTGTACTAGGACAACTCGCCATGTCCATCTTGCGGCCAACATGCCATGGCTGACTTGCCATTGCCAACTTGTGGCCAACGTGCCATGGGACAACTCGCCGTGGCCAACTTGCCATGGGAGAAAAGTTACTGGTATAAAATAAATGGTACAATAGAATCATTAAAGGATGCCAAAGGAGGGACAAAAATGAAGTGTGATGATAAAAATTAAAATAATTTTTAAAATAATTTTAAATAATTAAATAGAATTATTGAATTGTGCTGCATTGAGTTTTCTTTTGGTGAGTTGGCCGCGGTGAGTTGGTAGTGGCAAGCTGTCCCATTCCGTGGCAGTGCTGTTTAAACTCATCTGAATCTAACAAGTCTCTCTTTGCCTTCAGAGCAGCAGTAGTGAATGGGTGTAAAATTATCTTTCTTACAACCAGAAAACATTCATACCAAGCATCTTTAGAACTATGCAGAAGAAAAGCTTAGAATGGTAAAAGCTGTTTGGAAAGAGGTGAAATAATTATAATATATAGGAATAATTCTAGTGCTGAGCATGAGGGACTGCTCCAAATATGTAGTAAATAAAAGGAGCAACTGTGTTTTCTTCAGACTTGTTTAACATATGCATTCATTCAGCTTCAGAGCCTTCTTGTGGCTCTCATGAAACAACTGCCTCTTTGTTAATTCTCTGCCCCAAGCATCCATTTTCATATGAATCAGAATCTTTAAATATAGTATTTCCTTATAGAGGAGCAGAGAAACATTGGCATGAGTTAACCTTGAGCCGGTGAGAATTGAATGCTGAAATGACCATCTGATATAAACAACAACAAAAAATTTACAGAAGAAAATCTGCTTTAGACTACTTGAAGATACTATTAGTTTGTGAATAAAAGAGTTGAATATAAAAACAC
This sequence comes from Thamnophis sirtalis, assembly GCF_051295495.1. Taxonomy (NCBI): domain Eukaryota; kingdom Metazoa; phylum Chordata; class Lepidosauria; order Squamata; family Natricidae; genus Thamnophis; species Thamnophis sirtalis. Next base: position 105,094,457 of record NW_028261386.1, on the reverse strand, counting down.
TTGTTTTATTAGTGAATATTGAAGTAATTATTGCTTTAAAAAATGCATCACAAAATGCCTTGTTTAGTGACTGCCTTGTTTAGTGACCATTTGCAGTTACCATGGTAACAGAAAATCAACTCTATCTGTTCTGGTTACTTGTTTTGAAACAGAAATTTTGGTGCATAAGACTGCACAAACTTTGTGGTTTAAGGTCTTATTACGGTGATCACTTTTTGTTTTTAATTCCATGACCTCATAAATTACTTTTTGTTTGCGGAGATAAATGAATCTGTAAGATTCCCCCCCCCCAGTCTACATTTACCGTATTTTTTGGACTATAAGGTGCACCAGAATATAAAATGTACCATGATTTTGAAGAGGTAAATTAAAAAAAAAAGTTTTTGCACTCTGCAGGCTTCCCAAATCCTCTGCACGATTTGTTTTTTGCACACACAAAAAAGGCATGCAGAGCTTTGGGAGGCTTGTAGAGTGCTCCTGGGGGTTGAGGGGAAACGAGCAAAAAATGGTCTATTTTTTGCATTTTTGCTCATTTTTGCTCTCCGCAGCCCCCAGGAGCACTTGCAAGCCACCCAAACCCTCTGCACATCCATTTTTGCAAAGGGGGTGGGGTTTCAGTAGGCCAAAAATGCTGTATTCAGTGTATAAAATGCACCCAGATTTTCACCCTCTTTTTTGAGGGAAAAAGGTGCGTCTTATACTCCGAAAAATATGGTAATTGCATGATCCTCTGGAGCAGGGGTATCAAGCTTGAGGCCCATGGTTTGGATCTGGTCCACAGGGTGTTTAGATCTGGCCCACATGGCTGCCCTGGACACAGTGAATGACCGGCCCATGGTGCCTCTGCCAGTGAAAACAGAGCTTGGGAGGGTGCGTGCAGCCTTCCTGGGCTCTGTTTCGACTACGACAGCCTCCTGCAGCCCTCTGCCAGCGAAAACGAAGGCTGCATGCAGCTTCCCCAAGCTCTATTTTTGCTGACAGAGGGCTTCTGGAGGCCCTCATGGCTGAAAACAGAGCATGGGCAGGCTGCGCATGGCTTTCCTGAGCTCCATTTTTGCTGGCAGAGGGCTGCAGAAGGCTGTCTTGGCCAAAAACAGATCATTAATGGGCCACTCATGGCTTCCCTGAGCTCCATTTTCACTGGCAGAGGGTTGCAGGAGGCTGTGGTGGCAGAAAAGGGAGCCTCGATGAGTGACGTTGAGCTGGCCGTGCCCATTCCGGGCTCCCGAGGTCAAACACAACCTTGATGCAGCCCTCAATGAAATAGAATTTGACACTCCTGCTCTAGAGTCTTCAAAAAATAAAGATAAATGATTTGTTTTTTAATCTTTTCAGGTAATTTGATACATTTGTAATATTCATAAAGACATTCAATTTAACTGTCAAGAGCAAAATTTAATGTGCCTAAGAGGTGCAGTGGTTAGAGTGCAGTACTGCAGGCTACTTCTGCTGATCACCAACTGCCAGCAGTTTGGCAGATCGAATCTCACTAGGCTCAAGGTCTTCCATCCTTCCGAGGTCGGTAAAATGAGGACCCAGATTGTTGGGGGCAATATGCTGATTCTGTAAATCACTTAGAGAAGGCTGTAAAGCACTATGAAGCGGTATATAAGTCTGTGCTATTGCTATTAGTGTTCTTTTTCCATTCGTTTTATTCTTATATATATATATTACAAATCAGCATAATGCAATACGAGTCAGTTTGGTGTAGTAATTAATGCATCAAGCTAGAAGCCGGGAACCTGTGAATTCTAGTCCCACCCTAGGTATTAAGACAGCTGGGTGATCTTAAACCAGTCAATGGCAAAACAGTTCTGAAAAATCTTGCCAAAAAAAACCCCGCAGGGACTTTCCAGGAAGTCTCAGAATCAGACATGATTGAGTGGAAGAAAAAAAAAGCATTATGTAACATAGGCCAACACAACTCTCAGAGGGGATTTGTGGCAGCTAGCAACACAGTGGCAGCAATGGAGTCAGCAGTGTCAATAAGGTCTAGAGACCTTGCAGGCACCCAGCATTACGTCTTTCAGGGTGGTGATGACTATGAAAAATTAGGTAGAAGATCCTTTATGGAGGAGGTGACGTTTAGTGACCATGGATTTTAAAAACCACCAATGCGCTTCCCAAGGCTGGTGTGCCACACTGGGCCTGCAGAACTTAAGGGCCTCATGGAATAAATGAATCTGTTAGAGAAACTGATGCAAATAAGATTTTTTGACAGTAATTTGAAAAGTTTGTTATGCTAAACCAAGCTTTGTCAAATTTGTTTTTAAATTAGTTTTGCAAATGAATTTCTGATATAGTATGCAAGAGATTAGTGCCAAGCAACATGAAATTTATCATTTTCTAATGCCATGGCTTGCTTCTTATCCCTTAATGTGACATAATGTGTTAGGCTCACCTAATCAGTGGTAGAGAAGAAGGTACGTTGATTCCTAATAGCGCATTATTTTTCTTATGGTTTATAGACCAATCCCTTAATAAATTTGTTCTTGAACTGTTTAGATACCAGGCTCACTATTCTGTATTATCTGGAGTCATTTTTCTTCTATTGTTTGAAGATAAAATATTTCCTATCTCCTGGTACTTCGCCCTTTATCCAGGTACTCTGAAAAAATACAGATAGCCAAAGGAGTTGCTAATTAATGTATTTATTAATATCAGGCATTCCTTTTTTTCTTTTCATGATGCAAATTATTCAAAATCTATTATATAAATTTCCAGCTTTAAAAAATTAGATTTAGCTATTGAAGGTGCTGGAGAGAAATGCTGGCTGAAAGAAATATTAAAGATTTGCTGCTTTATTTTTCTAATAACAAATTAAAAGAACATATAATGTGAGACAATGCTAATTAATATGAATAAAATATAAAATTAAAACAACATAAAATATAAGACTTAATGCTCATTATTATGAATAAAATATAAAGTTATCTTTTATCAGAATTTACCAGATGTTACAAAACTGATCAACTTTTAATAAAGTATCAGTAGTTCCTATTTCTTGCCATTTAGGTCTAAATGTCTTAAAAAATTAACTCAGGAACAATATTTTAGAAACTTTGAAATGAATATATTAACATTTGTATATATTCCACCTTATAAATGGATTAATATTAAATTATATGTTCTCTGGGTATAAATATGCAATAATGTCTAAACAGATCGAATCCATGTATTATATGTATCTCATAAAGGAAGTTTGGATTTTTTAGTGTTTCAAAGTTGATTCTATTGGATAAATCAATTATCATCCATTCCTGTACTCCCAAGAGGTCAGAATTGCAATGGAACAAGTCAAAGGGCAATCTCTGTGAGGTTGTTTACATTTCTTCTCTGACTTGCTTGGTACAATGAACTATTTATTTTACAAAAATCTGTTCCTAATACTCATTTATGTGCAACATAATGTTGCTTCCCTTGCTTTTTTAAAAATAGATAAGTTACCGTATTTTTTGGAGTATTAAGATGCACCTTTCGCTCCTCCTAAAAGAGGGTGAAAATTTGGGTGCGTCTTATACACAGAATGTAGCCCCGCCCACTAACCAGCCTCCACCCTTTGGCTTCTGCCTCCCAGCAATTTGCCTCCTTGTAGCAAACGGGAAAATGGGCTTGTGGAGGCAGCAATAGGCTATGGTAATCCTTGCAGCCTGAAACAGCTGAAAGCTGAAACTGAAATTGAAAGTGAAAATGGCTGTTTGCTGCAAGAGGTAAATTGCTGCCAGGCAGAGCCAGATTTTTTTTTCTTCTAATCAGGCTAAACTGAAATAATATATACTTCCAGAAAGCCACATCAATTTTAACAGCATCTGTACAAGTATAGTCGGAAATGTAACACCACAAATAGTATATATTGTCTGTATTGTTTGTTGTTTGTTGCAAGGAGGCAAATTGCTGGGAGGTAGAGGCAGATTTCCTCCTCCCCCCCTTGTTTTCCTCCCCAAAAGCTAGGTGCGTCTTACACTTTGGAGCATCTTACACTCTGAAAAATATGGTATGTTGTTTAGCAGAGAGCTAATTTAGATATTTGGAGACAACTATGTCCCTAAAAGATAGACTTGAGAGGATTTTGTCTGTATCAAGCTAGCCAGAGCTATCTCATTATCTGTCCTCTACTTTTATAGGCTGATCACACTTTGTAATATACTTCATGTCAGTTTCAGTAAAATCAGCGCAGTAGAGTAGTGTTAGACTATGGCAGAGGAAACTGTCATTACTTCACAGTAGAGCTCATTAGAGATTTGGAGCTTTCCAGTTGTACCGACTTTAGTATTCTAACAATGACCATACAAATGCAATACATCCTACAACATCTTGAATTTCCAAAGACCTACACAAGGGTCCTCTTTGTAGACTTTAGTTCAGCATTCAGTACCATCATACCAGACATTCTTCCAACTAAACTAAATGAGGTAGCAGTACCTGAACACACTTGTAAGTGGATCACAAGCTTCCTAATAGACAGGAAGCAGCAGGTGAAGCTAGGTAAAATTACATCAGATACCTGTACAAGTAGCACAGGAGCCCCCCAGGGCTGGGTGCTCTCTCCACTTCTCTTCTCTCTATATACCAATGATTGCATCTCAAACAGTCCATCTGTTAAACTACTGAAGTTTGCAGATGATACAACAGTGATTGGTCTCATTTGAGACAATGATGAAACTGCATACAGACAGGAGGTTGAACAACTAGCCTCATGGTGTGACCAGAACAATCTGGAACTTAACACACTCAAAAATGTAGAAATTGTGGTAAACTTAAGGAGAAACCCTACTATACTACCACCTCTTACAATACTAGACAACACAGTATCAACAGTAGAGATCTTCAAAATTTTAGATTCTATCATATCTCAAGACCTAAAATGGACACCTAACATCAAAAAGGACATCAAAAAAGCACAACAAAGAATGTTCTTTCTGTGCCAACTCAGGAAGCTCAAACTGCCCAAGGAGCTGCTGATACAGTTCTGCAGAGGAATTATTGAGTGTCAACTGCACCTCTATAACTGTCTGGTTTGGTTCTGCAACCCAACAAGACAGACCCAGACTTCAGAGAATAATCAGAACTGCAGAAAAAAACAATTATTGCCAACCTGCCTTCCATTGAGGACCTGTACACTGCATGAGTCAAAAAGAGGGCCATGAAAATATTTACAGACCCCTAGCATCTTGGACATAAATTGTTTCAATTCCTACTCTCAAAACGACGCCATAGAGCACTGCACACCAAGACAACTAGACACAAGAACAGTTTTTCCCCCGTACGCCATCACTCTGCTAAACAAATAATTCCCTCACCACTGTCAAACCATTCACTAAGGCTGCATTACTATTACTATTAGTCTTCTCATCATTCCTATCACCCATCCCCTCCCACTTATGACTGCAGGACTGTAACTTTGTTATGATTTATACTGATATTGTTTCCTGATTGCTTATTTGTACCCTATGACTATCATTAAATGTACCTTATGATTTTTCACGAATGTATCTTGTCTTTTTATGTACACTGAGAGCATATGCACCAAAGACAAATCATAGTGTGTCCAATCACACTATTCTATTCTATTCTATTCTATTCTATTCTATTCTATTCTATTCTGTTCTATAAAAATTCTGAGGAAGGTCGTTAGAATGAAAGAGATTTTACCAATGGAAGAGAATATTTGTAGCTCATGGTTAAACTGGCTATTGTTTTCTGATTTTGTTTGAGTTACAATACAATACAATAGCAGAGTTGGAAGGGACCTTGGAGGTCTTCTAGTCCAACCCCCAGCCTAGGCAGGAAACCCTATACCGAGTTGGTAGCTCCTGGATTGGGGTATTGTTCACTGCTTGATTGTCAGTCTGGATTAATCCCTGTTTACCTGGGTGTTGATTGCTGGCAAGGAAGTATTTTGGTCTTTTTGTTTCCTTTTTAGCTTTTTGAGTGCCACTTTGGAGTAATGTATAAATGTGGTTTATCTCTGTGTGTCTGTGGATGGTAGATTTCCAGGAATTCCCTAGCAATTTTGGACTTAGCTTGATCTAGGATGCTCACAATTTCCCATTTGAAACTATAGTTAAGTCTGCCATGTATAATACAGTTAAGGAATTTTCATCATGTCTTCTGACTGCTAGTTCAAGTTCATGGATGTTATCTGCCAGTCTTATGCCTGTCTGTACATAGTGATAGTTATAGTACTTGTTGAATGAATGAATAATGAATTCAACATTATGCAAACACAAATAGTAGAACAAAGTCAAACTAGAGTCTTGGACTTTAAGAGAGCTAATTTCAGTAAACTTAGAGAAAGCTTGGGAAGAATTCCATGGATGAGAATCCTCAAGGGGAAAACAACTGAAGAAGCTTGGGAAATTTTGAAAAATGAGATTACAAAAGCCCAGTCTAGCACAATAGCAATGAAGAAGAAAAATAACAGCTTCCAAAAGAAACCAGCATAGCTGCATAAAGAACTCTCTGACAAATTGAAAGACAAAAAAGATAAGCATAAAAAGTGGAAAGAGGGGTACATAACTAAGGCAGAATATCAGCAAATAGCCTGAGCCTGAAAAGATGAAGTAAGGAAAGCTAAGGCTCACAATGAAGAAAGGCTTGCCACAAAAGTAAAAAATAACAACAACAAAAAAAAAGCTTCTTCCAACATGTTAAAAACAAGAAAAAAGTTAAGGAAACAATTGGTCCATTGCTGGGAGAAAGTGGCAAGAAGGTGACAAGCAACAGGGAGAAAGCATAACTATTTAACTCATCTTTTGCATCTGTCTTTACACAAAGAGATAAAATAGTCCAACCTATCAAAAACAGCACCACAAAAATCAGATTAGGAACACAAGTTGAAATAGGGAAGAAAACGGTACGTGAGCACCTGTCTATCCTAGACGAGTTCAAATCACCAGGACCGGATGGATTACACCCCAGGGTTCTGAAGGAACTGGCAGACGAGATCTCATAAGAGCCGAGGTGGCACAGTGGTTAGGGTGCAGTATTGCAGGCCACTTCAGCTGACTGTTATCTGCAGTTCAGCGGTTCTAATCTCACCGGCTCAAGGTTGACTCAGCCTTCCATCCTTCTGAGGTAGGTGAAATGAGGACCCAGACTGTGGGGGCAATATGCTGACTCTGTAAACCGCTTAGAGAGGGCTGAAAGCCCTATGAAGCGGTATATAAGCCTAACTGCTATTGCTATAACCACTGAACTATATCTTTCAGAGATCCTGGAGCACTGGGGAACTGCCAGAGGACTGGAAAAGCGCTGATGTGGTTCCCATCTTCAAAAAAGGGAAAAAAATAGATCCAGGAAACTACAGACCTATCAGCCTGACCTCAATACCAGGAAAGATTCTGGAAAAGATAATCAAGCAACGAATTAGCGAACACCTAGAAGTAAACAAAGTAATAGCCAAAAGCCAACATGGGTTTGTCAAAAACAGATCATGCCAGACTAATCTTATTGCATTCTTTGACAAAGTGACAAAATTAGTGGACCAGAGGAATGCTGTCGATATAGTCGATATAGATTTCAGTAAGGCATTTGATAAGGTAGACCATAACCTACTACTAGATAAAGTAGAATAATGTGGGTTGGACAGCATCACCACCAGATGGATTCGTAACTGGCTGACCAACCGCACTCAATGTGTAGTCCTCAATGGAACTGCATCTACATGGATGGAAGTATGTAGTAGAGTACCCCAAGGCTCTGTTTTGGGCCCAGTACTCTTCAACATCTTCATCAATGATTTGGATGAGGGAATAAATGGGGAACTCATCAAATTTTCAGATGACACCAAGCTGGCAGGAATAGCCAACACTCCAGAAGATAGACTTAAGATACAAAAGCATCTTGACAAACTTGAACATTGAGCACTATCTAATAAAATGAAATTCAATGGTGAAAAGAGTAAGGTTCTACATTTAGGCAAGAAAAACGAAATGCACAGGTACAGTATAGGTGGTACCTTGCTCAATAGTAGTAACTGTGAGAGGGATCTTGGAGTCCTAGTGGACAACCATTTAAATATGAGCCAGCAGTGTGCAGCAGCTGCCAAAAAAGCCAACACAGTTCTAGGCTACATAAACAGAGGGATAGAATCAAGATCACGTGAAGTGTTAATACCACTTTATAATGCCTTAGTAAGGCCACCCTTGGAATGCTGCATTCAGTTTTGATTGCCACGATGTAGAAAAGATGTGCAGACTCTAGAAAGAGTGCAAATAAGAGCAACAAAGATGATTAGGGGACTAGAGACTAAAACATATGAAGAACGGTTGCAGGAACTGGGTATGTTTAATGAAAAGGACTAGGGGAGACATGATAGCAGTTTTCCAATATCTATGGGGTTGCCACAAAGAAGAGGGAGTCAAACTATTCTCCAAGGCACCTGAGGGTAGAACAAGAAGCAATGGGTGGAAACTAATCAAGGAGAGAAACAACTTAGAACTGAGGAGAAATTCCTGATAGTTAGAACAATTTATCAGTGGAACAGCTTGCCTCCAGAAGTTGTGAATGCCCCAACACTGGAAGTCTTTAAGAAGATGTTAGATAGACATTTGTCTGGAATGGTATAGGGTTTCCTGCCTAGTCAGGGGGTTGGACTAGAAGACCTCTAAGGTCCCTTCCAACTCTGCTATTGTATTATATTGTACGTTGTAGATGACTCCTGTAGGTGACATCTTCTTGTGCTACTGGGTCTTTCAGCTTATTTAAGATGCTTTGAAGAGTTATAATTGTATGTGCTATGGTAATGTCATGTAGTTGTAATAATCTATTGTTTTTGATGTATGGCATTGTTTTTGATGTATGGCATTGTTATCTTTTTCATAGCTTGTGTTGGTTGTGTTGTAGTAGGTTGAATATCAGATATTTTTAAAAATATAGTTGCATGGGTATCCATTTTGTGCAAAGATGTTGTATACGTGTTCTGTTTCCTTTTCCCTGATGTTCAGGCAGGGTGTTTGTGCTAATCTAAATAGAGTTCTTACACAGCTCTTGTGGGAGATTGAATTGTTGCTTTGGTATGGAGCACTTGACTGCTGTGAGTAGTTTTACGATAAACCTATGTTTCTAATTTGTCACCATTTCTTCTGCAATTGAGGAATGTGCTATAAGTTGTTGATCATTTTTTCCTATAGCAGTAGATAGCCCCATCTTTGCATCCATTCTTTAAATTGTCCTGATCCAGAGTTTTCATACCCAGCATGTCCATTAGCCATCCATGTTACCTGGGTACCCTCCATAAGCAGGATCGTTATTATTATTATTTTGCTTCCATGCCCTTCATTTATTTTAGTTCTCCATCATGTTTAGTTTGCTCTTCAGCATTGGAATGAAAAGCTTCATGGTAACTAAACTCAGGACAAAAGTCCCCAGTGGTGTAACTGTATATCCTTGCCACCCCACTATGCTTCCCATCACCGCTCAGCTCAACACATCTTCTTAGGGAACAGGATGTTCAGGCAGGATATGAACAAATTCTGCCACTTTCATGGAAGATACTATGGTAGGAAATTAACATGGCTACTAAGATACAACTTTTGCTGAACAATTGGTACAAATCAAGATTAGTCTTCTTATTGGAATCCTTCAAAGGTACTAAGCTATTCAGAGTCCCTATTTTAGGGTTTAAACATGCCTAGCTTTGTTAAACAAAACCAAACGAACTCCTTGACCAAGAGAAGTAGGTCTTCTGAATGTCAGTTTACAAGCTCAGGACTTTCTGTTGTATCTTAGTAATTAAGGAGGTAGGGCTTCTCCATAAGGGGTAAGCCTTCAGCCCAGCACTCTCTTCCACTATGAAGGGAAACAACACCATCACAGCTTCCCTGTGGGTGGAAGGTTAATTATTTTGTCAGTCTCACTCCATAAAATATTAGATGTGTGGCTTCCTGCAGTTGCAGCATAGAATTCACTTTTTCCTCCCTCATCAAGATTTTTTCATTGCACTTGTGAGATGACTAAGCACAGTTTCGGTCACCAGGTCCTATTTGAAGTACCATATTTTTCAGAGTATAAGATGCACCGGAGTATAAGACCCACCAAGATTTTGAAGAGGCAAATTAAAAAAAAGGTTTTTGCACTCTGCAGACCTCCCCAAAATGGCCCATTTTTCACAAAAACGGGCCTATTTTTGTCAAAAAAAGGGCATACATAGCCTTTAGGAGGCTTGTAGAGTACTCCAGGGGGGGGGAGCAAAAAAAAGCCTGTTTTTCTCTCATTTTTGCCCTCCCCAGCCTCCAAGAGCACTCTGGAAGCCTCCTAAAGGCTATGGATGCCCATTTTTGCAAAGGGGGCGGGGTTTCAGGAGGCAAAAACTGCTGTATTCAGTGTATAAGATGCACCCAGATTTCCCCCCTCTTTTTTGAGGGAAAAGGGTGCGTCTTATAGTCTGAAGAATACGGTAACAGCTGACTATAGCTGATTTGTCATTTGAGTGCGGCGAGAAAGAGAAGACCAGACCCTTTTCATTTTGTGTATTTTGTTTTGCAGACAAATTTGTTTAACTTTTGTGATGATGCTTAAAGTCATTGGAACATATTAAAACAATGAAAAAGAAATGACTCTTCAGGTTCAATTGTATGGACATCTCCAAGTTCTTTTCTTGACAAGAGTACAGAAATGATTTGCTATTGACATTTTCTGGGATAGTGTTATTGTGGTGATGTAGTGTAGGATGGTGGTGGTGATTTCCAAGCATAGCACACAGCCCTGGAATTTTCTATTCATGTACCCAAAGTTTCATCTGACTCAACAATATTTCGCTTTTCACAAGGTGAATTTAATTTCTGCCACCTTGTAGTGACCGTAGGAATAGTGAAATTTGTGAACATTGCCATCCTTCCTTTACATAGATCTTGCAACCATATTTTATTTTTTTATACTGTACTAGGCTTCTATTAGATTCCTATCTTTTGCTACCAGCATTCATTGAATTCTTTAAGAATGTAGGTAGAACATTTGTTCCCAGAGTAACCAATGCAATAGTAGTCTTCTGCTTATGTTCCCTAGCAAGTGATATTTAAGATATTATGTCTGCATACTTTTCCTAGGTCAGTTTAGAATCAGTGATTGTTCTATAACTCTGGATTTGCACCATATGTCTAATTTGCTTGTCTGGCTAACAAACTGCAGAAATGGATCTGGCGGCAAGATGTTTTTAAATGTTGAAGTGTGGTGTAGTGGTTGTGGTATTAAAGCTAGAAACCAAGAGACTGAGTTTTCCTCCTATTCTTGGGCACAAGGCCAATTCTTGGGCCAGTTATTCTTTCTCAGCCCTAGGAAGCAGGCAATGCCAATCCTCCTCTGGAAAAAATAAATTTATCAAGGAAATCTCAGGAATTGGTCTAGAATGGTCCTTGTAGCTATATTGCAAATTGTTGCTGTTAATTTGTTTGCTGACTTTTCTGATGCTTCAGGGTTTTAAAGATGGGAGGAATTGCATTGCTTTTTTTATTTTGGGTTTCTTTTTGTCTTTAAAATCAGCATGAAAAGATGAATGCAACCAGCATGAAACAATGAATGCGACCAGTTTGTAACATGGTAATCTAGGAAATTTGCCCATTTTTTAAATGGATACAGTATACAAATGAAAATGACTTTGACTGGTTTTGAACTACTCATCTGATTTTTATTTTCTTGCTAGATACATTATTTTTGCCATGAAGATGTTCTACCTGTCTCCCCTGGATTCCTAAAGTACATCATTATAGCTCCCTAACGTATTTTACGGAAGCTGGCCTAACACTCTGCTTTAAATGAAAAAGATTGCATTATGTTTAAGCCAATTGAGCACTTCCTTTTAAAAAAAATCATTCATTTTATACATCCATTCAGTTTCAAGCCCACCCAACTCCACAGAAGCTTTGCACAGCTTACAATTAAAAATTGAAAATATTTTTTATGAAAACAATCAGAAGAAAAGAATGCAGTTGATCAGAAAGCAGAACCAAAAAATCCAAAGAGGATCAGCCACCATCCTAGCCCAAGCCCTGAGAGAACCACCAAATTTTAAATAATTTGCAGAAAGTTAGAAGGATGGGAGGAAAAAGGATCTCCTGAAAGAGAGAAAATCACCTCAGAAGGCAGGCACTATTGCCAAAAAGGCACACTGGTCCAAATTTTCTTTGAAACTTCCAGTGATGGAGAATCCATGACATTCTGGGGGCAGGTTGTTCATCTTATGGTCAATTAATTCTTTCTCATTTTGAATTTGAATCTCTCTCTTTGTGTATGTGTGTGTCTAGAATACATTTATCCGGTACTTTCACTGATAGAAACTATAAGAAGAATTACTTGAGAATTAATAAAGAATTTTTTTTTCTCTGAGTGGAAATTACTTTTGAAAATTGGCCAAACTTTTGTAGAAATACACCTGATTTATTAAATTTATGTGCCACTGAATTTCAGAAAGTCTTTTTTTATTTGTTGTCCTGTTGGATTCCTAAAATTATTTGATTAAACCATAATTTATTATGTGCTAGGGAAAATGTGTTGCTTAGTTTCTCTTATTTTCTCATTCAGCATATCAAAATATGCTAGAACTTTAAAATTTCAATTAAAAAAGACAATTGTAAGAATTTTCTGAAAAAGTATTTATAAATGACTTTATAATGTTGTGATATCTAGCATTCAAATGATTGATAGCTATTTTCCAGACATAGAATCAATGTGTCTCAGGCGTTAGAGATGGAGAATTTATTTCATTTTTACCATCTTTTCAGGTATATTTGCCATACTTTTCTGCTATTCAAAGTAGTTTCTAAACCACACTATTTTAAATAAAATGGGTATATAGCTGTGATGGCGAACCTATGGCACACGTGCCACAGGTGATACATGGAGCCATATTTGCTGGCACGCCAGCTGTCAGCTCCGGCGCGCATGTGTGCACTGGCCAACTGATTTTTGTCCTTCTGGAGCCCTCCCCAGGCTTCAGGAAAGTCTCCAGAGGCTGGGGAGGAGTCGTGCGTGCATACGTGGGGGTTCGCACACATATGCACAGGTGGGCAGGGAGGATTGAATTGGTGTGGGCATGCACGCGTGAGCAATAGCATGCACATGCACAATTTTGGCACGCTGTAAAAAAAGGTTTGCCATCACTGTTATATAGCAATATAAACAGAACTAAAAATTTTAGTTTGGTTAAAGTTTTAGTTCCTTCTAAATCCCAGTATTGATGTTAATTTTCTCATTTCCAATTTAAATGTGAATCATTGTTGTAACAACTTTAAGTGTATTTATATAATCCTTGCTAATATTAAAGTATGAGGTTTACTGTTCGCTTATATATGGTGGCTTGGCCTTCCAGGTTTGATAGGGTGTGTTCAGGGGTGGGTTGCTGCCGGCATTACTGCTGGTTTGAGGCCTGTACAATTTTGCTCTACACGTGTGTGCAGTTGCCCATAAATAGGTCTGCGCATGCACAGAACATTAAAAAATGGGGAAAAACATGCTGCGCCGATCGGGGAACCAGTTTGGAGGCATGGATCCAGGCTGGCAACCACTACTGGTTTGGCTGAACCAGTCCGAACCGATAGGAACCCATCTCTGGTGTGGTTTCTCCCTTAATGTTTTTTGATTATTGTATTGTTTTCTACTTGAATGGTGTCTAAAACACCATGTATGAGATAGGTAACATTGACAGGTAATTCTTTTCTCCCTCAAGAGGAAAAATTGTACAGTGTGATTAAAATGGAATCCCTGTGTGGATTCCTTGCCTGCAGCAAGAAACAAGATCTTTTAGAAAAGGAAAGAACTTGGTAAACTTGTATAATATAAACAGAATGCTTGCTCTGAACATTTGGTTCATTCTTCAAGAATGTAGTTGAACAGATCTGTATCAATGTGGACAGCTACATTACAGAAGGGTTCCTTGATGTAACTGCTTAACATTTTAAGGAACAGAAGAGTTTGTACTTTAACATCTTAACTCCCTTGACTGCCTTCTCTTTTGCCATTCCTCTTTGTTATCTCTGCTTATTTTTTTCCTTTTTCCAGGCAAGCTGTCAGGCCGGCCAGCATACCCCACTCTCAAAAATGTAGAAATCCACCTAGCCCCTTCCCATGAATGTAGAGACGGGATCTAGCTATACTTTTCATTCTATAGGAGACTTTATGAGATTAATTTGGATTTCAGAGGAATTCTTTGAAATAAAGATTATGTTAAAGATTATGTTAAACCAGTTAAAAACCACTGGTTGATTAATTGATTGACTGACTGATTGATTGAATTATAGTGTGTTTTTTTTCCTCTTGAAACTTCAAAGCTTTTTAAAGGAATAGGGTGTAAGTGGTTTCCCTTACTTTAGATCCAAAGCAGGCCTGTGAGATAAATTTACAATGACCATATTTTCTTGGAAAAAAACAGTTGAAAAGGGAGCAAATATGAAAGAGGTTCATAAGGATAAAATTGTTTTTGTTTATAACTGCTTTGCAAAATTCAAGAACAAAACCAAGAAATAAAAAAAAAAATCTTAAAAACTGTTGAAATAATGCACTGTACTTTATAATAAAGGATGTATGACCAGTATAGGTAAACTAGACTGAAAAAGAATGCTTGACTCAAAATTACTCACTGGTTTTGTGAAGGCCTTTTCAGTCCAGGTCCAAAACTTTAAATTATTACAGGCTTTCTACATCAAATTAAAAAAATATCATAAGGGCAAGAAGCCTTTAAAATGCCAAATAAGGTATTTATCAGAATATTGACATTTCTGGGGATGTTCATTCCCCCCCCCCCATATAAGTCATTATATAAAATTCACAAATTTCATTGTAGTATCTGAAAGTAATTTACTCTAAGACTAAATAGAACTTGCAGCAGAATATGCTTACACTATCTTTATTGTTTTTCCCCACAAATAAAACATTAGAAGACAATGGGATTTACTTATTAATTCTTGTGCAAAATTTAGCTATCCCAGTGGACATGATGTTGTTATACACTTTATGATAGTTTTCCACATTTCACAGCCAGTATAATCAAAATTCTGGGAGGGCTACTTTCTGGTATAGGGTCTACTGAAAGAGCAGTCTACTCATAATAAAAGATATACTTTTTAAAATAGACAAAGACCCTGTCCATAAATTCTGAATTCCATTTTGCCTTTAGCCTTAGAAACTGTGAAACAGCATACAGGTATCCCTCCTTAATGATGGCAATTGGGACCAGACTTTCCATTGGTAAGTGACTTAGTTGTAAAGAACAGTAAAGTACAATGTTACGTGACTGTGCCATTCAATAATGATAGTTCTGGCAGTCCATGGTTGCCATCGTTAAATGAATTATCATGATTTGTTAAGCAAAAACGTAATGTGATTGTGACTTCTGACTTCCTGCTGACTTCAATACCCATCAACTTTGTGGAAAGTTGACAGGGAAGGTTGCAAATTGCAATTATGTGACTGCAAGATGCTACAGAATTTGGAAATGTGGTTCAGTTGCTGAGCACTCCAATCACAATAACATGATTGCAGGAGCTCTCCATTACCCGGAATTTGGGGGAGTCTTTGTAAGTACTATTTGTTCAAAGCTGTCATAAGTTTGAATTGTACATGAATAAGTGGTTGCTAACTGAAGAGCACCAGTATACATAAGAAAGACCTCATATCTTTGGGATTCTAAGCAGTGGTGGGGTTCAAATTTTTTTACTACTGGTTCTGTGGGCGTGGTATGGCTTTGTGGGCATGGCTTTGTGGGCATGACAGGGGAAGGATACTGTAAAATCTCCATTCCCTCACTACTCCAGGGGAAGGTTACTGCAAAATCCCCATTTTCTGGTGATGTAGAGGGAGGGGTCACGACAGGGTTTTATCACAGCCTGATTGATCCGTTAGACTGAGAGAAAACTTCTTAGCCTTCAGCTATCCCATTGGCTCCCAGTTTCCTCTCAGTCTTTCTGGTGCTAGGACTGTTGATTTGGCTCTCTAGGTAGGAAACGGTTTTACTAGTGAAATTTCTACAATTCCTAGCTTTAATTCATATTATTGGCTATTCTAAATTGTCTAAATTACTTAAATTGAGTAAATTCGGCTGCGCCCAGATAGGACAGTCCTGCTGCCCTAATACAGTGGGGAAGGCCCGTAGGGCAGCTCCCCTTTCCCTCTGTGGGCCAGGCTCCCTGTGCTGATCCCCGGGGCCATTGCGGGGGTGCCGGGGGCCGTTCGCAGCCGCAGAAGAGCCCACCACACGGGGGCTCGATTCGGAGGCTTTTTGGCACGAAAGAGGCGAGGGGGCGCCTCAGCCGAGCCTTACAGGGGACTTCCAGCTGCTCCTTTGTCGCAGGCTCCCTCACAGTCCTCAGAAGCTCGTTGGAGACTTTAGGGAGCCTCCAGCAACTAGCCCTTTCAAGCAGCGGCAAAGTGGAGCATTTTAAAACACTCCGACGGAGCTCCGGTGGCCATTTTGAAGTTAACACGTGGTCTAGGCCAAACGCAGGTCCCAGTCTACCGCGCCTCAGCAAGCCTGTCACTTCAGTCAGCTTGCAAAGACGAGTTTAAGATCCCAGTCTACTGTACCAGAGGGCCAGGCTGCACCTACGTCCACTCCAGTTGGCTTTGATCCCCTCCCAAAAGAGGCGCCTAAGCAATTCCAACTGCACTTTGCGCCTAACACTAGAAGTCCGGTCGTCCCTCCTGTGATGGCTATTCACAGCGGTATAATGGGGGGGGGCTCATTCTGGGAGCCCGACAGAGTAACCGTAACAAAGGATGCAAGGCTCTTTGGCTGGGGGCGGTAATGGACTCCAACATGGCCCCAGGTCGTTGGTCTGCCGTGGATCTTTGCCACAACATAAACTGGCTAGAACTGAAGGCGACGCGGCTAGCACTCCGACACTTCCAGCATCAACTTCAGGGCCAACACGTTCTACTTCTCACGGACAACGTGGCCACAAAGGCACACGTAAATCGCCAAGGGGGGGCACATTCCCGGGCCTTGTGGCAGGAGGCCCTATGGCTGGGGATGTGGGGGGAGTGACACCTAGCCTCCATAGCCACAGAGCACATCTCCGGGGAGACGAATCACCAAACAGACTGGCTGAGCCGAGCGACCCTGGACAATGGAGAGTGGCACCTCATTCCCCAGAAGTTCGGCACGCCAATGGTGGACTTATTTGCCACACCCAGAAATGCCCAGTTACCGCACTTCTTCTCCCGGTTCTGGTCCCAAGAGGCGGAGGGCACGGATGCTCTCAGGAGCCACTGGCCGGTGGGCCTACTTTATTCATTCCCTCCCATTCCCTTCATTCCCGGGACAGTCAGGAAGATAGTCAGGGAATGGGCTCAGGTCATCCTACTCGCCCCCTACTGGCCCAGGAGACCGTGGTTTGTGGACCTAACCCAACGGTCGGTCTCCCCGCCCTGGAGGATACTTCGGGGGGAAATCGCCTTGTGTCAGGGGGTCCTGGTACACCTGGAGCCCCAGTGGCTCCACTTGATCTCTTGGCACTTGATCGGCGACTCCTGAGGAGTGTTAATCTGTCCGAGGGGGTCATTGCCACCATCGAAGCTTCTAGGCGGCCTTCCACCACCAGAATATACAACTCCACTTGGAAGGCGTTTGCGAGGTGGTGTTCTAGCCATGACCTTGATCCCTCCAGGGCCTGGTAGCTGTCACCTTGGCCAGGCGTATATCCGAGTTGGGTGCTCTCTCTTCTAGGGACAACCTCTGTCAGTTCCATCATGACAGAGTGGTGCTCCGCCTAGATCCCACATTCCTCCCAAAGGTGAATACCTCGTTCCATAGGGCTCAGGAGGTGATTCTGCCTAATTTTTGCCCAGATCTGCCCCATGAGCGCAAATGGCTCTGGCAAAGGCTGGACATGCGCCGGGCTCTCTGGATTTACTTAAGAAGGACTGCGACAATACGCAGATCTGAGGCTTTGTTTGTCTCTTTTCGACCGGGGTCCCTGGGATCTAGGGTTTCTTCATCCACCATAGGGAGGTGGCTGAGACAGGCCATCATGACTGCCTACGAAACATCGGGTCAGGCTTCCCCTGCAGGTATCACCGCCCACTCTACGCGCAGTGCCGCCACGACTGTGGCCTGAGCCACCAGGGCCCCATTTGACAACATCTGCCAAGCGGCCACGTGGGCCTCTCCGACTCCGTTTATACAACACTACTGGCTGGACGTTTATGCCTCGGCTGAGGCATCCTTCAGTAGAAGGATCCCTTAACAGGTGGCAGTCGCCCCTCCCCCAGGTCCTTCTTCTTCCCTCCCTGGGACTGTAGCTTAGGTATGTCCCTGTCGTGACCCCTCCCGCTACATCACCAGAAAAAGAACGTTGGTCTTACCTGAACGTGTCTTTTAGGTGATGTGGAGGGAGGGGCCACACTCCCACCCTAGCTAGTTGAGTTAAGGTCCAGGGGAGGGCTGGGAGGTCTCTCCTGGGGTCTCTGTGTGTTTTGTTCCCAGTGGCCGAGGTGGAAAAGTGGTTAAATGCAGCACTGCAGGCTACTTCAGCTGACTGCAGTTCTGCAGTTCGGCTGTTCAAATCTCACCGGCTCAGGGTTGACTCAGCCTTCCATCCTTCCGAGGTGGGTAAAATGAGGCCCCGGATTGTTGTTAGGGGCAATATGCTGACTTTGTAAACCGCTTAGAGAGGGCTGAAAGCCCTATGAAGCGGTATATGTCTAACTGCTATTGCTATTGCTATAAGGACACTGTTCGCCATCAAGGAAACTGGGAGCCAATGGGATAGCTGAAGGCTAAGAAGTTTTCTCTCAGTCTAACAGACCAATCAGGCTGTGATAAAACCCTGCTGTGACCCCTCCCTCCACATCACCTAAAAGACACGTTCAGGTAAGACCAACGTTCTTTTCCTCCTGATCAGCTGGGACTGATGGGGATGGGGTGAGTCAGAGGTGGTATTTACTGGTTCTCTGAACTACTCAAAATTTTCGGTACCGGTTCTCCAGAACTGGTCATAACCTGCTGAATACCACCTCTGATTTTAAGGCACTAAAGATTTGTATGCTCCAAATGTTTTCCTCTTTTACACCATTCATTTTCTCTAAAGGACTTTTTAAAGGACTTTTTGAGTCTAATGAAGTTTAGAATCTTAATGGTTTAAAAGCGCACCCTTAGCATGAAGTCTGTAGTTGAATTTTTTGCAGCTCATGGGGATTGATTGATTGTTAAAATTTATAAACAGCATCATTCCAGAGTTTCAGCTCATTAGCATACAGCTGGATATGAGGGACAGAGCCCTGCTTCCCTTCTATTGATAGCTGTAGGAGAATAATAATCTGAGAGAGAGAGCAGTTGGGAGGCAGAGGCATCTGGCACATTTTGCTGCCTCCCAAAATGTAGTAGCAAAACTTGTGACTTTGGATGGGTGGTGTAGACTTTTTTTTTGTTAACCCTTTTTAAGTTCCCAGAACACAGTAGTTTTGAATTTAATAGCCACTGTCCCCACAAAACTTATTATTCAGCCCTGGTTTCAAAAAAACCTGCCCATCTGTATTCTATAAAACATCTGAATATTAATACCACTGCAGAACATTGATATGGATGATGGACCAGCTGTTCCAGAAGAGAAGGTCTACCATAGATAAGATCTCCTTGTGGGTCTTTGAAGATGATCTGATGGGCAGATTCCTTTTGGAGCAGACAGTCTTGCAGATATGCATGTTCATAGCCATAAAAGATTATTTTCGTTACCATGCCCTTGAATTTGTAGCTAATTTAGTAACTATAATCAACATTAGTTGATAAAGTTTATATATAAATATTTACTAAGTATTTATTGTTTCAAAAAAGCTATGAAGAATTCTGTTCAGTTTGTAAGTAATCATCACCATCCATAGTTTTAATTTATGGTAATTTTACAGTGAGAGTTCAGGTATAATATATTGGAGTGGATATAAAAAAAATTATATTCAGTTTTTTTATAAACTACAAGTAGTCTTTGCTTATTGACTGTTTGTTCAGCAAACATTCAAAAGTACATTTGCACTGAAAAGGAGTTTAATGACTAGTCCTTGAATTTACGGCTATCGCAGTGTACCTGTGGTCAAGGATCACCATTCGTGACCTCACAGTTTGCTTCCAACCAGCAAAGTCAATGGGAAGTCTCAAGTTTTGGTCATAATACTTCATTCTTATTGACCGAGGTGATTTGCTTAATGGCAGCAACTGGAACTGACATCATAAACTGGGTATAGTCACATGATATTTTACTTTATGACTGCATTGCTTAGTGACAGAATTACTGTAGGAGATGAGCAGACTAAGCCTGATAGTGGGGTCAAATGTGTCATCAGTTTGGAGTCATTATATTCTCCCTCCATTGACCCTTATCTAATGCCAATTTGGTTTGACAATTAGTAGATCGAATTACTGTGTATCCGTAGCATGTAGTAGACTTTTAGTGCTTTGAACTCAACTCCTATTTCTGATTACTTGAACCTGACAATTACTTCCAGTAAAATCACGTTAAACCTCTTTTTCATGTAAGTTACGTTTTCTATCGTTATTGCACAATAAGGAAATAAGTTCTATATGTCAGTCTTTGTGTGTGTGTGTGTGTGTGTGTGTGTTTTGTGTATTGTGTATTTACATTGTATGTAAAGGGAAAATATGACAAGAATTAATCTCTTACAGTTTAATTAAACAAGAAGCATCTTGTTAAGAGATTTTTTAATATCAAATTATAGTTATTTACAAAAGCAATTAAATCAGAAATAAAAACTTCTATAAATAGTTCTGCAGTCTCATTTTCTAAATTATCTTCCAGAAGAGTCTCTGAGAAGTACAATATTGAAATATGGACAGAAAAGATATTCAGATTGTTGTAATTGATAAAGGATCTTTCCAAACTCTGCAGTATCAGTCTTTGTGCAAGTAGAAAGTCATATAATATTCATTTCTAGTCTCAAGAAATTATTTTGTCATGTCAAAATCTCATTTTAAAAAAAAGATGGGAAACAATCTTTCAAATAATGGTTTACCTGTATATTTATTTATGCACATTCAATAATCTATATATCTCCCACTTCCAACCCTTAGGGTGGTTTTCAATATATATTTATAATATAGCTTTATAAGTATTTGCAAATTTATAGAAAACATGTCTATACCAGTTCCTATCTTTTAAAATGTTAAATTTCAAGTCCACTTGAGCTTTTCAAAATACAAATTATTATTCGTTTGCCATATTTTGTTTCACACTATCTGAAAACTGGAATAAATATTACACTGCATATTATCAAACCTGCCATGCTAAATCAACTCTAATTTTTAATCTTTCCTGTAGCATTGGTGAATTCTTTATCGATGGGGATGATTTTCTTCTGTTCTCCCATTGTCAGTGTATTTACCAACTTGTTTGGTTGTCGAAAAGTAGCTGTAGTAGGAGCAGCTGTGGCTTTCGTTGGGCTCCTTTCAAGCTCCTTTGTACGGTAAGAATACTAAATTTTACTGACTTTTCAGAATGCAGTTGGCCTCTAGCAGTATATTTGGGGCACTCCCTTGACAACTGTAATATTTTTTCTGCCCAACCTCCCAACTTCCTATCATTGGATCATGATCTTGATCTTAAATCATGCTTGATGACAGAACAGATCTTAAGTATGCTTCTAAAGTGCTAAAGTGCTAGGATAATACTTTAAATATGACATAATTTTAATCAAAACACTAAAATTATGTCATATTTAAAATATTATCCTAGCACTTTAGAATCCAACAGCACCCTCTTAAGATCATGATCTGTTCTGTCATCAAGCATGATTTAAGCAGCCATTGCTGGGGTTTGTGTAAATGAACTTTTCCTCATATTGCTCTATGTTATTTTTGTATTAAAAGTGAGAAAACATGTTACCCCAGGGATTATTGTATATTCAAGAAAATAGTGAGATTTTGCATGGACTGCTCTTGAGCTATGAACTCTTTGTGCCTATTTGTCAATGCTTTGAGATAAACAGATTCCACCCAGATCATAGGAACTCTGTTTTATGGTTGAGGTCAGAGGTAGGCTGCTACCAGTTCACACCCGTTCTTCTGAACCGGATGTTAATTTTCTGAGCAGTTCGGAGAACAGGTTATTGGAAGAAATCTTTTCCCACTTTACAGGGCTAATCCTGCAAGGGAGGCAGGAAGGAAACATTCTGGTATGCCTGTATTTCTAGCCCAATCCTTATCTTAATTGCCTTGCTGCTTTAAGTGTTTTCAGAAACTGCCTCTGGGTTAAGATTATTACATTATAAGCCTTAAGTACAGACTTTCTGTCTATAGACTGAGATTCTCCGGAATCCATTCCCCCCCCACCCCCAGATTTTTTTGTGGTACTTTTATTCCTGGGGCTTGACTTTCTTAAAGAATGTTGAAGGGTTGTTTTAAGCTTTTTGGAGTATACTCCAAAAGAGCCTTTTCAGTAGTAGCTCCGACCCTTTGGAACGATCTCCCCGTGGAGATTTGTACCCTCACCACCGTTCAGACCTTCCGCACAGCCCTTAAGGCCTGGCTAGCCTGTCAGGCCTGGGGATAAAGATAATCCGTCCCCACCCGAATGATGAATGAATGTTGCTTACTATTTTATTTTATGTATTGTTTTGCGTCTATTGTCTGTACCCCCCCCTTCCTTATTTTATGTAAGCCGCCCTGAGTCCCCTCGGGGAAAAGGGCGGCCTATAAATACTAATAAAATACCAAAAAAAAAAAACCAAATACTTCCAACACTGCTAGAACACCTATTTACAGAAGGATTAGCATAGCCATAGAAGAAATGGCTGAGAGGCAAGATGCAAGCTTGGCATTCTGTCTGATTTTTCTACTGCCTTTCTGGGGGCGTGAGATCTTTCCTTAAATCTGGATAATTACCTGAGGATATCTTGTGAGATGAGTGAGACCAGCTGGTATCTTTAAAGTGGTGCAAATGGATCTAAAGATTGCTTCTCTTGGGTGGGAAACTGCACTTTGTCAGTTCACTGAGCACAGGAGTCTCTTGTCTATGGGGATTCTTCAGTCATCCAGGTCATGGTTGTCCCAAAGGTACTTTGTTCAAGAGGCAACTAGACTTTCTTGGTTTCCAGAAAGTCCAGTTGCCTCTTGAAAAAGCACCTTTGGGACAGGAGTCTCTTGCATTGCTTCAGAGTGGGCAAGGCACATGATTAGAGGGAGAAAGCAACCTCCATCTTCCTTAAGAGCCCACAAAAGGTGTTAGCACTTAAGAGATAAAGAAATAGATAGCTTTATTCATAGGCAAGAATTCCCTGCAGCAAGGCTGCTGATAGTTATCCTTGTATTTTAGCTATTTTAATTCCTCAATGTGCTCTGTCAACCTGCCTGATTTGTAACTCCAGGTGCAGGTATCGCTGAGGAAAAGGACAGCTGTAGCTCATTGATCTTCGATGTGCATTCCCCATTTCTAATCTAATGTCTGGTATTTAGGGCAGCTTTTTGCAAGCAAAGAAGCTTTTTGTATTTTTATACAGGTAATTCTTACAACAGTTCATTTAGTGACTATTCAAAGTTACAAGGGCACTGAAAAAAGTGACTTATGACCGTTTTTCACACTTATGACCATTGCAGTATCCCCACGGTCATGAGAGGGCAGGCGAGGTGAAGCACCCCTTGACGCAAATGACATCGAGTTGGCCACTCCGAGCCAGCCAGTCATTAGCATAGAGAACCGGTTGTTAAAAAAATTTGTAGCTCACCACTGGTTATAGGAACAGAATCTTGAAAGCACAACAGTTTCTTTCTCCTCTGAACCTTATACTTAAGCAAATCAAAGCCAGACAATCTTGAGTTTCTTTGTCACACTTTCTTCTCTTTTAGGACTAAGTTAATGCTTATGTAACTGCCCTTGTATTCCTTCTTCAAGGTTACCTGCATATGTCTCTACACCATTTGTTCAAGACAAAATCATTCAGATCTTCTTTTTCAAATTTGAAAAGATTGTTCAAAGTACTTTGTAAAAAGGCATAGGGTTTTAAAATGGTGTACAGTATTGGGAAAAATTCTATTATACATCCCTGCATTATTAAGGGTGCATATAGTAGCACTTTACATTCCATCTGAATATTTAGTAGATATATTTTCTCTTTATCTATTTAGTTAATCACTTCTGGAAGTGGAGTGGATGTGTGGTTTTGCTTTCAGCCTCATTTACCAGTTCCAGTAGCTGGAAATTGTTTCTATTCATGCATTTCAATCATGCTGTGAAGCTTCTCTTGACACTTCCAGTAAGCTAATGAACGTTTCAGAAGATGCTTTTTTATATGCCCACAGAAGAGATAAACAGTACATTTATCAAATTTACAAATGGTACGGATTTACTGGCACAGCTAGAATACTGGTCTCAAAAATGGGATATGCACAAGATGATCCATTGGAGTGCAAGAAAAAATAAAATGTCTATATTTATCTCATTCTTTTAAAATACATATATTTAGGTGTATATTTTATAATGTGCATAATATATTATAATAGTACTACATGGATGTAATTTATAAATATTTGAGGATGCTCATTTTTTTTACAAAATATAAAAATGCAATCAAAAATTTGGAGACTGTGAATATGAAAGACAAAAATAAAATTCAGTTTGATTTAATCTTCATAAATTAGAAGAATTGGATGAAAATAACAAAACAAAATGTAGCATACACCTTATTACTGTTCTTTTAGGAAATAGGAGCCAAATGATCAAGTATATGATGGGAATAGAATCTGAATATGAATCAACAATGTGATATAACTGTAGAAAAGGTTATATGTAATTTTAGGCTATAATAGAATTATAATTTCCATACCACAAGAAATATTTGTCTTTATTATGCAAACCATGTGAAAAACATAGTGTCAGAAAATATATTTAATGTATAATTAATGTTGGTTTGAACTATGCAAAAGTACATTTTTGGGATAAAAGTTGGCTCATGTAAACATTATAGAAAGATAGCCTTTTAGATATGACATAAACAATATTTTAGAGTAGAGCCAGCATCATAAGTACTAAATTATTTTTGATTTCCTAACAATATCCAAATGTCTATATAAAACAAAATTGAAAAATTAAAAAAGGAAATATGCCAAAGATCACAGTTAACACTGTTTTCTATTTGTTGTAGCTCACTTGGACCGCTGTATTTCACTTATGGAATCTTATTTGGCGCTGGCTGCTCATTTAGCTATCAGCCATCCCTGGTCATTTTGGGACATTATTTCAAGAAGCGCCTGGGACTAGTGAATGGCATTGTTACCGCCGGGAGTAGTTTGTTTACTATAACACTGCCCTTTCTTTTAGATAAACTGGTCAATACTGTTGGCCTCTATGGGACTTTTCGAATCCTATGCATTTTTTTATTTATTCTCTTCCTGGCTGGCTTTACTTACAAACCTGTCACGCCTAATACCAAACAAAGTGAAAAAGGGAAGAAGTTCAAATTACCTCCAGCTAAAGAAGTGTGCAATTTTTCCATTTTCAAAATTCTGAGTTATAGAATCTGGGCACTGGGGATTCCAGCTGCTTTATTTGGATATTTCATACCTTACGTTCATCTAGTAAGTATTCGTAGTTCTTTCTGTTTTTATATTTTATTGCTTACATGAGTGAATATGATAAACTTTATGTTAAAATACTTAGTTTTTTTTTTAAATGTTCTTTTTAACAAAAGACCAGTTAAGATTTCTTCATTTCCTTTATTTTATTTAATTTGTGTAAAAAGTTATATTAATCTTCAGACAATTATTTGCAGAGCATAATCTTCGCTTAAGACTTAAGACAAAAGCTAAGATATGAATGAAATAGTTGCTGGCTCAAAACCAGTCTTTGGGGATTATTGCTAAACTAAGAAATCTTCAGTCATAATTTCTTTTTTTACCTGTTATGTTTCATAGTTTGAAGTCTGTTTAAGATCCTGATTTATGCTACAGATCATATTTATTTTTTGAGTAAATAAAAACTTAATTAATAAATCCATTATGTTTGTGTGCTATAAAAAGAAAAGCAAAGGAACTGTTTGTTGGGGCAAAACATCTTGGTCTGTTTCGTTGAGATACAGTCATGTGACTGTACAGATACATATTTATTTATTAGATATATGTGCAGTTCATCATATCTAGGATACAATTA
Organism: Thamnophis sirtalis; assembly: GCF_051295495.1. Classification (NCBI taxonomy): domain Eukaryota; kingdom Metazoa; phylum Chordata; class Lepidosauria; order Squamata; family Natricidae; genus Thamnophis; species Thamnophis sirtalis. The sequence continues at coordinate 105,068,379 of NW_028261386.1, read as the reverse complement.
GGATATTATATACCAAATGATAAATTTAAAAACCTTAAGGTCAACTCTAACATGTGGAGAGTAAGAATGGATTTGTTCTCCTACGTCTGAACCTAGGACGAAATTGAATAAGGCAAAGAAACCTTATAGTTGGGTGATAAAATTTAAAATCAAGATATAAGTTCATGTTTATTACTTAAAATGTTAATTCACATTTCATTTTTAAATAACTTTTCTTACATTCCTAAGAACTTATACAGTTTTTCTGAAACTGATTCAAATTAATGAATTTACATTTCTGAAACAACTCCTTGGGATGTTGTTTTTTTAGAAAATCTACTGTATCTTTTTTCATTTCTGCTTTATATTAGGAAAATATTTTTGGTTGATCAATTTCAAAATTTCCAGTTTTCTGGCTGTATATTATATGAGAAGGGAAATTTACATTTGTGCATCCCCCATGTAGCACGATAGAGCTAGAAGTTTATAGATGTAACTGCAACTATACATATTTTAGTATTCATGTAGTTCTTTTTTTGTCTCTCTCTTGCTTTGTATTACACTTCTTCCTCCATATCTTTTTACTCTACTCTATTCAGTTTCCCCTTCTTTCACGACACCTTGGGTAAGATAGAGCGATGAAATGAAATCCATTGGGCCATCTTTATTGTTGGATTTCTGCTGACAATGAATCCTGAGAAAAACAAAGATAGAAAGCAGGAGGTCGGACTCCTCAGTTTAGGGTGTTTTCATGCTTGACAATAAAATGTGAAAAACTTAAGATTTTAATTCATACTTTTAATGCCTGGTAAATGTGATAACTGTAGTCTGACCTTGCTGACATGACAGTAGTCCTCAACTTAGCACCATTCATTTGGTGACTATTCAAAATTATGACACTGAAAAAAGTTGATTTATGACCATTTTTCACACTAATGACCATTGCAGCATTCCCGTGGTCACGTGATCAAAATGTGGATGCTTGGCAACTGACTCATATTTATGGCAGTTGCAGTGTTCTGGGGCATGTGATCCCCTTTTGTGACCTTCTGACAAGCAAAGCCAATGGAGAAGCAAGATTCACTTAAGAACAGTGCTAGTAAATGCAGTAACTGAATCATTAACTGCAAAGATTCACTTAACAACTGTGGCATGAAAGGTCATAAAACGGGACAAAATTCACTTAACAACTATTTTACTTAGCAACAGAAATTTTGAGTTCAGTTGTGGTCGCAAGTCAAGGACTATATGTACTTCTTCAGAGAACTTGTTTGGTGATTTCTGAAGCCCAGAAATTTGAGGTGGGGAAACTTGATGCTGAATAATTAACTGTTAGAATTGATTAAACAATTTAAGTTTGCATTTAGTCACAGGAAGGGAGTTCCTTGATTTCAATGTCCTTGCATTTTAATATTATTTCCATTTGTTTTTCTTATTCTGTGCAGGCAATAACAGAGGTTTTTTCTTCATGCACAATGACACACTTACAAAAAAAAGATTACACTGACTTAGTTGATGGAAGAAGTAAATTTGGGAATAATGGTTCTAGGTACATCTCCTTGGATCCCCTTGAAGCAACTTTGTGACACCAAGGGAATAATTCTGAGCTGAGGGCAGGGATATGGATATCTCTCAGACATTGTGTGAACACGACATGAAATTTCAATGTGGGAAAAAAATGGTGCAACTTAGAGAAAAGTAGGCACTGGAATCAGGCATAAATTCAGACTAAGGGTAGCTGATATATTTTTAATTCGACTCTGTAGAGGCCATGTCAAGATTGACAAGATTGGTTGGGCCAGTGAAAGTTTTAGTAAGTTAATTTTGAAAGTGAGAATTTTCAATTGCTGCCTCAGAGGAGGCTTGCTAACTCAAAAAGCAACAACCAGAAATTCAACTTCAAAAGAGTCAATGTGGTGTAGTAATAAAGCTGTTGTGCTAGGATTATAGAGGCCAGGTTTGTTCACTCTCAGCCATGGAAGGACATGGGATGACTTTGTGACATCTGTACTGTACTGTAATCTGCTTTGTGTAGTAGTTTAATGTGCTGCACTAGGAACCAGGAAACCAAAGTTCCAGTCCTCCCTCAGCACAGGAGCTGACTATGTGGCTTTCAACCCAATCTATCCCATAGGGTAGTTTCGAAAAATATTCTACTATAATCTTTTATGGAAGAGCATATAGCATTATATAGAACACCTTGTGTTGTACAAAATAACTAAAGCCATGGTAATAACTATGGCATATAAAAGATACAACTTGAATTAAGGTGCTCTGCCTTTGTAAATGGAGCTGATGCAGGAAAGTAAAAGTGCAAATTGTGAGTAAAAGGGCTAAATTATATGTCACATGACTTGCATACAAGTTATAGATATGTGTGAAAGTGGGAATCAACAAACTGATACATGTTACCTTTCAGTGAAAAGTGATGAGTTTGGAGAAAATGTGCAACATTCCGAATGGATGCAATTTGGCAAAATTTAGTGAAAAATTATTCTGTTAGATTAGTACAATACAATACAACAACAGAGTTGGAAGGAACCTTGGAGGTCTTCTAGTCCAACCCCCTGCCTAGGCAGGAAACCCTATACTGTTCCAAACAAATGGCTATCCAACATCTTTTTAAAGACTTCCAGTGTTGGGGCATTCACAACTTCTGGAGGCAAGCTGTTTAATTGTTCTAACTGTCAGGAAATTTCTCCTCATTTCTAAGTTGCTTCTCTCCTTGATTAGTTTCCACCCATTGCTTCTTGTTCTACCCTCAGGTGCCTTGGAAAATAGTTTGACTCCCTCTTCTTTGTGGCAACCCCTGAGATATTGGAACACTGCTATCATGTCTCCCCTAGTCCTTCTTTCTATTACAGTAGACATACCCAGTTCCTGCAACCGTTCTTCACGTGAATGAATGGATGGGAATGAGACAGGAGAGTACAAAAAAGTGCTTGGACCTTTCAAAAGACTAATATAAGCACTGGTATAATGTAGTGGGAATACAAATATGTAAGTGTTTATAATAAAATGTAGAGAGAGGGTTGAGAATGAATGAATATTGAATGAATATGAATAAAATGCAAAAATAAATGGCAAGTATAAAAGCACATTTGTGGTTTGGGCATAGATAACAAATGAATCAGGATTAAATTGCAAATGCAATATAAGACAAGAAAGACCAAAAAACAAACAAACAAAACAAAAATAGGAAGAAAAATAAGTTTAAAGAACAAAAGGTATCATATAATTCATATGGTGGGTATGGTGATATGGTGGAAATAAAGATGGTGGTGAAGATAGACAGTGTATAGTGAATGATATTGGTCTAAAGAAATTTAATTACACTTTTTCTTATATCTCAATTAATTCATTTAAATTATCTTAACTCACCCCTATATAATATTGGATATCCAAAGAGAAATAATATATTATGTAGATAAATTTTCTACACTGGATTTTCAATGTCTTTAATAGGGGTTAGAGAGAGTGTTTTTGATAAAAAGTGATATAATGTATTATATGGTACAATATACTAGGGCTATTTAATTCTTTACAATAAAAAATGTCATTTCATTTAATGGTACTACGGCTCATTCAGATTGGAAAATAGAACTAGAATTATCTAGTTCAAATTGATTTTTTGGAGGAATGTGCTTTTGTAAAACAGACTTTTGTCCACTTATTTTCTTTCTTCTATTTTTGAAAATATAATTTTATTGAAAATTGCAAATACAAGAATAAAACTAATGCAAACTATAATAGAGCAAACAAGAAGCATCTTTTTCCTTCTAGATGTTCAATGAAAATAGCAATTCAGAGCTATCATTTTTGGATGGAATAAGATCAGAAAAGCCTGGTCTGTGCTTCATCTATCTAGTCCTCATTTTGATCTCTACAGATCGGAGTTTCAGTTACTTATTGATAGATAGATAATAATGAACAATTAGTTTCTTAATAAGGAATAAACTTCTGCTGTTCATCACTAGATTATCATAAAACTAGTTAAAATATCTAACTGGAGGCAACTTGATGTAATATGTGCTTCAACGATGAACGATTGTTCCCGAGTCCTGTGTTTCAAATACACTGGATCTCAATAATGTGCAGAGCAATTTACAGGTAATCTGACAGACATTTTGGTCTCTTCCTCAAGGCAGCCCCTGTTCTGGCTTCCCTCAAAGCCCAGAAAAGATCAACTATAGTTTTCAGTAGACAAGCAGTGACCCTTTGGGCCATTGTTTCAGAGATATCTTCTTACTTGAACAGAGACAGAATGATTATGGGTGGGCAAAAAAAAAACAAAAAACCCAGTGGGAGCGGGAATGACTATTGATTTTCTGTCATTTACCCCAGTGTTTCTCAACCTTGGCAACTTGAAGATGTCCGGACTGCAACTCCCAGAATTCCCCAGCCAGCGAATGCTGGCTGGGGAATTCTGGGAGTTGAAGTCCGGACATCTTCAAGTTGCCAAGGTTGAGAAACACTGATTTACCCTATTGATTTCCCTTAGGGGAAGCTGGCAGTGACCTTATAAATCTATCTTCCTTCCTTCCTTCCTTCCTTTCTTCCTCCCTCCCTCCCGCCCTCTTTTTTCCTTGCCTCTCTTGCTCCCTTCCTCTCCTCCCTCCCTCTCCTTCCCTGCCCTTTCCAATAGGCAATGGCTGCTGCTAGGTTGGGGAGGAAGCAAAGGAATGGGCTAGAGGTCAATGGGGTGCACAGGATAGGTGGAAGACAGTTGTCCCATTTCTTCATTGACTTTCTCTTTGCAAGCTTCCCATAAGCAAGGGCTGTGCTAGTGGGAAGGTAGCAGTGAGTGTTGGCAGTCATATCAATTCCTTTCAGATTTCCAAACTTGTGGAAAGTTGTCAGGGAACATTGAAAATGAGGACCATGTGACTGTAGCTGAGCAGTGGTACTGAATAGCAACAGCACTGAAGCAGCAAAAATTTTACTAAATTTCATTCCCACAGGAATAATGGATCCCAGCAAAGTTAGCCCATTTGAGAAACCTTAGTTGACAAAATTCTACCCTGTGATGCAGCATTTCATCCAACTAAAGTATGAAACAGACACAAGGTTGTTTGCTAGCCAAGGGCAAGTCTGTAGGCTTTAAGAAGCCTAGGAATCTGGTATTCAAGAGATTTGATTTCAGCTGCACCCCTGCTTCTAGTTGTTAAAAGGCAATGATTATTTTGGTAGCTGGTAAATCATTGTAAATGAAGAGTAATGGTAGTTGTTGGAGAACGTCCCCAAAAAGATGTTGGAAAAAGGTATAGGCCAAAGGCCAAACAGACCAAAGTTCATTTGCGATTGAGTAACTGCGGTTTAAGGTAAACCTAAATCAGGATATTTGGAGTAGTTCATTGATAGCAGAAAATATGCTATGAGAGCTATAGATTGAGGCGAGAATTGTAGAAACCTTCTTTAACATTAATAATAGGGATCCCCCCCAACTGCCCTTATCAGCTTCAAATAGGTGTCATCAGTACTTTCTTTCCCTATATACCTGTGATGGCAAACTTATAGCACCCACACAGAGCCCTCTCTATGGGCATGCCAGCTGTTCTTCTGGTTTCCGGCACACCCATACACACTGGCCAGCTGATCTTCACGCACACCAGAGCACTGGAAACCCAAAGACCACCTGGCCAGTGTGTGCCAGCCACCTGGTCTTCCGGTGCTCTGACACGTGTGTGTATTCTGTTTGGGCACTTGGTGCCGAAAAGGTTCGCCATCACTGTTATATACCTTTGTTAATAATTTGAATAAGCCAAACCTGAAAGAAATAAATATACAGGGGTTGAATGGCATCACTGCAAATTTCTCATTCTCCTTCCCCCCAATACAACCTACCTCAAGGGCAAAATGCAGTTGTGGCTTTTTTATGCTTCTTTATATCAGTTGACTTATGCAAATATTCCCATTCACTTATAATTGAATTCAGGCTTATGTTATTTAACTGTTTTTTTTTAGCCATTTTTGTTTGCTTATTTTGCTTGACAGCAACTAACTGCTTTAAAGGTATTATTTTGTGTTTTTTAATTATATATGAATCAAATTGTACTATTTTCAGGGTTATTCTCTATGAACATTAACCATAATTAAATCTCCCATCATCTTTCTCCTATCTTTTTTCTGTTCTCTTTGTCTCCATGTTGTGCTTCTTTTTCATTAACTTTCTCTAAGTTTAATATGATACTTGTGTACCAAAGTGTGATCTTGATTTTCACATTAATATATGTAAGGCCCCAAACTTCCATGACTCTTATGTGCTTTACTTGCTTTCCTAATCTTTACATTTATTTTCCTTCAGATTTCAACTTCTGCTGCAATTTGACAGTGCAGGTTAGTGCTTCCCCCCTCTTCCCCTTTAACAGCACTGTATTTGCTATATCTTTGCACTTAGGAACTTTTGCTTGCCAGTATTTACATTTGCTTTATTTAATCCTTTTTAATTGTAATTTACCTCCCCACTCTCTCTCCCTCCCTCCCTCCTCCTTCTCTCTTCCCTCCCCCTCTCTCTCCAGTGAAAGTGGAGGGAAACATCTGTTTCCCTATTACCATAGAGTCTTTACAACTATAGCAGGCCAAAGTGGAGATCAACTATTATTTACTTTCTTGTACATATTTTCTTACAAGGGAGGCTTTTTAAATATTTCCATGATATTCACCCCACCACGCAATGCTAGGGCTCAAACTGCTGGAGCAAAGACCATCTCCAGCATCATTATAACCCACTGAACCACTTCATCCCCTGCTCCAAAATAACTATTCAACATTTCTCAGTCTGCATAAATGCTTTCATGAAAAGCTTCAGTAGAAATATATGGGAAGAAGCATTGTTTTGTGTTGGCTATTTCTCTACAAGGTGGTTTTTTTTGCTCCCAGTGTATGTATTTCAATATATTTATATTTCATTCAAACCCTTCTTTTGTCTCCCAAGAATGAATTGTACCCTCCTCTATTATGTATTCACATTATTCAGAATCTTGCCTGTCAAGATGAAACATTTAAATGAAATCCCTTGTCTCATGTATTTTACCACATTAGCACCAGCATTTTTTTCTTTAATTGTGGCATTAAAGTATATAAAGTATACAGCTCATATACTTTAAAAAGGAAAAGTGAACAGACTTATAGCTTCTGCATATCCTACTTGTGATGAGAAAAGGGAAGAATCACTTAAAGACACGTTCTTTTTAGAGAAAGCAAAGAAATAGAAACCTTTGGTAGAAACCTGTGTCTCTTGTGAATATTGAGACCTTTATTCTTCTATAGAATCATGCAAAATGTGTTCCGCTCAAAGCTTTTAGAGTGTTCCAAGCTCAAAGGAGACTTGTGGGTGTTCCATGCTTTCGGAACAAAATCTGACCATTTCAAATACTGACATTTGGAGTATTGAGTCATAGGAAACAGCTTTCAAGCAAGTTGTTTCAAACATTTGACGTTCAAACAAAACATGCGTGTTCAGATAGTTTTGTTTCAGGGTTGAAACAACAAAAATAGTTACATTTTGAGCATTGTTGAGATGGCATGTACCCAGCTTGACTGATTTTTGAATAGGACTATTTTGCTGTGAGCAAAAAAACAAAACAAGGTTCCTTCTCCCAAGTCAGCAGAAGAGAAGTATTTGATTTACTCCTGTATCAAAGGCAATCCTCACGTGATAAAAATTAAAACTATTATATCTATTGTATCTTTAATACCATTTTGTGGGTAAGCATTTGATAAAAGTTAACAAAAAACTGCTGGTGGCATGTGACTTTAAAAAAAAAGTGTAAGAATGCATCTCCAAACCATTTTTTCCAGAGTAGGAGTGTAAAGTTATTGATTCAAGCATTGGTACTAACAACTCTAATGAATGAATGAGATAAATAAAAGGTCTTGCTTTTGAGGTTAACACAGAGGCTGTCAGATAAAGAGAAAATAAAAGATGGGGCACTCCTTTTCTTATTTCACAAAACTTATTTTAACTTCTTTAGAAGGTAGTTTGCACTCTGAGAGGTAACTGCATTTCAAATGGTTGAATGACTTCTATTGAAGTTCATACATGTTATCAGCCATGTCCCATAAGATGGTCTAAATTTTATCATCATTTTTGAGGGGGTGGGGAAAGGGAGGGATTGTTTCTGTTTTTTCTGCCTTATATATAAATAAGAAAACATGATATTTATTTGTATTTGTGTATAGAATATATGTATAAAATTTTAATTTGTGGATTATGAGCATCTCTTTTCAAAGATATATCTGCAAAGATATATGAGGCAGCAAGGATAATTAACAGAACATTATGTCCAATCCTTTTCTTGATCCTGCTATTTAAGTTTCTGTGATATTTTAGAGGGTCACAATAACAGAGTTTGAGTTGAGTTTGAGTTTATTGGTCTTGTATGCCGCCCACTCCTGAAGGGCTCCGGGCGGCTTACAATAAACAAGGGAAGGGGATAAATAAACAAAACAACACTTTAAAATACACAACAGTCACAGTTTCCGTGGGGCTGGATATTTAGAAAGCCCCCCGGCCTGCTGGAGCAGCCAGGACTTAACGGCTTTGCGGAAGGCCGGGAGGGTAGTAAGGGTCCGGATCTCCACGGGGAGATCGTTCCAGAGGGCTGGAGCTGTGACAGAGAAGGCTCTCCCCCAGGGAGTCGCCAGCCGACATTGGCTGGCAGATGGGATCCGGAGAAGTCCTAACCTGTGAGATCTAATCGGTCTATGGGAGGTAATCGGCAGGAGGTGGTCTCTCAGGTACCCCGAGATGTAACAGAGATAGATAGATGGATAAAAATCAGATCCCATAAGTCAATTACAATATAGCAATTTTTTAAAGTACTGTACTTAAGAATTTTTGAAGGTCAGGAGTAAAACACTAAGGTTGTATTCAGGAGAAAATATTTGAATATTTTATATAACTCATGTAACAGCCTATGGGACCTGAATTTGTCTATGGGGCCTACTTTTGGTACACTAGAATCTAGATAGACGGATGAATAGAAAGACAAACAGGTCAAATTTTCTCCAAGTGCAGGTCTTTTGTGCTGCTTTCCTTTGGCATTTAAAATGCATTTTTAGAGCAGACTGAGTCTTACTCATCTAAGTAGTTCTAAATAGCTCTTTTGAATTTATTTTGTTAATATTTTCTCATAATAGTTCTGGGAGGTATAATCCAATTTCACCTTGACAACAATTACATGAAGTAAATTAGAATGTGAGAATATCATCTGGTGCAAAATAATCCAGTGATTCTGCAATGGTTTATTTATTTATTAGTTGGCTTTGTAGGTCATCTAATTGTCATACAACTCTGAGGGAACATATAATCAGTGAGAAACATAATGAAACATTAACACAAACACACGTAATAGACAACCAATTGAAGGAATGCAAAACTGTAAGAACCCATAGCGTACTACCACAAATAATCTGGGCCCAGGTTCTGGTGGAAGAGCCAGATCATTACACTCTTCCTGAAGGACATCAGAATAGCTTATAGCTGAAGTCATGTTCAGTTTTGACATGGTATTCCTGAGAACATTCATTTGGAAAACATTCTCTGAAATAAGTTTGATTTGCTTTCAAGTCCAGTTCGTTCTTGTTAAGTTCTGTGAAAGAACCAGGCGGGAGGCGTCTGAGGTAACGGTAAAACAACCAAACGTTTATTTACAGGCAATGCAAGACAAGAACAGTAGACCGGCACCCCCTCCCTGTCTGACAGCTATTTATACGGAGCTGTCAGACAGGGAGCCAATAGCCGCGCGTTTGACAGCCCGGCAACTGCAGGTCGCGCCTGATTGGCTCCGGCGCGCCAGGCTGTTGCCGAGCTGTCATTCGTAAGTCTGAGGACTTACTCAGGACTTAACAGTTCTCAGTATATCTAAGAGCAAGAAATACAGAAGTACAAGTCAAGCTAATCAGAGCCCCTTTGCTTTCAGATTTTGCTCAGGTTTGTTAGAACAGTGTTTCTCAACCTTGGCAACTTGAAGATGTCCGGACTTCAACTCCCAGAATTCCCCAGCCAGCATTCGCTGGCTGGGGAATTCTGGGAGTTGAAGTCCAGACATCTTCAAGTTGCCAAGGTTGAGAAACACTGTGTTAGAATATTGAATTGGTGTTCCATGTGCACCTTACGATATCCCAGCAATATCTTTTTTTCTGCTGCATTCTAATGAGATTACTTTCATCCTGGCACAGGCCATAAGTGAGACAGACGTAAGTCATCCTGAGTTACGAAGCAAAGTACTCTCCTCAGTTATATCTGAAAAGTAGTCAGAATCTGGCAAGATTTTTGTCACTCATCATTTAGAGGCAGCTCAGACTTGGGAAAGAAGAAACTGAAGCAAGAGAAGTTTTAGCAGCTAGGTAGCCAATTTCATGCCAATTCATTTTTTTGCAGATTTAAGGTTGGGTAAAGAGTTTCTCAACTAAGCAATGGAAAAGATCTTAGCTATGCTATGGCTTGCACCAGATGGTTCATTTATGAAAGAAAAAAAGGGAAAGAAAATACTGTTCTTTGGTATTATAGATCATTTCTTCCTGTAAATATTAAGAGCATTATAAAGTTTAATTTCTCCTGTAGTACCAAGGGATTAAATTAATTTCTTATGATTAAAAAGACCCCATAAATCCTATCTATAGAAAGAGTTGTTTGCCTGTTAACATACTAACAGTTCTATTTTTCAACCACTACTGTTTTCTTTTTTTTACAAAAATGATATAATCTAAAACTTTGAGCTTTTACAGAGGTTTTTTAAAAATCAAAATGGCATGAAAAAAATGAACATTTGAAAAATAATTTTTATCAGTGGGATTTATTGATTAGTCTCTTAAACCTTTTAGATAAATGGGTTTGTGAGATGAATGAGAATTCTGTTATTTTGTTTATATAGCTTTGAAGGGTTTCTTCTGGCCTGAAATGTCCAATAATTTGTGATACATATTATTTCCTATTTTTAATTGTGATCCCTTAAATTTAAATGCATACAAGTACTTAAGAATAATTTCACATCTTCTTGATTCCTTTGATACTAACTTTAATGTTTAGAAACTTTTCTTTTATAAAGTGTTTATACCTATAGTGTTGTCCTTGTTTATTTTTCTGAAGATATTTCTGCCTTTATTGAGCAAAAACAATTTGATTCATGAATTAGCAGGTTATCAGGTGTGAACAATGAGATCCATATGAGATGAGTTCAATTAGTTACTTTATTGCAAGAAAGGTTCAGTGGCATTCGTGTGTGTGTGTGTGTGTGTGTGTGTGTGTGTGTGTGTAGGTAGGTATCAGACCTTGCCCTCTTGTGCCTACATAAGGATTCCAGATTAATTCCCTGCTTGACTCTTCCCCCTGGCTCAGCCAGTCTCTCTGACACAGGTGCTGAATAAGAACCCAGCATTCATCTTTCCTTTCACACATTTGCCCAGTAAAAAGTTGATTAGTGCTATAATTATGCAGAATAACACAGAGTGGAATCTTCACTGAATTACTTGTATTTTTCCAGATTACAAATGATGCTGTTAGAATTATCATTGATTAGATGTTGGTTCATGGAAGATATTCTGCAAATATGGTAGCAGTTCATAGCTGTTTTTCTTATTTCTTGAACTTTTGATTATAAAGGTTACAAAGTGTAGCTGTAAGACTTGTTTTTAACACTTTCAAGAAATCAATGGGTTTTCCAGTTCTTATATTTTTCCAAGTCCAAGTCTGGTAATTATATGATTGAAACCAATCAACTTGTAATTACAATAGGGAAACTGAATTCAATGTGACATTGTAGTTAAATTTGTATATGAAGGTATTGTACATGTTGTGATTTGGTTCTGTGATTTTTATAAATGAGAACAGGTTAACGACATCCTTTTCGACCTTATCTTGGTTTACTAAGTTGAGATATAAACAAGTACTTTATCAATGAGTGCTGTTTATTTGTTTGCCCATTTATATGGGCTGTTATTAAACTAAGAAGTCTCTAATTAGTCAGGATAGGATATTCTGACTGACTACAGTACAAAGCTAAGTCATAATTTGAAACTGGTTCTGAATTTCATTAATTGCATCACAAATAGAAGAACAAAAGAAGAACATTTATGAACAAATTCGTAAAGCTGAGATATGATTGTTTAAACAATGTGTATAAATGTAATAAAGTTTTAAAATATGGCTGATTTTAAACTAAAGTATTATGTGTTAGATTTTTTTGTTATATTAAAATCCTGTTTTTTCTCCTCCTGAATAGCTAAAGCACGTGAAAGAACGTATTGGTGAAAATGTTCCAGATGTAACACTTCTGCTTTGTCTTGGCATTACTTCAGGAATTGGTCGACTGGTCTTTGGCAGAATTGCAGATTATATTCCTGGTGCAAAAAAGGTTTATCTACAGGTACTGCTAGATAATTAATAGAAAGTACATTAATAATGTATTTCTATATGTTTCAGGCCAATAATATGAACATTTTGGTGGATTTTTTTTTCTATATTTGCTGCCCTTAATATTTTCAGACGTACATAACTTTTGCAGAGTTATGTCTGGCATCTAAAGACTACTGAACTGCTAAGTATTTAGAGGCGCAAGAATGGTCCAGGAGACCTGAGATAATTCTGTATAGGCATAGTTCTCACGACTAATATCCATGAAGTAGTGCTTCTGAAAATAGCATGTTACATCAATAGCATGTTTTAACTATTTAAATCTATAGTTATGCAATATTGAATCTTGAAAATTGGCAGAGATACTGTCAGATGTCATGTATTTTCAACCGAGCATTAATTTTGATGTATACAATTACTATGCTTAAAAGTCTGTAGAGATCCTTAGTCACCCAGGTCATGGTTGTCCCAAAGCTACTATTTCAGGAGACCCTTTGGAACGAACTCCCCGTGGAGATTCGTACCCTCACCACCGTCCAGGCCTTCCGCACAGCCTTGAAGAACTGGCTAGCCCGTCAGGCCTGGGGATGAAGATAGTTGCCCCTCCCGAATGATGAATGCATGTTGTTTACTGTTTTTATTATATGTGTCTTTGTTATTGTCTGCATTTCCCCTTCCCTGATTTTATGTGAGCCGCCCTGAGTCCCCTCAGGGAAAAGGGCGGCCTACAAATGTCAATAAAATCAAAAAAATCAAAAATAAAAATTGGAGTTTCTTGTTTTTTTCTTTGAAGACGTTTCGCTTCTCATCCAAGAAGCTTCTTCAGCTCTGACAGGATACAGGCATGGGTGAAATTCACCCGAAACGGTAGTAAAAAATGCTACTGGTTCATCCGAACTAGTAGTAAAAAAAATGCTAGAAATTGCCCAACGCAGCTGATTGTCACATAGCTGATCGTTGGAACTTTTAAAAAACTTTTTAAAGCATTTTTTTACTACCGGTTCAGGCAAATCGGCAGTTCCCACAATCAGCTGTGCGACAATCAGCTGTGCCACGCAATTTATATTTGTTAGAAAGCAGGAAATTCTGCTTTTTAGTGAATCTAAATCGCGCAGCACAGCTGTTTACCCCACTTACTGTGTGCATGCACATGAAATGCGTGTTTTGGGTGCATGCACGCAAGGCACACATGCATGCACAAAGTGAACCACTAGTGAAGCGAACCGGTAGCAGACTTCAGAGCATTGAGTACAAGCTTGTTAACCCCCATCCAGTCTCTAATGGCTTCAAGGCCCTGGCTCATCACGTCCATCGCTTCATTGAGTTGGCACGGGGCGGACAGATACAACTCTGTATCGTCCGCGTATTGATGGTATTTTATCCCGTGCCGTCGAATAATCTTGCCCAGCGGTTTCATGTAGATGTTAAAAAGAAGGGAGGACAGGACCGAACCCTGTGGCACCCCATATGTTAGGGGCCTGGGGGTCGATCTCTGCCCTCCGACTAACACCGACTGTGACCTGTCCGAGAGGTAAGAGGAGAACCACCGTAAAACAGTGCCTCCCACCCCCACCTCCCGCAGTCGTCGCAGAAGGATACCATGGTCGATGGTATCGAAAGCCGCTGAGCCGATGAGAGGTTCTTTTAGTCTGCAACCAGGAGCACGATTCAGGTGACTTGAGGACACAAATAAACCTTCAAGTGCTTCAATAACCCTCTAAAAACAGACTGTGATGTGGTTGGATCTGGCCTTCAGGGCCTTCCTGGAAAATGTAAGGGGCCGGCCCCTGTCGCTTCAGCCCAGTCTATCCAATGCGAAGAGGAAACATTGGGCCAACATGACTTCGGTCCGGTCTACCCAGTGTGAAGAGGAAACATGCCAGCAGTTTGGGGAGTGGTGTCAAGTTGGCCACCCATCATCCACACCCACCCATCATCCACACCCACCCATCATCCACACCCACCCAGTCTGCCACACCCAGTGAGTGGTGTCAAGCTGACCACGCCCACCCAGTCTGCCACAACCACCAGGTCCCCCGAGGTCAACTACAGCCCTAATGAGGCCCGCAATGACACCCCTGCTCTAAAATAATGTAAATGACCAGCTGTCTACAAGGAATATAAATCCTTCTATTCTCCACTATCCTGTAACAGCTAAAGAAGGTTCTTGGATGAGAAGCGAAATATCTTCAAAGAAAAAACAAGGAAGTCCAGTTGCTTCCTGAAAAAGCACCTTTGGGAAAATTACTATGCTACATTTCTTTAGGCAAGACCAAGACCTGAAGTTTGGAATATGAATATTTTTTTGTATGAATTTAATTTTTTTTTAAGGATTGAGTGTACTTGTTTTTCTTTGTATAGCTGCTTGCTGCTTATCTATATAAGGAATTTCTTAAAAGGTCACAAATAGTAATGTCAAGTAAACACTTGGTACTTGGCACCAGTGATGCTGCAGACTTTGGCCAGTATGCCCCAATCAATTCAGGTGACCAAACCTTGGCAAAATATTCTCTTTTCTATAGACAAAGTATTGATTGTTTTAAAGTAACTTTTAAAAGAAGCACTTAAAGAAAGTTGTTCAGAATGAACTTTGAAATAACTATACATATCCTAGCCTAGCTCAGAGGGTAAATATAATATACTTCATAGCTGCAGTAGTCTTCTATAGTTTTACATATACTGTGACAATTAAGATTAGTTAATGGATTGCAAATGATAAGCTTTTATTCAAAGAAAGGACAGATGCTGAACATTTATGACATCAGATTTCTGTCCTTTCTTTCTAATCATATTCTGCATTAGATCTGTTCTTGTCATGCCTCCAGCTAAATTTATCGTCATGGCTAGAACTCTCTCAACCATCGTACTTACCAAACTGGGATAAGAAATAAATGGGACAGAAGCCTCCCAAGTATTACCCGAAGGACCAACAGTTACAAATATTGTTCAGAATTTCCAGAACAATGAGGAATACATTTTCCATAGAACATAAGAAAGTATCTTTCCTTCATATTCTAGAAAATAACTGAAAATATTTGCGTTAATGTCTAAGCTTTCATTCAATCCATGTTAGTAACTTTGCTAACCCATAACTTTGCTATCCCATTCCTAAGAGGTCTGTAAGGAAGCATGCATAAGCGCACCAGCGTTCCTACCGTCCCTGTCCTACTGTCCCTTTTTATTCGTACTCATTTCCTTTGTTCATGTCCATGTTTATACCTATACCTGTTATCTCGTACATGTTTGACAAACTAAATAAATAAATAAATTTCTTGAAAGGCTCAGATTTCATGCTGCAAAGAGACCTTTTTACCTATCTTGTAGCCATTTACATAAGTTTACAGACAATACTAATTTAGTTTAAAACAATGCTGAAAAGTCAGTGAATGCCCTACATGTGTTTGTGGAGATAGGAATTGGGAAATGTCAAACATGTGGTTTGGACTTCTGCAGTCCAGGATCAGGTGAGATTCATTGTGGTTTTGGTTATGCTGAGGTCTGCCTTTACAAAAAGAAAAAAAATGTGATGGAACAACAAAAGGCAGCAGTAGTTTCTGTAATAGAAATGTAAAGACTTATTTTTTATATTTATGCCCCAGCAAGATCACTTGTAAGAAAAGTCATTAAGTTGATCCCTTTTATTCCACTTTTCAAGGCTGAGTTCCTCAAATGCAGTTTCACCTAACAGGAAGAAGGCATTCACTGCTTTTCATTTGAAGTTTTTTGTTTGTTTCAGTGCTAGGATATAGGCAAAGGAAGATTAGATCAACAATGACCGACTCGTTGCCTAGCAGAAATCTTGAAACCCAATATCTTAATATTAGACAGCACACATTTTATATGTAATGTATAAAGTGTTTTTCTTAAAAAACAAAATAAAACATAGGCATGCTTGTGCGAAAGAAATGAAACTTACAAGAAACAATATGGGACAATGGACAGAATACTGAACTTGAGCTGGCACTCTGCTTGGGCAGGATGTTAGGTTTGGATGAGTTCAGCAAAAATTACTCTCATTCTTTTAATGCTGTTGTGGTCACACCGGGTGGTAGCATTTAGCTGACCATAACTAATCTCGAGAAAGCTAAACAAGATCACATCTGCTTAGAACTTAAATGAAAACTGCCAGGATAACATATATCCAATTATTAGACCAGACCAGGATATTATGGTAAGCAACCCAAGATAAGGTGAGAGCAAATCATGTCTGGATGTGACCATGCAGTTAAACGGAGTTGAGACTGATTCTAGGGAAATGGAGAGATTTTTTTTTTAATTACTTCCCAGGAAAGTAAAAATTACTGATGTATTGATTATCCTTATCATTATTAAGTGTAACATGTTGCATTTGCCAAGTTCCTATAAGCAACCTTCTACATTCTTTACCTAAACACTCTAAAATATCTTTTAAGGCAGCCTTGCAAAGAACATATTTTGGCAATCCAGTCTTTAAAAGGAAAAAGCACATAAGCCAGTAACACAGCATAAATCACTAAGCTATGAAGCGGTATATAAGTCTACTGCTATTGCTATTGCTATTACTCCTGCGGGGCTGGGGGGGGAAACGACCCTCCCCAGTCCTCAGGAGCACTTTGCAAGCCTCCCAAACCCTCTGCACGTCCATTTTTGCAAAGGGGGTGGGGTTTCAGTAGGCCAAAAATCCTATATTCAGTTTATAAGACACACCCAGATTTTCACCCTCTTTTTGCGGGAAAAAGGTGCATCTTATACTCTGAAAAATATGGTATTTATGAATGGAAAAAAAATTCCCTGGCCACGTAGCCATGGCCATTTAAACTTCTGGTAAAACTGCACAGCCTAAGAGCATTTCCAAACTGCTTCCTTGCCTTTTAGAGGGAATGCAACTTATTCAAAGGAAATTGCACACCCTTCTTGAAATTGATGGTGTAAGGTTCCAGCAGTTTTCCCAAGCCACTGAAATGCTAGAGAGAGTGAGACTGCAGATGAGGCTTGAAAAACATATCAGCTTTTATTTATTGCCATAGCAAAAGCTGGGTGACAAAACTATATGCAAAACATACAAACAAATGCATGTAAGGAATAGCCACACCACAGAAGAGTGGCTCAGAGTATTATATTCATTTTAAGCAGATAGAAACAAAGTTTATCCAATCAGATAAACAGACAAAGATTAGTTACCAATGTGATCTTTAAAGCGTTCTTTTGTTCAAGCTCCTGCCTCTGTCTACCTTATCTATGTAGTATTCCTATAGCCTTGTGTAGGGGGTGGCAGCCTCCTTTTGCCAAGTTGTTTTTCGGCAGAATGCTTTACGGATTTATGAGCCAGGAAAACTCCCTAGTTTGGTTCCTTTATCTATGTGGCCAGTGTAACAATTTCTTCTATGTTCCTAGCTTTGAAGCCAAGAATAGAAGTGAGACGCAGCAGTTAGATAACATTTGCAGTAATGCCATCCAGTATTAAGGTTCCAATTTGCGAGGCTAGAAAACAACAAATTTCTGACAGTATACAATAATATAAGCAGAAGAAAATATAGATTCATATATTCTTTCAATGGTTTTCCAACTTTGAACCTCATCTATTACTACATTTCCTGTAAATAATGCTTTGACATTCCCACTGATGAGAGGAGGACAGTCTGCTCTGGTAACCTTCCACATGGACAGAGCTTCCTTCCCCTTCTATAGTTCTCATCCAGAGGAACCAGTGGGAACAAAGGAAAGGGATGTCTGTCTTGCATTTGAATGATGTTTCAGGCCAGACATCTGGATGGATTCTCAATTGTTCCATCTGATTATAACTTACACCAGACACATAAACACAGAATCCTTGACTCTGGAAATGAGCCTGGAATTACAGTCATAAGACATTTTCGTTGTTAAGCAGTTCATCACATCACCACACCCAATGTTACAGTCTTTTTTGCAGTGGTTCTTAAGCAAATATCACAGTTGTTATGTGCAGTCATTTTCTTATTTTTTTTTGTTGAAAGTCGGAAGTAAACACCAGAAACCATTAAAAAAAAGTAAAAATTGTGACCGCAGGACATGGCACATAACTTTAAATGTGAGCCAGTTGCCAAATAGCCTATAAGCAATTGTGACTGCAGGGGTAGGAGGGAGTGTATGCGGCCATCAGAATTCTGTAATCGAGTCACAAGTAGCTCTGGGGCAGTTTATTATACCTGTGGATGGTTGCTAAGAGACTAAAAGATTAAACAAGGACCACTTGTATCCCACATTTATTTTTATAAATACCTCAAGTCAGCAGATGTACCTAATACTCCTTCCTCCCTTCCTCCTCTATTTTCCTCACAAGAATAATCCTGTGAGGTGAGTTGGGCTGAGAGAGAGAGAGAGAGTGACTGGCCCAGCCTGCTTTCATGTCTAAGAAGGGACTAGACCTCAAAAACAGCATAAGAGTTATGCCATGTTTTCGTAATTGTAGTGCTGCATATAATAAAGTAATTTGGACGCCTTACAATAAATAATTAACAGAATATGTTTTTAATGATGTCCCTCAACTTGTAGGAGGCCTTTTGGTCTAATACTGGCTTTCATGGGGGAAAAAAGAGTAAATGCTAATTAATTTCTCTTTCTCTGCCAATCCACATGAAATCTTCCAAAGACGCCTTGAGGTGTCTGGAGAACATTGAAAGTTGCTGGAGAGATTTGCACAGAAAAAAGAAATGTGAAAATCATCTACTTTGTCCACAGATATCCCAATCCGTTGGTGGAAGAACTGTCTATCAGCAAGTAGACACAATTAGATAAAAGGACACTTTCCTAAGTCAAATAGACTTCTGATGACTATATAGACACATCAGCTTAGTTCTCTTGATAACAATAAAAAGTGGGTTTACTATTACTTTCTTTATAGTAGCAGTTATAAAGATCTTACTCCCTAGTTTACTTTGCTACTTTGGGATTTCCTTGAATTGAAGAATATAAGGAATTTAAGTACAACTATGTCAGATTTTGCTTAGTTTTGTTTGTTTAAGAAAATCTAAGCTTGACCTAGGTGGAATTTTTAAATTAATTTTTGGTGGAAAAAATCATTTGCAATGGATACAATAATAGAATCCCTTTGCTGTTTTTCACCATTTCATTTCCTCTTGTATTCCTCTTGTACAGGTGATATCCTTTTTGTTAATTGGCCTGATGTCTATGATGATCCCGTTATGCAATACCTTTGAAGCTCTTATTGTTGTCTGCCTTATCATGGGCCTTTTTGATGGATGCTTCATTTGTATCATGGCACCCATTGCTTTTGAGTTAGTTGGCGCACATCATGTTTCTGAAGCAATTGGATTCCTTTTGGGGTTGATGTCTATACCAATGACAGTTGGCCCACCTATTGCAGGTAAGCAGAAAAGTTTCATTAAACATATAAAAAGCATATCAAGTAGTAATGCTGTTATGTTTTTAACTGTTTTAATGGTGTATTTTTAATATTTTGTAAGATGCCCAGTCCTTTAGGCTAGGTTGCCACAGTACATTTAATATCATCTTCCAAAAACATTTGCCTATCTCAAATCCTTGGAAAGGACTTGACACGTTGATAAAAATGCCAAATTAGTCTAAATATCTTCGGACTGTGTAAACAACAACAACAACAACAACAACAAATGAAGTTAGTACCAATAGTAATAGATTCCTTGGGAGCAATCCAAAAACAACTGGAATAACACTTGAACACCATCTGCATTGACAAAATCACCCTCAATCAAGAACCAGGATCTAGTAAAGGCTTCTTGCTGGAAGGAAGAGACCTTTTCTGAATCTCTCTTTATTTATTCTTATTCTTTCAATTGGAATAGCATAAAAAGGTTTACTACAAGGGGGATTGTAGAAAATCATTGCTCTTCCTCCTTCTTACAATATCAATTCCCTGAACACAATTTATATATCACCCAATAGCAGTTTTCCTTTTTCTGAGACTGCTTTTGAAGAAAGGAAATGCTTTATTAATCTACAAGATTGGTTTTTTTTATTATTTTAAGACTTATGTTTGGTGATTATTGTACGTATAATGAACTCAGGAGTACTTCCACATTTTAAAAACCTCCTGAAAAATATAGCTATTTAGCTTGAGTGTTAATTTAGTGTTATTTTTTCCCCTTTTTCCAGGAAAGTTACGGGATCACCTAGGCACTTATGATGTGGCATTCTACCTAGCAGGAGTTCCACCTATTATTGGAGGAGCTATATTATGTGCCATCCCATGGGTGCATGAAAAGAGGAAACGCAAAGAACAAGCTACACCAGTGAATGGAGAAACCACAGTAAAAATGCTGGAAATCAAACCCCTACCTGTATCGGACTCATATGAGAAACCTAGCAAAGAATCAGATTCTGTTATTTAATATTGCTATTTTTTTCTACCAGATTGAATTTATTTTTATAAAATTAGGTAGCTTTCTGTTTGTAAACTGAGTGCACCATGGTCATGCTTTTTGGCAAAGGTATGGCGAGCAGTGTGGAAAAAGTATGAAGAAATCTTTTCAGCTGTTTTTGGTTGCATTTACAAAATACGTTTCCACTTTTATATGACCAATGTTATAACTGAATATATGCTAGTGAATGTGTAAGTAGAAATATATGAATGTATATTTGGGAGTCAAGATCTGTCCTGTCTTACCAGCTGATTTCCTCCCAATCCCTTCATTTTAAAATCTGTCCAGCAGAGTGATTCAGCTGGAACTTTTAGTAGCATCTAGTGGTTTTAAAACTATTATTGCTAATTTTTAAAAGTTTCGGGGATGTAGATTCAGGGTTTTTTAAATTGCGGTAATTTTTTTGCAAAATGACATCTGCTCTTTAGAGTGCTACCAAGTTGAATAATGTCTCGTTGTGTGATTTGCTTCTTGGTGACGTTTTGGCCTTGTTTGATTCAGTCCATGCCATATTGCTTCTGAAGGGAATATAAGGTCCAGCTTAATCCAAACTTACAAATTGTAAGTTACCTAACATAACTTACAATTTGAGCATTTATTTTTACAATATTGATATGTGCAGGATAAAACAGAATATTATAATGCAATACTGACACTTATTAGTTTTTTGTAAATTTTCTGTTGCTTAAAATTTAGCAGTTCCAGCTTCCTGTCTCAATATAGATAGTACTATAGTAAAATTAGGGGTATTTCATACTGAATAATTCAATTAAAGGCCGATTTTCTTTTCATGTGTATATGGGAAAGAATGTGCTGAAACACATGACTGTCATGTCATATAGTGCCTAGGAATTATAGTTCAAGCAATTATTTGTTAATAAGATTTTAATATTACAGGTAGTCCTCACCTTATGACCATAACTGAGATTGCAACTTTTGTAACTAAGTGAAGCAGTTATTAGATGAGTCACACCCAATTTTATGACCTTTTTGCCATGATTATTAAGCGAGTCACATGGTCATTAAGTAAATCCAGCCTTACCCATTGACTTTGCTGGTTAGAAGCTCCCTATGAAGGTTTTAAATGATGATCACATGAACCAGGACATTGTACCTGTTGTAAATACATGCCAGTTGCCAATCACCCCAATTTTAATCACTATGGGGATTCTACAATGGTTGTAAATGTAAGGACTGGTTGTAATTCATTTATTTCAGTGCCTTTGTAGCTTCAAGTAGACGCTAAACAAATGGTGATAAGTCAAGGACTATATGAACATATGTTAAGTACACTGACGTGAATTTTTCAGTTATATTTGCATGTTTTTATTATTGATTCAGAGTTCAGCAATTTTACATGTGACTTGCTTTCTCTGTTGTTTTATTTTCAAATCAAAAGATATGTTTAAGATAGCATTAATTATTCAAGTTTCAGTACCGCTGTGCATTTCTCTGGTCCTTCCTGTGCAATAGCACAGTTGTTAAAAATAACAATCCTGTGGATGAAGGCCAAATTCTGATTCTATCTTGCTCAGGTCCTGTGTTCTGCATCAACAGCAGAAACAAGCAGGATAGATACTGAGAATGACGTGGCAACACCCACATGGGTTATCTCTCAGTATTTTGAAATTAAAGCTGCATTTGGCTGCATAGACTCTCCAGGTCTTGCGGTATTCTATCATTTTTTCTCAATAGAGGCATTTTGCAGCATCCAGTTCATCTTAGCAGCTCTTTAGGCCTCCAGCTGAAGGATGTAAACTGGCCATCAATTATGTACTATGTACATACTCATACTTTTTTTCACCTGCAGTAAGCAACATTATGCAGTGTGCAAAATAAGAAATAGTGAACCCGTCAAATTAAAGCCTCAAGATAAGGAAACGTGACTAAATCTGATTTAGTTTCATGCTAAAGTATTTCATCACTTCAAATCAATTCACTCTATTTCTCTACCTAGTCTCCAAAGAAACTAATCAAGGAGAGAACCAACCTAGAACTAAAGAGAAATATCCTGGCAGAACAATTAATCAGTGGAATGACTTGCCTCCAGAAGTTGTAAATGCTTCACACTGGAGGTTCTTAAGAAGAGATTGGACAACCATTCGTCTGAAATGGTATAGGCGGTTGAATGGTATAGGCTGAAATTGAGCAGGCGGTTGGATTAGAAGACTTCCAAGGTCCCTTCCAATTCTGTTACTACGTTATTTGACCATTACTACATTATTTGACCATTTTCACCCACTTCTAAAATATTTCTTTTAGTTTCACTGAAGCTTTTCCTCTGCCTCTTTCATTCTTGAATGCATTCTTTCATCCTTGCTCTATTTGACTGCATTTTTTCAACTATATATTTTCCTTTTCCTGATAAATCTATCAACTACTATTTTTATACTTTCTATTAGCATTACATCACATAGTTCTGCGGCACTCAATGATTGATTACTTATGTGCCATCAGTTGAGTGTTGACTCTTTATCAGCCAGATAGATATATTTTCTCCATGACAGCCTTCCCCTAACCTGATCTTTCAGTATCAGTGTTTTCATTCTGTTCCAGCGAATGCTGGCTGGGGAATTCTGGGAGTTGAAGTCCGGACATCTTCAAGTTGCCAAGGTTGAAAAACACTGGTCTAGGTCCTTTCACCTTATCATTCACCTTATCATCATCTTTTCATTCATGGGGTCATTCTAGTTTCAGTCATATTTTGTTTTAGGGTTTTCCCCATTAAGTTCTCTTTTCTCTCAAATCCATTCTTTACACTATTCAAAAATGGTGGTAGTTTCATAAACATACTCTCTGTACATCCTTACATTCTTTACTAATTCTCTTAACCTTTCATCATAATCATTTTTGCACATGAATGAACTTACATTTAAAGTACATATTTGAAACAGATTTTTCTAAGCAGACATTTACCAGTTACCATTCTTACTTGTTCTTGGGTCTCTAAATTGCTCATTTAGGGTTTTTAAAAAGTTTTTATTTTATTTTAATTGAACAAAAACACAAAAAAAAGAATCATCATTCATTACATCTTGTATAGAAAGCGTGTCGATTGGTTACAAATAACTTTTGTGCATTTCTTCCACAGTCATTATTTATAATTCATATTAGATTATACACTTTAAATCAAAAATCTTTGTATATCTTACTATCAATGTACCACAATTCTCATTTGACTACAATTATTTGAACATGCTTTTACCTCAAATCATTCATACTTAAAGACACAACCACATAATGGCATTCATTAGCTATTTCAAAAAAAACCTCCAATAACATTACACCTTTATGACATCTTTTAAGTAAAAGTCAATAAAGTTTCTAAACCTTTCCCCCCACTTTCCCCCCCAACTCACTATTTAGAATTTATATCCGTTACTTTTGCCAATACCATAGCATGTATATAGGATTAAACAATGTCCATTGACATTTCCTTGTTGTTATTATAATTGGCTAAAAATCATTTACTATTTATGTCCCATCTCCTCTCATCAGACACCCCCCCCCAAAAAAAGAAAAAAACTTACACCTTTGTGACAAGATCTAAATAAAAATTTGTTAATAAAATTTATAGGTCTTTTTTCCAAGTCACAATTTGCAATTTATATCCAAATTGCTTTTACTAGTTTGCCAGTACATGTATATATCACTAAGCTGTATCCATTGTCATTTCATTATTGTTATTATAGTTAATTATTTGTTAATGAATAAACATTTAATAACAATCTAAAACAATTTAAGAGTTACTAAATTCCTACTTATTGATCACCAAAATCAACTAATTTTTTATTATCAACTTTCATTGACAACCTGTATCTTTCCAGTAACAAAACAGTCTTATTTCTCTCTTGTCATTTAGTTTTTTGTGTTCTCTCACCTTGTTCAAACCCATCCATTGATGTTACCAAACAAAATATTTTTTCCTACATCATATTCATTCAGAACATCGCACAATTTTACTAAAACTCATCACTGCCATATACACTATTTTCTAGAGTTTAACCTACAGCTATTGTCAACCTACAGAATCTTAATTTTATAAGTATCACATTTTTTGACAGCAATTCATCCTTTCTGACATAGATTTTTAGCTTTCATTTGTCATATCTCCTCTGCATGTATTCATCAACCCCCGAATATTAGAGTAACTTCATTCACTTCTTGATTTTTGTTTGGTTTAAGAAAATCCTGTCCAAAATGAGACACTTTCAATCTGCTGGCATTGAGTCCTAACAAACCACTACCACATCAGGAGTGGGTTCCTGCCAGTTCTAACCTCTTTTATAGAAGAGGTTCCACAAAGCTACAGTGCTGTTTAGAACCGATTCCAGCTCCCCCCCCCCATCCTCACATCATCAAGATGAAGAGCAAGAGGAGGAATTCTGAGAGTTGAAGTCCACAAGTCTTAAAGCTGTCAAGTTTGAACACCCCTGGGATTTTTTTTCTAAAGGGTTAGGGGTGCAAGGGTCTTGTAACTTGACAGCTTTACGACTTGCATGCTTCAAATGCCAGAGTTTCTGAGCCAACATTTTGGTTGCTAAGCAAGAGTGTTGTTAAGTGAGTTTCACCCTTTTTACAAGTTGGCCACACCCACCCAGTCACATGGCTGGCAAGCCACTCCCACCTGGTCACATGGCCAGCAAGCCACTCCCACAAAGCAGGCCACACCTACAGAAGAGGTTCTAAAAAAATTTGAAACCCACCACTGTACCACATCCTCCCATTGCCAATTCTCTTGCTGAAGTACCTACTATCTTCCATTTTTCTGTTCTAGGAAAGTAGTTTCTAATTCCTTTTTCTTGGTGGGTCTTTCTGGGCATATATGAATAGATAGAAGACAGATAAGATAGGCAGAATTGATAAATAGAAAGTTGAAGCATCAAAATGCCTATACAGACACAACCACCAGATTTAAAGTAAATTCATAGTATTCTGTTGGTCTCCAACATCCTTTAGAGTGAATTTTAGCAAAAATGCTGTATTAGCAGTTTTACCATTTTTACAGTCATGAAGTAGAAAGCAACCCTTTGGACCTGAGGGTTAAATTCTACTTCCCTGAGTGACTGGAAAAATGAAAAATGTTGCAATCTCACAGGGAAATATAAATGACTCAGGGAAATAAAAACAGTAATTAAAAAAAATATACCAGGTTCCAAACCAGCAACCTTCTACCATATTTGTTAACAGTGTTATAAACATTGTACTATTCTAGCATTCCTGGTGAAGATGGTTCTGGAACACTCACAGAGTAACCATTGATTAAGCTGTGAGGGTCACTCTTGCCTTTAAGATGTAGCCAGTGAACTGCTGGGATTACGGTAGTATTAAAGGATATTAGCCAAAGCAGACAGGGCAACAGGGCAGGGCAGATAAGCCCTTAGTTTCACAGACATATAACATACCTATATTTGCTTCTTTCATTTAATCAATTAATCCATGCTCTTTATTCATTTATTCTTATATTCCAAGTCACAATCTAACATACGTTGTCACTAGATGAGCCCATAACAACTCATCTGTACTACTATAATTGTCTTTCTAAAAAAAAATGTAACCAAAACCATTTTACACTAAATGCATACATGCTATGTCCGTGATGGCGAACCTATGGCATGAACCGTCGCCCCACCATGCATGTGCATGTGCCTCCCGCTGGCCAACTGATTTTCGGGTCTCTGCCGCACATGCGTTGGGTGGTGGGGCACGTGCAGGAGACACATGGGAGGAGTTGCACATGCATTCCCACCCTCCACAGCCTGTTTTTGGTCTCAAGAGGCTGCAGAGAGGTCTGCTAGGCCCAAAATGGGGCACGGGGGTGTGTGCACATGCACAGGGGGCGCAAGGCATGCTTTTGGCACGCGACGACAAAAAGGTTAGCCATCACTGTGCTATGTGATGCAAGCTAAGTTATCTACAATCTAAGAGACTAGCTTGCATGCCAACATACTGTTGCTTGCATCCTACTAAGTAAAAGATATACAATATTTTAGCACACATTCAGCAACTGCATGCCACTCGGCAAAATCCTAGCAAGACCCAAGTTGCTGTAGCCTCCAGTTCTGGTGGCCTATTTAGGGATGGTCTTGGACTTTTGGCTCCTGCTTGAGAAGTCATTTTGTGCACCAATTGCTTTGAAAAACTGTCTGTTCCTCTGGGCATTGGGACAAGATGTTTAATCATTTTTCAGTGGTTTATAATTTTGGCTTGGCTCAATTTTCTTCTATTTTCTGTTGTTTTCTGGTTCCTGTTTCTTGTTTTATTTCTGTGTAAGCCACCCAAAGTCACAATCTCTGAATTGGGCTGCCATATCCAGTAAATTGATTATCTAAATAAATGTGATCATTACAGCATCTTTGTCTTTCTAGTTGTTGTTTTTTTAGCTCCAGGACTTGTGAGGCACAGAAATGTAGCAAATGAATTTAAATGGCTTCTTCAAAGGAGATTCAAAAGCACTGAACAGACAAAGGTTACCTCTGTATTTACCAATAAAAGATATATCCATGGAAGGACTTCTGTTCATATCTTAAGATTTTTATTTATTAGAAAAATCAAGGAGGTGCTTCAACCAATTTTATGCTAGGTTTACAGAAGTGGAACATATACAATAAAGAATTTCATTTCTGAGGGTGTGTGTGTGTATATGTCTGTGTTTGTTTACAATTTCAGTTTTAAACAGATAGAAAATATTGTCCACAGGCTATTGAGATGCCTGCATATATAAAATTGTTTTATATTTTTGTTCACTTCTCATAGAGATCTACAGGGCATAATTATAATCAGATGTTTTCTGCTTTAATTACATTGCAGCAAAAATTTCTTCTAAGAAAGATGATTTTGTAATGTTTTGTTGAGAAAGCAAACCAGTCTTGGACAGCAAACTTTAGTTATTACTTTTATGAGAGAATGTATCCCTGCCTTTTTGTGTTGGATCATCTTTTTTATTTCTGTATTTTTGAACTATTTTTTTCTTTTTCCTTTTTTTTACAAGTCCTAAAGGGAACTTGACAACAGTACTTAAAGAAGCATGCTAACACATATGAATTTATTAGTCAGATGATGAAGAAACAATCTGTTTGCTTAGCTGGATATTTATTTTACAGGCTGCTGTAGTCACTACCAATTCAGAGATAACTCAACTCCCCCTTTGTAATATGGACTAAAACCAAAATACAAAATATGACATAAATACATTTAAAACATCACATTGATAAGATCCTTGGTGTAAAACACAGTGAATTGTTCAAAACAAAATATAATTCTTTCTTCCCCCCGCACTCCCAAATATGCATCAATAACTGGTCCTTTCCAGGCTTTCTGAATGCCAGATAGGAGGGGGGCTATAAAGAAAAGGGACATTTCCATGGCTGCTACAGGTGCCATCCCTGAGCAAAGAGAAATGGAAGGAGCCTCTTCTATTTAGCCTTATGAGTTTTCTCTGCAGGAAAACCAAGGATGGTTCAAGGTTCAAGGTTCATTTTATTTATCTGCCGCCATATTCCCGGGGGGACTCAGGGCGGCGCACAAACCCAAGGAGGGGAAGGGAAAGACAAGAACTACAACAAAAAGTACAGGGAATTTAAAACAACCAACAGCCACACGATTCGAGGGAGGAAGGGAACTCATCGACCCGAGGCCTGCAGACACAGCCAGGTTTTAACGGCTTTTCGGAAGGCCTGGAGAGAGGTGAGGGTCCGAATCTCTGTGGGGAGCTCGTTCCAAAGGGCCGGAAGGAAACAATCCTGCCTTGTCTGCATTAGTCTTATTAGCAGAGCAGATCTTAGCATTTTGATATATATACATATGGAATAATTATCACTAATGGGAGAAAATAAATTGCATTTCCATGCAGTTTAGCATGTGCATCCCATGTAGAAAAAAAAATCCATTTCTAAGGCTTCAGAAGCTGAAGATGTTTGAGAAACACAAGCTGACTTGTCATTCCAGGTACTGAATAAACAGAACGCCTTACAACAGTTCGACTTACAACAGTTAATGAGCGCTCAAAATTAAAACGGCACTGAAATAAGTGACTTTTGACTGTTTTGAAAAAATACCTTTGCAGTATTCCCATTATCATGTGATCAAAATTCAGATGTTTGGCAATTGGTTCATATTTATGACCGTTGTTGTGTCCCAAGGTCATGTGATCACTTTTTGTGACCTTCTGATAAGCAAAGTCAATGGGGAAGCCAGATTCACTTAACAACCGTTACTAACTTATCAATTGCAGCGATTCACTTAAAAACGGAGGCAAAAAAGTCATAAAATGGGTCTAAACTCAACAAATGTCTCAACCAGAGAAATGTTGGGCTCAGTTATGGGTCATAAGTCAATGACTACCCTTAATGCTAAAGAGCTGACCATATGGGCTTTTAACTGAAAGCATTTTTTCTACCTTTGTCTCTCTCTGTCTCAGGGTAGTTAGGAACATCTTGAAATTTAGAAAAGAAGCAATCTTTTTTTTTAATTGAAAATTTTTGGGGAAAAAAAAGGCTTTTACAAATATTTACCTCACCTCCCCCCACCCTCCCCACCTAGACCCAACCCCCAGAAAAGAAGCGATCTTGATTGGAAGTCAGGAAATGATATCACTAATTTCTAAAAGCTTCTAACAAGTAAATATTGTATTATCAAGTCATTGTGAAATCTTAGTAAATGCACAGGTGGATCATCTTCGGGATGATCTGCCCTTATCCTAACCATTCAGATCTGATGGCTTCCATCACTGCGCTAATAAAATCCTTTTCACCTTTCTACTTCAATCTTTTCTGGCATTATGGATTTTTCTCAAGAGAACTAGATTTTTGCATAGCATGTCCATTATATGAATTTCAGCCTAATAATTTGTACCTTAAAATAAATTTTAATTAATTTGTTTGTTTTCTGACAATCTATGGTATTCTTGGGAGTTTTCATATCAATACTCTTTTTATCCAGTTTCTTGAAATTTTCTGCATGATTCTGTGATCTTTGTGCTCCGGTATAAATACATCATGGCATCTGAATCAGTGGTGGGATTCAAAAAATTTTACTACCGGTTTTGTGGGCATGGCTTTGTAGGCTTGGTGGGTGTGGTTTGGTGGGCATGGCAGGGGAAGGATACAGCAAAATCCCCATTCCCACCCCACTCCGGGGGAAAGATACTGCAAAATCTCCATTCCTACCCCGCTCCAGGGGAAGGATACTGCAAAATCTCCATTCCCACTCCACTCCAGGGGAAGGAGACTGCAAAATATCCATTCCCATCCCACTAACCTGCTTTCCAGCTCTGTTCTCCTGTGCAGGACACCAAAAGAAGACCCAGCAGATCTGGGACTCAGCGGGCAGTGAATAGATAGGGGTGGGGTCAAGGAGAGGTAGTATTTGCCAGTTCTCAGAACTACTCAAAATTTCCGCTACCAATTCCGCAGACCAGTCAGAACCAGCTGAATACCACCTCTGATTGGAATATATTTTCCAGAGCCTTCATTGCTATGTATTG
The DNA here is from genome assembly GCF_051295495.1 of Thamnophis sirtalis. Taxonomy (NCBI): domain Eukaryota; kingdom Metazoa; phylum Chordata; class Lepidosauria; order Squamata; family Natricidae; genus Thamnophis; species Thamnophis sirtalis. The sequence goes on along the minus strand of NW_028261386.1, from coordinate 105,038,186 downwards.
TAGTGCTAGTTTTAGCTCATTTGATTGTTAGTTCCTTTGTAGTTATTCTAAAAGGCAAAAGCTATTATTACTTCATTGTCAGTTCTAAGGATGCTTGCTAACATGTAGCCAGTTGGAAAATGTTCCCTTTTTGTGCGTGTTCCTGTTTCTATTTTTGATGTCCTTAAAAGATTTCGTAATAACCTCTTTTTGTCAACAGCTTCCAGAAATTCTTTGCTAAGTGTCTTTCTAAGAGCTTTATTTTTCTTGAGTTTTGCTTCTCTTCTTGGCAATTTCCACCATTTGTTGACATGTAATTTGATTTCTTCTATTCCACTTTAGCTTGAGTTGGAACATGCATTTCAGCAGTTTGTGATCTGCTGTAGTTAGTCCCTGGCCATACTTTTCCAATTACAATATGACTGCATTCTTCCATCCTTTTGTACCAATACAAGTTTGATTTTTATGAACTCCACCTGGATATACTCATGTGTGTTGGCATCATTTTAGTTGTCCTAAGACTGCAATGAAGAAATAATTGGACTGAATAGCTTATTATTCTAAGCTGCTTGTCCGCTTTATTTCAGCTTATAGGCCACATATCCAATTACCTTTTTAATGTTTCCAACTTGGAAGCAACTTGCTTGGATATTTTTATTTATTTGTATCCCATCTTTATTATTTTTACAAATAACTCAAGGCAGTGAACTTATCCAACACAACTTCCTTCTATTTTTCCCACAACAAAGCTGTGAAGTGTCTTGGGCTGAGACAGATTGATTGGCCTATATTAGTCACCCAGCTGGCTTTCATGGGTAAGTTGAATGCATGGTCTTTCTAATCTGGTGCCTTAACCACTCAACCAAATTGGCTTTAATATTTTGTCAATTTTAGATTTAAAATAACCATAAAACCCACCATAATTGCTGCCCAATATATTACTTGCTTGCTTTAGCTGAGCAGCTGGGATGATCTTCATACCTCTGTGACATTGCTGAGTACCGTGTGTGTGTGTGTGTGTGTGTGTGTGTGTGTGTGTATATATATATATACACATATACACACACACACACACACACACACACACACACACACACACACACACACACACACACATATATATATATATATATATATATATATATATATATATATATATTAAGGTACACTCCCAGAATACTTCACTTGTTCCTGATAGAAAACTCTCCCTGCCATGATGAAGCAGGATAGCAGGGCAGGAAAATGGAATCATTAGTTAGGATTATTAAATTTAATGCAGTATAAACTTGGTTTGGGAGCGTTGCCTTATTTTAAAGAGTCTGATCTAGATTGTTGTGTCTGTTGTGTGTGCATGTTGTGGGAGACTCTAGATTGATGGAGCAACTGTTCACAATCAAAATTACTTTTTTCACCTGTTTTTGTTTCAACTTTTTTTCTAGTTTTTTTCTGATTTGCTGTGTATAATAAAGACTGATTCCTGATTCCAGACTAACTTTCAGTAAAGGAGGAATGGAATAGTTTAGTCGGAGCACAGCTTCTTTTCACTCTCTATTCCAAGGGCAGCTGCAACTGATTGCACTAGAAAATAAAAAGAAATGAAATGAGCCAGCTAACCAACAGACAGACTGGTGTAGGGATTTCCATCAGCCCCCATAGACCACTCTGCTTTTGAAAAATATTCACGTGTTATAATTTAGAACTTACTAACTGCAACCTTATAGCCCAACTCAATACACATAAAAGGCTTCATTTTCCACAGGTAGGTAAAGTTGCAAAGTTATGTGTCCCCGCTGTTAACCACATTAACATCACACTCATCAATTACCAATGTCCCTGGAGGGCAAACCCTTTTTTGGAAATGATATTTTAATTCAAGGGCCAAATTCTATTTTGCTTTCAAATAACCCTATTTTTCTGTGCGGTGGTCAGTTCAAAGAAAATTCACAAATTATGGATCAGAAGGCGCGGCCGGTGCACCTCTGCTTGCCTCGGTCACTTATTAGATTGAAGGGGAACTAAGTTTGTTACAGGTGCCCAAGGCAAGGTAGATAATGGCTGCAATTCAGCTGCACCTGCCAGGAGTAAAATAAACTTAGTTTTCGGAGCATTTCCTTATTTGAAGCCGCGGCTGCATTGCCTATACTCTTTATTAACACGAGGCGGCTAGCCTCCATTCTCCAGGGCTCCGAAGTCTGGCTGACCTTCGTCCCATGGACCGCTCTGGATATCAGCGGCCGCAGGATCCGAGTCCCGCTTCGGACGTTCCTCCTGCTGTCACGTACATGTGGCAAGTCTTGACTCGCGCTGTAACATATTTTCCCTTTTGTTTTTCAGCCTTTTCCTTTTAATCCCGTACTCCGGGAAATGAGAGTTGCTTGCAACGGCGACTCTTGACAATCTTAAGATGCGTGTCATCAATTATCAACCAGACCGTCGACAGCAGCGGGCTTTCCTGCAAACAACTAATCCAACGATTCACCAGTTGGGGTTTGCTTTTTTCCTTTACAAGTAAGACCTGAGTCTTACTCAGAATAACAGAGTTGGAAGGGATCTTGGAGGTCATCGAGTCCATTCACTACTCATTCACTTGTCATTTCGTTTGGGATTTTGAAAAAATATATTTTCTGAACCTCGGGGTGGAAAGCGAGGCGTTTTGCAGCGACAGCCTCCGCGCCGTTTGCGGTGCTTTCTGGGAATTGCAGTCTTAAGGCACTCCTTCGCCTGCCAAAATGCCGCCGGTTCCGGGATTAATCGGTCACATGTCGCCTGTCCGGCTCTGCAGCGGCGGCCCTCGGGTGTAGGAGACATATGGCGGCGGGGGGCGCGAAGAAGCAGGTCCGCTTTGCCCGGTTGGAAGAAGAGGAGGGAGCGCGAGAAGAAGCGGGAGCCCTCAGGGACGCCGTTGGGGAGGATGCGGCCGCCGGAGAGTCGCCGCCTGGAAGCTCGGCGCCGCTCGCCCTTCAGCCGGTCGTAAAGGTGGCTGATGGCAGCGGGCGAAGAAGCCGGGCAGGTGGCGGCCTTGGCGCTGGAAAGCTGGCGGCGGCGGCGGCGGTGGCGGCTTCCCGGCGGGCACTGAAGTGGTGCATTTCGGCTGCTCTTTGCGCCGCTTTCCTGGGCCTGGTAAGGAGACTTGTTTCTCTAAGAGATTTATTTGCCAAATCATCATCTATCAAATTGTATCTGGTAGGAGACTCACACAAGGATGTCTTTTGAAAACAGGTATGTCAGTATGAAAACAGGCAAAGTGTCAAATACCCAGGACTGGGGAAAGGTACTCCAGATCTCTGGTTCTAGTTGTCTATATGGATCAAGACCTCCATAAGGAATTATTCCAACCCTATCCAAAATAAATTTACCATAACTAATCAAACTTTATTATGGTCATTTACCAGTACCTCTCCCAAAAAATCTGCTATTAGAAGCTAAGCTCTTCATCAACCTAAGCTAAGTTTCAGGTTTTTAATTTTAGTCAGACTTTTGTCTTTTATTGAATTCAAATTCGTGGATGCTGGTTTGAAGTCAAGGTTACCCAGCTTCAAGATGACCACAGTGTTCATAAAGTGCTTTTGAGCCAGATACTGTCTCTCATACCAACCTATATGGCTGTTGCAAAAATGAAACTGGAAGAAATAATAATACAATACAATAGCAGAGTTGGAAGGGACCTTGGACGTCTTCTAGTCCAACCCCCTGCCTAGGCAGGAAACCCTATACTGTTCCACTGATTAATTGTTCTAACTGTCAGGAATTTCTCCTCAATTCTAAGTTGTTTCTCTCCTTGATTAGTTTCCACCCATTGCTTCTTGTTCTACCCTCAGGTGCCTTGGAGAATAGTTTGACTCCCTCTTCTTTGTGGCAACCCCTGAGATATTGGAAAATTGCTATCATGTCTCCCCTAGTCCTTCTTTTCATTAAACTAGACATACCCAGTTCCTGCAACCGTTCCTCATATGTTTTAGTCTCCAGTACCCTAGTCATCTTTGTTGCTCTTCTCTGCACTCTTTCTAGAGTCTCCATATCTTCTTTACATCGTGGCGACCAAAACTGAATGCCGTATTCCAAGTGTGGCCTTACCAAGGCATTATAAAGTGGCATTAACGCTTCATGTGATCTTGATTCTATCCCTCTGTTTATGAAGCCTAGAACTGTGTTGGCTTTTTTGGCAGCTGCTGCACACTGCTGGCTCACATTTAAATGGTTGTCCACTAGGACTCCAAGATCCCTCTCACAGTTACTACCTATACTTTACCTGTGCATTTCGTTTTTCTTGCCTAAATGTAGAACTTTACTCTTTTCACCATTGAAATTCATTTTATTAGATAGTGCCCAATGTTCAAGTTTGTCAAGATCCTTCTGTATCTTAAGCCTATCTTCTGGAGTGTTGGCTATTCCTGCCAGCTTGGTGTCATCTGCAAATTTTATGAGTTCCCCATTTATTTCCTCATCCAAATCATTGATGAAGATGTTGAAGAGTACTGGGCCCAAAACAGAGTACTCTACTGCATACTTCCTTCCATGTAGATGCAGTTCCATTGAGGACTACACGTTGAATGCGGTTGGTCAACCAGTTACGAATCCATCTGGTGGTGATGCTCTCTAACCCATATTCTTCTACTTTATCTAGTAATAGGTTATGGTCTACCTTATCAAATGCCTTACTGAAGTCCAAGTAAACTATATCGACAGCATTCCTCTGGTCCACTAATTTTGTCACTTTGTCAAAGAATGCAATAAGATTGGCATGATCTGTTTTTGACAAACCCATGTTAGCTTTTGGCTATTACTTTGTTTATTTCTAGGTGTTCGCTAATTCGTTGCTTGATTATCTTTTCCAGAATCTTCCCTGGTATTGAGGTCAGGCTGATAGGTCAGTAGTTTCCTGGATCTTTCCCCCCCCCTTTTTTTTTTGAAGATGGGAACTATATCAGCTCTTTTCCAGTCCTCTGGCAGTTTCCCGGTGCTCCAGGATCTCTGAAAGATATAGTTCAGTGGTTCTGAGATCTCGTTTGCCAGTTCCTTCAGAACCCTGGGGTGTAATCCATCCGGTCCTGGTGATTTGAACTCGTCTAGGGTAGACAGGTGCTCACTTACCATTTTCTTCCCTATTTCAACTTGTGTTCCTAATCTGATTTTTGTGGTGCTGTTTTTGATAGGTTGGACTGTTTTATCCCTTTGTGTAAAAACAGATGCAAAAAATGAGTTAGTTATGCTTTCTCCCTGTTGCTTGTCATCTTCTTGCCACTTTCTCCTAGCAATGGACCAATTGTTTCCTTAACCTTTTTCTTATTTTTAACATGTTGGAAGAAGCTTCTTTTTGTTATTTTTTACTTTTGTGGCAAGCCTTTCTTCATTGTGAGCCTTAGCTTTCCTTACTTCATCTTTACAGGCTCGGGCTATTTGCTGATATTCTGCCTTAGTTATGTACCCCTCTTTCCACTTTTTATACTTAACTTTTTTGTCTTTCAATTTGTCCGAGACTTCTTTATGCAGCCATGCTGGTTTCTTTTGGGAGCTGTTATTTTTCTTCTTCATTGGTATTGTGCTAGACTGAGCTTTTGTAATCTCATTTTTCAAAATTTCCCAAGCTTCTTGAGTTGTTTTCCCCTTGAGGATTCTCATCCATGGAATTCTCCCCAAGCTCTCTCTAAGTTTATTGAAATTAGCTCTCTTAAAATCCAAGACTCTAGTTTGACATTGTTCTACTACTTGTGTTTGCATAATGTTGAATTCCAATATTGCATGGTCACTTGCCCCCAGGGTTCCTGTGGCTTTAACACCTTCTATCATTTCTTCTCTGTTAATGAGAATTAAGTCTAGTATGGCCGATCCCCTTGTTCCCTTCTCTACCTTTTGGGAAACAAAGTTGTCTGCCACGTTTGTTAGGAACTGGTTGGATCTTCCACTTGGTGCAGAGTTTGTTTTCCAGTTGATGTCAGGGTAGTTAAAATTCTCCATTACTATTGTGGTGTGCTTCCTACATACCTTAGTTAGCTGACTAGCAAAAAGTTCATCTACTTCCTCTGCTTGGTTAGGTGGCCTGTATAAACCTATGGCAATGTCGTTCCCCCCCCCCCAACCTTTAATATTGATCCAAATGCATTCAAAATAGTTCTCATCATTGTTGTGCTCTATTTCTGTAGATATAGTTATTTCTTATATATAGTGCAACTCCACCGCCTCTTTTATTTGGTCTATTTCTATTTCTAAGACCTACATCCTACTTTAAATAAATATCTTAGAATTTCTGAGAAAGAAATTTCCCTCCAATGAAGGCAAATAAACCTGTCCAGGATTCTGTAGAAATTTCTCTATTCTGGGAAATCATGGATATTTCAACTGGCGTGCAGAATTTGAGTGTGTGAACAAACTGATACATATGCACACAGCGGCAAACCACTCCTGAAAAACCTTGCCAAGGAAACTGCAGAGACTTGTTTAGGAAGTTGCCAGGAATCAAGATTGACCTAAAGACACCAAAAGACAAAGAAACTTTAAGCAATATAACTTGGAAGGAGCTACAAATGGAACTACTGCTGCCGCCTGGCCTTGTTTATAGGTTTCTTGGAAATACCCTGTTGGTAACTGGAGAAAGGGTGTTATTCTGTATTGTACTGCACAGAACAGTGAGGATAGATGTAGTCCATTAAGTTCAATCAGCCTTATTTGCAAATAATCATGCTTAGGATTCTAAAGGTGGTAAGTTAACGATTGAATTATTTGAACAATTTTGCAAAGCTTTATTAAGAACAGCTATTTTTGTTTCCTATTGATTTTATTTATTTCTAGGGGATGGCTATTGCTATTCTAGGACCAACATTTCAAGACTTGGCTGCAAATGTGAACAAAAATGTCAGTCAAATTTCATATATCTTCGTGGGCCGTTCAGCGGGATACTTTAGTGGTTCTCTAATTGGTGGAATACTTTTTGACTGCATGAACTCCAAGTTACTTTTGGGTAAGTGAACAAAAATGAATATGAATAATACAGTAGACCTTGTAGTAGAAGAGGTGTTGCATATCTATCCCTAAGCAAGTAATAATTGTGTTTGTGGATATACTACATTACACTATAATGAGAATTAGACACAGGCAATATACAACGTTGAAAATCCTTCTACTTGGCTGGTCAGAAATGGGATAGTAATTGTATCAGTTCTTTCCCTCTAATCTTTTTGTGAAGTTATTTTAGCTTCGTCCAAATGTGTATCTATTACAGGGATGAACAAAAGTATTGGAGGGACCTTGGAATCATGTAGTTCAGCTCTCTGCAGAACTTTCAGAAGAGTAGATTCTATCAACTCATAAATCTCTTCTTGCAAACCCTTAGTTTTCTTGGTGTTTGTCTTCTACATGTGCCCTAGTTGGTGCTCATTCTAAAATGTAATGCTCAGAATTTAATATTATGACTGCTATCTACCAACCAATAAATCAGGTTATTTTTGCTCTGGGCTTTAGCTGTATTTAGTCAAATTTCTACTGCATCCCGTTTTTGCAGTGGAAAGCCTCAACAAAACCGAACACTTGCATCACTTGTAATATGCTGTATTCTTTGGAAAAATATCAGGAGTGAATTCTTATAGTCTTAGGCCAGTGACTTTAGGCTATGATTCATAAGCAATTTATATCAAAATAAGGAGCCTAGAGAACTGAAATATTTTGATACTTCCTGTTCAGCAGTCCCGTCTACTAGAAAAGTCATTCCCTTTTTAACATGGTCAAGGAAGTGCTTTTTTATTGATAGCTTCCTTATTTGCATTAGTTATTTAGAATATTACTTCAGGCTCTTTTTAATCTCACTTGCTCAAGTGTTCTCAATCCTTTTGCTTCAGATTTGTTTCAGTATCATAATTCTTTAGTAACAAATGGGTTTTAGGACTTTTAAATACATTACATATAAAGATGTATCACATAGAAATGCCACTGAACTGTAATGTAAGTTTAATGGCATTTCTATGTGAGACTACCTTCCTAATCTCCATGGAAGACTTCCTTTTGCAGTCTAGAGGCTTTCAGTTGTATTTGGAACTAGCTTTTCCAGAGCTCCATTTTGTGCCCCATTCCTGAAACAGGAAGCCTTGCTTACCTGAGCCACGGTGGCGCAGTGGTTAGAGTGCAGTACTGCAGGCTACTTCTGCTGATCACCGGCTGCCTGCAGTTTGGCAGATTGAATCTCACCTGGCTCAAGGTTGACTTAGCCTTCCATCCTTCCAAGATCGGTAAAATGAGGATCCAGATTGTTGGGGGCAATATGCTGACTCTGTAAACCGCTTAGAGAGGGCTGTAGAGCACTATGAAGTGGTATATAAGTCTTATTGCTATTGCTACCTCCTATTTCAATTACTGTAGCAGACTGTATATGGGGCTGCATTTGGATGTGACAGCTAGTCTAAAACATGGCAGGCTGGTCTAGGGATGAGTATTTTTCATTATACTTGGGTGATCCCACTGCTTTGGGGGTTCCATTGGTTGCCAGATGACTTAAGGATGGAGCTGAAGGTGCTTCTTGTCACCTTTAAAGTCTCATGGCTCCAAACTCAGTTATTCTGAGAGACTACCTTCTCCATGTTCATCTGCCCACCCAGTCAGATGAAATAAAGTAATTTCTGGCCAGGTCTCATCTGGTTCAAGAATGCCATCTGAAAGATGCCTAGGAAACAGGCATTTGCTGCTGTTATGCCTTGGATCTGGTCAGTCCCTTCTCTCCTGGGTTTTGGAGAGCAGAAAAAACCCAGCTTTTCCTGGTAGCTCAGGAGGAAAGCATGTTAGGAATTTGCAAGTGGTGGTGGTCAGATGTCTTCATATGCTTCATCTCTTATGATAGGATTTTTAATTCATTTGGGTGGAATTATTGGTGTAGTTGTTGGAGGTTTTTTTTATGAAGTTTGTGGTTGTTAGCCAATTCATGCCTTTAGGATTGGACAGCATATTAATAAACAAATTCTTCAGAATTCTAAAGGAGTCAAAGTTTGGGGAAGGATAATAAGCCATTTTAAATTGTGAAGGAAATTGTTTTCCATGCTGCAGTATTTCTAAACTATTGAAGCAAGGCTTTTTAACCATTGAGCAACCTTCTGGAAACTAATAACACAATCCAAAATATACTATTCAGAAGACAGCCCCATAGAGAGCATTATTCCAAATTATAAATGCTTATGATTGCAGCCTAAAATGTGACTACATTTGATATAAGACTGCTACATTAAATATGCGACATGATGTAGTAATAATAGTAATAATAATTCTAAATACAAATAAAAAATTACTGGCTTTGAATTTACTGGATTTAAAATGAAATATGAGGAATTTTAATTCTTAAAATGTTCTATTTGAAATTTTTAAATTATATTTATAGGCTTATCCATGCTGGGTACAACACTAGGTCTATATGCTATTCCATGGTGTAAGAAAGCCATCTTGTTAACGACCGTGATGGCTGTCATTGGTTTTGCAATGGGAATTCTGGATACAGGTAAAAAACAACAACTTACTACACATAATGTATTTTTTTCCTTCCATCATGTTGCGATCATTCAATGGGACTGTGTTGCATTCCTTTATAATAAATTATTTTGTTCGTAATACATTGCTAAATGTGTATCATGTGCACAAAATGGTTGAACCTGCAAATTTCCTTACTTGACCAAAGGCCAAACTAAATTTCACCACTTGGTTATACTTGCCTTTTCCTGTTTGCAGGCTTTTCTGGTGGAGTGGGTAAACATTAAGAGATTGAGAATTGTATGTACTTTAGCTCTAAGTTGATTTGTATATAGAAAGTTTTCTTCACATATCTGCACATGTAGATGGGATGTATTCATTGAAAAGAACGTGATGTGTAAAATTTTGTCTACATGGATGTTGTCAAACCCAGTTGATGTGGTACAGTTGTGTCAGGATATTCTGTGGACTGAAAATACAGTTCGGCTATCTGATAAATCCAACTTTCAATTATTGGTGCTTTAAATATTTCAGTAATGTTCTGGCTGATGGTTACAGGAGATCATTGTTCTTGCTGAGGGCATCAAGAGAAATGCTACAGTTCCATGGTAGGGACATGAAAAGATGACTCAGACCAGGACTGAGTGAGAAAGGAAGAAAGAAAGCCAAAAGATTGTTTAAAAGAGTAAGCCTATTGGACACCTTCATGCAGTTTTCATAACAGCCGCATGGAATTGGCTTGCCAAATAACATACAGCCCTATAGTTCTCTGGTAGTCTAAGTATTAAGTTGGTCTGATCATGCTAAGTGGATATTAAATGAACAGATGTATACTTTGGAAATCATAGAAAGTAATAATTCCACTTTAATCTATATTCATACAACCTTTAATTTGTATATTGTGTACAGTTCTGAAGACCATATTTAAGGTTTTAGAGAAACAAATATATTAGTTTTGAAGAAATTATGAATGTTTGTCCTTCAGAAGACTGATAGAGGATATGATAATACTTTTCAAATACTAGAAGAGTAGAGTAATTGGCAAATCAAAGCCTGTTTTCTAATATTCCAGAATTCAGGACATAGAATATTACGTTGAAGTTACAACAAGGAAAATTCCAACTGAAAGTTTGAAATAACTTCTTGAGCTGTAAGAGCAGTTAGTAGCATAGTAGAACCAATTGTCCAGAAAAATGGTGGCTTTGGGTTTCTGTTCATTGGGTGTATTTACATGGCCATGTTGTTTTAATTTGGATTCTGGCCCTTAGCAGTAGTTGGAATTGACTTTTTAAATGGCCACTTCCTAAGTTGGGCTTCATTGAAATATAATATATAGGAAAGTGTAGATGTAGCCATAAGAAAAAGTAATTTAAAGAAATCAAAAGATAAGAGTATCAGATGAATGACAGTGTTCTTGGGACTTATTTTATTACTTTTGGTTAGATTTACATTCTGTTTTTCTTAGAGCAGCTTCAGTTGTTTCTCCACAGCAGTCCTGGAAACTAAGTTGGACTAAAAAAGAATAACTAGTCCCAATTCATCCACTGAACTTCCATGGCTGAGGATAAAGTTGAGTTTGGATCTACCTAGTGCTTGTACATCATAATAATAGACAGCTTTGGCTTCTAGCGATTCCAGTTCATTTTACTCCTGTCCACATTAATTTGGACTGTTGGAATTGGAGTCTAGCAACATCGGGAGGATACTATGACTCCCTCTCCTCTGTTGCGTTTGAGGTCATTTCACAAAGTTGAAATCAGGAATGAACTGTAATGATAAAGAAACAAGACAGTGAGGGAGAAAATTGCTTTCATAATGACAAAATTGCAAAAGTTAGTACCTACCTTGAAAAGATGAAAGTTGGAATATGAAGGGAATGGCATACATTAGGTCAATGTTGGTGAACCTTTTTGGCACCAAGTGCCAAAATGGTAGCATGCACATGCATGTGGGGAAGCACCAGAAACTGGAAAAGCAGCTCCCCAGTGCGCAAGTGCGGGAGCGCCGGAAACCGGAAGAGTATGCGCGAGCTGGGAAGCTGAGCTTACGATGTATGCATGCGCATCAGTCTTCTGGTTTCTGGTGTGAATGTGTGCGTAAAGATCAACTGGCTAGCACACATGCGTGCACCGGAAACCAGAAGTTCAGGTTCCCGGTGTGTGCCTGCGTGCCTGCTCTTCCAGTTTCTGGCACTCCCGCTCGCGTGAAGAACAACTGGCTAGTGCGCATGTGCATACCGGAATCCAGAAGAGCAATGGGCGACAGCTGGCGTACTCGGATGGCTCTGCATGCCACTTCTGGCACGCGTACCATAGGTTTGCCATCACAGTGTTAGGTGAAGATGTCATATAAGTCTATGAAACTTTTTAATGTGAAAATTTGACCCTGAATCTTTATCTTTCAGGTGGGAATGTTCTGGCTTTGGACACATGGCAAGCAGAAGCTGGTCCTCACATACAGGCCTTGCATTTCAGTTTTGCCCTTGGAGCTTTTGTAGCTCCCATCCTGGCGAAGATGGCCCTGGGTGGTTCTGCCCTTGAATTGCAGATCCATCCGGGTAGCAGTGTTGGTAACCAGTCAGCTACGAATTCTCCTCCTGGAGCTACGTTGTTGCCGAAGCTTTATTTAAACTGGAATTTTGTGTGGTCTTATGCTGTGATTGGCACTTACCTCTTACTCGTCGCATTGTTTTTCTTTACTTTATATTTGAGGAGCATTCCTGTTCGAGGTAGAACAAAACTTTCCGTGCAGAAATACCAAATTGCGAAATATCACCATGCTCTCATAGTGCTTCTTTCTGTGTTTTTTTTTTGGTACGTTGGAGCAGAGGTAACCTATGGCTCCTACATTTTTACTTACGCAAAAACTTACGCCCATATGGAAGAAAAGGAAGCAGCAGGATTGAACTCTCTCTTTTGGGGCACCTTTGCAGCTTGCAGAGGATTGGCAATCTGTTTTGCAGCCTGCTCTTATCCTGAATCTATGATCCTGATAAGTATCATAGGCTCTACTGTGTCATCACTCTTCCTGGTCCTCTTCAATGTACACACAGTCACTCTGTGGGTTGGTTCCGCAGTGTATGGTGCCTCAATGGCTACTATCTTTCCCAGTGGTATATCTTGGATAGAGCAGTACACCACCATTCAAGGGAAATCTGCAGCAATGTTTGTCATGGGTGCAGCTCTAGGAGAAATGTGTATTCCTGCGGCGGTTGGCTTCCTTCAAGGATATTTTCCCACTCTCCCAGTGCTCATGTACACTGCATTGGGAGCATCTGTCATGACAGCTGTACTGTTCCCTGTGATGTGTAAATTAGCGGCATCAGCTGCTGATGCTAAAGTGAAGGATGCTGGAGACAGGGAAGTTCAAGAAGCGTTACTGTCCAGCACTTATCCGGAAGACGATGAGGAGGATAATGAAATCAGAGAATGGAATGAAGTAGACTTTGAAATAATTGAGATGAATGACACACCCCGGAACTCTGTCATAGAGACCTCCAAGAAGATCCAAGAAGAATTTACTACCACCAACTCTGGCCAGCTTCCTTCAGAGAATTTGTCATTTAATTCTTCTCCTGTACTTGCCGTCAGATCCCCAAAACTGAATAAGAACGATTAAGTTATCTTAATTTCAACTTTAAGATCATATATTATTTCAATATTGGTGGGAAGTTTGCTGAATTCTAAGCAAGGCCTTTTTATTGTAAAGTCTGAGGGAAGCGGTAACTCTGAAAGGAGTTGAACTCTTTGTTTAACCATGAGAATGACTGAAAGACAAAGTAGAATGTTTCCTAAATTTCTTCTTGTAATATTTTTTTCAGGAAAATGAAAACACTAATTAGAATAAATAAACAGAACTTGTTTTCTACTCTAGCAGTCCCCAAACTTTCCGGATCAGAAGGGACGGCAGGTGGAGAGAGGGGATGATTTCGTTTGTGTGCCACTTTCCACCAATGCAGCTTTGTGCATGCGCACGCTCGCCCACTGCTTGTGCAGCCCAGTTACCAATGGGCCACAGTCTGGCTCCAGGTTGTGGACCAGGGGTTGTGGACTCTTGTTTTCCTCAGTGTTGTCTTATAAAATGATGTTTATAATCTGTGTACTGTGCTACAAGAGGCTGAAGAATAAGAATCTTCAATTCATTGAGGTCATCTCTGGAAACAAGATAAATCTGGAAAATCAATCCTTGAAAACCTCTGCATTTCTAACTCAACAGTTCCATGTGTTTAGATTGAATCCTAAATATATTCTATCCTATTTAACAAAAAGAATTCTTTTTGAAAAAATAAGTACATGGCCACAGTTATGGTTAAATTAGCAAATACATATTTTAAAATTTTGCTCAGAAGCACTTTTATAATGGAAATAATTGCTGAAAAGGATTTAAGTTTATACTGATATAATAGCTACAGTAACTCTGGGAATTGAATAAACTGGAGTTAAGATTGCTCATTGAGTTTAGCAACAATGCAGCATAATCTCAGGTCATGCTCGCAAAGCAGATCACCTGCAATACCAAGAGGAATCCTATGGCTGCTTTGGGATTTCTGAAATAAATCTTGTAGTCCATTGCAGACTTTTAAGGGGTAAAGAGGATGAATTTGTTTCCCAGAAATTTGATCATTTCAAAATGTAAACTGGGTTGTTTTTTTCTCTACCTGCATTTTCAAGTACAGAAGTATAATTTGTTGTCATCTCAGCCACACTATTAAGTGACCTTATATTTAAATAGTAGGATACTGTGGTACTTGATATGTTCATGTAACTTCTTGGATAGTTGAGTTTTAAAATTAAAATCTAAGAAACTTCCCATCAGAGATGTTATATTATAAAATATAAATCAGTAAAAATCTGTTGGTATTTTTCAAAAACCATCTTTCAGCAAATTGTTAAAGATATTGTGGACATAACTATAATTGAAAATTCAAAATCTATCAAGAGCTGGTGATATGCACTGAAGCCACCTTTCCCACCTTTGTGCCTTCTAGATGTGTTTGACTGCAGCATTCATAATTCCTAATCAGTAGGATTTTTGTGTTGGGTAAAGATTAAAGGAATTTAGAACCATTATATTTAAACATAATCAGGTTGGGGAGGCTAGTTGAAAAAGTGACTTTCTTAACAATTAAAAATTGTCATTGTGAAAAGAAAAATCAGTGCTAATTATCTCTACAGTACCCGTGTGTTGAATTCAGAAAGCCTTATTGTGGCTAGTGTTGGAGAAATGTTGAAATTGTGATCATTTTTTTAAAATTATTGATCAAAATATATTCACTGATATTTTAACTGCTAAAATTAGATGCTTGTAAGTGTAAAATGAACACCAGATGTGATTAAAATGCAATAGTGTTAGTGTTTCTATACCACTGTAAATGAAGATTGAGTTGTGATGAGGAGGATCATTTGAACGATTCTTATTCTTATTAGATAATTATGGTAACTACTGCAGCTTCTGTAGTAGGCTGCCTGAAGTTACTGAATATTAATTTATATGTGGAATAGACACTTTTGAGAGTTTGGAATCTTTCTTTTCTCTGTACACCAATAAACATGACTGAAGTTGTTCTGAGGGCACTTTGGGTGCAGATCAAATTGTGGGGAAAGTAGACCAAGGGAACTTGATGGCTATGAGTGGCCGTTGTTTTACCTGTTGTTAAATGTAACCCTTAATATCACTGGGGGAGATCATGTCTCCCAACAGTGTATATATTACATCTTTTTGGATGTGTGCATGTTGAAGTTAATAGTACAAAAAACTATGAATCGCTTTGACTTATACCTTTTGATACTTTGTTCTATTCTACAGTATGTTATTTGCCCCTAAGTATTGCAATTATTGCTTGGATATGATTTTGTTTTCTTGTGTGTTCCCAATGTTACAATAATTTTGTAATAAAATTGAAATAGGGAGTGTATTTACTGGGGAATTGGAAAATGTTATTTTTCTTGAATAATAATAATATACCTCCTTAGTAGGGAATCAATTACAAATATGCTGAAATAAGCATTATTAGAGACTTGTTTTTTTCCCCACCATTTATAAAGTTTCTTACTATTGTCTATGCAGATTCTCAGTCATCCAGGTCATGGTTGTTGCAAGGGTGCTTTTTCAAGAGGCAACTGGACTTTCTGGGTTTTTTCTTCTCTGAAGATGTTTCACTTCTCATCTCATTCACAGCTGAAGAAGCTTCTTGGATGAGAAGCGAAACATCTTCAAAGGAAAAAAAAAACCTAGAAAGTCCAGTTGCCTCTTGAAAAAGCACCTTGGCGTTTTACTATTGTGTTTTGCTTCTTCTCTTCACAATGATATCAGGAAGCCACTGAGAAAGACTGCAAGTAATAATTGAATAGTTGGTGCACGATGAACAGACAGTTACAAGGACAAAGCTTAGACACTAATTACTATACAGATAGTAACAAATATTCATGTTTTGCTTGAAGCCTGGAGAAGTTTTAGATGGTACAATATAAGTATGATACTGAATGTGTTGACCATGGAGTTCACCAAAAGGAAAAGCAATGAGTGCTTGTCTCTCTTTAGGAATTTCTTTCTAATAGCATTCTTCTTTGCTATAACACTTGTGAACTAAGCATGGATTGATTCCTGCTTGTGCAATGGGAATAAATGGTTGCATCTGGGGTTGTTTCACAGGGTTCAGCTTTCTTCCCTGTTAACATTTAAATGAAGCTGTTGATTGGGGAAGGCACCATTGTTAGAGGACAGATAGCATCAGGTGGAGACCATGACCAGTTTTTGCTGGTGTCATTTCAAGCCCTTTTTTATTGGGAGGTCTTGACAAAAGTGACTGAGGCATTCATCACATCAGATGTAGCACACTTTACACGGGGCAGCTTTTGGAACAATCATGAAGTTGTAATGAGTCCATAATATGAAACTTGTCTACCTACTGGTAGGTCCACTTTAACAGTATTGACAACTTTGCTACATTTGCTGTACTGACTGGTGGTTTGGTTCTAGATCCAATTCAATCCTACAGTCACTCCAGGATACTTTTGGGACTAACTTTCCTGACCAATTGCATAAATAAGCCCCAAGCCCTAATATCATGAGCTGTGGACCCTCCCATCCCCTTTCCTACAAGCTAGATATTATCTATGTATGCCCCCATAACTGAAATACATTGCTTTCCTGGTGTATAGTGTGTCTCAATCCTCTTGACCTTAAAAAACCACTTAAAAAGCTATTTATTTCATAAGACACTTGGACTGATTAGTTTGGGATAAACACTATAAAAATTTTATAATGATTTTTTGCTTTAAAAATATGTTGGAAAAATGTGATACTAATATCCCCCCCCCCCAAATCATATAAACACAATTATTGACAGAATTCTATGGTGCAATTCATGAGATTTTATATTCACTGTATAGTTGCTTGAATCATCTAGCTATTTCTGTGGCCATTTGTCTCCTCCAAAGATCAGTAGGCTATAGCATTTGCCAGCTCATATTTTCAAGGGCCATATTCCTTCAGTAAATTCTTCAGTAAAATTCAGAAGAAGATCAAAATACTCTTTGGTATTTTATATATTAATTATAGGCTTTTTAAATAGCAACACTGAGCAATTTCTGCTCATTAAAGAGAACTCTAATCCATGTCAATTTAGTAACATTGTTTAAAACATTCCAGTTCAACTACAATGAGATTTAAAAATGCACATTTATTTGATTTTATTAAATTTACTATGGTTGCAATAATTTTTAAAAACAAAATGATTTCCAATTAAAAAAATGTACTGTGACCACATAATTTCTTATTTTATACAGTTTTACAAATATTCTAAATACACATTTCTTTATGATGGCAAATAAATTTTAACTGTACAGTACATAATGAAATATTTAAGCATATTTAGAAGCAATAGAAATGTCTATACAAAAGCAAAAATGGATTTTTTATTTAAAGTATTGCAACAATCCCACAGTTTATAACAAAAATGTCTTTGCACAGTTCCTCACAATGCCCCCATTAATAGCCAAAGCAAGACAGTGATTTTAGAAAATGTTTCAAAAATGCTACACTTACTACTGTTTGCAGTTTCATCAAAACAACAAATCTACTTGGAATCAAGCAAAATGAAGAAATATCCCAATCAACTTTAAAATTGTATAAAATCCATTGCACATTATTTTAGTCAGTTATTTGAAAAGTAAAAAAGTGTATTTACAAAATATTTTGCAGTCAAAATTTAAAGTTGATGAGATACCAGTAACACACATCCTGATAGTTCAATAAAACACAATAGCAGTTTCCCAAAGATTTTCAGTATTACTACAGAAATCCACAGGGAATTTTTTTTAATTCTGAAATGGGTTTACAAGATGTTAACACGGTTATTTCAACATTTGTATTATAAACAATGTTAAAAAGGCAAAAGAATGGCATCATTAAAAATGAATTATTAACAGATTATCAAATGTATTTTTAATTTACTTAGAACAAACATTCATTATTTTTAGAACACGTCAACAATGTATGAAAATCCTGGACAAGATGAAATTGAAGGACCATGCAGGACAGTTTTAGAGTGGTAAACATTGAAAACAAAAATAGCACCTGGAATCCTGTGACATTAGGTAATCTAAAACTGATCAAGTAGTTGGCGAAGATATGGTGCCTTAGATAATTCTCGGGTCACTCTGGAGACTTTGAAAAGCACCGGACAGTTCAATGAAACACATGGTATCTGTCGATCAAAGCAACTTGTACAATTCTTGCATATCTAGAGGAATATATAATTAATTAGTGCAAAATACACTTAACTGGGAAAAAAAATACATAATTAGCACAATTAGCCAAGTACATGGCTATTTCTGTTCAAAGTAATTATGCGCAAGACTAGATAGAAAAGGACATTTACATTTTCTCAGCCTCTGAGAAAATAAATAATAATAAAAGGAGGCTGGGAAAACTAAGATGGCCATTGATTAGGAACATCTCAAATGATCATAAAGCAGGCCAAACAGTAATGTGGTCATCAAAAAATAATGAAAATGTTAATATGCTGATAATCCATGAAATTATACAATCTTTCAAGTTTCTAGTTCTTGATTTGTAAGTATTGCATGCCCCAGGGGGGAAGGGGCGCTAAAGTGTCTACTCCTCTAAGGATTGACACAAGGCGGTTCTGAAAACACATGATTTCCGCCAAATCCTTACCGACTCATTTCAAACCTATGGTCTTGCACAGACCCTGTAGATCTGTGGACTCTGAAAATCAGAACAAAAAATAGTGTTGAAGATTGCTAAGGATGCATAATGGTAAGTGGAACTTATGGTCCATTGGGTGAATGCCATTATTTTAAAAATTGAAACAAAATTTATACTGGATTCAATCATTCGTTAAGTCTATAATTTTCAAAATACTGACATAATTTTCTTTACTGAAAAATACTGCATGCCTAAAATGCTTGTCAGTATCCAAGGACTATGAATGATCCAACCTTACTGGATAAATCAAATCTTTTAATATGCTAAAATATGAAGTCTCCCAATGCCAAATTGTAATAATTACATTAATATATTACAGGTAGTCCTTGCCTTAGACCACAATTGAATTCAACATTTCCATTGCTAAGCAAGGCAGTTGTTAAGTGAGTTTTGCTCCATTTTATGATCTTTTGCCAATGTTGTTAAGTGAATCATGCAGTCATTAAGTGAATCTGGCCTCCTTCACTGACTGTCTGACAGAAGCTGGCTGGAAAAAGTTACAAATGGTGATCACATGATCCTGAGACAGACAGACAGTGCAACTGTCATAAATATATGACAGTTGCCAAGTGCCCCAGTGCCATGTGACTCTGGAGTTGCTGCACTGGTCATAAGTATGAAAAACAGTCATAAAGTCTTTTTTTCCTGCTGTGGTTGTAACTTTGGACAGTCTCTAAGCAAATGGTTGTAATGGTTGAAGACTACCTGGAATGTTTTCTTGGCAACAGTTGTCTGAGATTCTTTCTCTCTATCCAGTCTAACTTTCAGCCTTGTAGCCTCTATGTAGCTCATTGGATGTTGCAATGAGAGCGGGAATTGGGAAAAATGGAATGGAAAAAAATCTGCCACTGTTTTCCTTTGAAGTGACATATTATAATCTTACCAATCTGGACCTAATTATAGCATAACCAGGAGCAGTGTACAGACATCCACTAGGGTACATTCTGTATGCTTTGATATTTGGTACAGAACAATATAGTTGGGAAAGATATATGCAAAACATATGTTTCTGAAAAATGTGATTTTTAGAAACTATTCACTATGGTGTAATTTGGGTACTTTGAAATTTGTATTTAAAAAAAATGCACGTAATGATTATGGGTTTCCTTCCATTTTTTTTTAAATCACAGGAAACTATATTTTAGTTAAAATTCTTCTAAGCCTCCCCCTTTTAGAGCAAAATTTTTAAAAAGAAATCTGACAGAATGGAGGAAGGAATAGCATACAACAATGATATAGACCACATTTAGGCTGATCAACACGTCCCAGCTTCTGACTGAATGTAAAATGCCTCTTACTTATTTAAATGCTCTCTGGATAGAAATTAAGAGCAAAAAAAAAAAAAAAAAAAAGGAGTCTCTGTAATAAAGTGCCATGAAGAGCACAATGATTTTTACGTACTTTCTCATAATCCTATACAATTCCTGTCCTCGGGAGGGTGCAGTTTGACATTATCACAAAAATGCCATATTTTTGTATCCATCAGACATTGAGATACAATTACATAATGTTTTAAGTGACAATATAATTTTTACATGTTGACACTTTGTCATTATCACTGTTTACTGCAGATATTATAGTACAAGTCAGAAAAATGTGAAATATTTAAAAAAACCGTATCCCCCAAATTCTCTTTGATTAAAGGCACTAAACAAAGTTCCTAGTCCTTCCACATAAAAAGTATGCAAAAAGTATGTTATATTTTTCTTCTTATTTTTTTAGAAAGTATTTAAAATATTTTTAAGAGTTCTAGCCTCCCTACTACTTGGATCTAGAAAACTGTATAATAGTTACAATTAGCATGTTAGTTTATCTGAGTATCTGCTCAATCTTTCAGAACACCTTTTGTGAAAATTCATAAATTATTTGTTTCAAGTAATGTGTTCCAATTGCAAAAAGTTAAACAGACTATTATTCTCTACCAATTTTATTCCCACCTTGGTTATTTGTTCATGTTTACGCTCCAACTCTCTGATTTCCTGATTTAGCATCACAATAACATGCTGTGGTTGGCTCCTACATTTATTGCAGATTCCATGCTGTGTCAATTCATCACACACAGGGCAATGTAGGGTAGTGAAATATTGGGAAATTGTTCCTTTTCGGCATTCTTGCTCAGTGCGAGAAATTGTGGACACTTTCTGGATCTATATGGCACATCAAACAAAGTAAAATATATTTTGTAGGATACATATGTACAAAAGCTTTTCCTCCGCCAGCATCACTTTATCTTCATTTATATTTTCCTCACTATGTCTTGTCATTCTACGTTCCTTAATACATATCAAGAACTGTTCGCAAAGTTCAACCAATTTATTTTATCTTTGAGAGTTTCACAGTTTTGAAGTTATGATTTGATTTAAGGGAGAGCCAATGGAATCTCCAAAGTGTTAAATTAAATCAAAGAGCCACAGGAATAATATTTCAAACATTTATTGTGGTGGAAGCTTTGAGGATGGTGATGTTCTCTAAAAGGTCCATAATTTTTGCTATTAACACAATGAAGCAGCTGCTGGAAATTTGACGCTTCTTTAATACAGGTAGCATTGAATAATTCAATACTAGATGTATTGAAAAAAATTCTTTAAAAAATCATCTGACATGTGAAGCAGTAAAAGTAACAAAGTTGAATAATTCAGCTCAAATCTTGCCATTCTTAAATATTAAATTCAATTTGAAAGCCAGGTAATTTGATACATTTTAAAATTGGTATATTGTAAATATACCTCATTTTTTCACTTCCACTGTTACAATCATGCATTATATTATATTTACTATTTTACTTACTCACCCTTGGTAATTCATTATACCAACCGAAAACATCTATGCCAATGAGAGATAAGATCCTAGCCAGGGGAGGAAGAATCTGCTTCGTTATATAGTAGGTTGCATTCAGCCTCAGATTTGGGTCTTGCAAAACATCAATGGGCCGTCTAACCAACTGTATGAGAGGCAATCCTGGCATGCCATAAACAATGACATATGGAACTCTTTCACCAACACGTGGTTCAGACCGTCGGTCATAAGCAAGCATCTTTCTGTGGGGAGATACATTAGGTTTCAAAATCCATCTGCTGCATTTAGAAGTGACAGAAACCCCAAAATTCAAAGAGACTTTAATTTTAGGTTCCAGCACAAAACCGCGGTGGACAAAAGCGCGCTCGACGAAAGCACGCATGTGACGTCATCACAGCGTGACGAAAACATCGCGCTGTGATCGGTAAATATAAAATTAAAGCGAAAACCTTACCCTAACCCCCCCAAACCTAACCCTAAACCTAACCCTAAACCTAACCCTAAACCTAACCCTTAACCTAACGCTAAACCTAACGGTAACCCTTAACCTAACGCTAAGCCTAACCCTAACGCTTAACGTAACCCTAACCCTTAACCTAACCCTAACCCTAACCCTTACCTTTATGTGAATCGGCTTGCTTTAATTTTATTTTAATTTATTTTTTAATTTTTTTCGTCGCGCTGCTGATGACGTCAGGTACGCGATTTCGTCGAGCGCGGTTTTGTCGACCGCGGTTTTGACGGGTCACGTAATTTTATCTGACAATTTAAATTTATTTCTTGCAGTTCCTTTACATCACTTCTACCAATTATTGCTACCGGTATGTAAAATGTAGAAAATGAAAGAACCATACTTTAAAACTAAGATAAGAAAACTAAAACAAGATAAAGCTATAAGAGCCACTCTGATTTGGGAGTTAATGCTCCTATCTAGAAATCAGGAGACTGTGAATTGTAGTCCAACCTTAGGCATAAAAGCTGGATGAGTGACTTTAGACCAGTCATTCTCTCTCAGTCCAACCCACCTTAAAGAATGTTGTTGTGGGAAAAATAGGAGGCTGAAGGAGTATTCGGTATGTTCGCCATTTTGAATTATTTATAAAAACACAACTAGTCCTTGACTTACGACAATTAAGCCCAAACTTTATGTTGCTATGTGAGATAGTTATTGAGTTTTTATAACCTTTCTTGCCGTGGTTGTTAAATGAATCACTGCACTTGTTAAGTTAGTAACACGTTTGTTGAATGAATCTGGCTTCCCCATTGTCTTTGCTTGTCAAAAGGTTACAAAAGGTGATCCCATGACCCCAGGGCACTGTAATTGTCATAAATATAGGCTAATTGCCAAATATCTGGATATTGATCACATGACCACAGAGATGTTGCAGTGGTTGTTAAAGGTGAAAAATGGTAATAAGCCATTTTTTTTCACAGCAACTCTGAATGATCACTAAATGAACTGTTATAAGTTGAAGATCATTCATTCGAATTAAGACCTGGCTGATGGTAAAAATGTGAATCTACAAAAAAACCCTCTATTTTTAATATCTTAATAAAATGAAACCTTTCCATATTCCAGCATAATATCCAAGTATTTCTTCCTAAAAGGTAAATGTAAAAGTTTCCCTTGCACGTGTGCTAGTCCTTCCGAATTCTAGGGGGTGGTGCTCATCTCCATTTCAAAGCCAAGATCCAGCGCTGTCCAAAGACGTCTCCGTGGTCATGTGGACGGCATGACTAAACACCGAAGGAGCATGGAATGCTATAACCTTCCCACCAAACGTGGTCCATATTTTTCTACATGCATCTTTACATGCTTTCGAATTGCTAGGTTGGCAGAAGTTGGGATAAGTAACGGGAGTTCACTCTGTTATGCGACACTAGGAATTCGAACCACCAAACTGCCAACCTTTCTGATCGACAAGCTCAGCATCTTAGTCACTGAGCCACCATGTCCTTTAATATCAAATGGAAATTTAATATCAAATGGAATATTAACAACCTGTTACTTATTGTTACTACCTTGTGATCTCTAGAGCTGGAACACAAGCACCAGGTCTGTATGCAGAACTTCCTCGGTACTCCTTTGCAAAGATAAAGTCTTGCATGCTAGCCTTCCCTTCTAATAATTTCATGCACTGATTTTGCACATATTGCTTGATATGACTTATATCACGTGTTTCAAATAGTAGCTTAATGGAACGCTCAAGTATCTGGAAAAGAAAAAGAAATCATGTTTTCAGTTGTCCTTTCAAAATTAATTTAAAGATACTTGAAATTTGGCAACATTACTGCACTTGCGTATCAAATGCTCTGGGCAATTTACAAGGAAGTCATCCTTCCTTTTACAATTGGTACTTTTGTCAACCCGCTAACAAAAATGCATATTTCATGTCTATTTTACCTTGGAAACAGCAGGACAAGCATCTCTTCTGACAGTTTCTATGCCTTTTGCATCAAATACTGGATCTTTTTGATCCAACGTTTCATACATATAACCAACATATCTCTTTTTGGTTTGCAATATACATGGCAAATAAACCTATAATAGGGAAAGAAATGTTAGAAATTGCAAACTTGTATCAAAAAGGCAAATGTTTCTAAAACTATATACCCTTCATTAATGTAATCTTCCAACAAAGTATTTAATTTAGAATCTGAGTGACATAGTAGTCCATATGTGGCAGGCTTAGAATTCTATTTGCAAAATTAGTTGCTGTAGTACCTTGAAGACTGCCCTTTTGCCATGCTACTGGGCTGGGCCAGGCCCGGCTTCGCAAAGTCTGAAAGAGCTTTCTGGTGTGTGTCACAGCTCTGAAGCTAAGGAAAGCACCACAGTGCTGCACTGCACCAGAAAGTCCCTTTGTGCTGTGTGAAGCCCAACTCCAGCCTCAGTTGCCCTTGCCACCCTGCCCTGAAAAGACTTTTGTCCTCCAGGACTCTGTTGCCCAGGCTAACCTTCGCCATCTATTTGCTCCCACAATACATGCCCATCCTGGCCCTTCACAAGGTCTTACAAAGAAACTGCCACATGCAACCTTGAAAAGAAGAGTTTCATGAGGTCAGTTGCTGCCTTAGGAAGGGCAAAGCTAAGCATGTTTAGGGCAGCTAGGGCAGCAGAGGCCATGGAATGCAGGAAGCCAAAAGGTTATAGACAGAAGGGGAGATAGACTGGTGGGGGGAGTTGAAGCATTCTTCCAGTCATAAGCGAGGGCAGGCTACAAAGTCCCTGACTTCTGACTGCATGGCTGTGGGGACATTTCAATGGCCATGTTTATTATTATTATACTTGTATGCCGCCCTATTCCCGAGGGACTCAGGGCGGCTAACAAACAAGTGGGGAAGGGGGAGATACAAAAAACAAACAAGACAAAAACAAGATACAAAAAACAGATTAAAAGCTACACAACAATCGCAACAATTCAAGTGGGGCTGGGAACTCATCAGCCCCAAGCCTGCTGGAACAACCAGGTCTTGACGGCTTTGCGGAAAGCCTGAAGGGTGGTGAGGGTCCGAATCTCCATGGGGAGATCGTTCCAGAAGGCCGGAGCAGCCACAGAGAAGGCCCTCCCCTTAGGGGTCGACAGTCGATATTGGCTAGCTGATGGTATTTGGAGGAGGCCTAATCTGTGGGATCTAATTGGTCGTAGAGAGGTAATTGGCAGGAGGCGGTCTCTCAAGTACCCAGGTCCGATACCATGTAGGGCTTTAAAAGTAACGACTAGCACCTTGAAGCACGTCCGGAGTCCAACAGTAGCCAGTGCAGCTGGCGGAGGATAGGTGTAACGTGGGTGTACCGAGGTGCACCCACAATCGCTCGCGCGGCTGCAAGCTGAAGTCTCCGAATGCTCTTCAAGGGCTGCCCCATGTAGAGCGCATTACAGTAGTCCAGTCTTGAGGTCACAAGGGCGTGAGTGACTGTTCTGAGAGCCTCCTGGTTCAGGTAGGGACGCAATTGGTGCACCAGGCGAACCTGGGCAAATGTCCCCCTGGTCACAGCCGACAGATGGTGTTCTAAAGTCAGCTGTGGGTCCAGGAGGACTCCCAAATTGCAAACCCTGTCTGAGGGGGCGTATAATTTCACCCCCCAGCCTGAGAGATGGAATACAGGGCCAATCTTTGGGAGGGAAAAACACAAGCCACTGACACATCACTTCAACCGCTTCACTGAGTTGGCATGGGGCGGACAGATACAACTGTGTATCGTCCGCGTATTGATGGTACTTTATCGCATGCCGATGAATGATCTCACCCAGTGGCTTCATGTAGATGTTAAACAGGAGGGGGGACAGGACCGAGCCCTGCAGCACCCCATACTTGAGGGGCCTAGGGGTCGACCTGTGCCCTCCAACCAACACTGACTGCGACCTGTCAGAGAGGTAGGAGGAGAACCACCGAAGAATGGTGCCTCCCATTCCCACCTCATGTAACCACCGCAGAAGGATACCATGGTTGATGGTATCGAAGGCCGCTGAGAGGTCAAGGAGCACTAGGATGGAGGCATGGCCCCCATCCCTGGCTCTCCAGAGACCATCAATCAGTGCAAAGCAGTTTCCGTGCTGTAGCCAGGCCTGAATCCAGACTGAAAGGAGTCCAGATAATCGGTTTCATCCAAGGACCGCCAGAGCTGAGAGGCCACCACTTTCTCAACAACCTTCCCAACAAAGGCCATAACTTCAGGCACCAATTTAAGGCCTATCAAATGATCACTGAATGAATGATTGTTAAGTCAAGTTCTACCTGTAGAAGTCAATGGTGAAATACCTATTTCATATGCTCTGAACATGTGAAAGACTCCTACTTTAGTCTAATAAATACCGTGTTTCCCTGAAAATACGACAGGGTCTTATATTTTTTTGACCCACGAAATATGGCCTTGGGCTTATTAAAGGGGAGGGCTTATTGTTTTTGGGTTGGCGGCTGCTCCCTTGCAACCGGGCTCCAGAAGAGCTGGGCACAGCCTCAGGGTCGAATGACTGTCTTGGGCTGTTGCAGCAGCAACACAGCAGCCATGAGGTGGCCACGCTTGCGAGCAGCTGCCCGGCAATCCCCAGCTACTGACCGATCTAGCTTATATTTTTGCCCACACAAAAAATGTGGCAAGGCTTCAGTTTCAGGACAGGTAGTATTTTCGGGGAAACATGGTATAAGCACAGTGAAATTGTTATAAAATTAAAATACTTCGTAATGTTACATAAGGAAATGAATAGTAAAACTATCTTGAGTGCCAAAATACATTTTCAACCTTGTCTTACCTTTTCAAACTTCAATTTGACTGGTTTGGGATTGGTAGCTGTTACCGCTTCAGCAATTTCTTGACCAATTTTAAATGACTGTTCCTTGGTAGCTCCTTTCAGTAGTACAAACATGCTAAAACAAGAGAATTAGCTATTTAATTTTCCCCATAAGCAGCACAGCAAGAGTTTATAACATGGCAAAAGGCATACGGGAACTTTTGCACAAATTACAGTCCTCGATACCCAGAGTGTTTCTGCTTACTTTAGTCCTTTAGTTCTAATTTTGCTTTTCCTGGAGAAGAAATTCTGCCAACTTTCTATTTTACTGTTTGAACTAAATTCTTATACAGATTCAAAAGTTCTTATATGGTGTGTCAAATTTTTTAACTTTCAATTTCCAAACGTTAGGGGTGCTCAAACGTTGTGACATGCCTTGGAGATTGTAAAGATATTTTGCTTACTTTAATATAATTTTGATGTGCTTGGTAAATAAGTACATAAATATAACTTTTTAACATTGTATGTTTCATATGAATCTGTCTGATGTGATGTGATTAAAAGAACAAAAACAACTAAACACAATACTGGCTGGCAAACTTCTTAATTACCTGTCTGTGTCCCCATACACAACCCGTGCTCCCCATTTCTTTGTATCATTCACTAATTTTATTGCACGTTCCAAGGTCTCTCTGGCTTTGTGCACAATACTATCAGCAATCTGGAGATTAAAAAGACATATTACAATAATCTTAGAATATTTTCTTTTACCTAAACATGCATTTACAATACTTACTACTGTTTATAAAATTATATGATTTGTTGTACACATCCTGTAAAATCTTTATAGCAAAGTAAAAATAAAGATGGATGATTAAACAAATCTGTTAACATACATACAAATTAGCTTTCTGATCATTACATTCAAAACACATTAGCAAAATATACATACTTATTCCTTGGAGCCAGAAATTACACAGATAAGAGAACCTTTCTCTTACTTCCATCAATTTGCACTCCTTGGATCTATGGGTTTAACAGTGCTACCCAAGTAGTTTTAATTGCTCTTTTGAGGACAAAGTGAAAAATTCTCTCCTCTATGGCAAATACCCACAGGGTGACAATAACAATTTCATAACACCTCTGCTGCAGATCTCAATAGCTGGAAAGGTTTATAACAGTTTATATGCCTCGTAACAATTTCTAATTTACTTAAAAGAATTACAGAATAGCAGAGTTAAAAGGGACCACCGTTGCTCAAGCAGGAGATCCTATATCAGTGATGCCAAAAAGGTTGCGCGGAAATGTCGTGCTTGTGCATTCATCAGAGCTGCACTCCGAAAAGCCTAACCTCCAGGTTCTAGCATGCACCCAACAATCAGCTGGCCAACATGCATGTGCAGGCTGGTTTTTGGCACTGCTTTGCATGCAAAGGAGAGCTAATTGTCACACATGCACGCTCACCAGAAACCTGGAAGACAAAAGGCAAGGCTGCCCGTGCTGGGCAACATGGCTTCGCGTGCCACTTTGGACACACGTGCCAGAGGTTCACCATCACGGCCCTATATAGTATACCTTTCCAGACGAAAGGCTGTACTATCTCTTCTTAAAAATCTCCAGTGTTAGAGTTTTGAAGGCAAGTAGTTCCACTGATTAATTGTTCTAACTTCCAGGAAATTTCTCCTTAGTTCTAGACTGTTTCTCTCAATTAGTTTCTATCGTTTCTAGTTCTGCCTTCATTTGCTTTGGCTAATAGGTTGACACCCACTCTTCTTTGTGGTAGCCCTTAGATATTGGAACACTGCTATGATGTCACCCCTAGTCCTTCTTTTCATTGAACTAGACATACACAATTCCTGCAACTGTTCCAAAGTTTTAGCTTCCAGTTACCTGATCATTTTTGTTGCTCTTCTCTGAAGTCTTTTTAGAGTTAAGATATTCCGCAAAGCCATTAAATCCTGGCTGCTCTGGCAGGCCGGGGGGCTGTTGAAGTATCCAGCCCCACGGTAACTATGAATGTTGTGTATTTTAAATTGTTGTTTTGTCTATTTATCCCCTTCCCCTTTTTATTGTAAGCCGCCCGGAGTCCTTTGGGAGTGGGCGGCATACAAGACCAATAAACTAACTAACTAACTAAACTAACTTTTATATCATGGTGACCAAAACTAGATGCAATATTCCAAGTGTGCTCTTACCAAGGTCTGTGGTACTAGCACTTCATCTGATCTTGATTCTATCCCTCTGTTAATGCAGCCTAGGAATGAGTTGGCTTTTTTGGCAGCTGCAGCACACTCCTGGTTCATATTTAAATGATTGTCCCTCACAATTGCTACTATTGAGTCAGATATCACCTATTCTATACCCATGGTTTTGTGTAGTTTGTGCAGAAAAGAGGAACATAAGATAAGGGATCTGGAGACTAAACTATATGATGGACGGTTGTGGGAATTAGGCTCGTCTAGTCTAATGAAGAGAAGGACTTGAGTGACATGACAGCAGTTTTCCTATATTTCAGGGGCTGTCAGATAGAAGAGTGAGGTCAACTTATTCTACAACCTAGAATTAAGCAAAGAATTTCTGACAGATAGAACAATTAATCAGAACGGCTTGCCTCCAGAAGTTGTGGATGCTCCATCACTGGAGGTTTTCAAAAAGAGATTGGATAACCATTTGTCTGAATGGTATAGAGCCGTGATGGCAAACCTATGGCACGCGTGCCACAGGTGGCACCTGGAGCTATTTGTCAGGGCACGCGAGGCTTGCCCTGTCAGCTGGCCAGCGCGCATGCATGCTGGCCAGCTGACTTTGGCCTTCTTTTGAGGCCATTTTTTGCCCTCCTGAGGCTTCAGGAGCTTCCCTGAAGCCTCCGGAGGGCGGAAAACCGGCCGTACGGGTAAACTGGAAGTTCGGGAACAAACTTCCGTTTTGCCCGTAGGGCTGTTTTTTTGCACTCTGGAGGCTTCAGGGAAGCTCCTGAAGTCTCCGGAGGGCCTCCAGGTGTGGGGTGGGGAGGCTGTTTTTGCCCTCCCCAGGCTCCTATAAAGCTCTGGAGCCTGGGGAGAGAAAAAAGCACTTCAAAAATGGGGGGGGGGCCCTCTGGTCGTGTGCTAATGCGCAGCGGTCATGCACATACCATTACGGGTATGACAGGCCCGCGTATGGCCCCCTGCACACACCCCGCTTTTTGCACACAAGCCAAAAAAGGTTCGCCATCACTGGTATAGCGACTCCTGCATGAACAAAGGGTTTGACTAAAAGACCACCAACCCACTTACTGTCCTGTTATTCTGTGTTCTAGGTGTTCTCAGAATTAGCTGAACTAAATCAGCATTCCTGTACTACAGTTAGTAAACCAAGCCTTTTTGACTCCTTATGACTGCCTGGACAAGTCCCTGTAGTTTTCTTAGCAGGGCATTCGCCCAGGTACGCCTGGTGCGCCAGTTGCGACCCTACCTGAACCGGGAGGCACTCACAACAGTCACTCGGGCCCTTGTGATCTCTAGGCTGGAATACTGCAATGTGCTCTACATGGGGCTGCCCTTGAGGAGCATCCGGCGACTTCAGTTAGTGCAGAACGCGGCCGCGCGAGTGATCGCGGGTGCACCCCGATTCACCCGCATAACACCTATCCTCCGCGAGCTGCGCTGGCTACCTGTCGATCTCCGGATGCGCTTCAAGGTGCTTTTACTCACCCATAAAGCCCTACATGGCAGTGGATCTGGATACTTGAGAGACCGCCTTCTGCCGATTACCTCCCTACGACCTATAAGATCGCATAGACTGGGCCTCCTCCGCATTCCATCGGCCAGCCAGTGTCGGCTGGCAACTACAAGGAGGAGGGCCTTTTCAGCAGTCGCCCCGACCCTTTGGAACGAGCTCCCCGTGGAGATTCGTACCCTCTCCACCGTCCAAGCCTTCCGCACAGCCTTGAAGAACTGGCTCGCCCGTCAGGCCTGGGGATAAGGACCGTTACCCCGCCCGAATATTGAATGTATGGTGTTGATTTTATTATATGTTGTCGTCTTAATGTTGTATTCCCCCTCCCTTGGTTTTCTGTGAGCCGCCCTGAGTCCCCTCAGGGAAAAGGGCGGCCTACAAATATTAATAAAACCTTCCAAAAACCTTCCAAACCTTTTCTGAAAGTTTTTGCCTTTTCCTAGGATCATTCTCTCCCTAGGGCTGAGAGTGATTGACTCAAGGTCACCTTTTGGCTTCATGCAGAAGTAGATCTGATAGGTTTCCAGTGCCTTAAGCACTATATAAAAATGAACCTCCATTATTGTTAACAAGTTAATATAGTGCTTTCAATTACTTACTTCACTACATGGCATCCTTCCAGAAAAATTAGCAGCAGTATAACCAAAAGTGACGTTTGCTATAAGTTTAAGGCCAAGCTGACGTGCGTCAAGCATTCGAGTGATAGTTTTGTCAAGCTTGTAAGCTTTCATTGATTGCTTCACCATTATTCTAGTCTTTAAAATTTCTTCCAGCATTTTTGGCAGTACACCCTTTCTTACAGAAGGCTGTTGCAAAACAAAAGCAATAATTGAAAGGTTGATAGTCATAGCACTATTAATCCTCATGTAAATAAAAAAAAAAATCTTTTTTTTAGTGATATGTTGAGGCAAACTGTCCCCAAATGTCTCTAATACTTTAATTGACACCCTTCATGGTTTCCAATCAACTTTTCCATTTATTTATACATACACAGCTTGTCTCCATCCTCTTTCTTTAGGATAGTTTAGGACCACTTATAAGTAGGGTAGCTATGGAAATGATGTATTATTTTCATTTCTTTCTTTGGGGTAGGGATATGTTACTTGCAATTCTGCAGCAATATGGGTGAACGAGCTAATATCTGAGTATTAAATTTTCCTTTTTTGTGAAATGAGTAATTAATTGTGCCTTGGGGTTGAATTTTGTGGTTGGAATTTGGGAGTTCAAATACAATGTCCACTTCCTACTCAATTTCTTATCTGGTCAATTTGCCCTTTGAGATTATGATAGCCTCATATGACAGCCCTTAAGCAGTCCTTTCATTTCACTATAGCTCTCCTCTGCCTGTTACTTTTCTTAGAGGGAGAAGATTAACGTGGTTAATAACAGGAAAGGGATCCAACAAAGTCAAAGCAGGAGAATTTTATGTTATTTCTTTTTCAATTCTATATCCAATTTCTGGTTAAAACTGAGTTTCTTACTTTAATTTTTTAAAAAAATTCTATGACTCAATAAGAATCAGAATCAGAGAGAACCTTCTCCCTTGTTTTTCTTCCTAAGGGTGAGTGACCAGGACTGAATCTCTTCTTTGGGTGTCACATCATTCTGAAGCCAAACACACTTGAGTGTTCCCATAGATAATGCTGCTCATCACACTTTTGAATGCTGAAAGGAAGACTAATTTTTTAAAGTTTAATACTGTTTATCAATACCTATTATTCTTTAAAATTCTATAATTTATTTCCCATAACTATTAGAGTATGAAACTGAATTTATTTACAATTAAAGACAAAATATAAACAAAAACTCACTTTTATAAACACAACATTATTTGCTAAATAAAATAAAGTACCTTAACAAAAGCTATTCCACTGGGTGAGATTGTGATATCATGTCGAAGCTGGTATAGTAGATCAGGAGACACTTTCAGAGATGTGCATCCAAATTTAAATTCATCATTTCTAAAAAAAAAAAAAGTAAGAATAAATTGTTCTAAACAGTCCATCTTTTCAGTCCTTCTCATGATCCAGCTTTTCCTGCTTGCAACCTCTATACTCATTCACTCACTTCTTTGCCTACTATTTTCTCCTTATCTATCTTATAATCTTTTTTGTCTAGTTTCAGTTAAATATAAATACATTTTGCCTCTTTTCAACTGAGCAAAAATACCAAACTTCTTACAACAGACTAAAACATCCTCAGTAATAACACTACAAAATAAAATGAACAGATAAAAGCTGTGCTATTAATTACAAGTTTTTTGGGGAAAAGGATGCTTTTAATCTATTAGCAACAGAACATAGAGTTGTACTCATAAATTTCTCTAGAGAAAAATACCAGTTTCTATTCTGTTGCTGAAATCTCCTCACTTGTTTCACTTATTTCTCTCAATAAATTCAGATTACTAATCTTTTTTTAGATAAAAATAAAAATACTTCTTTATTCATGTAATAATTGTGATTCAGTCAGCAGTTATGTAGGATACCCTTTTAGCCTATTTATATGAATCATGTCATAAATTAATACAATTAGCAAAATATGATATATTTGAATCTGCACAGTCACCATGTTTTTTTCTTTCTTTTTGTGTAAGCAAATGCTGTATCCAGATTGCCAATTATATCAACTAATTATATTGCATTTTAAAACTTGCATATATAGAGGTTGTCACTGACTTATGATCACAACTGCGACTGGAATCTTGATCAGTAAAGCAGTCATTGAGATTCCCATGTGATCAACACAATCCCAGCACTCCCAGTTGTTAAGGAGACAGACCAAGAGAGCTGCCTGCTGGGAGGACATCTTAACTCCATATGGAGCCGAGATTTGCTCCACACTGTGATCAGCAGCCCTTTGATAGGTGAGAGTTCTTAGCCAAGAGCCGAGATTCCCTCACAGCAGGCAGCCCTTCAACAGTGACTCACTCTATGTACGTGTGTGTGTGTGTGTGTGTGTGTGTGTGTGTGTGTGTGAGAGAGAGAGAGAGAGAGAGAGAGAGAGAGAGAGAGAGGGAGAGAGGGAGGGAGGGAGAAGACATTTTGTGACTGGTCTTAACTGCTTCTCAGGCCAAAAAGCACCCTTTCTGAAGTCATTGTAAATTTGAACACTTGTTAAACAACTACTTCTTAAGCAAGGACTACCTGTATTATCTGTCTATAGGCAAGACAGTGTCTTAAAAGAGAATTTTGAAGTAGCCTGGAATCCTATAGTTTCTTATGTAATCTGAAAAAGAGTGCTAATCATTTATTCTATTAGTAGTACAACCATGCACAGAGATTTAAATGATTAATACTTACTTCCCCAAGTTTTCAATATGTCCCAAGCATGTGGAAAAGCAGTAATTGTATGCTATCACTATGGATGGGTATAGAGACTGAAAATCTAGCACAAGGACAGTATTACTGTAGAAACGAGATTCTGGCTCCATTATTAAAGGAATGCATTGAGGGGCTCTCATTTGAGCTCGCTGTTGAACGGCAGGTGTCACAGCAATGTAATTCATTGGTTTGGCAATTCGTAGCATCATTGATTCCACACGATACTAAATAAAACAAAAACTCAGTAATTAGCAATCCAACCTAGAAATTGAATGCATCTTTATCAACGTTATGATGAACAAAAGTCCAACAACTCAGTTTATTCACAAATATTAATAATTAAAGGATACAATGGGGAGATCCCAGCATCAATGGCTGGTATAAGACATTAATCAGGAAACTAAAGCAGCATCCCATGTTATTTTTCAAAGGAACACCTATCTATTCAACAACACAATTCTGAGACCAATGGCAAGTGCCAGAGATAAGACAACAAAAAATATAATCTATCCTAGAACTAATTCAGGAACCAAAGATATTTGTGGCTAGTTATCTCTCTTTTCAAAGAGGAAGGATAGACCTGAATCAAAATAAATGATTGGCTAAAGCAATCTACAGCTCGTCTGTAACATAAAGTAATTATTTATGTTTACTATAATTCTCCACAAATTAAAAAGGATATGTTCATTTTTAAACAATTAAATCAAAGCAATTAAAGGTTACCTGTGATCCTCTTGTCAATACATGCAAGAACTGAATTCCAAACAGCCTTGCCATTTCACTTGTTCTGCCAATCAAATCCACTTGTTCTAATAGCTGTATATTCCCACGAACACGACTAATATAATAATCTACGATTTTCCACCTTTAAAATAAAAGCATTAATATGTAAAACATTCAAAACTAAATCAGAAGAGTATTTTGAAAAAAAATGCCAAGAATTTGATATATATTATCAGGTCAATGCTATTTTAAGTGTTCACCTGATACAGAATACAAATTGTCTTGTGAAGCTTTGAGACAATGTAAAATAATTGCAAGTTGAGGCGGTCTACTTGAGAGACCGCCTCCTGCCAATTACCTCCTCACGACCCATTAGATCGCATAGATTGGGTCTCCTCCGAGTTCCATCTGCCAGTCAGTGTCGACTGGCAACTACGCGGAGGAGAGCCTTTTCAGTTGCAGCTCCGACCCTTGGAACGATCTCCCCGTGGAGATTCATACCCTCACCACCCTCCAGACCTTCCGCACAGCCCTCAAGACCTGGCTTTCCCGTCAGGCCTGAGGTTAAAGATTATATTCCATCCCCGCCCGAATGTTG
Source organism: Thamnophis sirtalis (assembly GCF_051295495.1). Classification (NCBI taxonomy): domain Eukaryota; kingdom Metazoa; phylum Chordata; class Lepidosauria; order Squamata; family Natricidae; genus Thamnophis; species Thamnophis sirtalis. The sequence goes on along the minus strand of NW_028261386.1, from coordinate 105,003,150 downwards.
AATGAATGTTGCTTTACTTTTTTAATTATGTACTGTCCTATATGTCTTTGTATGTTTCCCCTTCCTATATAAGTTTTAAGCCGCCCTGAGTCCCCTCAGGGAAAAGGGCGGCCTATAAATAAACTTAACTAACTAACTAACTAACTAACTAACTAACTAACTAACTAACTAACTAACTAAAGTTGAATAGATTAATTTTATTTGCTTACAATAGCATTGCCCTGTTAATTCATATCATGTAATTTTCATGCATTTCAGCCAATTCCATGGGAATTGTATTTTAAATATAAAGTAGAGTGGTTTATCAAGCTTACTGCATTCTTAATTAGTTGTATAGCCAATGTATTTTTTAGATAGCACGACATCTTTCTATTCAGTGAATAGACTTATAACAGAGCTAAAACACTATGAAAACAAGCAGCAGGAAGCCTCATATTTTCAACAAACTGAAACGGTCCACTTCTTCCTTTAAAAAAAAACCCTGAGACTTGTTATGTTAATATAGAACACCATTATTCTACCAGTCATGCAATATCTTTCCTAAACAAATCACAATTAAATATTGTTCAAGGTCCAGAATGACATTCCAAGCAGCAATTAATCTAGAATGCAAGTATAACCTTCTGTTCTCCTTTTCACACCTCCAAAAGAAGAGAAAAAGACTGCAAGCAACTTGATCTACAAAATGTGCTGATGACATCAGGAAAATGAATTTGGAGGTCTGATCTATAATGCTGACCTGTTGATTTACAACTTCAGATTGGAACTTACAATTATAATTTCTCTTTTTTAACATATAATTGCATTCAGTACCAGGCAATTAAAATGTTTATTACAATTACCGATAGATGTCTGCCTTGTTGTCAAACCAATCAGACAGAACTCGAGAAGTGAAGAGTGGGAAACGCTGATGAAGTATATGAAAGCTCACATTTTCAAATGTATAGTTGGTCAAAGCCACCTAAAAAATAGAAAATTTGGATGATTATATTTTTTCTATAGTTTATATCCAGAATATGGAATGGAATTACACAGAAATAGGTTGAAAACTGACCCAACATTTAATAGTTTCATTTTACAAAGAATTTGGTACAGAACAGGCAAGGATTCAGATTTCAAACACTAAATACTGACCAAAAACTCAGAACATATACCAGCAAAATGTTGGACGAAGTCAAGACAAACCCTTTATACCACAGAGAGATACTTTGGGCTCTCACAGTGATCTTGAGCTTAGTGATCTTTGCATCACTAAGATAATCAGAAATGCAGCTAAAAATACTTCCCATCTCTATCAACCAATAACTAATATATTATTGCTACAATCTAATGAGCATTGCAAGAAAAACTAGATGGGAGAAAAATCAGCAAAAAATGTGCTTCAAGACAAATAGGCTCTATATTATATCTATCTCTGATTATTTCTATCTTAGTTCGCACAACGGACTTGTCCTTCTATGAAGCCAATCTGGGCAGTCATCAGCCTTGGATGCCTCAGCTGTAGTCAGATATTAAGGCGACATTACAATTTAAAAAATATCCCTGATCCAGTATCTCTCACTAGCATAATTGCCCCTCCTCCATTCAAGAAGCAGGGACCATTTGCTTTTCCTCAAAGAATATGGAAAAACTACTTTTTACGTGAATGATAGTTACTACCTAATCATTACAAAGCGCAGGAAATCAATTCTAAGCACAGAAAAACAAATTAGACTATAAAACTAATTACCGTATTTTTCAGAATATAAGATGCACCTTTTTCCCTCAAAAAAGAGGCTGAAAATCTGGGTGCGTCTTATACACCCAAATCTGGGTGCGTCTTATACACTGCGTCTTATACAGCATTTTTTCCCTCCCGAAACCCTGCCCCTTCACCAAAATGGCCATGCAGATCCTGTAGAAGGCTTTCAGAGAGCTCCTGGGGGCTGGAGAAGGCAGAAATGAGTAAAAAATGGGTCCCCAGCCCCCAGGAACACTCTGCAAGCCCTCTATAGGCTATTTATGCCTTTTTTGGGGGGGGGAGAGAAACGGGCCTGTTTTCGCAAAAAAACGGGCCATTTTTGGGAGGTTTGCAGTGCAAAAATTTGCCTCTTCAAAATCTTGGTGCATCTTATACTCCAAAAAATACGGTACAGCATGATTACAGAAACAGAGTTGATTCTAAAGTCAAAATATTTAGAAACTGGTGGTTACCCATAGGACACTGCTAGGGAATTCTGGGACTTTATATTCAATGGAAGAGAATACCGATAGTTCAGGATTGAACGGTTGGGAGATCTTACTGCTGAGCTTGGATGCTTGCTTGAAGACATTTCATTATCCAACTGACATCAATGCAAGTGAGTGTGGGGTTTGCTGCCTATTTATATGTAGTACTTGCTCTGCCACTTTGGTGGAGAAGTGGTTTTCTCATTGGTGATTCCTTGATTTGACTAGTTTTCTACATGATTGTGGAGTCCTTTGTGTTCTCTGAGGTTGGTGGTTTTCTTGCAGGCTGTGTGATTGTTCCTGCTTACCCTTATGCAGGCTGCTGGAGGGATGTGTAGCCTTTCTTAGGTTTTTTATTGTCTATTTTGTATAATGTGTTCTATGCATCGATTGACGACCAATTCATCCTTCAACAACTTCTTTGAATAAATTATTATATTCAAATTATACTCACACTTCAGACAAATGAGGCTGGAGAAGAATGACTTACATTAGAGGAGTATGACTTAGACTAACACTACACCGACAAGTTTAATTAATATATCTCAAGCAAAATAACACTAGGTTAGTAAGCATCTGGTCTTTAAACAGAATACTGCCAAAAGATTAACCAGGATATACTACTGAATTATCCAACAATAGGTATTTAGTACTATTTTGCTCTATCCAACCTTTGCTATTTCCTCATTTCCTCCACAATGCAATAACTCAAACCATGCAATTTGATTGGTATTTTGGTAAAGAAAACTCCATAAGCATATTTCTACCATTCTAAAAACAAGATGAGTAATTTCAGAATAAGCCCATTAGAAATATTATTTTATAATAATTTGAATTTATATACCCCTAATAATCTTATTGCCCTTTTCCTAGTTTAATAATTTTGCCAGATGTTACCTCATGTCTCATAATTCTCCAGATATTTAATATAACTCTTCCAACAATGTTTATTTCACTCATTGTATCTGCTCCATATTCATCTAGATCTGAAGCAAATCTGTTCTCTTTCTTATCGTCTAGAATAAAAAATAAAAAAAATTAATGACAAATACTAAATGTGCAAGTATCAGAACAAATCATTCATGCTTAAATCTAAGTTTATTATAATGGTAATAAACCATCCTGACAAGTTGTATGCTGTATCACAATTTAAGAATACAAACACAATTCTCAGTTTTCCCTTGCACTACTGAGTCAGGAGAAGAAAACATAACACTTTAAGAAACAGACCTGCATGTCTGAATTTATGTCATATATAAAGTTGGCTTCACAGGTAATAAAAATCTTATTGTTTATCCCTCTGTGGCAATTATACTTCATATCTGCTGGCAAACATCAGGTTGCAAAGTAAGTATGGAGTAACGAGGTGACCTTAATTTAATCACATTCATATGCTGCTTATTTTGATAGCTGCATGTCCTATTTCTGTCCCTTACCAGAAATAAGGTTAGAAATATCAGTAGAATATGGATACAGCTACCTAACACCACACATTTAGTAATTCAAATTTCTCTATGAAACTGATGAATTAACAGCTTGCTAGAAGGGCAGAATGCACTCAGCCAATGGTCATTTCAAAAAATTGGACAGAAGACTCATAACTAACACATGGTTCACAAACACACCTGGAACACGAGAGATCATCTGACATAAATCAACATCCAGAGCAGCAGCTCTCTGTAAGAGGTATCCCCAAGAATGCATTTGGACTTCATAGCCTAACATAATATCTGGATCATACCTAAAAAGAGAAAGATATGTCTTCATATAACCAATTATTTAATTTAAATTTATTCATTAAAGCTGCAAATGCCACTAAATTAAATATAGTTGTTTGGTGAAGTTTAATTTCCTGTGAGGTACTGTGTGGAAAGGGGTACACAAATTTAATCTTAAGTACTGTGTACAGATAGTCCTTGACTTTTGACCACAATTGAGCCCAAAATTTCTGCTGCTAAGTTAAACAGTTATTAAGTGAATTTTGCCCCATTTTATGACTTTTCTTGCCTCAGTTGTTGAGTGAATCACTGCAATTAAGTTAGTAACATAGTTAAGTGAATCTGGCTCTCCTTTGAATTTGCTTGTTAGAATGTTGCAAAAGGTGATTACATGACACCAGGACACTGCAACCATCATAAATATGAACCAGATACCTAGTGTCTGAATTTTGATTGTTGTGTCACCCTGGGGATACTGCAACGATCATGTGAAAAACGGTCATAAGTCACTTTTTAAAGTGCCGTTATAACTTTGAATGGTCACTAAATGAACTGTTGTAAATCAAGAACTACCTGTATTGTCATTATTTGTCAAATAATTGGATTGGGACTCAAGTGAAGATGACAAATTAATTTGGAACCTGGAGTTTTTGAATTCTAAGAAATGCTCCGGCCAGTCTAAAGCCATCATGGAGCTAGAGAGTGTTGAATCTTTTTTTAATAAAATGGATTGAATTTATAGTTAAAAGGGAAAAAGTACACAGTGTTATCACTGAATTCATTAATTTCATAGATTTCAATATCTGAATTTATAACTTGGTCTAAAAAACATTCTGTTTTATTACTCAAGACAGCATGTTTTTTCAAAAAATTATTATGAGTTTTTATTCAGAGAAACCAGTTTTATAAGATCAAAAACATTAAATATCTTATTTTAGGTTATGCTATAAAATAGAGTAATTTTTACGGCTATTAAACTTCATTTTAATGTGTTAGTATTCTACAAATTAGTTTCCACAGAAACTGAGTAATCAAAGGTAAATTTATATGCATTTCAGTTGGAAAAGTGAAGCTGACAGTTATTTGCAATGATTATTTTCTTCAAAAAATATTCAGAAAAATTTGACTTGCTTTTCTTTACATTGATAGATCATTATATTGTTTAACTTATTTTGTACCTTTCCCCTAAAAATAAAAAAGGCAAGTAGCTTTGTGTTAGTATTTGAAATATGCCAATGTAGATTGTTAGCCATGGCAAACTAGATGTATATAACATTTTGGTTTCTAATGAATAAAAAGAGTCTGAAAGATTTAATTCTCATAAATAATGTATTCAGATGAATGCTGGTAAGATTCCTAATGGTCTTAGTTCAAATAAAATGAAAATTTCTATCAATTCTGAGCATGCCTAGAAATCTGTAATGTTCCATTCAGAGAGAAAAAAATTGTTGATCCACATGATAGATGACTATTCTAATGCTAATTAATTACCAATTAAAAATAATCAAGAATCCATTTAACAGAAACATTGGCTAAATATATATATATATACATATATCAAAAACTATTTTGCTTACCCTTGCCTTGTGAAGAAATTGATGAATATTTATATTCAGAATAATAATTTCATTCTTATCAAGACATTAATTCTGTGCCTGAATTGTAGCATATCAAAGCGTCTGCTGGGGGATTCATACATGAATGAATGCTTCTTCTTACAAAATATTTTCTCTATATGGGAAATTAGACCTAAAAATATTGACTAGCTCAGTGGGACTACACTATGTGCACTATGTAACATAAAGCAGAGTGTCAAGGATTTTTTTAGTTCAACAAGTTTTTGAAGGCTTTTTTCTACACAAAAATTAGGATAAATGAATTCAGAGGGGCATTTTTGTAAAAAGAAATTAAAAAAAATATCCCTGGATGCTGGAAATTATAGCAGCTTTTATAAAGTATTTTTCTGTGTGTCTTTAGTTACATCTCTTTTGTGTGGAGGTCTCTTTGGTATGTAGAAATGGAGACCTTAATGTAATTGATACAATACAGCTCTCTGGTTCAGAAATCTATCTAGCTGATACACTGAAATAATAGGTGTACTTTGAATAAATAGCAATAATTGGGTGCGTATGTTCAGTAACATTTCAGTTACTTACATTCTAGTTTTGTAACGGCAAAAAGTGTGTGAGTGTGTGTGTGTGTATAACAATATAAAACAATATGAACTCTTTATTATCAGCTTTTCTTCAATGTAGTCATAAAAATAGAAGATGATGTCTTCCACAGTTAAAAGTATGGCATCTATTACTGCCCTAATGTTTATGATAGATATTACTAATTGGATAGATAATATTTTTGTGCACATTTCCAAATTCAAATCCAGTATTTTCAATAAAATAAAATTTATAGCATGCACTTTCTTCCAGAAGTTCAAGGCAGTCTACATAAATTATTTCTTACAATTTTTCCCAATGATCTCAAATCATCATGGTTTAGAGTGGAATTGAATCTGGTATTCCTTGGTGCCAATCAACCTTTCAACAAATATACTAGACCAGTGATGGCTAATTTTTTTCTAAAGGCGTGCCAAAATTGTGCGTGTGTGCCCCACCCACAAGCACATATGTGTGCGCCCCTCTGCGCATGAGCACATGACTCTCCATGGGGGGATTTATACCCTCCCCAGGCTCTGGAGGATTTTCTGAAGCCTGAGGAGGGCAAAAACGGCCTCCCAGAAGGCGAAAACAGATCGTTTCCAAATTTCTCACCCTCTGGAGCCTGGGGAGGGCAAAAAACGGGCCCAATGGAAGTTTGGAAATGATAAAGTTTCCGCCTTCTGGATGGCCTCCGGGGGAGGCCATTTTCATCCTCTCCAGGCTTCAGGAAAGCCCCCGGCGCCTAGGGAGGGTGAAAAACAGCCCAATAGGAAGTTCAGGCCCGTTGGGCCTTTTTTTTTCGCCCTCTCTAGACTCCGAAGGCTTTCCTGAAACCTGGGGAGGGTGACCTCCCCCGGCCCTCCGGAAGGCCAAAAATCAGCTGGCGCACCGGAGCTGAGGGCTCCACGTGCCATCATGTACGAGACTGTTTCTCCAATTATGTTGTACCAATCATATAAAAGATTCCCAACTGACATGTTGATGAGCCATAGTCTAAATGAGTAAATAAGACTGATATATATAAGTAAATAAACAGTTAAAGTAAAATAGTTTTACTTATTTGTTTGCAAACTTTGCCAAAATTTCACTAAGACACAGGTCAGAAGAAGTTTATATGAAATTTAAATCATGTCATACACATTTGTCCAACTTTATTATTTGAAAATCTTATCTGCATTAATGTGATGATGGATTCACTGAATTATTTCAACATCCTTATAAGACAAGCAAAGTTCTCATTAAATTTTAATAGAATTTAAAATTAAGATATGTAACTTGTTTGACTACAGAAATGCTACATGTTTATTGCTAATATTATTTCACATTAAAAAGGTCACTACTGAAGTAGCTATTAGCTTTTAAATTCCATTTTCAGTTCTACTTGGTACAGAATTCACAGAAACTGAGTTTACAAACTAAAAACCTTCATGGAGAAAGCCACTGCAGTTTAACTAAATAACTTAACTTAACTAAATGGACTCAAATGTCAATACACCAATGCACAGAGTATTAGAAATAAACAGGGTGAATTAGAAATTCAAGTAAACGAGGGCAAATATGATATTGTTGCCATTACAGAAACCTGGTGGGACGAAACCCACAATTGGAACATACAGCTAGAAGGATTTAAGTTATTTAAAAGAAATAGACCAAATAAAAGGGAGGGAAATTTCTTTCTCAGAAATTCTAAGATATTTATTTAAAGTAGGATGTAGGTCTTAGAAATAGAAATAGACCAAATAAAAGAGTATGTGGAGTTGCACTATATATAAGAAATAACTATATCTCTACAGAAATAGAGCACAACAATGATGAGAACTATCTTGAATGCATTTGGGTCAATATTAAAGGGAGGGGGGAATGACATTGCCATAGGTCTATACTACAGGCCACCCAACCAAGCAGAGGAAGTAGATGAACTTTTTGCTAGTCAGCTAACTAAGGTATGTAGGAAGCACACCACAATAGTAATGGGGGATTTTAACTACCCTGATATCAACTGGGAAACAAACTCTGCACCAAGTGGAAGATCCAACCGGTTCCTAACAAACCTAGCAGAGAACTTTGTTTCCCAAAAGGTAGAGAAGGGAACAAGGGGATCGGCCATATTAGACTTAATTCTCACTAACAAAGAAGAAATGATAGAAGGTGTTGAAGCCATAAGAACCCTGGGGGCAAGTGACCATGCAATATTGGAATTCAACATTATCCAAACACAAGCAGTAGAACAAAGTCAAACTAGAGTATTGGATTTTAAGAGAGCTAATTTTAATAAAGTTAGAGAGAGCTTGGGAAGAATTCCATGGATGAGAATCCTCAAGGGGAAAACAACTCAAGAAGCTTGAGAAATTTTGAAAAATGAGATTATAAAAGCCCAGTATACAATAACAATGAAGAAGAAAAATAACAGCTCCCAAAAGAGACCAGCATGGCTGCATAAAGAACTCTCTGACAAATTGAAAGACAAAAAAGTTAATTATAAAAAGTGGAAACAGGGGGACATAACTAAGGCAGAATATCAGCAAATAGCCCGAGCCTGTAAAGATGAAGTGAGGAAAGCTAAGGCTCACAATGAAGAAAGGCTTGCCACAAAAGTAAAAAATAACAAAAAACACTTCTTCCAACATGTTAAAAACAAGAAAAAAGTTAAGGAAACAATTGGTCCATTGTTGGGAGAAAATGGCAACAAGGTGACAAGCAACAGGGACAAAGCAGAACTATTTAACTCATGTTTTGCATCTGCCTTTACACAAAGGGAAAAAAACAGTCCAACCTACCAAAAATAACACCACAAAAATCAGATTAGGAACACAAATTGAAATAGGGAAGAAAATGGTAAGTGAGAACCTGTCTACCCTAGACAAGTTCAAATCACCAGGACCGGATGGATTACACCCCTGGGTTCTGAAGGAACTGGCAGATGAGATCTCAGAACCATTGAACGATATCTTTCAGAGATCCTGGAGAACCGGGGAACTGCCAGAGGACTGGAAAAGAGCTGACGTGGTTCCCATCTTCAAAAAAGGGGGAAAAAATAGATCCAGGAAACTACTGACCTATCAGCCTGACCTCAATACCAGGGAAGATTCTGGAAAAGATAATCAAGCAACGAATTAGCGAACACCTAGAAATAAACAAAGTAATATCCAAAAGCCAACATGGGTTTGTCAAAAACAGATCATGCCAGACTAATCTTATTGCATTCTTTGACAAAGTGACAAAATTAGTGGACCAGAGGAATGTCATCAATATAATTTACTTGGACTTCAGTAAGACATTTGATAAAGTAGACCATAACCTACTACTAGATACAAGTAGAAAAATGTGGGTTAGACAGCATCACCACCGGATGCATTCGTAACTGGCTGACCAACCGCACTCAACGTGTAGTCCTCAATGGAACTGCATCTTCATGGAGGGAAGTATGCAGTGGAGTACCCCAAGGCTCTGTTTTAGGCCCAATACTCTTCAACATCTTCATCTATGATCTGGATGAAGGAATAAATGGGGAACTCATCAAATTTGCAGATGACACCAAGCTGGCAGGTAATAGCCAACACCCCAGAAGACAGGTTTAAGGTACAGAAGGATCTTGACAAACTTGAACTTTGGGCACTATCTAACAAAATGAAATTCAATGGTGAACAAAGTAAGGTTCTACATTTAGGCAAGAAAAACAAAATGCACAGGTACAGTATAGGTGGTACCTTGCTCAATAGTAGTAATTGTGAGAGGGATCTTGGAATCTTAGTTGACAACCATTCAAATATGAGCCAGCAGTGTGCAGCAGCTGCCAAAAAAGCCAACACAGTTCTAGGCTGCATAAACAGAGGGATAGAATCAAGATTATGTGAAGTGTTAATACACTTTATAATGCCTTGGTAAGGCCACACTTGGAATATTGCATTCAGTTTTGGCTGCCACAATGTAAAAAAGATGTGGAGACTCTAGAAAGAGTGCAGAGAAGAGCAACAAAGATGACTAGGGTACTGGAGGCTAAACATATGAGGAACGGTTGCAGGAACTGGGGATGTCTAGTTTAATGAAAAGGACTAGGGGAGACATGATAGCAGTGTTCCGATATCTCAGGGGTTGCCACAAAGACGAGGGAGTCAAACTATTTTCCAAGGCACCTGAGGGTAGAACAAGAAGCAATGGGTGGAAACTAATCAAGAAGACATGTAACTTAGAACTGAGGAGAAATTTCCTGACAGTTAGAACAATTAATCAGTGGAACAGCTTGGCTCCAGAAGTTGTGAATGTCCCAACACTGGATGTCTTTAAGATGTTGGATAGCCATTTGTCTGAAATGTCTTAGTTTCCTGCCTAGGCAGGGGGTTGGACTAGACGACCTCCACATGCAGTTCATAGCCATCAAAGATTATATTGTATATTAGAATTATACGCTTGTAGTGAATTTTGATCATTTCTTCTCCTCTCTGCTGTTCTAGTAAAGCTATGAAATTTTCATTTCCACTAATCACAATTTAATGTGTTACCCAAATAAAAAATATCATATTTTTAGCAATAATAGGAGGGAACAAGAAAGCTTTGTAAACTATAGGTTAAAATAGCTTGCTTCACTAACCAATATTAAAATGAACTATTGTTGTTAGGTTGAGCAACATAAGCCACACTTAATAGGTCAGACCCGAAGTTGTTTCAAAGGAATGAAAACATACACGTTCAAAAATTACCTAGCCTTCAAACTACAGATAGTTTAAACCATTAACAAATGGTTTATTTTATCTGCAAAACAATATAGAATGATCTTTATAGGAAGCTGACTGGAACAAGGAAGTAAAAATCAACATATTCTAAGTTGTGTCTTTGCCTCATTCAAAAGAGTTCTCTAATTTCTACTAAATCGAACAAAATTGAATTTGCAGTAATGATAATAATTCATAACTATAGCAACAAAAGCTATTTTGAACACTGTTTTGTCCAATATTTAATGAAATTAATGTCGTAGCCAAAAATAATGGGTTGGGGAAAATAATAATTCAAATATACTCAAATCCAGGAGGTTATTTATTTGAAATATAATTTCATACATTTCAACATAGAATTATTATTTTGCTAAATGAAACCACTGACAAAATCTTGCATTAATTCAATTTTAGAGGGGGTGTAACTTTTATCCCTCAAACAGTAAAAATATTGAATCAAAACTATCTGAAGGTACACATCATAGTCCAGTCATTGGCCAGCCCTAGAAGCTGATATGCAGCATTTCAAGAAGCGTTTACCAGGTAACAACCCAGATGTTTGGTTTGCCTTTTTCATGATAGAGAAATCAGTGTGCTTTCTTCATTCAGTGAAGCCTTCAGCGGTCAAGTCTTCATTTGTTGATCTTCAGAGATAAAGAAAAATTGTAATGTTCTATTGTTTGGAATGATTTTTTTATGCAGACAAGTGATATTTTTTCCTATACTTCCAAAACGGTGGAAGGTTTTAAAAAATTAAAAGAACAGAATTGGTTTGCTATTTCCAAGTTGTTTTGTAAGTCAGACGGAGCAGCGGATTCCCAAAAAAGAGAAAGATAAAATTAATTTCCTTACCTGCAATTTTGTCTTCTCTGAACAGGAATCCGCTGCTTCGTCAGGACCCACCCTTTGCTGGTTGCTTTCAGCAACTCTAGTATTCTGGTTTCCTGGATTTGGTCAATGCCATTCTCATCAGAAGTTTTCTAGTTGGAGAGAGAGAGAATTGCAAATGTACTCTGCCTAGTACACATTTTCCTTGAGAATGTATTCCAGCCAGAAGTTTCAAAGTTTAGCTTTCTGGATAACAATAAGACTTCAAAGCTTTGGCAGTTGATTTGAAGAAAGACACATCTGAACTTCTATAAGTGCATGATCAGAGGATGCTATAAGAGCATGTGAGGAACTTGAAAATGATACACCAAACGGAATTTGGAAACGGAGAGGTTTCGCTTTGGAGAAGACATACGTAAAAAAATTCATGCCTACCTATTTATTTTTGCCTGTATCACAAGGAGCAATGAGTTTTGCTATGAAGTTGTCATAAAAACCACCCCTTTCCTGCCTATTGGTAGATTTTTTAAAAGTTGTTTCGTAAGACAGTAAGAAGTTTTCTAGATTTCACATGCATCTTAGGGATATTACAACTTCAGTACTACTGATGTGAATTCTGGTTTAGAGACCTGAATAAACATACCTTAAAAGATAAATATGTTATGAAGACCTAAAACAAACTTTTACAAAAAATAAAACTGTTAAAATATGGGCACATAAAAAAGAGAAGGGAGACCAAAAGTTGAACAAAATTAATCAGAAATGTATAAGCTGAAAATAAAAACAGAATACTACCTTTTAACAATATTCACTACCTCCTGGAAAAGTGCTCTCTCATCAGTAGCATATGTGACTTCCAACCCTGAGATACCAGATCTTGCAAGCAAAGGGGCATGTTCTCTATTACCTGAAAAACAAATTGAAATGCATTTATTTCTTAAGAAAAACTTGATCATTTCAGTTTTGACAGTGAGCAGTACAAATTGTGCTCCAGGCACTCCCCCTTCATCCACCTGCTGCAGACAAAGCATGAACAATAGCAATAGCAGTTAGACTTATATACCGCTTCATAGGGCTTTCAGCCCCCTCTAAGCGGTTTACAGAGTCAACATATTGCCCCCAACAACAATCCGGGTCCTCATTTTACCCACCTCGGAAGGATGGAAGGCTGAGTCAACCCTGAGCCGGTGAGATTTGAACAGCCGAACTGCAGTCAGCTGAAGTAGCCTGCAGTGCTGCATTTAACCACTGCGCCACCTCGGCTCTTCAAGTTCATGTCAAACATTTTATTTGATTCTATTATATTGAAAAGCATACACATTTTTGATTTTTTTAAAATGCTATACCACTGATTTTTCTAACATTCAAATGCTATAAAATTTCACAAACATGAATCACAATAAATCCTCATATGCACCATTTCATTAATCTATACTAGAAAAATGTACTATAATGATAGTAAAAAAATTCCTTAGATTTTAATTCCTGCTACCAATCTTTGTTATTCTACATTACGAATATACTTGATTCAGAGGAAGAAAACCAAGCTACATTAATCTCTTATCAATAAGCACCATTTAAATATTGTTGGTCTTACACATGACAAAGAGGTAGAATATTAATCAATATAGATCTTATTAACAAAACTGCCTTGGTATCCAAGTACTAAACTTTCTATGCAGAGAGCACCTTACTTTCTCTTATACAAAAGTTCATGGACTATCTTTTACCCACGTATTCTTCACTTAGGCAGGAAACAAAACTGATGGGGATGATTCTAGATAGAAGTGGCTAATGAACATTTCAAGGTAAAGATAGGGTAGACTCTCCTTGAGGACAATGCAGGACTAGGATAATCAAGTGAGATTAGGAATGATCAGTGAGCATTATGAAACATGGCTTTTCAGGCAACTATTATGTAACCTAAGGCCTGCCCATAGGACAAATGGAAAAATATTCAGTATTGTTAGAAATTAATTGATAATCACATCAAAACAATTAAAAACACATTTATTACTTCTAGTTTCAAGTAAATTATTTTTAAATAGCTACACAACTCATACATGGCCCAAATCAAGTTGAGGTTGAAACACTTTCATAGATGTTTCTATTTCAATTTGATCATGATTTTTGTTGTAATGGTCCAACATTAGTCAATGTGTTTTTAGAATTTAAAAAGTTTATGGTAGAATAATCACAAATAAGATTTTACTTTGTCAGCCAATAGTATCTTTAAAAAATCAGTATTAATAACTCTGCAACATTAAATACAACTTCTGTTTTTTAAAGAAAATATGCTAAACCTATTATTGTTGAATTCAGTCTATATGTATTCTTTTCAGTTTCTGAAGGCAGCCTCTAGAAAGACATAATTTAGTAAAATCAATCTATTGCTTTAAAATTAAATATTTTAAAGAAAAATGCTATCAAAGGATGCTAAAGGTAAGAATAGGAATTACTTAATACCCAGAAATAAAAGTGGATGAAATATATATTTTATCATGTTACATTATGTTATTCAGAACCTTAATAATAGCATAATTACTGAATATAAATCTAAGAGTTTATTACTTTATTCTTGTAATTAAGTTTAGTTTTTTTTTTCACTAGCCTAAACCAGTGGTACTCAACCTTTAACAGCTGGAGAGCCACTTCACCATTAACTGTTGCAGAGCATAACATCAAACGTGAATATTGCAATCTTTTCCTCATGGTGCTACCTAATTTTTGGTGGTATTTGTCACCACATACAATATTTACTGAAACATGTCATGGCATATCATTTTCCCCATTGCTGTTATCCTTGTTTCTTATTGGTTGCTGGGAAAAAAAGGGAGGATTCCCATTCTTTCTCATGGCTGCTGGGCTGGAGTGATTTCTATTCTTACCTGGCAGGGGGATCCCAGCAGCTCCTTCGCTTTCCTCCTATGGGAGGAGGTACTTCAGTGACTCCCACACTGCCGGTCCTTTGGTCAGTGCTCCCCGCGCTGCCTGATAGAGTGGAGCGCCGATCAGATGCCTACACTGCGAGAGCCGCCTGTAGGGCCTCAAGAGCATCCAGCTCTAGAGCCACAGGTTGAGTATCACTGGTCTAAACAAAGCCAAAAAGGTACAATACAATAAGGGCCCTCTTTAGACCCTACAAAGATCAGAGAAAACCACACAACAACCCTTATGCAACATATAACATATTCCATGTTCTATCTTTACTCAAACCAATTAAGACAGATTACCAAAATTGAACAGTCCCAGGAAATTAAAAAGGACTAGTTCAGTACAAGAGTTTTGAGGCCTGCCATCTAGGATATGCTTTCCTCTTTATATATCTTCAGGACTTCTGCAGGAGCATGCTACAAGATATTAAACACTGTTTAATATATACTTAGGTAAGTGTTAAGCATTATAGCCCTTGCAAATGTTCATAAAAAGATATAAGGTGGAAACCATCTACTATAAGTCCATGATTCTACAATGAGATGACATGAATTTAAACACTAGCAAACATTGTTCAAAACCACATTTTTATTTATTATGTTTATTAATATCTAAATACAATAAATTGAAAATATTGGCAATCATTTTAAAGAAAATAAAATGAAATAAGGACCTTGGCTTGAGATAGTTCTTGCTCTGTCTTTATCAATCACTATAGCACCAGTGATTTCCATTTTCTCAGTATCTGGCAATGGTGTGTCAGATGAGATGCAGTAGAATAAAGCACAGATAGGATCAAATTCAGGATCCGCCTCCAAATCTCTTCTGGTTCGAGCATGCAATTCCATACTTAGCAGTGTAAGATACTGTACCTACACAGAAAAGTTTACATTATTATCTCTTGTCAAAACAATTTAAAATAAAACACTATAAGCAAAGCCTTTTTCAACAATCAAGCTTGAGTTTATCCTTTAGGTGATTAATGTGAACTTTTTCAGGAATCAATAAAATCATGTAATTTAGTGGTAATGGATAAATTAGTGAGTGCCTAGGAATATTCACCAATCTTGATTTAAGTACTTTCATTTTGAAAATTTCAAAAATGATCTGAGAAACATTTATTGGATATGTAAAGCATTTTCAATTAAACAATGATTTACCTCATGTAAAGCCTTTGCTTCTTGCAGGTTTTGTACACTTATTTTAAAACCATAAGAATTGTTCAAAGATGGTCCTTCAATCTGAGAAGTTTCTTTCTTTTGAGTATTTATAGTAGTGAACTGGTTCTGTTAAATAAAACAACAAACTTTTAATAATTAAGGGTAATTTTTTGATAATTTAAATAATTTAATTCTCAAAATCTTATTCACTAGTGTGTATAAATAAATACTCAGGTCATGTTCCAGGCAGAAAATCATGGTCATATTGTTATAATTTCTAATGCTTTTTTTACAATTCCAATGGGCACCTTTCTGCTAAAACAAGACTTACACCTGGAAAATATCTCTGAAATAACCACATGGCTAAGGAAAGCTTGTACACTTCCCTCTTCAATATGCTGCACTCAATTATAGTTGATTACAAAAGACTGGGAAGCTGCACAGCTAATACTGACGGCATCAGTAATACTGTGGTTTTAGCATTTAAAGCCATAGTTATAGCCACATAATTGCAACCTATACCACATACTGTTTCCTAGGTTGTTGCTAATGCTTATTAGCACATCCTTCAATCAAAAAGGTCAAACTCAATATGTCAAAGGTGTTCTTCAAACATGGAACGTTTAAGTTCCCCAAAAAGCATTAAATGTTCACCATCAGTGTAATCTTTAAAGGAATTTTCAAATGCATACTTTTATGTGTAACAGCTAGCAACAAGTTTTCATATTAAGTCAGCAGAAATGAACCTAAAAGTGATTTCTGATATGATCACAGAAAGTCATTTTACAAATAATTCCTAAGAAATTTCAGTATTCAAAGGTATTTATTTTACTCTACTAGGCTCATTTCAGAATGCCCTATCATATAAACTTCTACAAAGAAGTTAATCTAGAATGAAATGAAGCTGGACTACCTTAAAACAAAACTTAAAAGACAAAAATCAAAACCCAAGTTAGCATAACGTTTCATTTTTTTCTTACTTTAATTTGTGTTGTTAAAAGTACTTTACGAAGTGCATCAACATTTCTTCCTCGTCTAGAACTAAATTTTTGAATATCTCGTCCTATGGCTGAAAAAAAATATTAATTTGCATTGTAAAAATTTCTATGCATTTCAGTTACACAGCTCTACGCAGCTTAAAATATAATGAGCATGCACACCAACAAAACAAGTAAACTATAAGACCAAATTACATTAATACAACTCTGAATTAACTTCAATTCAAGACAGAATGACAGTTGGTCTTACCTGAACTGTTGTTTTAGGAGGTTTTGCAGGATTAGCCAGGATTGGCTATTGTGATGTGCAATTGGCCTTGAGACAGAGTTAATATGAAGCCACGCCTCTGTGCTCCTTGCTTCTGGTTCCCAGTTTCAATGAGTCAAGACCACTGCAAAACACCTGAAAACAAATCATAAGGGAACACATCCTACCCCTGAACTCCCCCAACCCCTGGACTAACTCTAGGGCGGGAACCTGGCTAATCCTGCAAAACCTCCTGAAACAACAATTCAGGTAAGACCAACTGTCATTTTCTGGAGGAATTTTGCAGGATTAGTCAGGATTGGGACATACCCAAGTTAACGTCTCTTAGGGGGGGCACTATTGGTCCTGGGCCCCTCATGCGCTACCACCTGTTGTAACACCCTACGACCAAAGGCTGCATCAGCCGATGCAAACGCGTCAAACCTGTAGTGCCTGATAAAGGGAGACGGGGATGCCCACATAGCTGCCCTGCAAATCTCCACAATAGGCACCTGTGTGGCCCAGGCCGCCGAGGTAGCCACACTCCTGGTGGAGTGTGCTGTGATGCCCTGGGGCACTGGAAGGTGCTGAACCTCATAGACCAATGCGATGTCCATTTTGATCCACCTCCTATAGCCAAGGAGGACACCTTCTTCCTCAGGGAAGATGGATAAAAGGAAATGAAGAGCACCTCAGACTTCCTGAGACTCTCCATGCGCCTCAGGTAAATTCGCAAGGCACGCCTGACATCCAGTTGGTGCCAAAGGCGCTCCCTATCATGACACGGGTCCGGACAAAAATCCGGTAATACCACCTCCTGCGACCTGTGGAAAAGGGAGTTAACCTTGGGAACAAAAATAGGATCCAGTCGCAGGACGACCCGATTATTGTGGAATGTACAAAAATTCGACCTGGAGGACGCCCCCAGTTCAGAGATGAAACTTGCTGAGGTGACCGCCACAAGGAACACTACCTTAAGGGTTACGAACTTCAGGTCAACCGTCCTCAGAGGTTCGAATGGTGCTCCTGTCATTGCTTGGAGAACCGTAGTGAGGCTCCATGTTGGAAACCTGTGGACTACCGGGGGACAGAGATTCCCCGCACCCTTCAAAAACCTCTTAATTAACGGGACCTGGGAAAGTCCCAATAATTGTGGAGAGGGCCACCACCTGTCTCCTGAGGGTGCCATGTGAGAGCCCCTTGTCCAATCCATCTTGGAGGAACTCCAAGACGTGCGATACCGAAGCCTCACAAGGATTTGCTCCCAGGCACCACTCTGCAAAGACCCGCCAGGTGGAATCATAAATCATAAAGTGGTGGAACTCTTGCATGAAGCCTCAATTGTGGAGATTACCCTCTGTGAAAGCTGGGCGGCCCTTAGGTGCTCCTGCTCAATCGCCACATGGTTAGCTGCAGCCACTGTGGCTCAGGATGCACCAGGTTTCCCTATCTGAAGTCCACATCCCTCTCCGGGATCCTCCACAGGTGTGACACTGATAGGCACATTAGGTCTACAAACCACGCCTGGCGTGGGAGGGAGGAGCCAATGTCGCAACGATATGGTTGTGCGGTCTCAATGCTCTGAGACCACAGCCAACACTTTTGCCAGTGGGTGGTCCAAACGGACCTAAACCGTCCCAAAGTGACGGTGAACAGGAAGAATGCATCTTGCTGATCTCGGGGATACCGCAAAATCCCTGAAAAAAGCAAGAGAAGTTTTTCAAGCCAGCGGCAAAAAATCCAGCCAAGGCTGACAAAGTCGGGGCAGCTCCAAAACGGAAAGACATGGAAAGAGAAAGTGTTTCCAGCTGGTGAGGAATTTTTATTGTTTTAAAAAAGAGACTGCCTATAAAAACTCAAAAATCAATTTAAATTGAAAAATAGAAGAATCAAGCGGCGGAATTAAATTTGGAATGGTTTTGGACAGTGGTTATCTTTTTAAATGTTATTTTCATGGATCGAATCTATGCAAACTTTTTGAAACGGATGGATTAAGTTTTCTTCTGCTACCTTCTCCTTGTGACTCTGTAATTTACAGACTAAAGTTTTCCTCTTTTATTGCTGTGGGTATTTTTCTAATTCATTTAAAGATTGGACCTCTTTTTCTAATTTGAAATACAAGGAGGATGGGAGGTTTTGTTGATCGGAGTTTTGTGTATTCAAAACAGAACTTTTTTCTTTCTTTCATGGATTGCTTTGACTTGGCACAAGGTTTTACTGTTTGGCTACAGACTGATAAGAGCACACAGATGTCCCTTTGAAGGGTATTTTCAACCAGAGAAAAGTGAAAATAACGTTCTTTGTGAATCTATGCTTTAATTTTATTAATCTTCCAAGCTAGAGCAGCTGTGTTTGTTAGAATGACTCAACATCAAGAAAAAAATAGAGGTCTTAACTTTGCAAAATATATTTTCAGAACTAAATGGAATATGGAATACCTAGAACACATAACAAGAAAATATGATGAAAAAATTGAAAATGTTCATCAAATGCAAAACAGGGTGATTGAAACTCAAAAAAATGAAGTGGAAAAATGAATATAAGGAAACTAAACCTGCTGATATCTATAGTAATTGGTTTGTTCCTGAAAATGGAAAGAATGGAATACAGAAAGAGGAATTAAATGGAGAGGAAATCTATTCCAAAGGTCAAGATATAGAAGAAGATAAAATTAAAGAATCTATGGACTTAAAGAAATTCCATTAGCAAAAGTATTGATAACACAACTGACAATCAAAGACAAATTGAATAAGGAAACAGAAAGAGGATATCAAGATTTTTTGAGAGATCTTATAAGCAAGGAGTTGTTAAGAGAAGTCCATACAAAGCTGATCAAGAAGATGATTAGAGGATTGGTACCACAAATGGCAGAAGATATGAGATTGTTTTGTTATTGGAAAGATACAGGTTGATAGATGGAAGAATATAACTTAACACTAGTTAAACCTAGTGAAATTTAGTGATAATATAGTTAAATGAATAATTGATAATGATAATAATGTATACAATGTGTAGTGTTATGATAAGTAATAATTGGATATGAATATTGAATGGTACGCATGAAAAGAAGATTAGAAATCCTTTTGGATTATAAACAAAGGTTAATAAAAAATAACTAAGTTAGATACAGTTAAGTTTTGATTATTAGGGGGAAAATGATATGATACAGGATATAGTCAAATAAAGGAGGGATAATGATGATAATATATGTATATGTATATGTATATGTATATGTATATGTACATGTATATGTACATGTACATGTACGGGTACAATATAAGGAAACTGGATGAAAATTGAAAACAGTGATTTGGAAAGGAGGGTTAGAAAAGTTTGTTATTAAATATTATGGATGTTTAGCTAGAATAGGACATAAGGATTCAGTGTTATTGGAGGATTTTAGAAATATTAAATGAAATGCCAGTATGTGGTTATGTATTAAATCTTGGCATATTTTATTATGGACGTTTAAACAATTATAGTCAAATAAAAATTGAGGTATAAGGGTAACATGTATAAATATCTGAATTAAAATACTTGAGCTAATATGAATTATGCTTGATGACTGTGGAAGAGATGCATGAAAGCCTTTTGTAACCAACTGATACACTTTCTACAGTATGTAAAGAAGGAAGATTTTATGTGTTGTTTGTTTCGAAAAAAAAAATTATATTAAAAAAACCCCACGCCCGGCGCGACCAGTAGGACGCCACTAAGACGAGTTCCGCCGTCTCTGATATCACTTTCCGAACTACCCCAAGGAGAAGGGGAAGAGGAGGGAAGGTGTACAGCAGGCCCTCCAGCCACTGAATCCGAAGCACGTTGACTACCTCCGTTCCCTGAGTCGGGAACCGAGAGAAGAACCGATCCACCTCAGCGTTCTGCAGTGTGGCAAATAGGTCCACCTCCGGATGGCCAAACCTGGAGCAGATGGCCCAGAACAGTTTCGGAGAAAGGCTCCACTCCCCGTGTTCGACCGTGGCCCGACTGAGCCAGTCAGCTTGATGGTTGTTCACTCCTGTGATGTGCTCTGCCCTGAGCGATCGAAGATGGCTTTCAGCCCAGGTGCCGAGAGCCATCGCCTCGGTCCAAAGAGTCTTGGAGTGTGTGTTGCCCTGTCGGTTGACGTGGGCCTTCGCCGCCATGTTGTCGGTCAGCACCAAGACGTCTTGATCCTGAACATGGTCCTTGAAGTGCCGCAATGCCAAGTGAATCGCTCGCAGTTCCAGCCAATTTATATTATGTTGGAGATCCAACCAGGTCCAACGCCCCTGCGCCATCCGGGATTCCAAGAGAGCTCCCCACCATACAAGCTGGCGTCTGTTGTCAGGATGAGGTGCTTCGGCTCCCTGAACTCCCAGCCAATGAGGGAGAGCCAATGAGAGCTGCACCTGTGGTGTCACTGGAACCTTTTCCTTGGAATTGCTGGAGTTTGACCTCTGATGTGGCAGGAGACGCCACTGGAGCGGCCTCGTGTGTAGATGAGCCCAAGGCACAATGTCTATGCAAGAAATGAATTTCTCCAGCAAGCTGGAGAGCACTATTACAGGAACAAAATGTTGACTTCTACCTTGTCTAACTAAGGCTAACAAACTAACTTTACGGTCGTGGGACAGGAACACCTTCCCCAGCTTAGAGTCTATGATGGTCCCCAGGTGAGTAATCCTGGTGGTGGGAATGAGGGAACTCTTATCTAGGTTAACCAAAAAACCTAACTGCTGTAGTGTGAATACCACCAACGAAAGATCCTCCCTCACCCGCTCAAACGATGCTGCTTAGACTAAGATGTCATCGAGATAGCATTGGACCCTGACAGAGCACTCACGGAGATAAGCCTCAGATTTTGAGGGATCCTCATCATCAGACATATCTACCTCTCTCTGAACCCGATTCCCCACCATGGAACCCTTGTTAGCCAGAGAAGAAGAAACAGGCCAGCGCACCTCCAAGGAGGAAGGCCTTAGCCTGGCCTGAGCAGTAGCAACCCCCCCCCCCAGGGACCTTTGCCACCATTGCGGGTCACACAGATCCCTTCTGTAACCCAGCAGAAATTCCATGTGAAATTGCAGAGGAGATAAACCTCTGCTTGCTGGAAGCTGCTCCATGTCCCTAACAAAGGAATCCTCCTCCTCCTCTTGTGCACAGCCTTCAGACTGTGGAGCCAATGATGGCCTGATGGGACTATCCTCCCTGCACTGAAAAGGATCCCTTAGATAGGGGCCCTGTTCCACCATGGAGAGTGTGGGGGGAGGAAGGTGAATGTCCCTGAGATACACTGGAGAATCCCCCATGAGGAGACCTAGACCTGGATCTAATGGGCGATCTAGACCTCAAGGGAGAACTAGGCCTACCCCTCTGTTCAGCCCTTGACATCTGCTTTTCCAAGGCCCTGTGCCTCCTTTCCTCATCCTTCTGCAAGGCCTTGGAGGATTTTCCAGCTGCTGAAGTTTTTCGCAGTCTCACAGAGGCTGTGGGCCTCACTCGGGCCCCACTGGAGGTCCCCTCCCCAGGGGACAATGGGGGGGGGGGAAATCCAGCCTCTCCTCTGCATCTGCCAGGGCACCAGGTCAGGGCTCCACCAGGCCCAGCCCATCAGAAACAGCAGCGACCAAAAAACAGCTTCCCCCAATCACTTACGGCTTCCACGTGACGAAATCAGCCTCTGGTAGACCTTTCCTGCCTGTTTTTCTGTCCCACACCACTCCAGGCCTCCTGGCATCGATCTAGGCCTCCAGAGGCTTGCCGCTGCCACCGCTTCAGAAAAGATGGCCACCCAGTAAGGCAGGGATGAAAATGAGGCTTCGTAGTAGCCTTTGCACCAGCCCTTGCGGCCCGCAGGAATTGAGGCCCCCAAATGGCCGCCGTAATGGCGTTCTGCCTCTAAAGCCCCAAGAAGCAACTTTTAAATCCCTTACCGGCGGCCGGGAGCAAGCCACACCAAGGGGAGGCTTCCAGGTATCAGATGGAGGCAAGGGAAAGAAGTCAGGGAGAAGGAATTTGCAGGATGGCATTGGATTGTTTTTGGAAGAATCAGGAACCAAAAGCAACCTGTCTTTCTTCGGCCAGACAGAGTTGAAACTGGGAACCAGAAGCAAGGAACACAGAGGCGTGGCTTCAAATTAACTCTGTCTCGAGGCCAATTGGACATCACAATACCCAATCCTGGCTAATCCTGCAAAATTCCTCTGGAAAACTGTATAGTTTTTTGTCAGGAATATTACAATGATGATCAAAGGTCCCTTCCAACTCTGTATTCTGTACAATGGATTAAATTATGTATAAAAACTTTGAAGGTTTATTTTAATTAAAAAGTTGCAGAGCACATGCTTTGCATTCAGAAAGCTACTGGTTCAATCACTGCAAATACTGAGTAAAAATAAAGAGCATTTTCCAGATAGAATACATGTTGTACATGAAACAAGCAAATATTAACCCAATACTGAATCACAGAATGACATTTGATCACATTTTATTTTGATCTTATGCAAATTAGGAAAATGTTGCAAATTCATTAATGGTTTATTTACTTGGTTATATTTATGATGCCAATGTCTTTATATATTCAAATATTATGACTATTTTAAATGAGTAAATATTAAATGGCTATCCTTTATGTTTAAAGTCATATTTACTATTATATTCTATTTTTGAAGTATAGGTAGTCACTCTAGTCTTGAAGGATATGGTAGAATGCCCTCTTTTCAAGAGACCATCACTAAATGTCTCCATTTTGGACAATTATCATCTAGTTTGCAATCCAATCTTCTCTTTGTGAGGAAGACTGTGGAGTATTTAGGTGGCAGCTACAAATCTTTGAGAAATTATCTTTGTTTCAGACAGGGATATAGTAGGAGTAATGACAGTTGTGTCTGTCAGTGATTTTTGTGGAGCTGGGATGGGAATGGTGCATCTATCCTTGTGCTCCTTGATCTCTCAGCAGCTTTTGATACCACTGACACTGTATCCTTAACCAGCTGCAGGGTTGGGAGTGGGAGACACCTTGTTGCAGCAGCTCACCTACTTCCTCAGTGATTGTTTTCAGTTGGCATTGATGGGAAGTGGGAGATCATGTTGACAGCCTCTCACTTGTAGAGTACCTTAAAGGTATGTGGGAATAACCTTGAGAAATAGGAGGAAAAGCTACAGGTTGTGGTGCTGCTATATTGGTTGAGGCAAATTCCGTCCCAGTTGTTGTGTTAGTTGTATCATGGTGTTTCTCAAACGGCTTACTTGTATATCTACTTACTGTTGGTTTTGCAGCATTCCTGCAATTCAGGAAAAAAAGAAGTGGTCCCTGGGTATTGGAGGCCATTTCTAAAACTCCAAGTGAAATTTTCTGCTTCTCTTAGGAACATGAAACTTGCATGAGTGATGTCAACTCTTTGAGGTAGTCCAAACAAGAAGCACCAACCATGAATACTAATACTATTTTTATTGTAAGGCTACAGCGGCGGCTGCGCGCGCAGCCTCCTCCCGCTCTTTTTAGCCTGACAGCCCAAAAAGCGCGCGAAGGATCCAACCGTCGCTGCTGTTGCCGGGCAGAATTGAGCGGCTGAATGGCCCCTAGCTGGAAGGCCTGCAGGCTCCCAAACCTCCGTTTGAGAGAATTTTCCTCAGGGGCTTAGTTGAGGAAGGTCTGCCACCGCCCCTGCCGCTCCTGCCACTCGCCAGCCTCCGCTGGGCGAGGGTGATAGTCCCCTGGAGCGCTTGCGACCAGCAGCTGCAGGGAAGCCCGGGTGCCCTCTTAAAGCGACACAAACCTCAAATCTTTGACAGTTTTTGCAACAGAGATAATTTTCTCTAATATGAGAATCCAAACGTGGTCCAAAGTGGGAAACTTTCCAGCCTATCTGACCTTAGACTGGAGCTCTCCCAAAACAGTCCTAACGGGCGGACTGAGTTTTCGAACTGAGCATGCAGAGGCAAAGGGAAGCGTGGTCAACTAAAAACATCACTCAGTCCAAGGGCAGATAGGCTGTGTTAACCCAGTATTGGACTCTCCAAGCAGTGCACTGGAGAATACTAATACTATTTTTATTGTAAGGCTACAGTAAAAGAATCTTGCAAGTCTGAAAGCATTTTTCTCCTTCTATACTTTTACTTTCCAGAAAACTGCGAAGGTCCCTTCTAAGACACTTCCATACTCTTCTTGCTTCTATGGGCTGATACCTCTCAAAGTTATTCCCACATCCTATTACAGATACCTCGGGTGTCCTTTCCTCGGTAACATCTAACTAAACTGTTAGCTGAGATTATCCATCAGTTCAGGTTTTGGTATCATGAATACTCTAGTAATACCCAATTTTGCATCTCAACTCCAGGCTGCACAGGTGAAATGGTCAGTTACTAAATCAGTGTCTGGAGGCCATTTAGGTCTGAATGGAGAGAAACAGACTTTGGCTCAAGCCTGACAAGACTGAGCTGCTGTAGTATTGGGTTTCCCTGTGTTGGGTAGGTTTTCACTGTTGGTCTTGGATAGCTTGATTAGTAAGCAACTCTCTGGTCTTTCTGGACTTGAGCAGATGGCAGCTGACACCTCTTGTGTGCCAGTTGTCTCTTTTTCTCAACTAGGAGATCCTATAGATAGTTACTCATGCCCTACTCATCTAATGACTGGAATTTGAAATGTGTTCTACATGGGGCTGCCCTTGAAGGCAATCTGAAAGGTACAGCTATGTCAAAATGCAATGGCCTGAGCAATTATGGGTATCTCATTTTGCCCATGTGTTACTACACAAACAGCAGTGGCTGTCAGTTGGCTTCAGGGTGAAATCTGAAATATTGGCCATTACCTATATAGTCCTTTATGGCATAGGGGCTCATTTTCTTAGGGACCGCCTGTCTATAATAGTTTATGCCTATTTGGTACATTCAGGCAGAATAGCTATGCCCCAAATCCCCTCAATTAAGCATTGTCATTTGGGGGGATGGAAGAAGTGTCTTCTCTGCCCCATGGAACAGCACTCCCAAGAGAAGTATAGTGTTAACTTTCTTGGGACTCCAGGCTCTATAGACCAAGTCTGGAGTTAGTGCCTCTGTGGAACTCACCAGATTTTTATTGGTTTGGTTATTTTTGGTCTGGGCTGCCACTTTTTGTTTCGTGCTTTTAACTTTTTAAATCTGGATACTGTAAGCCATTCAGGTGTTGTGGGGTGGGCAATCATAATAAACTTAATACAAGTAAGTAATGCGATAACTAACTGAATTTAGTTTTAAGTGCTGTATTTCTTTGGTCATAAGCTTACCTGATAACGGAGTACATCCAAGTGCTTCTTCTTTAGACATATGTTCCCTGATAGGTGTACTATGAAAGCAAATATCAGAATTGCCATCTGGTTCTTTGCTCAATGGGGAGACACAAAATGGTATTTTGCTTTCCTTTTTGACAGATTTCTGTTCTTTCTCAGCTACAGATTTATTTTCTTCTAGAGAAGACAATATACCCTCTGAGTCTTCTAAATTAGATTGCTTAGAATCAGTGGGTACAACTTGTTGCCAGGGAGGAAGTCCTGGTGAATCAGGAGAACTGTAATTGGTACAATCTTCCTCTTTTTTATCCTTATCTATTGCTGCAGGGACAAGTGGAATTGTCTTTACTTTAACAGTAGACTTACTCATTTCAGAGACATTTACACCAAACTTTTCCATAGTTTGAGGTGATGTGGGATTTGAAGATGAAAAGCACAGATCTTCTGATTGTACAGCAGGTTTGCTTGGTATACCAGAACTCACAGCAACCTTGACTATCTGATCACACAGATTCTTAGGCAAAGACATATTGTTCAAACTCTCATCAATCTTTTCTATTTCAATTGATTTGATGACAGCTCTTTTTTTAAAATATTCGTAATCTTCTTTGGCTTGAAGCCATGACTGAATTTGCTGATAGCTTGGTGCACATTTGCAAGGCATGATCACTATCTTTTTGTCATTAATTTTACGGGTGTTCCTTTGTTTTTTATCAGTAGAAAATTGGCTATTTCGAAGGGGAGAACCTGGCCTAGGACTCTGTGCCATTGCCAAAAATGCAGTCTTCCAGAGTTGTAGTCCCTCCAAAGAGAAATCTCCTTCAAATTCAAGTAGATCATTTGGAAGTCTAGATTCTACTGTAAGTACTCGTCCTCCAATCTCTCTGTAAAAATAATTACTTTCATTATTTTTCTCATAAACAGAATTGATTTTATTAGTAGTCTTATTTGTCCTTACTGTTTTCATCCATCTAATAGTTAAATATAAGTATACATTTATTGTATAATGGAAACTTTCCTATCTTCTATTGAAGCCCTCAAATCTATTCTATAAGTATAATCTTTATTGTCATTGTACTTAAATACAACGAAATTGGTTCATATTCTAGAAGGTCTTCAACTTCCAACTCAGATTTGGAAAGAACAGAGAGATGAAGAACAGATAATCTGATTTACCAGGAAAAAATATTATCTTCAATACAAAACTACTGCATACAATAAAATATACAGTAAATAATAAAATGTGGTTAAATTACCTAAGCAAAAGAATAAACTTAAGTCAAAACCCTTTAGGGTCTAAGATAAGGCCCCAAGGTAATAAATTAAATAATTGACTATGAATAACTTTGTTGAGACCCAGGAATATTAAAATGGTAATTTATCTAGTTTCATTTAAATACTTCCGAGTAATACCCAATCATTCCTACATGTCACATTCACAAGGATTATTTAACGATACAAATCAACCAAAGTGTTTTACTTTTATAGCTGAAATTTATTTGTGATTCTATGTAGCTCTAACTTTCACCTTGTAGGCATTCACTGTGTAATGGGTCCAGAAAGGAAGGCTATATTAAATTGTATCCAACTTTTTAAATCTTATGTAAAAATTTAAACTTTTCTATTGATAAAGAGAAATATGACTACAGAAAGTCCTATTGACTATCTATATAACCACATTACCTTGGCTTTTCAGGTACATCAGAGGGGTTGCTGCAAAAAGGTTCTTGATAAATTGTTTCTGCCAGATCATGATCTAATAAAGTTGACATGATTTCTTCACGACTGGGAGGTGACATTAGAGGTTTAAGGATGTGAGCAGCACGAACTGTAGAGCTTCCATTTTTTGACTGTGATGGAGAGCTTGTAGATCTAGGTGAACTGTCAGGGGTTGGTGTTAATCCCTCATTGTTTCTTGAAATATACAACTCTAAATCTTCAGAAGCAGCATCCATAAGTTCACCATCGGGGGAAGATAAAATAGAAGAAAAAGAAATACCAGCTGAATCAAGCAATTGCCCAGATTCAGAAATGACTTCCTTTCTAAAGGGATTTTGACTCCAATCACCATTTGGAGATGAAAGATTAAGAAAAATTGCTTTCTTCATAATATTTCTATCCAACTGAAGTTGTTCTTTATGACACATTTCAGCCTGCTGACCAACTGCTGGTGAACCAGGTTGAGACGTAGATGGAAGAATGGTTTTCCACTGATTGTGGAGAAGATTTTCATTGTTTTCCAGACATCTTTTATCAAAACGTTGAGGACTATGTTGGCCAGATCTTAACCAAGATTGAGTATCTGTATTATGCATATTTTCTTCCTTTGATACTTTATTATGATTCAAAAATTCAGTTTCTGCTGTTTGACCTGGATAATGGTCCTGAGCTACATCACTCAGAAACTTCTGTGGTAAATTTTGATCTGCTGGGACAAACTGACTTGCAGAATACAAACTACAAAATCCAGTCTGCCCTATAGCATTAATATCAAAATTGTAATTATGATCAGGTGACAGACTATCTTCAAGTGAGTAACAGCTTTCAAAACCTGCATCTGAATAAAGAATAGAAGTATCAGTAAGTGTAACATGGCCAGTTTTATTACTTAGTTGTTTGGCTGAGTCTTTTAAAAGCTTTACCACCTTTTCTTTAGATTTTTTATCCCTGGGAATACGAGGCTTTCTTGAGGATGCAACAGAACCAGGTTTTTTTGCTGGTTTATTTGAATCAGCAAACAAGGATGCATCTATGTTTGACTGAGATTTAACTGATGCTTGTTCATGAATGTTGTTCATATGCATTTTCTGTTGTCTCTTTTGGAGCAATTCTTTCAGAACTGCTAAGCCAGATTGCCCTTCATTGAATGCTGAAGGAGTTACCAGACCCTTGCTCTTACATTGAGAATCTGTTTGGGCTTGAGATATTGTTTCCGACACTACTTTTTGTTTTGTATTTTTTTCAGGGCTAAAATGTGCCACATCCAAAATAAATCCCTTCTGTTTCTGTTCCCATTCTAATTTGTTCATCGGACTTCTTAAAGAAGCTATAAAGCATTTTTTTGGTAACTGAAAAGATCCATGGCTTTCCCCAGAAGTTTTTAAAAAAGAAGAAATATGATCAGCCTGCTTTGTTGCTTCTGACAAATGAACTATTTGCTGCTGATTATCTTTACAATGCAGGAGGTTACCAGGATGAATCTGATCAGTATTGATCACATCAGAAGAAATACAGTTTTCATTTACTTTTCCCACAGAGGATAAAAGTTTGTTTTGTGAATTTGTAACTTCTTCTGTCTTTTTAAGTGCATCCTTAGAACTATACGCCTTCAGTGCTACCTGAGATATACAGTTACACTGGTCATATACATTATTTTGAACTGAGGATTCTTCCATCCTAAATATACCACTCTGACTGTTAGATCTTTGGAAATTTATTTTGGCTTTTTCCCTTCCAGATATCAGAGAAGCTATGTCTGGATGAAGATCCTCTGTCAAACTGAAACCTTGGTGTCCAATAGGCTTTTCATTTTCCAACAATGACTGGAAATAAATCAATGGATTTACTTGGGCATTAGCTGTTAATGAAAGCTGTGCTGAAGATGGATGTCCTGTAGTACAGCTAGTGGATGCAAGCTCTTTTGTAAATGGTTGTGAATTTCCCAGGTTGTGAACATTCTCAGGTAAATCCCAGGGGTGTGGTGGTGGTTTACGTTCTGTTACAGGAGGAATACTATTTTGACCATCTGCAACTGTCACCAATGTTGAAACTTTTTTAAATTTTTGTTTTTGTTTTGATCTTGGCTTTTTCTTCAAATTATTTCTAGGTTTATTAGACTGATTGCTTTTTTTGCTTCTTATAGTAGCATTAGCAAATTGCTTTCTACATTTTTTAACCTGAGTTTTTGACTGAACGTGTTTTCCTACATTGGAATTAACAGTTTTACTGCTGAACGTATTAGTATTTTTAAACACTAATGTTTCTTTTTCTAGATTACACGCAATTTCTTCAGCATTTGGATCAGTGGGAGACCAGCACCGGGGTGGGGATACATTAACTGGACTTGCACTTCTTTCTGACAGAAAACCTAATTTAGACATAACATCACTATAATTCATGTCACAATCTTCAGTTTCAGCATTGTATGATGGCAGAGGAGTGGAAAGAAAGGCATGAGTCCTTTTTCTGAAATACAGGGTTCTTCTAATAGTTTTACTTTTTATATTTTGTGGCTTCCCACCCAGCCTTTTCTTGGTGGACTTACATTTTGCTTTTCTTTTGTTACTTTTCTTTGGTGTTAATGGATAAATAGGATATTTGGTTGCAGGTGAATCAGGAACTTTTGGCCAGAAGTCCTTCAAAGGTGCAAGCTTCTTATATAGATTCATTCTCTCTTCAGTAAGTAACACTTGTTCCTCACTAGAATCTATTTTCCCCAGCTTAACAAGCATATTTTTCCGCCCCCTGAACCTATTAATAATAATGTATTTTATAATAACAGGTGGCAATTTTCTAGAAAGTCGCCTTCGTTTTCTAAATTTTTTAGAACCATCAACATCTTCATCATTTTCTACAGTAGAATGAGGTAGCATGATTTTTGAATTATGTATGCCCAAACTAGATTCACTGTCTTCAGTTTCATAATTTATTTTACGTTTAGCTCGGAGTGTATATTTATTACTACACAGCCCAAATGTTTGCTCAGATTCTTGAGCAAAATCTTCAAAATGACAATCAGTATAGTTCCTAGTGTCTTTGGACATTTTGTTTTCAAAAACCGTATGATGAATTTGAGTATCATTGGGTAACAAAATGTCTCTATCAGAAATATTGCTACTTGCATTATCTTGTACATAGCAGCTTTCTTTTGTAGATAAAGTATCCATGGCACTTGAAGACTGCTGATTGCTAAGAACCATTTTCTTTTTACTTCGTTTTAGCTTAGACTGTTTTTTGCAGTGTTGTAGTTTGTATGTCACAGGGCCCAATTTCTGCGGCTGATTGAGGCAATTAGAAAGAACTACACTAGGAAAGAACATATAGTGTGCTGCCTGTTGATTTACATTTGTTTTTTCAGTCTTGTGTTCCTCAAATTCTTCGTATCTAAGTTTAAAGTTATTAAGGCTATCTCCGTCAGTGCTTTTTTCAGAAGAAAGAATAAGAGTCTGAGTCTCTGAGCAAGACATAGTTTCACAGTTTTCTGGTGCTGGGAAAAGGCTATTTAAATCGGTGGTGTTTGCTTTTATATTTATTTCAGAAGATGTTTTATTTTTGGAATAAACTAAATCTACAAAGTTAGACTTCTTTGTTAGAATATTTTCACTAATTTGGTGGTTCATATGCTGAGATACATCCTTTGCAACCTTTCTAATTCCAGCATACTTTCTGCTAGGCAAGTGTCTGTTTACAGAAGAGATGTCTTCACACAAAACAGGGCCTTTTTCACTTTTATTATTTTCCTGATGTGGCTTTTCAGAATGAAGGATATTGTTGAAGGATGCTGGGTATTTCATGTTGTAAATACTTTCATTTGAAAGAGAATGGATTGATAAGTCAGGTCTTATATCTATCATGCTTGGTTGAGTAAGACCTTCTAAGTCATCAGTATTCAAAACATGAGAAGAAAGGGCACTTGTGTGTTTACATTGAAAAGTTATTTTGGCAGATGATGGGGGTTCCAGAGTAGCAGCATCTTTATGAAAAATTGTAGTCTTTACAGTTTTACTTGTTGCAATTGCAGAGGTGTGAGTCCGAGAACCTTCATTGTTCAAAGGATTGTCTAGAACAGAACAGATGATTTTTAAAACTATTTTTCCCCTGAGGTTATATTGTTTAAACTATCAGCAAGTATACAGATGTTGTTTGGCCAAATAATAATTCTTGATGATAAAAGAATATAGTTAAAGAAATTCTAAGAGCATCAAGCAGTACAAGACCATAATGTGGTATGAGAGATATTTTAGATAACATTCATAGAATTTCACAATATTTATAAAAAGACTAGCTGATAACCTTGTGTTGCCAGGGAATTTATTTATCCCAATCATGTATTAGACAGGAAAAGAAATGAATTATATGCATAGTATCAAATCAAAGTAATTTTATTTACAGATGTTTAGCATAATCAAAGCCTTGTTGAAAATGTCAGGACCAAATGTAATTTTTACTGTTGGATTTTCCCCCTTACCAGAGGGAGTCCCCTTGTGGAGTACTGTGAAGCAGTTACCATGGCAACTCCACTGCAGTAGAAGCCATTTTAAGGCACAACAGGCTGTATCTTAACAGAACACACACCCCAAGGGGTCTTGGCGGTGTTTTAGCCCCACAGTATTTGTTTTCAGAGAGTAAGTCATTGGTGTACCAAGTTTGGTTGAAATTGCTCAAGGCATTCCAGAGGAGTGGAGCAGTGGAGTTGCCATGTATGTATGTATGTATGTATGTATGTATGTATGTATGTATATATGCATATATGTATGTATGTATATATGTATTTAAAGTCACAACCCCTGGTATGCCCCAATTATGGGAGGAAGCTAACTGCTTCCATTCTCTGTCAATCGGCTCGTCACAAGAGTCCATCACGGCAGAAACCCAATATTTTTACTGTTGCCTTTGTTATATTTGTGTTTTATTTGTGCTGAATAAATAAATAAAGGGAGACTAATATAGATCTATTTCAAGCTATATAGCTCTCATCAGCTAGCCATACCCTCACTGGGATTTGAACCTGGGCTATATTACATATTAGGCAGACGTCTTAGCCATTCGAATCCCAGTAAGGGTATGGCTAGCTGATGAGAGCTAAATAGCTTGAAATAGATCTATACTAGTCTCCCTTTATTTATTTATCAGCACAAATAAAACACAAATATAACAAAGGCAACAGTAAAAATATTGGGTTTCTGTCGTGATGGACTCTTGTGACGAGCCGATTGGCTTAATGGCTAAGACGTCTGCCTAATATGTAATATAGCCCAGGTTCGAATCCCAGTAAGGGTATGGCTAGCTGATGAGAGCTAAATAGCTTGAAATAGATCTATACTAGTCTCCCTTTATTTATTTATCAGCACAAAACACACACACACACACACATATATATTATGGAAAGCCCCTAAGTTTTGACAATTACACTTAATTTTGAGTACTTAGTTTTTTGATGGTGAACCACTTGAAAATATTGGCTCAATGTTATGATTGGGGTGGTTGAAAATAAACTCAACAATTTCACCTAAAATTTAACTTTATGATATATGTGGGGCAAGATTCCTATCAAATGCTTCTGCAAAGCACCTAATCCACATATGTGACACAGAGATTGTAATGAAGAACTATTGTTTCTGGGGGAAATGCAACTGTAAAATCCTTTAAGTATACTTACCACCATTTTCATCTGCAGTTCCATCTAATTGAGGTATAGAAAGGCTTGCTAGAAGCACATTATCATTCCAGTCCATATCATCTTCAGAAGAACTATCATCTTCACCTGAACTTTGATTTCTACTTCTGCCCATTGACCTATAAGAAATACAACCTATTTTACACATTTGAAAACTTCTGATTATAATCTGGTAGTTCAATTATGACACATTTAATCTTGGACAGAAAAGACAAATAAATCTGTAAAATTCACTTTCCAGGTCGATGACAGTCTGATGAGTATTATTGTTGTGATGAGATCACTTTCTGCTCAGATCTAAAACTGTATCCCCTTCCTGAGCAAAGTTATTGAGGTGAAATAGCTGTTCAGATTGGATGAAACTAAATTTCTAGATAAATTTCAACTAGGGTTTAAGTCTTGTTTGAATTGTCCATCCTATTAGATGGCTTTTGCTGAGACATAGGTAGGCAGAGTTGATTCTCTATAATTTTTGATACAATTTATCATGGCATACTATAGACACATTTTAAATTTGGACCTGTTTTAGTGAGTTGCAAATAGATGCTATATGTGTCTTCTAACACTTTCAATTCTCTTTCAAATGAAGCACTACATAGGCTTATTTCTTTCCTCTATCAATACGTCTAATCTCTTCTCTATCAAAATCCTTTCCAATCTTACTACAGTTTTCAAAAATATGACAATTAGGGCTAAACTAGTATGACTATGTTTTAATTAAGGCTTCTAGATTACCTTGCTTAAAGTCGTATCTACTGCACATTAGGCTGACTGAGCTTACATTTATTCCTATACATTGTCCTACAGATATGTTTTGATATTATATTAGATCATGGATAATATATAGATTATATAGATTTTCTTCAGTAGCATGGAAGGTTCAATACATTGAACTTTGATTCAGTACTTGATCAGTACTTTTATCAGATGCCCAAATGTACTAAAAAAGAATATACCTTCTCTTTGCATCATCATTTGAGCTGCTGTCCCATTGTTGGGACATTAGCAAACTGAGCTCCATTTCTTCTTTTTCAATCTGTGGCTCATTTTCTTCATCATCACTGTTCTGAAGATTTCTATGGTGTCCAGAAGAATAATGCTGTGATGATGCATTTTGTTGTACAATCTCATACCCATCATCCTCCAATTCAGCTAAAAGATCTATCATGGCTTGATCAGCACTGTTATTCACTACAGGAAAAAAGAATGTATTTTTGTATTTTTTAAAGAAATCACTGTTAAAAACAATCTCTGCATTGGTTTTTGTTTTAATAAAACCTAAAAACCTCCTCATCTCAATGCCATAGATGAATGAAAATATACTAGATTTTTCATTTTTATTATCATTTCTCTCATGTATCTTAACATGTGTTTACTGATTGGTCAGATATGATCAACATTATGTTGGCTTACATATTCCACGTTGAGCACAAATCAATGGTTTATTTATTTATTTAGCATATGGTGATGGTACATTAGCTAGGACACTACATGGTTGGTACAGAGTAGTGGTTTGGCTGCCTAAGGCTGCTAGTCCATTTGGTTCACACTTGCATGCTATCCAAGGTGTGTACCACAGAGGGTGAACTAGCTCCGTATTCAGAATGGTTAACAGTGTTCTTCAGTGTCATCCGGGGTGTTTCCCTCTGATGTTGCCTCGCAATTGGGGACTGCATTTGGGCAAGTCCTGCACCAGTTGAGATTGTACTTCCATACAAAGTACCATTATTTTTCCCACTGAAGTGGTATCTATTTATTTATTTCCATGTAACATGCTTTTGAACTGCTAGGTTGGCAGAAGATGAGGCAAGTGATATGAGCTCACTTCGTCATGTAGTGCTAGGACTTGAACTGCTGGAGCAAAGACCACCTCCAAGATTTTAAGCCACTAAGCTAATACACCTTTTTACAAATGAATGGTGACAATGGGAGGAAAAAATACAGCTATGAGTTGGGGGGAAACGGGACCACCTTCTGAATGAATGCAACCTAGATGAAAAACATATGTTAGGTGATATGAATGGACTGATGGAAACCAGAAAAGAAAATGCAGAAAAGTAATTATATAAGTATTTTTCAGAAAAAGGCCCATTTATTTCAAAATTTTGCCTTCAATATATGTATACATACATATAGCAAAGGAAGGAATCTAAGGCATTATTTGTTATAAACGATTGAGGGAATTAGTGAAGAAGAGTTATTTAAAGTGGGACAGCCACATCTGAATGTGCTAATAATGGATTTGGGGAGGAGTAGATATGGAAGAAGAGAAATGAAGGAAAATAAAGTGAAAGAATGACTGAATAAATGTGTAAGTTTTGTATGATAAATAGTACAAGATAAACTCCAAGAGAGTACATGAAAAATGAAGCTAAAGAAAAAGTTGTGGTAAGTACTTGAATTAGTGTTAAAAATATGGTTTTAAAGAATGCTATCAAAGAGAACAAAGGTGAGAGGAAGACAAATATGATGTTGATGGAAATAAAAATTATATTAGAAGTGGGTGAAAAGGGTTTAAACACAGAGTCTTTAGAAGAGTGTACAGAAATGATGGACTTATTTGGGAGGAAACTGAAGAGAAAGAATAGGGGAAGAAATATTTTAGCAACTTGCAAAGAAATGTTAGTGATATGTTGAAGAATGCTATTGAAACAAGTACTACAAAATGTTAGGGTCCAGGAAAGAAGTGGATGAAAACACAGTGAAAATGCTGAAAAATGGTAAGATTATATGGTTGGGAAAGGTACCGAGGAATGAGTGATTGATGTTGTGTGGATTTGGAAGCCAGCCATGGGAGTCAGGTAGGGTCCACAGAAGGATAACAAATATCAAGAATGGTGCATGAAAGCACCATGATGGGTCAAGGATGGCATGTGGAGGTGGTATGAGTTGGATCAGGGAAGCACATGTGACTAGCATGGGTTGGGGACGGTGTATGAGAATATACAAGAAGTGCTACATGGGTTGGGAAAAGCATGTGGGCAGAACAGGTCAAGGAAGATAGCCGCCTGGGGAAATACACAGTGGCGTAGATTGAGAATGATGCATAGAGGTTTCTTCCTCCCTGTTCCTCCCTTCTTTCCTTCTCCCTTTCGAGCAGGTAAGTGCCTGCTGCTGGGTAGGGGAGGGGGGAAATATTAGAGAGAAACTGGCCATGCCAGGGGGAGGGGTCAAATGGGTAATTAGTCTGGAATCCCTATATGGGCACAAGAAGGCAAAGGCTGACCTTCTCCTTAAAGCCACTGAACGTTATTTAGTCTAATCCAGGTAGAAACTTTCAGTCTGAGAAAATTCCTGTGTATAAGCTTGAGAAATAAACAGCTAACTGAACTCTTTACATGTAGATCTGGTTGTTCACCCTGACAGCAAGGGATTGCAAGAATGGTTGGGAAATTATCATGGAACATTGCAAATGAAGATCAAATGACCACAGTAGCAACCTAGCAGCAGCAAGTAGCACTGAAACAGCCACAACCTTCCCAAATTTCATTCCTTTCCGAGTCATAGGTCTCAGATTTTGGACACATGTTTTAAGTTTATTCATTTATATTTCACATTTCTAAACTGCCTGACTCCCTCAAAAAAACACTCTGGGCAGTGTACAGTAAAACATCAAAATCTAAAACAGTATGTAAAAATTAAAATGTCAAAGAGTTAAAATTTTTAAATGAAAATCAAAAGAGTTAAGTTTGGATAGAGCTGATGAGAACTTTAAAGAACAATCAGA
Source organism: Thamnophis sirtalis (assembly GCF_051295495.1). Lineage (NCBI taxonomy): Eukaryota > Metazoa > Chordata > Lepidosauria > Squamata > Natricidae > Thamnophis > Thamnophis sirtalis. Next base: position 104,965,821 of record NW_028261386.1, on the reverse strand, counting down.
AGTGTGTGAACAAGTTTAACTGGGTGGATAGAAGCAATGATAATTTGCAAGGTCAGAGAAGAATAGAGAGGCATAGTATTGTAAAAAATAATTTCCTTTTCTACTACCTTTTGCCTTTAATTTCTCTTGCTTAATAATTCTTATACTTTCCACACATTTTAGATATGTGTATACGATGAGTATGTAAAAAAATAAACCAAATGCATGGATATACTGTAAGTAATAAAAACGGAACCCACTAATAATTCTTAGATACTTTTTAATTATCTGATTTCCTGCTGTTTTAAACAAGCAAGACAAACAGGGTGATTAATATAATAAAGCCACATAAATTCTTACCAAAGTAATTAAAACACTTTAATATCTATACCTAAATATTCTTAATCCTTACTTAGAAAAGTCTTTATGAATTATACTTACTAAATCTCTGAGATACGGGTTGGAAATATTGACTATTTTCCATTATATTCAAAATGGCTTCTTCATTTATAAGTGCATCCTCTTTGTATTTGCTTTCGGAATCTTCTAAAAAATGAACAAGGATTCTGGGTTAGCTGCCAATACTGTTTTACAAATATCACAAGACTATTAAATTCTTAAAATGTGCATTTACATTTTGTGAAGATATAATATACTGGGAACATGCTTGTGGTTCAAGAGAAGTAAGATGTCTTTATACTTTATTTTAATAAAATGATACATAAAGCAGCTTTCTTTTTCTTATCTACTGGTTTTTTTTGTATATACCGTATTTTTCGGAGTATAAGACGTACTCCCCCCCCCCCCAAAGAGGGTGAAAATTTGGGTGCGTCTTATACACAGAATGTAGCAAAAAACGTGAGGCATGAAGGAGGCAATGGTCTGTGGCAATCCCTGCAGCCTGGAACAGCTGATTGGAGGTATTCCAGGAGACTGATCCACCCGCCAATCAGCTGCTCATGCAGAATCAGGCTGCAATGTGCTGAAGCTGACCTGGCCGTTCACTATTTGCTGCAGGGATGTGCCAGAGTTTGCAGCAGCAATCACATTCAGAAAGTACACAGAAGTAACTGATTTAGCAGGATTCAATAACTTCTCCTTATGTATAATATAACATATTAAGTAAATATACAATACCCAAAGCAGGTTTTCCAACGTAGTAGTTCAGCAGAGAAGTTTCACTTTCCGTTTTAATTTCAGATATCAGCACAGCATGGTTTTAGTACAGTACAAGCCACACCCAGGCTTCTTGCTGTTTCCTTCCTTATTGCTCACACAGCAAATACTGTTTGTTTCCAAACAGCCCTCAACTCTCTTACATACTGACAGGACGCTAGCCAGATGAATACCATGGATGCTGGTAGGCAGAGGCAGAATTTTTTTTCGTATTTTCCCCCCCAAAAACTAAGATGAGTCTTATATTCTGGAGCGTCTTATACTCCGAAAAATAAGGTACATTTGTTTTCTCTTGTTCAACTGGCCCCAACTCTTGGAGATTGCCCAGACAAGTAGCCAAAGTCACCCTGCTGGCTTTGTGCCTAAGGTAGAACTAGAACTGACAATATTTTGGTTTCTAGCCTGGTATCTTAACCACTAAACCAAGCAGCTTTTCATATTATATATTACATATACATACTACATATACATATGTAATACATATTACATATTATATAGACTTAAATATATGTACTAAATTTCCTTTATCTCCAAATACTGAGTAAGCAATAAATGTGAATTTGTTAATTTCTTCAGCAGACTGGAATTAATCAATACATCTTATATATAAATCTTACCAGAATCTGTTGAAAATTTAACAAATACAATACATTATAATGTTCCATCCTAATTATGTTAATATTACAAATATTACCAATATTCCTAATAATACATGTAGTTATAGCATGCCATGTATATATATGTCTTAAAAGTTCATCTTAAGCCAAAGTTAAATAGTCAAGATACTTACCAATAATAAAAATGCATATTAACATTAAATAGGATTATAGACACTCATAATATTCACACAAAGTGTATCAACAAATTGGTAATAAAGGATAAAATAAAATGCAGATGAGCATGAAGATAGTCTGTTCAATAGAAAAGTTCTTGTGTTCATTTCAATATCTTCCATTCTGAATAAATCAGTTCTAATAGGACAAGTCTTGTAATTGAAGAAAACAACTGCTGTATTAATACTAACCTCTGTGCAGTTCCTTATCACTGTGTACTTCTATCATATTTGCTGGTGAGCATGAAACAATTTTAGGTATCTCAGAATGTAATGTCAATTCAGCAGAGAATTCTTGAGATTCATTATTGCTGTCTATTGAGCCAGATGTCCTAATTAATAATAAAAAAAAATTAATGTGATTGTTGAATTCAGAGGTAAAAAGATAAAGATTAACATATAAATTAATACTTACACAGAAAAATCACTTTGTTTGAGTATTTCTTTAAGTCTCTTCTGAAAGATTCTTTCACTTTCTGTTGGGGCCACAAATCCACGATCTTTTTTTCATGAAAAAAATATAAGGAATTTAGAGTCACTATATTAATATTCTCCCCCCCTTAAGAATTGTTACTAAATATTTTAACTGAAAATAAAGCAATATATCATCTGTAAATGGCCATGCCCATTAAAAAAAAAGAATCTGGATCTACACCTATGTAGATTCTATTTCGATCTATTCAGAACTTCGGAATTGAACTTCGGAATAGAACTTCTCTTGAAATATCCATAAAACATGACGTATTGGTAGTCCTCGACTTATGACTATTACAAATAGTTATATATTATTTTAATATATTAATATGTATTGATATATATTATATCACAAAAGTAACCTAAGTCACAACAGTGTTGAAAAATGACTTATGACTCATGTGCAAAAGTATGGCTGTTGCCGCACTTCTAATTTGAGGCATTAACTGTTACACTAAACAGGAACAACAATACTGACACAAAATGGTGCAAGATTTTGAATTATTTGAGGAAGGTAACATAAAATGAAGAAATGAAGCAAAATATACTCAAACTAGGCAATGAATTTTAGCCATGAATTTCAGAGTAATTCTTATCAGTGTAACTGTAAGACAAAGATGGGCAATTGATTTCCCCAAAGGCTACATGAGAAACTGGGACTGTTGTGGAGGACTAAACTAATAGGGCTGTGAAAGTGCATAGGCGTGCATGGATACACACATAGATAAATGGGAAAAAAGTAGCAGTCACCTTCAAAATAAAAACAATGCAATCGTATTGCATGCATGACATATACTTATTTGCATTTAATTTCTAATTTCCGATTAAGCTCACGTGGGCTGGAAAGGGCCGGATGTGGGGACAGCCGAAGGGCCTGATGTGGGACCATAAAATGCCCAGGTCTGCTGTAAGATATTAAACTAATGCATTCCTGAATTTTTAGCATCTTCCAGATGGTAAAAAAACATATGCAATTTACTTATATATCACTTCTTAGATACAACACTTTGCAAATTATGGCACTGCATTCATATTATTCTAACTTTAAGAACAAATGCTTTTTCCTCACTATTTCTGCTTTTTTGGACCTAAGACTATACTGGTAATAGAAAATGAAAATGGAGTTTAAAATAAAATGAAATATAATCCAGTGAGAACATATAAAAGCAACAGGTAAAAAGAAGAAATTCAGAAAATGTTATGATGTTATATTATATACATTCCAAAATTTTTATATCCCACATTTTATTTAGGAGTTCACAATAGCAGTATCCAATCAAAATTAGACATTTTAGTCCAACAATTCTACCTTGTGAGTTAGGAGGAGTAATTTGGGATGACTCTTTGTTCTGCCGACGACGCTGTTTCTCATCCTCCCATATTGCTTGTAACCCTGGATTCTGACCAATCTGGGCTAGATCAGAAAAGATGCAGCAGAATCAATGGCAGCATGAAGCTTATTAAGACATAGCTTTACAAGAGGTCATCTTGAATAGCAATAGTAAGAAAAATCTGCCCTCCCTCATGTTTATCATGTTAGGCTTATATTTCACCTTTTACTCAGAAGCTCAAGAGATAATAACTGACCTAAAATCACCCACTATGATTTTGTAAACTTTAATGGTTGAGGGTGGACTTTACTGGGTACAGTTTAGCACCTTTCCTACTGGCTATCAAAAAAGTTATTTATCTTTTTCTATTAAAATATATTATTGCTTAACAGAACACAAATATTTTAAGTGAAGGAATTATACACTGAACTGAAAAAACAACAAACAAACCTACAAATATACCATGTGATCACACAAAGAAAAATACTTTACCTTCAATATCCAATCTATTTAAAATATCAGCAGCTACTGCATCCACTTCCAATTCACAGGTACTCTGTGGCTCTATACCTTCCAATATCAAAGAGCTGCATTTAAATTAAAGTTAAAAAGAGTATTATGTTATATATATATATATATATATTAAATGTATTATAATAAACATAGAAATTATATGTAAAGTTTTGTATCAAAATACATAAATAATCACAGATTTACAATGGTTTTAACCTTAGTTCAACTAAAGAATGAGAAGCATTAGATATGTGCAAATGATAATATTCTTCCTATTCTACCAGGGCTAAAAGTGAGATTCCCCCAATCTTGCATAACAACACAAAAGTTGTGGCTAAAGGTATTTGTAAGTCCTGTAGAACAAGATATATATGGGGAAAAAACCGACTGACATGTCACAATCAGGTCAATGGAATTCAAGAACAAGATTAGAGAAGGGATTGTTGAATATGAAAAGTCTGATTCTATTGGGTTTGGGTTATCCTATTTAATTTCTTTTTAATTTTTGTATTGTGTGTTTCTTTTAATGTTGTATGCCGCCCTGAGTCCTTAGGAGAAGGGCGGTTTATAAATCAAATAAACCTAACCTAACCATATTTACAATGCAGGTACTCTTCAAATGTTGAGGGTCACGCTTGTCATAATTCCTGCTAAAATGGCTAAAAGCCAAGGGCTAAAGAAGAAGCAATTTCAAACATCTGGAGACTATTAGATGTGATTGTGTACTAGCATGTATGTAGGCTAACTAGAAGTATTAGAGACAAATGTTTATTTCAGTTACATTACTGGAAAAATGTGTCAGCAGCCATAAAATATAGGAGAAAATTGGGTCAAATGTCATAATATTTCAAAGTAGTTTCAATTATTTAAGCGATCCTCAAGTCGAGGACAGAGGACAATTCTCCCATTAACACATTCTAAATAAATAATACATGGGTGCTAGCATGTTCTCAGAAGGCTATCTCTAACCTAGTATATAAAGCAAAATAAATTCAAAATTAAAGGAAGAACTTTGATTGTAGCCCGTTGATTTAGATTTGTGGTCCTACCAGTCAATATACAAGTTTAATTTGATTAAACCTAGTTAAACCTGCCGCTATATTTAGTAGTAATATATGTATGTAGATATCCCTTGGGTTAGGATACTTGCTAAGGCAAATATGTATCCAGATATGCTAACCTAGGAATCTGATTATCTTCCCACTGATGGGGTCTGGTAGCAGATTTTGTCCAATTATCTCCGCAACTTGCAATTTCTTCAAATGCATCACCTATATATAAAACATAGCCAATATGTTGTATTAGAAAACATGCCACTTTATTTGAAACTTTATATATTAAACATTTGAAATACTGTTTATTTAACAAGAAGTTTATTACAGATCATTTATTGGCAAAACACTGCAATAAAATAAGCATGGAATTAAATAACAGTTTAAATTAATCCCCATCTGCATTTTGTTTGCTACATGTAACTTTATCTAAAAGTCTTTTAAATTGGAAGTGCAAAAATATATCTAGGAAATTATCTCATTTTCAGAAAAAGTTATGAATTCTTAACTCTCAGGGATTGAGATGCCTTTGAGTTACTTAACAAAACAAGTCTTTGTATATGTAATAACATAGCCGCTCATCATAGATGCCATCATACATTACTATTAGAGTACATATTTACGATGATGCCTAACTTCTATAAAGAAGCAAGCAATTGACAGCCAAATAAGAGCAGAAAAACAACCTTCCTTATGTTACAGAAGATCCCAAAGGGAATAATTGATATTATGGCAGGAATATAAGAAACATGAGAATAATTTGCAAGAGTGGAACAAGTTTTATGTAACTTATTCCTACATCCAATGATTAGCATATTTTATGCAAATGTACTATGACAGGCAGTCCTTGCTTAACAACTGCCCTATTTAGTGACCATTCGAAATTAGGATGACACTGAAAAGGTTAACTTTGTGACTTGCCCTTGCATGTATGACCATCGTAGCCTCCCCATGGTCACGATCAAAATTCAGGCATTTTACAATCAGCAGGTATTTATGACCATTGCAGTGTCCTGCATAAATATGACCAATATTTGTGCACCTCACAGCCAGCTTCTGATAAGCAGAGTCAATGGCGAAGTTGGCAGTAAAATTACAAGTCACAATCATGATATTTTGTTTAATGATCATAAGTACTTTGCTTGTCTGTGGCAGAAGTGGCATCATAAATCTGGTACAGTCAAGTTATTTTTCACTTAAGGACTGTGTCACTTAAGGACAGAGTTTCCAGTTCCAGCTGTGATAATTAAGTGAGGACTAGCTATAATTAATTAATGTATTTCTTCACAAGCCGAAGTACAGCACTGGCCATATCTGTTATGACTGCATCACAAACCTATATATAACTGATTTGAAAATTCTGGCAGGAAATGGCTTTTAAGAAATTGGCAATATTCAGGTATAATATATATCTTACAAAAAATCACTTTCTTTCTCACCCACAGCACCCTTAGAATTATGTATATATTCATTTCCAGGCCTTAAATCTAGCTGTAGTGTCCATTATGACAGACCGAGAAACCTGTAGAAAACCTCTCTTATGTAACCAAATAAATTACATTAATGAAGTCACCAGAAGTGCAATATGACTTGAGGATATATTTATATTTTTTAAAGAGATAACAGATTCTAAATCCATTTTTCAACCAACTGCAGAAACCTATAAAGTGCTCTTCAATATTTTTTCCCCACTATTGGCTTCTGACAGAAGAATGAAATGCCCATTTTCATCAGTGATTTCACACATAAAAAAATTATTTTGAGAAATCTCTTAACAATAAATGTGGTTGTTATCTAAGTCCAAAACACACTGAATGGAATAGTGATTATGAAAAAAACATTGTTGTACCTGAAGCATCTATTAGAGAATACTTTAATAATTATAGACATCAGATGAAGAACTATTGCAAGATAGGTGTAACAGAAAAACAAACTGCAGATCCAAAAGAAAGAAAACAGTCAAACAGCAGAAATAAAGACTCAGCTCTTTCCTCAAATTAGAAGATAGCACTATATTAATTTCTATATAATCTTACAAAATAGTACACAATAGCCACAGTACAATGAAAGTGATGGAGAATGGAGAAAGGAGGATTGCACCCTGCAGAAGAACAGCAGAGCCCAGTCTGACTCCAGTACTGAGATATCACAGGGATTGAACTCTTCAAGCGTGGTTGTTTGTACCTGACAACTATTCCTAGGAAAGCAAAGGGAAAGGAGCCTAAACAACTATGTACATTATGGGATCCCTAGAAAATGACCCAAAGTAATAATTCTTTATTTCACTTTCAAATGACAACTAAACACAGACTGGACTAATGTATTGTATCTATGTTTTACATTTATCTATTGTACACCATGGTTGATTAAGTAATCACAACGACTACGTTCAGGAAGTCATGTGCTTATGTTTTATGCATGAGGTATTGCTGTTGTGTCATTCATTAAAACAGCAAGAGGGATACAAAGTTAAAAAGAAGCATGGAGAAGTAATACTCAGACATTATAGCTGTAATTTCTTATTCTGAAAACAGACTCTTGGATTATGCACCCAGCAGATATTAATGGTGAGCATAGTGTGGAACGTAAGCAATTAATACAAAGGCAACCATTATTTTCTTTAAATTACCATCCATAATTTACAGTTTATTCTAGAGGCTAAATTGTCTGAATATGTTTGAGATAACTTGCATACCTTTTTTCTTTATTTTTCTAAACTTGACTGCAGCCAGATTGATTAAGTTCATTCCATATAAGTTATAATCTATAAAGAGCTGAAGGAGGTAGGGAATATGAGCTTCATGAGGTTGGTAAATTTTATTCATTATAGCGCCACCTTGTAGAAGCTCGCATACTCTAAATAAAAAAAAATCATCAGTAGTATTTCAAAATTATTTTTAAAGAAATATTTAAACATGGGAACATTACTGAACATAAATGGAATATAGCAGTTTTCTGATATCTGTACCAAGAATTTCACCTACACATATAACATTTTAGATAGTAAAAACAAGATATGATGAACCTAAACACATGTGTTTGAGGCATCTACAGATGTCTGTGTCTAGCTGTTCAAAATATTTGTTTTGAGCAAAAAGAAATTGCATACAGGTAGATCTCACTTAACCACCACAACTGGGCCCAGATTTTTGGTCTACATTGTTGCAGTCATCAGCAGTGACTTAGTCTGATTTTACAACCACTTTTACAACATTCGTAAAGTGAGTAACTGCAATCATTAACCAAATCACATGTTCATTAAGCAAATTCAATGTATCTAATGGGTGGGTATTTTTGCTGCAAAATGACAAAACCATCGCAAATCACAGTCATGTGGCAGTGGGAGGCTGCAACTGGTTGTAAATGAGAACCAGTTGTCAAGCCTCTGAACTGCTGTCATGTGTCTACTGAGGGCCTGTGTTTGTGGCAGTCATAACTTCAAGGACAGGTTGTGACTTTTGTTGAGTTCATCATAATTAAAGCCATGTTTAATTAAAAGCAGAAACAAGTAGAGATGCCTTCTTTGTGACTGAAGCAGATTAATCTGTGGAAAAATAATAAATAAGCGCAAATTTTGCAATAGTGTATATCTTAATAAATCATAGATTATAGTTATTGTTATAACAGCATTCAGCATTACGGCACTTTTTAAAGCTTTTTTTTTTCTATTGGCCAAGGGGTGCAAGAAGCACAGCAATGATGCTACTGCATTGATGAAAGCAGAATTTTTCATTGCATTTATCCTTTTGGAGATTAAGATTATCTATTAATTATGCAAATTAAGCCTTCCCATATTTTGCTACTGAATGTTAGCAAAAACCAACTACCTGGGGATGAGCGCGGGTAAAAGAGGGGCAACAAATTTGATATCTGTATTACATGCTAGGAGCCGTAATGGTGCAGAGATTAGAATGCAGTATTCTGCCCATACCCAGGATTCAATTCTGACCAGTTTAGCCTTCCATCCTTCCAAGACAGGTAAAATGAGGACCCAGATTGTTGCGGGCAATAGGGTGATATTTGTAAACTGCTCAGAGAGTGCTATTAAGCAATATGGAGTAGTATATAAGTACTAAGAATTTATCTACAGTTCACAGTAGCCCTGTGCATACAGGTAGTCTTTGACTTACAAGTGTAATTGGGATCAGAATTTTGGTGGAAAATTGGGCAAGTTTTAAGTTAAGGCATCCACCAGATCACATGATTTTTAAGACCATTTTTACAATGGTCATTAAATGAATCACATGGTCATTAGTTGAAATCATAGTTGTTGAACAAATCATAAAACATTTTACAATTGCCAGAAATGTTTTACAGGTGATAATACAGTCTTTCCGAAGCCATCGTAAATCCAAACTATTGTCAAAAGTCAAATATTATCTGTACAGGTAATCTTCAGCCTGTACAAATAGGCCTCAACTTACAATCATTTGTTCAGCAACCATTCAAAATTATGATGTGTCAGCCCTCATTCCAGTCTCTGTATAAAAAGATATACCATGGAAGTACTAACAAAAGAAATATTTACCTTTTTACCATAGCAGGATTGTAAAGATAGATCTTCATAAATTGCCTTTCTTTTTCATGATATCCATAAAAAGGCCTGGAAAACAAAAATCCAGTATATTATATTCTGGTTTGTCCTGCTCCAAATAATCACTTTGATGAAGTCATGCCTTATGCCTTAAATAATTATCAGCAGAGTAATAGGAACCTTTCCCATCACAGCCCAATCTAGGATTGAGATTCACCTGTACATATTATTTATAGGTTTTTTTTTATTGCAAGTCAGATACGAAGTAACACAGAATGAAAGATCAATTATTATTTCATTTCTCAGAAACAATTTGAGTGTGTATTAATCATCTTTCAATCTGAAGTGAGAACTACTAATGGATGATCTGAAATAAAGCTTTTTATAGTGCTTGCACAAGTGAGGAGACATCATTCCGACACTTAAATAATGATCTCTGTACCCTTTGAAATTCCAAGTTTGAGAGAGAACATGGATTAGTTGGCTATTACATTGCCATAGTACACGAATACTATCATACACAACTATGCTAATGGCCCACCCCAAGCTCTTTATTTTGGAACACTGTGGCAGCTAGATCAGCATACTTTTTTATTGCCTTTCCAAAAATACAGATGACGGGATACTTTTTTTGCTTATCGTGCAGCTAAGGGCAATTACATAGTAGCCCTAATAATAAGGTAGGGAATGGCAACCACATTTTTTTTACTTAAATTCCAAATTATTAATTAAGGCTTTTAGAATAAATCTACACATTAATTCCCAAGATTATTCACATGCAAATAAAACAATTGAAATAAATGATCAAGTATGGCATATTATGGGAATGCCATAAATGACAGCCCTGCTAATTTGAAGCAACTTGAAATTTCTACCCAGGTTTATTTTGCCCTACAAAAGAAATATTTCTACTTTTAAATACTGGTGTTTCATAAATGTATAAATTTAATAACATTCTTCCAAAGTTAACCTACCTAAACTGTTGATCAACTCTGACAACATAAATCAATGTATCTTCTATACAAACTATGGAAATTTTGAAGTATAAAGTGCACTCTCATTTAAGAGTTAAGAAATCTTTAAACTATAGCTTTAAAACCACTATTAAGCTACATGGAAAGATTAAGAAACATAGTTTGTCTCCATTAAGAGATATGAGATATCTTTACTAATGTAAGGACTGAGGGGGAAGGGAAAAGGCTGAAATATCAGCTACTTTTAACACTGGCAGGGACACCAACCAAAACCACATCACGATCCTTCCATAATGTCTTGGCTCAAACAGATGAACAAAAATATTTGTTCCACTAATTCTCACATTAAATTATTTTTTCACAATTTCTTTCAATTGCTCAGCCATTGTAGCTGCCAACCCCTGACTAACCTTGCCTGGACTTAAAAGCTAAGCAGGAATATAAGAACCCTTAAGCTACATAAGGAAGCTTGGAAGAAGGCAATGACACATTACAATATTTCTATAATATTGCAAAACTGAAAATCTATCCATAAAATCACCAGGCATGAGGGGCTCAACTTCAAGAAAGCTTTATTTTTTTCTTCAGTTGTGCAGTTCTTACACCGGTATCACAAGAAATACAGAAGAAAGGAGCTGAAATACCCTAAAAAAAACCTATTCATCTCATAATCTCTCAAGAGAGAACAGATCAAGACATGCATCAAAACACTTAAAGGAGTGTACACAAGCTGCTTTTTTGCATAAAGGACAAACAACTTTCATCAGAACTTTCTTTCAAAACAAAACTCAGAATGTCCAGAGTGCTCTATATTCCAGACTGAAGAAAGCTTGAAACACTTAAAATATTTTGCTACAAGGAACAATTAGAACACAAAGAAAACCCTTGGTAATCCCTGTATTTTTATTCTAAGGTTACAACAATAGATGACAGTGGTGAAGGGTATAATTACATATGCCTTCTCTTAGGAAGAACTGGGTTAAACGTTTAAAAAATGCTTCAAAAGTTATCATCTGAAGCAACAGAATCAATTAATTAAACATATCTTTACACAATCAATTTTAGAAACAGCAGAAAATAATACAGCATAATTCACAGAAAGCAGACATATCTTTCCTCAGGATGGTCTCTGCAATTACATTTGTTCCTCTCTGTGCTCCAAAATATATTTTCAGAATCAATTCTGAAGTATTGCATAGTCCTAATACATAGCCTAATACATATGTTAGTTTTACTTCTTAGCTCAAAAATGTTACTAATTCAAGATTTATCATGTTGTGGAGAAATGTGCATTCACATTCCCAGCTTGCAATTATGGGTTTCTTAGTTTCTGTTTTTTCTTCTAGGTTTTAGAGATCTAAGAGGCTCAAATTCTGATATGCATATCAATGCAAAAATGACATTTACCATGTTTCTTCTGTATTTTAATTGTAATCTTTCAGCTATTATCTTTCCTACTCTCTCTCCACCTCTAAAATCCTCAATTTAAAAACAAGGGCAAAAAAGTAATTAAGATCGTTTATTCAGTTGCTGCTTTTTAAAAAGTTAAATTCCAACCTATACCAAAAAACACTGCAGCCAATTTTGTTAGAAAAAAAATAATGGAGTTGGTTCATTGTGAAAATTAAAAAGCAGGTATGGCTACAGTAAAGGAGTGTTGGTCTTACCTATCTCATATGGTGGAGATAGCATCCAGGAAGAGTACAGAATACTATGAGGAGAGTGGGAGTCTGTTTTGTATATGCAGATACAAATAACAGACAACCCATGACCCACTGAAACATGCTTTCAGAAATATTTCCTTATCTAATATCAGAATGACCACAAGGGGGCAAAAACTTAGTGGGAGCTATTTCTGACTTCCAGCTGGCTTCCCCCATTGACTTTATTGGTGTGAAGCTAGCAGGCAGTGTCAGAAATCACAATCCTGTGATTGTGGAGGTACAACAGATAATACTATAGCATTCACAATTTTGCCATTACAAAAGGTCTGGAGATTCTTGAAATCTCAATCTGATGAGGACAATTGAGGGTGTATTCTTTAAATTAGTCCATTTGAGGTACCTCAATTCAAAAATTGTTGCCCTACGCCATTTTGCCCAACTGAAAGTTACATACAAACAAGCAAAAGAGTTTTAGTAGTATATAGATTAACTATTCTCAAAAATAATTGTATTATTTAACAACGTTTAAAAAATAAATCAATACTTACATTCCATATACTAGTGACACCTTAAACACATGCTGAACAGAAGAAGATGGATTTCCTAAAGTGACATTGAGTGCCCGGTCAATGCTGAATGCCAAACTACGCAGATAATTATCTGGCAAATGTCCATAACCATCGTATGGCACATACAAGTAAGGGAAAATACCATGTAAATGGAGACAAGTCTTCTGACCTGAAGAAGAAACAAATTGTTCAAAATAATTCTGAAAATTCAGAAAGATATAACTTTCAAATAAGTGCTTAAAGCAGGTTTGAAATATCCACATATAAATATACTATTTATTTATGCTACATTACAGACTGCAGTTATTTACCCTTTGCAAATGATTCCAAATGGGTACTTAAGACTTTACACAGGAACAGCAGTTCTCAGATATTTATTAAAGCAGTCCATTTCTTTTTTTTTTAAAGAATAAGGCTGCTTTAAAGGACACTATTAAAATGCAATTCCTTTAAGAATCCAGAGTTCAAAAGATGCCTCAAAAAGTGAAGCTTCTTTAATAAATAGCAAAAGTATTACACTTGTTACTAATGTAGAATGTCACTAACTCCTCTGCCATTTATTAAAGAAGCCTCTCTTTTTGCCAATGTATGATATATTTTGCTTTCCATAAAAGCTTTGAAACAGTTTAAAAATCAGAGTTAAAGCAATAATATAATAATGTTAAATTATTAATGTAGTATATTAAATAATTAAAGTACTCTGATTCTTAAAACAGCATGCATAAATATTTTTTATTTATTTATTATATTTGCACTACCCTATTCCCATAGATTCTGGGTAAGTAATAAATGTAAACAGATACAATACTTCCCATAAGAAAAAAAGAAACAAGGACATGGATTCTCTCTTAGAAGATCATAAAATAAAAAGGGAGGGAGGACTTAAATCGGGGTCCCCAACACCTGGGCTTCTACCGGGCTGTGAGCTGTTTAAACTGGGCCACCCAAATCAGTGGGTGACCATGCATGTGTGCACTTCCCAACTTGCATAAGCAGTAAATGGAGCTGTGCATGCTTGCCCGCCCCTCATACGGAACCATCCCTACTACCCACTCCAACTGGTCCTCAAAGCCAGAAAGGTTGGCGAACTCTGCCTTAAATGCCATAGTGAAATATCAAACAAATATAAACAGATTTCTTACACAAAATCTAGTACAGGAAAATTTTAAGAAGTATCAGTTAATTTAGGCAGAAGTCATAAACAGAATTTATTTAGAATATGACTAAGATTGAGCTTTCTTCAATTTAATGCTTAAAGATATACTGTATTTCAATTCTATAATTCTAGGTTGTGAAATATTGCCTTACTTCATAAATAAAAAGTTATATATGTTTATCGCCAGTTTACTTATGCACTAGAACAGCGATGGCGAACCTTTTTTGGCTCATGTGCCATAAGTGGGGGGAGCGCAGGGGGGATCGTGTGCAGGCGTGCCACACCCATAATGCAATGTGTGACACCCCCCCCCCAGTGTGCATGCGCGCACTACAGGCGCAACCCATTTTTTGCATGCTTTTTTTGCTCTCCCCAGGCTCCAGAGGCTTTATAGGAGCCTGGGGAGGGTGAAAAGACTCTCCCCACCCTCCCCGGAGGCCCTCCGAAGGCTTCATGAGCTTCCGTGAAGCCTCCGGAGTGCAAAAAACCGGCCCTACGGGCAAACCGGAATTTCAGGAACGGACTTCCGGTTTGCTTAGAGGGTCGTTTTGACTGCTCCAGAGACTTCAGGGACTTCCAAGAGGCTTCCCTGAAGTCTCTGGAGCAGTCAAAACGACCCTCTAAGCAAACCGGAAGTCCGTTGCCAAAATTCCAGTTTGCCCATAGGGCCAGTTTTTTGCGCTCCAGAGGCTTCACGGAAGCTCATGAAGCCTCCGGAGGACCTCCAGGGAGGGCGGGGAGACTCTTTTCGCCCTCCCCAGGCTCCTATAAAGCCTCTGGAGCCTGGGGAGGGAGAAAAATGCCTTTAAAAAAGGGTAAACTCAGCTGGTCAGCGTGCGCATGCACGCTGGCCAGCTGATAGGGCAGCGCCTCACATGCCCGGACAAATGGCTCTGCATGCCACTTTTGGCACGTGTGCCATAGGTTCGCCATCACTGCACTAGAACAGTGATGGCGAACCTTTTTCACCTCGGGTGCCAAAAGCATGTGTGTGCGCTCACATGCCCACCCCCATAATTTAATGCCATCCTGGGCCATGCCCCTGCACATGCATGTGTGACACACAGCCCTGTGTATGCGTGCATGCCTTTTTTGGAGCCTGGGGAGGGCAAAAATGGCCTCCCCTGCACCCTCTGGAGGCCCTCCGGAGGCCAGAAATGGACTGTTTTCAGACATCCAATGGAGCCATTCAGGTGCGATGGCAGATCACAGAGACTGTGGTGGGGGACACAACAGGCGAGCGGCGGTGGCATGTGACTTCTGGCATTGTGGGGGAAGGCAGAAGCACAACTGTCTTCTTGGCAGCAGGTGTGGAGGCAACTGAGGGGAGGGTGGACAAAAAGTTAAGCCACTGCTCCGCAGGTTTTAGTTTTGAACTTGCCAGAGACTTCCCATTTTGACCCCGCCCCATTGTTGCCTCTGTGCATGTATTTGTGTTGTGTGCATGCCCGGGTGTGTGTGTGTGGAATCTCCAGAAGCAGGGGCAAGACCTGTCAAAGGCAAGACCTGCAAAAGGGGGGGGGGGAGTTGACCAGCAGTGACCTGCTTTCCAAACGCAAGCAAAAACAGAGTGGGATAGAGTAAGCGTTCCAGCAGTCCCCATCGCATACCTCCTCATTGCCTCTGCCTGCTGCCGTGTGTACTGCTGGGACAGCCAGTCCAGTGGAGCAGGTTCCGAAGCCATAGAATATGCTTGCTAAGTGGCTAGCAGGCTGCCAGTGCTGCCAGAAAACATCGGCCCCCGCACACAAAGGGCAGTGAATGCGTGATGAGAGACAGTTTCTGGCACTTCCTGCCCCGCACCTTGCGTTGCCTCATGGTTGCAGCACCCCACCCCCATCCGACCCCCTGCATTGCCTCACCTCACCTCATCTGTGGGATGAGACTCCCACCAACCGCCTCACCCATTAGAGACCTCTGGATTTCCTCCCCAACACCACCCGGCCCATGTGAGCGACATCGAGCTGGCCACACATGGACCAGGCCATGCCCATCTATTTTCAGTAGTGGCACTAACATTTGCCTACCACATATGGCTTATTTAGTTGCTGGTATTCCTGAAAGCATTAAAAAGTAAGTATTGCAATCTTAGGCCCTAACAAAAATTATTCAATGAGCCACTGCATCAGTTTGGTAAAAACAATACTGTACACTAGTTTCTTGTACCTTAAATTTTATTGTAACTGCAACTCATCTACAGCAGTGGTGGGTTTCAAAAATTTTTGCCACTGGTTCGGCGGCCGTGGCTAGGGGGCATGGGACTGAGTGGGCGTGGCCAACTTGATGTCACTCACGCACAGGCAATCACATGGCTACCACCACCGAACCACACCCACCAAACAAGTGGGGAAAATTTTGGGGACTTTTTGACAAGGTTTTTTTTGGGGGGGCAGCCGTCAGAGGTGAGAAGGGGCACTCCCGTGTCCACTGCAGAAGCCCCCCAGGCGAGCCACTCCCCGCCTCCCTAGACCAGGCCTGCAGTTTGCACCAGACCAAGGCTGCTGCTGTCCGCTCCCTTTGTCTAGCCCATCAGCTTTGAAAGAGGCAGCTGAGAGAGTTCATTTCAAGCCAGCCGCTGACCGCAGAGCGCTGAAAAGTCCTGCAACAGGTAAGAAGGATGCACATACACGAAGATGGTGGCAGCGACCGGAGGACTTTTCGTCGCCCTGCAGCAAGGGACTGGGTGGAAAAGAACCCTTTCAGCCACCTCTTTGAGAACCAGCGGCCTGACCGGTGCTGCCACCTCTCCCGCTGGCCGGGCAGAAAAAGGAAATGGACAGCAGCTGCGGTCTCGGTCTGGCATGAGATGCGGGCCTAGCCTGGGGAGGTGGAGAGTGGCTTCTATGACAGTGGTGGGAGCAGAGCAGTCAGCGGCTGGTTTGGAAGTGAATGGCTCTCAAAGGGGGCAGCTGGGAGGCTTCTTTGCCAGCCAGCCAATTCCCAGCTCCAACCAGCTTGCCATCCGATGGACTCTGGACCAGCCACTGCAGAAGATAAGTAGCCTGCTCTGAAGAAAGAGGCGGTGGCTCAGAAGTGGGACTAGGACCAGGGCCACAGGGAGGGAGGGGCAGCGAGGGAGGCAGCTCCAGGACAAGGCCAGAGCCGGGGAATGGCGCAGTCCCCAAGCTGGCTGAGGCGAGCCACAAGAAGGCAGTGGCAAGGGGGCAAGGCTGGAGCCGGGAATTGCACATTCCCTGACCTGACCAAAGTGGGCGGTGGCTCCAGGGCCTCAGGGAATAGCGTGTCTCTGGGGCCCCAGTCCTCAACCTAAGACAGTCAGGCAGCATGCTTACTTACCTTTGGTGAGCTGAGCAGAGTGGGCGAGGCACATAGCTGGAGAATGGGCCATGTGGCAAAGGCCTATATAGGGCTCAGATGGGTGGGGCAAACATCAAGCAAGCGAGTGAGCGTCGTGTGGGTGGGGCAAGCATTGGATGGGTGGGGCGACTGAGCGGTGGGCAGACAGGGAGGGAAACGTGGGGTGCACCCAATTTCCACTACCAGTTCGCCTAAACAGGTAGGAACCCACCTCTGATCTACAGGTTGTCCTCCCTTAACAACCACTTGGTTAGCAATGATTTGCAGTTATGACAGCACCTACAGCTGGCCCTCATAGATGCAGCTATTGCAGCATGTCATTGTCATGACTAGAATCAGAGCTTGCAATTGTGATAGTTGTAGCATCCTGCAGTCATGTGATTGCCCTTTGTAAGGTTCAACCATAGACATTAATTTGGCTGCCTTTTGTTCAATCTGAGGAAATTTTTACTGAAAAAGATCACTTTCAATTTAAGTGAAACATCTATATGATTATTGTGTATATATTTTAAAAGTGACAAAACTAGATCTGAATAGATTTAAACATTAAGATACGTAAGGTAAGGTGCTTACCTTAAACCAAATAGTACTGCATTTTCTTGTGTTATCTGTTTCTTAATATCAAGGGATCATTCTTTCCCACGAGCAAACAATTATTAAGTGTATTCCAAAGGGGATAACTCCTAGTAAATACTGATAATTTTGATTCTCCTCTAGACTGCAATTCAAGAGCACTTCATATGTACACAATGATAATGTAGTGAGAATCTCTAATTTTTTTGTTCTAAAGCACACATAGCAAGAAAAGCAAAATTAATATTGGGAAATTTACAAAAAAATTCAAAAGAGCATCTTAATCAAAGAAAGAAATTATATTGGTAATTCCATCTGAAATACTGTTGAGGATTTATTGTATTATTTGATGCCTGCCCCCATCCCCTGGATTCTTAGATATAATACCCCAAATGTAATTCTTTATAAAATGTAAATATTTTACAAAACAGGTATATTATCAAACAAGATTTTAAACTGAGGATAGTTATAGCAATAGCACTTAGACTTATATACCGGTTTACAGTGCTTTTACAGCTCTAAGCAGTTTACAGAGTCAGCATATTGCCCCCAACAATTTAGGTCCTCGTTTTACCCACCTCGGAAGAATGGAAGGCTGAGTCAACCTTGAGCCTGGTGAGATTTGAACTGCCAAATTGCAGACTGCAGAAGTAGCCTGCAGTACTGTACTCTAACCACTGCACCACCTTGGTTATAAACAAAATGCTATCCTATGCCACAGCAATAAAGCCACACTTGATAAACTACAAGTTCCTCACTTTGCTTTGAGTAATCTGGCCTGTTTAGAGCTTTAATGTTTGATATGTACAGGCTTTAATTGTTAATTTAGGCACTTTTTACTGATAAAATGAGAAGCATAGAAATTATAGAAAAGTAAACGTTGTTCATTTCAATTAACTGAAATATCCAAAAACATTCTACCATCTTTTACTTGGGACAAAAAAATCTTTTTCTATCATGAATGAATGCTAAATCTATAAACATAATCATAAGGGCTTCATTTATACTATCTAACAATAAATATAGTGTAACAAATATGTATACAAAGATGAGAAAGAAATCAGCTGCAGACAATCCCAGCAACTTTTTGGCTACTATATCATGGCTCAAAGGAAAACAAACAACTGCTAGAACTGTGTAGAGATTTGAATTCAAATAACAAAATATGATTCAGAATATACATGGACTTATCTGTCAAAAACACCTTAAAATATCTGTATCTCTTTCTGGCCATGCACAATTGTTGTTGTGAACATATGCATTTGGTTTAAAATGTTCCCAACAGTTGCTACATGTATATTTGTGGGAGCTCTGAGTCACATTCTGCTCTTCAAATATGGATTGCTATACAGCACAAGCCCTTGCTGAACACTAATTTTTTACATGCATATCTGAAATATTTTATATACACATTGTAGAAACAGCAGTTTAATATTGTTAGTATTTTTATTATTATATATTAACTCTGCTACAGGTATAGTAATTCTAGAAATAAAATTTTATTCTGTCGAAAAAGAAAAAAATTAGCTTTTAACTTTTCCCCCCAAGATTAAGGCAACAGCAAACACACTGTCATGTTAAACGTTAAATTAAAAGGCCCAAAGAAACCAGTTTTAACAGCTTGGTCAACTGGATAAGTGGATTTCAACTTCCATATATTCAACACTGCTATTTAGGAAATTTTAGGAAATTAAATCCACAGATTTAAGCACTTTCTCATGATGGGGAATGCCATATAATTCCTTCATTTTATTGTGATACTGCATTGTATCTAGATAATGTTAAAATATCAACAGATACTTGAAACATGAGGTAAAGCAGAAAGGGAGATATTATACAAATGTATCAAGAATATTAAAATCATAGCATTCATAAGTTCTTCTATTTAAATGTATACAGTTGCTTTAGATTCTTTTTATATTACTAGTAAAAAAACCTAGGTTCTAAGAAATCTTAAACCATTTTTTTAAAAAAAACATGCAATATTTTTATATTTGTTTTGCTGGTAACAGGAGTGACAGGATTCTTGTGGGTACTTAAGTGAAGTATTTGTTAAGATTACTTTTTGTGGCTATACTGAATTTTTCTGACTACACCTGATTGTAGAGGTAATTCAAATGTAGCTCTTTTCTCTGTAGTAGTAAACAGGTGGAGTTTGGGGCCTAACTCATCTGGAGCAAGAAAGCAACTTGAGGTAAACTTTTAAAGAGACCTGGAGATTACACCTAAGTTTTTCACAGGCAACATGCAATCTTATGAATTCAGGTTTTGCATCTCTACTCTTTGTATCTAACTCTCCTAATTGACAGATCTATTCTTTTCAAAACTGTTAACAGAACTCTAAAACAAAAGCACGCTCCTTGCCTTTAGCCAAGAATGTAAATCCCTTTCTACTTTCTTACGATTTGTTTTTCTTCTCTGCTACTACTAACTTTCTTAAGAAAATGAAATGATTAGGTTTATACTAGGTTGCATGGAAGTTATTAAGATATACAGGTACTCTTCGATTTACAATAGTTCATTTAGTGACCATTCGAAGTTACAACAGCACTGAAAAAGTGACACAACCATTTTTCAGCTTATGATCATTGCAGCATCACAGTCATGTTATCAAAATTCAGACACTTGGAAACTGACTCATATTTATAATGATTGCAGTGTCATGTGGGGGGTCGTGATCACCTTTTGTGAGTTTCTGACAAGCAAAGTCAATGGAGAACACATTCATTTAAAAACCATGTTAATTAACATAACAACTGCAGTTACCTATAAATGATGGAGAGAAGGTATCCTGTATTTATCATTGTTTTAAAAAATGATTATATGCTGATGTTGTAGTAGTTTTCATGAAGAAACTGTTTCTATAGATTCCTCTCTAAATACAAGTAGTCCTCAACTTGCAACTACAATGGAGCTCAAAATTTCCATTGTTAAGCAAGAATTTGTACATGAATTTTACCCCATTTTATGTCTTCTCGTCAGTTAAGTGAATCACTGCAGTTGTTAAGTTAGTAACACAGTTGTTAAGTGAATCTGGCTTCCGCATTGTCTTTGTTTCTCAGAATGTCGCAAAAAGATGACCCTAGGACACTGCAACCGTTTTAAAATTGCATTCACTTCTTTTATGGCAGCTTAATTACTATTAGAACTCTCCTGAAGAAGAATTGATGTAATGCTGTGAATAGAGCATCACAGTCCATCTGCCCTATAAAAAAGAGTCAATATTAACAATCCAATTTTCTCAATAAAGATTTCATAAAAAGAAATTCAAAATGTAAAGCTGGTAAGAATAAACTGCCTATTAGAAATGAAGGAAAAGTAGGTATTGTAACACCACATGAACCTCTGAAAAATGGAAAGGGAAAAGATCTCAGCGAAATTAAGGTAAAGGTTCTCCTGGCGCATATGTGCTAGTCATTCTCGATTCTAGGAGGGGGTGCTCATCTCCGTTTCAAAGCCGAAGAGCCAATGCTGTCCGAAGAGTCTCCATGGTCATGTGGCCGACATGACTAGACGCTGAAGGCGCAAGGAATGCTGTTACCTTCCAACCAAAAGTGGTCCCTATTTTTCTACTTGCATTTTTACATGCTTTCGAGCTGCTAGGTTGGCAGAAACTGGGACAAGTAACCAGAGCTCACTCCATTACGCAGTGCTAGGGATTCGAATCAACAAACTGCCGAACTTTCTGATTGACAAGCAGAGCATCTTAGCCACTGAGCCACAACATCCCTTTCAGCAAAATTAGTACTATGTAATTAAAGACCAATTAACCTAAAACAGTTAATAGTGATACAGCAACCATAAAAAGTTTTGTTGATCAGCTTTTGAATTCAAGCCTCAGTAAATGATAATGTTGATTCTGGCTGAATGTAATAGGGATGGCCTTGGTTAATGTTTTTGATGGGGAGTGGGTTTTGGAATGCCACTCTTGGCAACATTGTCAATAAAAAAACAACAACCTGGAAGGAGGCAGTAACAAACTTCATTTATTATACTGTCAAAAAAGTCACATATTTTTCTGAAAATAAACTTAAATTTTAATTCACCATTTATAACACAGTAAGCATTCTTCTGCTTAAATGCTATATGGCAGTGATGGCTAACCTTTTTTGACTCCCGTGCCAAAAGCGAGGGGAGAGCAGGGGGTCATGTGTGGGTGTGCCATGCCCATAATGCTATGCGTGCGACTCAGTGCACATGCGCACATGACCCAGTGAGCATGTGTGCACCATAGCACCCGCTTTTGGCATGATTTGTTTGCCTTCCCCAGATTCAAGAGGTTTTCTAAGAGCCTGGGGACGGCGAAAACAGCCCCCCGGCAGCTTCAGGAGCTTCCCTGAAGCCTCTGGAGGGCGAAAAACAGCCCTATGGGGAACCCGGAAGTTCGGGAATGGTGACTTCCGGTCGATTTTCAACATGTTATAGGATCACATAAGATGATTTTCAATTTTGGTACCTTGACCTTGTAACATTTTTTTACGCTATCTCAATTCTGGCTATTACCCACTGAAATGAATTTTTCAAATTCTAATACTTTTATTGTTCATATTACTTTTTTATATGACTAGTCTGGATATGCTATTTAGCTTATTGACTTCTATCAGCAGATCAGTCAGTTAATATGTTTAAGAGAAGGATAAAATTCCAAAAATATAACCATTATCTTCCTTAAAAGGTTGCAAAATATTTAGTGATGTGAAAGCTTGGGAAGGAAGAGGGAGGATTTTGCTTTTTTTTTTTTTGTGGAAGAAATTATCACTATTTTATGGAGGATACATTATGTAATAGTCCATTGCTATAACAAAAGCAAGAATAATACATTTCCTATCTTCTTCAAATGACAACAATTGTTATGACTGGTGACAAAAACTGAACTAAGTTCAATGACAAATGTTACAGAGATAAAAAGGATGATATTAAAAGTGTCTAAGCTAATTGCAAAGTAAAAGACAATGAATTAAAAAACTGAAATATAGGAGTAAATCTAAAGGATATAAAAATAAACTTGCAAAAATACTTAACTATTAAGTGAATGCAATCCAATATTGCTATGTAAAAGGCTGAGATATTAAAATATTGATTTAACAACCGCTACAGCCTTAAATGATAAAGAAATACAAGCACTCCTCAGAAGGCAACCATTTGTTCAGCAACTGTTCGAAGTTACAGCACTGTAAAAACGGACTTACAACCACTCCTAACACTTACAACTATGTCAGGGTTCCCATGGACACACAATAAAACTTTGGGAACTTGGCCATTGGCCCATATTTACAACTATCACAGTATCCCATGGTCACATTCTTCTGTCCTGTGTGACTGTCTCCACTTCAACTTCACACACACCTGTCTCCCCCCCCCCAATCATTGCCTTTTGGCCACCCTGCACAGAATGGCAGAATAAATATGCCGCTGTATTCTGCTCCTAATGCTGCAAAAACTTGATTCCTCTCCTCCTTGTTATTGTTGTCTTTTTTTTTCTGCCATCCCCTTGCCTTGTCTCCAATTCGCTCATCAATGCTAGCCACCCTTAGACCCCATGATACGGGGATTCTGTCAATGCTGGGCTCAGAGGCAACACTGAGGGGCAGTATGGGAGCAAAGACAAGTGGTACCAAAATATAGCAGTGTCTTCATCTCTGCCATGCTATGCATGGTGATCAAAAGGGCAGAAATTGACGAGAGGGGAGAGATAGGTGGGTGGCAGAGTTGAAGTGGAGGCACTTCGTACACGTCAGAGGAGTTGGCCCTCCCTCTCACTGCCACCTCTGACTGTGTTGACAGAGCACCTGTACTGTAGGGCTTGAAGTTCTTCCACAGAAAGAAATGCAAGGCAACACCAAGGAGAAGGAAGCCAAGGATACCATTGAGTATGACAGGGAGGATAGTCTACTGGGGAGATGGAATGTAGTATCATCTTCATCTTGGCCATGCTGTTAAGGGTTAATTGCCATTTGCAATGTTCCCAGCCAGTTTCTGACAAGCAAAATCAATGGGGAAGCTGGCAGCAGGTTACAAGCCCTGGTCATGTGAGGCCCTAATGACAACTGGAAGTGCTGAAACTGCTTTGTGGTCATGTGATATTTTGCTGAATGACTGCTTTGCTTAGTGACAGAAATTCCAGTCCCAATTAGAGTCATAATCTAAGGATTACCTGTGAATTGATCTTAAAATTGATTAAGATTATTCCTGACTGGCTCAGATGGAGGGTGAGCATATATTTCCTATGTTTTATGACAAACTGGAAAGATGGGAGGTAAGACTGCTGCTCTGCAGGTAAAAAGGGCAATATAAGAATATAGATTAATTCTATTTCCTTAAGCAGGCAAGATAGAAGCATTTCTGTGGAAGTACTATTAAATTGGTCTTCTAGAAGCACAGGTATAAGTTGTATTTAGACAAGGTAAATGCTTTATTACCAAAGGTAGGTCAAAGAAAGAGGCTGCCAGAAAAGATATAATGATAAAGTTGATCTGAGTTTTTTAAAAATCTATGCCAAATATTTATTGTTTTATTCTTAGTCAATGTATAAACATTTCAAATATAGTGAGGATAAGGTCCCAGAAGTTCAGGTTAATCTTGCACATCATGATTATATTTGCCATAGTGACATAAACACTTTTATAGAAATTCAAGTTTTAACCCAAATTTTTCAGAAGCACTATACATTGTTAGACCACTACACATTATATATAAAATATCTGAAATACATTTTTTAAAAAAGAGGAAAACCTGAAGAATTACATTTATTTGTTAGGGTTAATTTCTAGTCAAATTCAATTCCAGTTTTACACAGTATAAATTCAATGAACTAATTTTGAATTTTCACATACGGTTCAGTTTATTTCTGGACCTTTATTTAAATATAAAAATCATTGCTAAATCTCATTCGGGCAATTTATTTCAACTGCATAAACTTTTAAAAAATGATTTAGTGTCATTTTTATTGATTAAATATTCTGAACAATTGATAATAGTATATATAGTTCATTTATCATTTTCTGTTAACACGACTGGTAATTTTCTCTTCTGCCCAAATAAAATAAAATCAGTTTAAATGAATGGAATGCATACGCTTCAGGATTATTAATAACATTAACTAGAATGAGTGTAGGCAATTTTAGTTAGATACTAAATCTGTTCCAAAATTGGATAGTAAAAAAATACCGACTAATCACATCTGGCAGGTAACTAAAAATAAAATCTAGTTAAATGTCTTTTGGTCCCATGGTACTTACTGGACAATATGTAAAGTGTATATTAATTCATAAATTATAAATCACTATTTAAATACAGTAGTAAGAAGCAAAGATGATGAAAATATATAGAAGAGATATACTGATTGCATATCATATATAGGGTAATAACACCATCCTCCCCATGATAAATATACTGTCCAGGTTAACTCTCTTTATGACAATTTTAGATATATTTATTTGGAACTATGACTTACTGTGTTACCTCTTCATGTAGTTTTAAGAAAACCAAATTCTTCTCAGAATAAACCTTTTGGATTTTTATAAACTTTAAAAAAATTCCTAGGAGTACATCTGGCTGAATAGTTAAATATTTTTTCAAGTATGCATAAATAGAATTACAATGAAAGATATTAATTTTTTTTATTCTACAATACTATTTGTGTAAGTTTTATCTAAATATTTTGATATACTTATTTGATTTTGTTTCACAGTTCATGTTTTTCAGACTACAATTTATTACTAAATCCCCCTCCCCTTGCATCTTACTGATACACTCCCTCCTGCATCTTAACAATACACTCCAGGATAAGGATCATTTTATCTTGACTTACTTGTCAAAACTTATGCTACTGGCCAGTTCATACATGGCACAGATCTGTCTATACTTATTGCAGAGGTATGGAAGAGAGAGGTATTTTTGCTTTTGTACTTTTTTCTCCTGGGAAGCATTAAGATACTTTTTTCCTTTGATTTAAAAAAAAAAACAAGAGTGAGAGAAAGGGGATAAATATATTTATTCCCAAAGCAACCAATGGGCTGTATGAGATAATGTTATCGCTACCTTTGATGGCTGTTGTTATTTTGCAGAATATCTTCTGTTCCTCCTGTTACAACCCCCCCCCCCCTTTTCTGTGCCCTGGTGAATAAAACATAAGCAATCCCCACCTGTGGAATTAACACTTGCTGCTATTGTTAAGTGGATTTGTGACAAATACAATTTACCCAAAGGGAAATATCAGAACCAACTGCAGGACTTCAAAAAATGAATGCTTTATAAGAAACTACAATTAGATGCAAAAAAACCAGCCTGCTTTTATAAAATTATCACTTTTTAAGATTAGGAATAATATACTGAGTATTATATACTATGCAAATATTTTCCATTTACAAGAACTAAGGAATGAAATTGCAAAATAGTAATTATTAGAACTGCCTAGAGTAGTCCCACAGTGAAGTAAGCAGCAAATAAATAACCAAATATAGGCAATGTGCTATTAAAAACTGTCACTATTATCAGTATTAGTTTTTT
Organism: Thamnophis sirtalis; assembly: GCF_051295495.1. Taxonomy (NCBI): domain Eukaryota; kingdom Metazoa; phylum Chordata; class Lepidosauria; order Squamata; family Natricidae; genus Thamnophis; species Thamnophis sirtalis. The sequence goes on along the minus strand of NW_028261386.1, from coordinate 104,939,168 downwards.
TATATTTACATTGAGTGCCTTGATGCATGTCTCTTTTGCAGTTTCCATTTATGTCACAAATTTGGCCCAGCAGTATTTACATGCACGCACACATGCATGTGGGCACATACACACAGATAGAGAGAGAATATTTGTCTGGTTTTTTTGAAGATTTACATGACATTTGCTAAACATAGTTGGCTAAAAGCATACGAGCATATTATTAACCAAAATAATATTGGTCTTATATAGATTTTATTAAAGAGCAAAATATTTTTTTTAAAAAAACCTATGTGCCTAGGTGTTAAAATCATTCTTAGAGCAGACATATATATTCCTGATAATTTTATGATCTTTCTAGGATAGCAATTTAAATATGTTTTTTTATCAGTTATTAAGAATCTCCTTCCTATTGTCTGGGATTAATAATACATTTTAAAGCACATTCAACACTATAGGCTTTGCCAGAAACAGAAACTCTACACTGTAGCTCCGAATGTTATGTTTGAAGAAGGGGGGAAAGGGGGGGGAGACGACAGCCAAGGTGAGTTATAGCTTAGTACTGCCATCAGACAAAAGCAGTATTTATACAGCTGGATTTCATTATGATTATAATACACGGAGGCGGGAGTGGAGGGCGATCACTCGCTTCCAACAACGCATACAGACGGAGTGTGTGCTCTTTACACAGAAACACGCCGAGATTCCCCCCTCCCACTCAACCCATCTCCCGGCTGCACCACTGGGGGTCACACGGCGCAGTCCCTAACCAGGGAAACGCGTTTTGCGCGGTTCACATGTCAGCTCCCCGGCACAACACTCAGTCGTGCAAAGGGGCTGCCATTCCTTTCCCCGCGATTCCCAGGCGGGGCACCCGGGAACCACCGAGTTTGCTCAACCGCAGTAGCGACGGCGGGATCAAGTAGGGGAGGCTCCCGCTGCAGCGCGTCAACGTCGCGAGGTGGAAGGCGAAGAGAGAAAGAGAAGGGAGGTCGGGAAACCCTAGTCCATCCGCCCCTCTCCCCCAAATCAGAACTGCTCCCGAAAAGAAAGGGTAGAAGGCAAGCAGGGTCCCCAGAGCCAACAAAGCCTCCTTCGCCTCGGCGTTGCCCGGAGCGAGCGGGCGCCCGTCCTTACCCGATGGAGTGGCACCGAAGACTCTCACCACGGGCACCTTCTTCACGGGGGCCTCCCTAAAGGAGGACTGGCAGGGGTCGAGGCCGGGGAGCGGGCTGCTCATGTAGTAATCGGCGGTCACGACCCTCACTGAGAACATGTTCGCCGCCACGAAGGAGAGGCGCCGCTGAGGGCGACCACTGGGCGCACCCCGAGGCTGGGGCTCGGCGCACCCGTCCGCAGCGCGAGAGCGCAACTCCCGCCTTCTTTCCTCAACACGCCCGCCGCGCGCGCGCTCCCGCGCTCGGCCGAACCAATGGCCGGGCAATCCTCGGGGAGGGGAGAGCGAGACGCGCACGCGCGACGCCGGGTCTCCGCTTTTTCTTGCTTTCCCCAACTCTCTCCTGTCACCAGGATTGAGCGCCAACCAGGATGAGGTTCTTTAGAACGCGCGGCTCGTCGTGAGCAAACACCACTGTATGCGGAACAGCGCCAGAACTGGAGCTTTCTCGGCTGCGGTTGTTGTTGCCATGATGATGACGTCACGTGACGGCCACCTTGTGGAGGGTTATAGACGGGGTGGGGGTGCTGGGGAGGGAAAAAGATTGGACTCTTCTTACTTGCGTACGAGCTTCAGCTCCAAGGCGACTTTATAACTGGCGCGTATGCTTGGGTTTAAAGAGAGAGAATCATTGCTATCGATAGTTCGGCTTTCGAACTCCAAGGGCTGGGAAAAGTTATACGGAGAGCGCAGTCGCGATTAGGGACGGGACTGGTAACTTATAAGAGATGCTATTCAGCCGCCATTTCAGACGTCGAGCCCCTTTAGCTCAGAAGGAAGGAAGGTGTGCCTTCCTTGGAAAGGCGTTAGAGGGAAATTGTGTGAGGAGCGGCACGGTGGGGGGGGGAGAATAAGACCGGGCAACGTTTCCTGCGCGCGTTTCTCTTTCTCCCCCGCCCCTCCCTCCCTTTTAACTCTTGCTGCCGGAGAAGAGAAAGATGAATGGAGCGCAGCCTTGTTAAACGGCGGCTCGCGCAAAAGGCGGGAGTGGCAAGAAGGGCGGCGCTTCAGCCGCGCGCTGCGGAAGAGGAACGTGCTGCCCGTTTTTCCCCCCCCCAGCTGCGGAGTTGGGCGCTGACAGCTGTTCTGCGGTGGCGCGGGAACTTAGACTGGGGGCCGCCAGCCAGGTGGCGGTACAGTTGTTAGAGCCTACGCTGATCTGGGGGTTGTCTGAAACCTGCCATTTGGGGTGACAGATCAGCGGGGCGATCGGCTTTTCATGGGAGGGTGCGCGCGCGCTGAATATCTTCTCTACAACAAAGCGACGCGTGCCTGCACAAATGGTTTTTCCAATTCCGCTACATTACGGAGCCAAGTACCCTGAGGATTTAGAAAGGGTCAAGTGCCATCTGGCTTCCCCTTTGGCACAACGACCGTCGAACTACAGCCATTTATCGGAATTTAGAATGAAACATCTGGCTGTATAATTCTTAGTGATTCCATAATAAATCTGTTCTACTGCTATAAGGAAAAAAATATTCACCACAAATTATATCTATTTTTCTTTCTTGACTCTTTTTCACTTAATGTACACCTATACAGATATTCTGCCTTTGTTTAAGAAAAGGAACATTCTGTGATAACCAAGGCATTGTACAGAACAATATTACGTTTCTCTAGTTTGGAATAATGTATTAATTTTTTTGCTTATGCAACCAATACCTTAATTTGGTATTTGGTATCTTCCACTAATATATACAAGCTGAAGGCTCTCTGGCTTTTAAAAAAAATTTAGGAACTGCCAATGCTTTTGTAAGGTATTGTTGAATAACTTTATTGTCACTTTGAATGTTCACTAATCATACATTAAAATGAAATTTCATTGCATACAGTATTGTTCATAAATGCTTATCAAATATAAATGTATGCAGGATGAGGAAAAGAGGTACAGTTTTGAGTGGTTATACCATGAAAGTGGATAGAAACTTAAAAGTACATGGGCTTTGTTCACCCAAGTCATTTATGCATCCATACTTTATTTAACAAGCTGTTCTGGAGTCATTCAACTATGAACCATAAACTAACCATATGGACTTGGTTCACACTAAATATTTGGTTAGAACAGCGGCAACAGGCTAATGTTCTCTAGGCTCAGAAACTGAGCAGGTTTGGGACTGGTTAGTATTTGTATGACATACCAAATAATAGTAAGGCTGTGTGGTTTGAATTAGGAAGTCAAAAGCACCTTCATGAAGAACATAGGGGCAAGCCATTTCCATACTGCTACTAAGAAAACTCCATAATTATATACATTATTATGCTAGGGGTTGTACTTTTCTATTGAATTATGTATTTAATGAGAAATAAATTCAGTATATTGTATGAACACAGTCATAATGCAGTCTGCAATCTGGTAGTCTCTCTAACTAAATTTTCTTCTCCATGGATAGAGAGAAAGCACTGTCTCAGAGGAAAGCTGTTTTCATATGCAATATTTACTTTTTATTGGAAAAGGAATAAATGTGTCAGTCGAGACTTTGGGTTTGGTGATCCCAAGCTGTTGTAACATCTTAATACCTCTTCCCAGCAGTCCTGGAGATGACCTATATTAATTTTCCTTGTATTCATCTCAAATTCAATGGAATCTGTTTGTTTTTTTAAACAGAAACAACCCTCCCCCCCTTTACGGAATCCAGACTATTTCAGTCATCAGGGGATTCCCACTGGAAATAACTTGCACAACTAGCATTCTTTTTTTTATTTCTCAGTTTTGAACATATGCAAACTTGCTTTATTAAATAGAAATTTTTTAAAACAATTTTGTGTACAGTAAAAATGTAATTTTATTTAGTACTCGGCAGCAAATCCAATTGTAGCTAAAACAAAGACCTCTGTCCATTGCCCTTCAGAATGTCTAATGTGTGTTGCTAGGCAACAATCCCAATAATGAGCTGTAAATTTGAATAAGCTACTGATATCAATCAAAGAAAATAAAGTAGCTTAATCTTAAATATGGATATTTCTTAACTACCTTTCTTCCGTAAATGACCTCTAGATTTCCACATCATATTAAAAACAACAAAGCTAAGAGCACCAGCCAATTGAGATTTAAGTCCTCTGCCAAAATAGGTGATCTCTGATATTAAATTAATAACTATAAATATACCAGAAGAGATATATTACTAGGATGCAAAATGTTATATTTTTACTGTAGAAATGCTAAAAGGATCCAGAGACCTAAATTAATACCATCTTACTAGGGGCTTGGCCATATACAACATGTACTTCCACCTTAATACCCCCACCCTTCTCCCAGACAGGATTCTCTGTAGTAGCATTATTTACCTTTTGTGTTGTTGGACAAATGAACACACTTTCAAACAAAGCACTTTCCATCTTTTTTGATTGTTTGTTTTCTGAGAAAGTTATGGGTCTGTTTATCCCAGAATTATTTAAAAAAATAAATAGGCTATAAGCTGTCACTTTATTTTTTGTCTTTTTTTTGTAATTAAAAGCCCAGAGGCATATTGTACAGTCCCTATTAATTGATTAATACAAATTGCATTAAAAAAAGAAACAGTCTTATATAATAGATGGACTCTTCAATGTCAAATTTTATCAGGTGATTTTATTCATTCATAAATGTACCTAAGTAATTCTATATATCTAAATACAATAATGATGGAAGGAATATTGATTTTATTTGGAAATGTTGGTATAGATACAAGGTATAATTTTAATTGCAATATTTAAAAGAATAAAAACATAAGTAACCATTTTTCCCTGGTGTTTATAGGTCTTGTTTCAGCTTTTTCATCAAGTATACTATCTCTTCTTCCAATGAACAAAACAATTTTAAATGAAAGTCAAAGCAAAACAAAAATTAGTGTAGTCTTTGCAGCATTGCCTTCTTAAAAATTGGGCTCATAAAGAATCTGCAGTTATACTATCCTGACAGAAAATATAAGAGGGCATGTGGATGTATGGGAAGCCTGATAGGCTGTTTGAGTAGCTTTGAAAGTCATGAAGACCAGAATGGAGGCACATAGAGAATAGTGCTGGTTATGGGGAAGAATATTCATGGGCAGCTTATAGAAATTTAGAGTCAAGCAAGATACAAAGGATGTAAGATTAGCGAAACATGTTGTGTGTACTGTGGGCCACAAAAAATAGTAGTGTTGGTCAAGGGGAAAGAAGGAGAAACCAGCTGTAGAAAGTCAGCACCCACCCACCCTCCTAGAGAATTAAATATTTTGGGGAATATTAAAAAGACAGGATAGATTATTTTCCCTAAAGGAGACAGGGGGGGGGGGGGGTTGTTTAAGGGAGGCAGAAACCAGCACCAGTCTCCCTGCCCTAAGCAGAAACTGAGGAGGCCACCTTTTAGAAATGCAGATTTGGCAATTCATTAAGAAAGACTGGCTCAGAGGGAAACTCCAGATAAGCAATTAGGCAAGATAAGATTAACTGCTCAGACAATTCCCCCTTTGCCTATAGACCCAGCCATGACTCCTACATGATTCCATAAAAATCAAAAAGGTACTGTTCACCAATAAACAGAATCTTTCTTTCCAATCAGCCTCCATTTTATTCCCGGCTTGGAAGTAGAACTGGATTTTTCATCCAACACAGCCCAAGTTAATGTTGTTCCTTCCAGCCTTTCTCCTAGGGTGATATTTCTCTTCCTGTGGTTTTACCTCAGGCATGTATCATCTTTTAGTCAGAGTCTGTGTCAGTGTTCTTTATTTGGTTTTTTTGGCCCCATGGGAACCTCAGAGACATTACTTTAGACCCTGGTTTGCTCATTTTTCATAATCTTGTACTCATTTGCATTCCTTTCCCATACATAGTAATTCTAATAAAAAATATTTCCTTCATCATTTAAGTCAATCTTGGATTAAACACACAAATATTCATAAATAAAGGGAGGTCATGCTGCTACTGGTGAAACTCGAAAAATTAGAATATCGTGCAAAAGTTCATTTATTTCAGTAATGCAACTTAAAAGGTGAAACTAATATATGAGGCTCATTATATGCAAAGCAAGATAGTTCAAGCCATGATTTGTCATAATTGTGATGATTATGGCTTATAGCTCATGAAAACCCCAAATCCACAATCTCAGAAAATTAGAATATTACATGCAATCAATAAAACAATGATTGTACATAGAACAATATCGGACCTCTAAAAAGTATAAGCATGCATATGTACTCAGTACTTGGTTTGGGCCCCTTTTGCAGCAATTACTGCCTCAGTGCAGCGTGGCATGGAAGCTGTCAGCCTGTGGCACTGCTGAGGGGTTATGGAAGACCAGGATGCTTCAATAGCGGCCTTCAGCTCTTCTGCATTGTTCGGTCTCATGTCTCTCATCTTTCTCTTGGCAATGCCCCATAGATTCTCTATGGGGTTCAGGTCAGGCAAGTTTCCTGGCCAATCAAGCACAGTAATCCCACAATCATTGAACCATGTTTTGATGCTTTTGGCAGTGTGGGCAGGTGCCAAGTCCTGGTGGAAAATAAAGTCAGCATCCCCATAAAGCTTGTCTGTGGAAGGAAGCATGAAGTGCTCCAAAATCTCCCGGTAGACAGCTGCGTTAACCCTGGACTTAATGAAGCACAGTGGACCAACACCAGCAGATGACATGGCTTCCCAAATCAACACAGACTCTGGAAACCTCACACTGGACTTCAAGCATCTTGCAATGTGTGCCTCTCCATTCTTCCACTATACTCTGGGTCCTTGGTTTCCAAATGAGATGCAAAAGTTGCTCTCATCAGAAAAGAGGACTTTGAACCACTGAGCAACAGACCAGGTCGTTTTTCTTTAGCTCAGGAAAGACGCTTCTGACGTTGTTTGTTGTTCAGGAGCGGCTTGACAAGAGGAATATGACATTTGAAGACCATGTCCAGGATCTGTCTGTGAGGTGGCCCTTGATGCACTGACTCCAGCCTCAGTCCACTCCTTGTGAAAGTCCCCAACACTTTTGAGTGACCTTTTCCTGACAATCCTCTCCAGGCTGCGGTCATCCCTGCTGCTTATGCACCTTTCTCTCCCACACTTTTTCCTTTTATAACCTTTTATTAATATAACCTTTTATTAATGTGCTTTGATACAGCACTTTGGGAACATCCAACCTCTTTTGCAATTACCTTTTGAGGCTTTCCCTCCTCATGGAGGGTATCAATGATGGTTTTCTGTACAACTGTCAAGTCAGCAGTCTTTCCCATGATTGTGATTCCTACTGAACCAGACGGAGAGACCATTTAAAGGCTCAGGAACCCTTTACAGGTGTGATGGCTTAATTAGCTGATTAGAGTGGGACACTTTGAGCCTAGAATATTGCACCTTTTCACAATATTCTAATTTTCTGAGATTGTGGATTTGGGATTTTCATGAGCTGTAAGCCATATTCATCACAATTATGACAAATCACGGCTTGAACTATCTTGCTTTGCATGTAATGAGTCTATCTCATATATTTGTTTCACCTTTTAAGTTGTATTACTGAAATAAATGAACTTTTGCACGATAGTCTAATTTTTCGAGTTTTACCTGTATATTTTGTAGCCTTCATATATGCATTCTACTCATGCTCTGTGTTAATCGAGTATTCAGTAGCCAATTTACATGCATATAGTTCTGCAGAGAAATCCAAGATCCCTGCATTAGTAATACCGAATCAAAAAAATTGTAAAAATTGTATTTCTTCAATCAAAAAGGTAAGATAAAAGAGACAGAAAAAAATATTGGCAATTTTTTTGCGTGTGTTTCAGGTCCACTCTATTGTTATATATAGTGTTAGTACTTTACAAGGGATATGGTGTTAGTTATTTAATATTGTTTATGATTTTGATATGCTATTTATTCATATTACATATTTGTACCGTGTTTCCCTGCAATAAAGATGGGTCGTATTTTCTTTTCACCTCCAAAATAAGCACTTGGCCTTATTTTCAGGGATGTCTCAGTATTTTTGAGGTGCAGAAGGCGGCAAGCCTGGTCACCTCATGGCTGCTGCTGTGTTGCAATATTTTCAGGGAGGGCTTATTTTCAGAGGAGGACTTATTTTGGCACATGCGCTCAAAAGCCTGATTGGGCTTATTATCTAGGGAGGTCTTATTTTGGGGAAAACAGGGTACTATATAATAAAACAGATAGCATAAAAATACACAAATGTTATAGTTAATTCTCCTAAATATTATCAGAAGTTCAGAATTGTAGATGAAATCACACTTATACCTGCCTCTCTTATTGGCGTAAGATATCATTCATCATGTTGCCTTCCATCCCATTCAGATTTCTTTGACCTTTTTCTTGATTGCAAATGCCTAATAGCTAATAACACATCAGACATTATTATGCATCTCGTTCCGTGTTATCAGTTTCCATTTCATAACATGGCTTTTTGTGTACTGGTAGAATTATATTTGGAAAACCTTTGCTGTAATTATTTGCATTTTTAATTGATTTATATATTGCTACTTCCTAAGGTTTTTGAAAATTCCATATAAATGAAAACCACACACAACAATAAAACATTAAAAATAGTAAAGTGAGGCATCATGTGGGTTCTGAATTGAATACTGTCTCTCTAGGTTTCAGTTAAGCTGAACTCTGTGTCCTGAAAGTGTTGGAAAGAGGGAAGGGCCCATTGTAGTCTTGGGGGGGGGGGGGCAGGCTGTTTCAAAGTGAGGGTGTTGTTCTGGGAGAAGTGGGAAATCAGCCATTGAAGCAACCAGTCATGGAAACATTACTTGCCCTATGCTTAAGTGGACTGAAACAATGTCAGATCAGAATTCAGTTCTTCCAACAGCCAGTTGATAAGCTGTATTATATTAATTTTTTATTGCACCCAGAAGTAGACAAAAACCTAGCCTTGGAGTTCTCAAGTGGTTGGAAATGACAATATAAAAAGTATTCATCTGAATGGAAGGTACACTAATTCAGATTTTGCTTTTTAATTTATCCAGTCGAAATGTACACCTGAGTCAGAATGATAGTTTGGAGAAAAGCCAACATGGAGGCAAGCTAATTCTTTTCTACTGGTGCTATAATACTATGTGTGGAGATTATTATGCCCAACAAGAGTTCAGTCACTAGCAACCTAAAACAGCTGGAATTGGAAGCAGAGTAGCAACAACTTTTTTTTACTCATAATTGCTGTTCAGAAACTCAGCCAATATTTCTATTGAACAGGGCTATCAGCGAAGTGGGTTCTAAATAGAGACATAAATTTAGAGGGTTCCAAGTTTCCAATCTGGAAATCTTTGGCAGATAACATGAAAGTAGTGTGCCATTTCCCTATCCTAATATTGTGTGTGGTTTCAGAAATACCTAAAATTATCCTTGGTTTAATAGCAGAATAAAACAAGGTTAGAAAATCACAAATTGGCTATTGGCTAAAACTGATAGCTTTAATACAGTCTTGTGACTAGTATGCATTATGCTGGGCATGGGAACATTCTTTTGTGCAATGTAGATTTAATCTTAACATATATGTGGTTGATATAATTATTTCTAATGTATATATTTTTCTACTTATTTCATTTTTCTTCTCCATTAACATTACAGTTTGGCAGTAAGATTTGGAGGTACTCCTAGAGATATACCCAAGATTTACAGGATCTTGTGCAACTTCAACCTAAACATTCATGTCCATTTTAGACCGTGTTATTGTTTCTGATGTCTAAAGCAGCGGTCTCACTCTTTGTAAAACATGGCATCATTTGTATGGAAATAAAAAGGATCAAGAATTTGCATGATTTTTTTATATAGGATCCCTGGGTAAAAAGGTTACATTAGAATCTGTACATTAAAGAATAAGCCCCTTTTGTTTTTGTAAGTCTTGCCAGGCGCAATATCGTGAATCTGTATGATGCACAAGGAGACTTGAGTAAGTACTAAATGGTCATGGCTTTTCAGTAATGAGACAAATGTAAATATGATCTGCTTCTATGTCCTCACTTGAACTTGCAGGACTCTCATATCTATAAAAGATGACAACTCTTGCTATAACCAGACCAATATGAATGACTATTATAAGCACTGAGCAGCCTCTTTATTTAGCCATGATAGAACTGCAGAGGTTGTTTGCCATAGCTCAGCAATAAGCTATAAGTAATCCCAGATATAATTGTGCCTTCTCTAGAATATAACAGAATAAATTTGGCTTGCAAGTAGTTAATACTTTTAAAGTAAAATAATAGCAAAACAGTATTAAGAAAATTGTACTAATAACGTAATTGTTGAAATAGATATATGTGTCATGTTGCTTTCTGTAAATTAAGAATGAGGATTAATCTACTCACCTTCCTCCCTACTTATCTAAAGTAAAGGTAAAGGTTCCCCTCGCACATATATGCTAGTTGTTCCTGACTCTAGGGGGCGGTGCTCATCTCTGTTTCAAAGCCGAAGAGCCAGCGCTGTCTGAAGACATCTCCATGGTCGTGGCCGGCATGACTAAATGCCAAAGGTGCATGGAACTCTCTCATCTTCCCATCAAAGGTGGTTCCTATTTTTCTATTTGGCATTTTTACATGGTTTCGAACTGCTAGGTTGGCAGAAGCTGGGACGAGTAATGGGAGCTCACTCTGTTATGCAGTGCTAGGGATTTAAACCGCCGAACTGCCAACATTTATGATCGACCAGCTCAGTGTCTTAGCTACTGAGCCACATCGTCCCTTACTTACTTATCTAACTACCTATAAATATATTTAAAGTCACATAAGATGCTGGCTTGTAAATAGCAGATGATTTATCCATCTAGTTCATTATGGGCATCACAGCATTTTTATATTCTGCTAAAACACTGTAATTTGTTTGTTTGTTTTGGCTTAGTATGTGAACATACTAAGTAAGTATGCTTAGTATGGCTGGTATAGCTGGTAAATTATGAATTATTATTTAGCATGAATTTAGCCAGTTGATATTTTTTAACAGATTAGCAGAGTTGGATGGGATCTTGTAGGTCATCTAGTCCAACCCCCTGCCCAAGCAGGGCTCTCAACACCATTTCTGACAGATGGCAGTCCATTCTCTTCTAGAAAAGCTTCCAGTGATGAAGCTCCCACAACTTCTGAAGGCAAGCTGTTTTCCATGGATGACTTAATCAGGGCCAAGGTCTGTCCCTATTTTGAAAAGTTGAATTCACTGGTTCAGTTTTACTATATGCGACCAACACGTGAAGGCAGTACCTTCTGAACAACAGGGCTACCTGTTTGATGGTAAAAAGAGAATACAAACAGAAAATCAGTCTGTTTTCTGGGAGTTAACAGAAGCACCCCCGTATTGTAGCCCTCGAATAGGTGGCAAGGGTTTTTAAAAATATGCTACTTAATTCTAGTAAGTATCATACTGTTCAGTATGCTTTGCATAGGAAAAAAACAGTCCCAGCAGTACCTCTTAGCCTAACTTATGCTACAGAGATATTGTGACAATAAAATAATAGCCTTGACCTATATTAGTCCAGAGAGCATTATTCTGCAAATTGTAAAAAATATTTAGTTATAATACAGGGGGAATGATCTAAGCATCTGTTTTTCTTCCAAACTGACAGTCTTTAGACCACCCATGTTTGATATTAGAGGCAACTAGTGGAGATCCTGTATAAAATGTTAAAATAAACAATTGTCTCCCTAACAGAAATGTTTCTCTTCTATGAACTTTATAGCAATGTTTAAGAGGCACAGGAATGGGGGGAGATAATATAATGAATGAAAAACAATTTACTTTCTTGTCACACCTTATTACTTTATTATAACACAGTAAATGACTCAGGATTGGTATGTCAAAAGGAAGATGTTTCTGAAGGGTCTGTTTTCATTTCCTGTTTCCTCTCCAAGTTGAAAGACTCTAGTCATTTGGTTTGGTTGCCTTCAATCCTCAGGCGAAGGGAGCCATTCAACTCATGTCTTCCAAACTCCAACCTGAGAGCCGTTCAGGAAGCTGGAAACCTCCCTAGACCATTTGCCATTTCCATGGCATAAAAAGGGGTCCCCACCTCTTTCTAAGCATTTGGGGGAACTTTTTAAAAAAAATTGATGGCTGTTAGTCATCTTAAATTCTAAGTAGTAAATGAGGTGAATTTAAATAATATATAGTTAAACAAGTTCCTCACAATCTACCATTTAAACCACTTATTATTTGACTTATACTAGTTTATATGATTATATACCTTTTCAATAATTCATATTATTTTTTAGGATTGAGAAAAATACACCCGAGGTATATCTATTATACTGTATAACTTGGGATGGGCAGCTTATATGTAGGACATATAGACCCCTTTGTACTCATTTTGCACTGCTGGGGAGCACTTTCAGGTTGTACTGCTAAACAAACAACAAGGTCTGTTTTCAGATACATAGTTTTTCTTGGGCTTCTCCCCCTCCAAAATGGCTTCGCCTTAAAGAGTAAAGGCTCTTGTGGTGCTGTTAAATCCCTTTTAAAACTCAGTCCCACCTTATTTTCCCGGCAGTCAGGGCAAAGCCTAACCATCTACCCATCTTTTGTTGCCTCCAGTCAGAGGGGCATGGCTAGTATCAGCACCGAAGTGGTTGGGGACACATTTTTCAGTTTTTCATGTTTTGGAACTGAGAAGGGATTTAAAATAGCTGCCTGGAGATTTGATGGCTAAAGGCACCTCTTATGCTACCTTAAAACCTTTCAAAAGGCTTCTAAAAATGCCGATTTTGCTTTTTCATTTCAAAAAGTGAGGAGCAAAATGCCTTTTAAACATCCTATACTATAAGTATACCATTGGACATGCTCCTGCCACCCCTGAAGGCCATTTTTAAATCTTCAAAAGTCTTGTTGATATAGTAGCTGTGTATTGTTTAATCATGATGCAGGATATAGTCCAAATACAGGAATAATGAATAAACTAACTTTCCCAAGAATTGGAATGTTTAAATAATTATTTTTCCCTCAAATAATAATAAAAACGTGAAAATATGAATTGCTTTTGGCCAGCATCTCCCTCCCCCCACAACAGTACTTTAAATGATGTTCTGCTTGAATGGACATGATAGAGATTTGAAGTGTAGGAATAGAGAATTAAGTGATAAAGTGAAAAACAGTAGCGTGTTGTTGCTGTTCTTTCTGATTTAGGAAAAGGAAAGCTTTCTCATGTTAGCTTCTTTGTGATTAATTTGCTATGCATTGAGTGATGCCTGGGAGATTTGGCATTTATCTTCTAGGATTTCCAGGAGCAACTGAGAAAAGTCATTATGCATATTTATCACATGATCCAGTTCATTACACAAATAGATCAGGGAGAATAAGCTATCCTCCTGGAAGACTCTTCGGAGTTCCTACACAAACTGTTTACTGACGCACAGTCTTCCTTGGTCAGAGAACAATGCATTCTTTGGTAATGAAATGAATGAGGCAGGAAGTTCATTCTCTCGTTTTCTCATTCAGGATCACTGAGAGGAAACACTCAAAGAAAGATGTCTTACAAGGAAGCTATTGAGAATTGACATTCTGATGGTATAAATCAGTAAGCTAGCTAAGAGACAAAGCCTAAATACTCATCTTCTCCATTTACAGCCCATTTTATTTACAGCCAGCAAATTTGAAAAAAACAAAACCAATCTTAACATTTAGACCAGCGTTTTTCATCCATGGCAACTTTAAGATATGTAGACTTCAACACCCAGAATTCCCTAACATCCTGACAGAATTTGCATCACACTCCCAGATCAGGCTGGCCTGGGCTTTGTCTATGAAAATTTAAGAAAATAACAGCAGTTGCAGAGTCATGGCATGCTAGACAGCTTCTTTGCAAAAAAACAAAACAAAACTGAGTTTTAGCTGTGCAAAAAATGAAAAAAAAAGCCCAAAGCAGTCTCAGAGCCATGGCATCTCGCAAAACCCTTTTGCAAAAAGTTTCTGAAGTGTAGTAGAAATGCTCGATCTTATTTACTACTTTACTGAGATTCGGAGCTAGGAGTGGTCAAGCCTGGAATGGCTTGGATATGAGTAGGTATTCTCTCAAAGAGCTGCAGTTCCCGGTTAATGATGGCAACTCACCCAGGACTGTGGTCATATGACATTTTGCTTTATGACTGCATCGGTTAGCAATGGAAATTCTGTTCCCATTGTTGTCATTAGTCAAGGACAATCTATATGTTGTTGCAGCAGTTTGTAGCTGACATTTGTTCCAGCTCAGTTTGATGTAAAAACATTTCTTATATAGTACAAAATGCATGCTGACTATAGTCACATTATGTACATTTTAAGCAGGAAATTACAGGCAGGTCACATGGTTTTGGTGACCAACAGCACTGCAGTTGTAGTTTTGGGGAGCTAGCTTTGTCAGCTCCCCTGGGTAAACGTGGAAAATGAGCTAAAGCTATTTTATTGTAAGGCTACATGTACAAAATCTTGCAAATATGAAGATACAAACTTCCCACTGCCATTTTTAAGTGTCCAATCAAAAATGGATAGAAAAAAATGGATAGATTGAAGCTGTGTGGTAAACATTTATATCCTCCCATTGCAATTTTTTTCCCAAGCAGCTTACCGTAAATAAGATTACAATAAAATAAAACCATATAAACATGAACGTCATCAGTGCAGCAGCATAACTTGAGATGTGTCATGCAGCACTGCTGCAATTTGACCTGGGAGGAACATAACAGAATGCTAGAGAACATAGTGTGACTTGCATGGAGGATTCTTGGCCATATTAATTTTTCTGAAATGATGTCACAGCTGTGTTGAAGCGTTATTTTTAATGTAAGGATCAAACAGCTGTGATTGTGGCACAGTGGAAAATAGATCAAGCTGAAATGCCAATTATCATAGGCCAACTATGGCAAAGGGAAAATAGCAACATATGGAACTAGAAAGCTGATTTTGGCTAAACACAATCCTATATCTTTTGTTTGCTTGAATTTAAATAATTTTTATTAATCTATTTAAATTAGGAACATAAAAATCTGTGTTTTACTGAGTCAAACCATTGGTATAGTCCCAATGGTTGATAGCTACATTCATATAATGCCTATGATAAACTTAACCATGGGGCTTCCAGGGAAAAAAATGGCTGATCAAAGATAGCTCTGCAAAAGCTATGCTGACAACCATAGCAAAATTAAGAGTCAGTGGATACACTTCCTCTCTGTAATTTCTCTCCAGACCAGTGATGTGCGGTGAGGTTTATGGCTGGTGAGGCATTGACACAAATTTTTTTAGACTTGTGGACTTCAACTCCCAGAATTCCACAGCCAGGCATGCTCAGTTCCGATTTAAAGCGACAGCATTTGTTTTTCTCCTTTGCGAAATAAGTTTCCTTCTTTCTTTTTCTTCTCCCTTCCCCTCCTTCCTCTCTCTCTCCCTCCCTCTCCCCTCTCAAACACACACACACACACACACACAATTTGGATTGGACTCTCTCTCCTACCCCCTTCCCTCTCTCACTCAAACAAACTCTCTCAAACAAGCACACACACACACACACACACACACACACACACACACACACACACAAGGTTGGATTGGAGGGAGTCAGGGACAATGTTCCCTCTAATTTTTTTTTCAGTGTGAGCAGAAAAGTATAGTGTTTGAGCGGCACATTTTCATGCCTGAGCACCTGAATTTTTTTCACAGATGTCACCTAAGACAACAACGAAATTAGTATTATTTGAAACTCAAAGTTATGTTTATTCAATGTACCCGCTTAATTAAAAGTGTTATATCAGTATCACTTAACAATGCTCCTGCTTAGCAATGAAAATGTTGGCTCAGGAACTCTGGCATTGAAGTGTGCAAGTCTTAAAGCTGTCAAGTTACAAGATCCTTGCATCCCTAACCCGTTAGAAAAAAAAAACCAGGGGTCTTCAAATCTGACAGCTTTGTGGACTTCAACTCCCAGAATTTCTCCTCCAGTCATGTTGCGGCGATGTCATCTACGTGGATCTATTCCATCTTCAGTTTTTTTCACCTGGGGCAGGGCTGCAGATGAAGATGCCGACGAGTCCCCACTGCCACTAGAATAACTGCTGCCGTCTCCTCCTCCTCCAACAGCACCACCACATTTGCTGCCCGGTGCTGTGGCTGAGGTGAAGCCGCCAAAGCTCCCGCTGGCACTCCCGACCATGGCAGCAGCGGCGCCGCCTCCCCCTCAGCTTGGAGCACCTGAGCTGGGCACCATCACCCCTGCTGCTGCCGCCTCCTCTGCCGTGCTTTTGAGAAGCCATGGGGCCTTTTTTTCCTGCTCCCGCCCCCTCCGCCGCCTTCCTACTGGCTCTTGTGGCCTCATGGCTCCTCAAAGTACAACGGAGGAGGAGGGGGCAGGGGTAACGCGGTGCCCAGCTCAGGTGTTCCGAGTGGAGGGGAAGGCACCGCGGCCACAGGCAGGGGCGCCAGTGGGAGCTTTGGCAGCTTCACCTCAGCTGCAGCATCGGGCAGCAAATGTGGTCGTGCTGTTGGAGGAGGAGGAGGCAGCAGTTATTCTAGTGGCGGCGGGGGCTTTGGGGGTTCACTTCAGCCTCAGTGCCAGGTGCAAGCGGCTAGGACTGGCCGCCCACAAAGGACCTCCCCGTGCTTGCTTTGCTGAACACGGGGTGACTGACGATAGTTTGACCGGGTACGGCCAGCGCAAACTACCGTCAGTCGCCCCGCACTCATCAAAACAAGTCCAGAGAGGTCCTTTGCGGGCAGCCAGTTCTAGCCGCCTGCAAAGGACCTCCCCAGCTTCCAGAGTCTGTGACGGTAGAAATCACTGCACGGCAGTTGCAAACTGCTACGCGGTGTTTTCTTGCCATGTGCACGGCCGCGCAGCCGCGCACCTTAGAGGGAACATTGGTCAGGGAGACCACAGGAGGAGGCAGGAAGCCAGTCAAAGAGCCATACTGGAGTACACATACTTTTCCCCCAGCCCCAGAAGGATCCAGCCCAGCTTCACTAATTACAGGTTTGAAAAGACAGCGTGGCTCTGCCTGCAATCAAACTACACTTGGGGAGGGAGAGCACTTCCCTCCAGCCTTTGCCCAAAGCCCTGCACCAGGAGGATGAAGTTTGAATTCCTCCCCCTCCCTCCGACCCACACATAGCTTTTCCAGCTGTTTCAGAGAGGATTTCAACTCTGCTCTTGCCTGTCATCATGAAAAGAAAAAAATGTAAAAGGAAAAAGGCGAGAGCTGAGGTCAGGCTGAGCTAGTTGCTGCCTCACCGTGGATGACTCTGCTTAACTGTTTAAAAAAGCCTCTAAAAAAGCGCCCTCTTCAGGAGGAGGCAGGAGAACGACGTGCCTCACCTACGTCAGGAATTTTTAGGCTCTTAACCCTTGCTTAACTCTGCTCGAGTGATCAAAAACGCCTAAAGTCAGACTAGATGAGGCATGTCGTTCTCCTGCCTCCTCCTGTAGAGGGCGCTTTTTAAGAGGCTTTTTTAAACAGTTAAGCACTAAGCAGAGTCATCCATGGTGATTCTGGCAGCAACTAGCTCAGCCTGACCTCAGCTCTTGCCTTTTTCCTTTTACATTTTTTTCTTTTCATGATGACAGTGGTGAGGCTCCCCTGACTGCACGTCACTGCTCCAGACAAAAAAAGAACTTTGAAATGTTCCAGACATTGTTTCTTTTGTTTCAGTGGTCTCCAGTGGTTTTGGGAGATGAAGGAATCTTGCTCAAAAACATGGTTGGCGCTTCTGAAGGACACTGGGTTTGCATATTTCCTTTTCTAATCATTAAAGGTGATAAGTTACTAAAATTGTTTAAACTTGTGATGAAGAAGTAACTTCCTTATATATTTCTTTTTCTTCACTATGTTGATTTTTTTCCTTTTCTATTACCTATTTTTTCTTTTATGCATCTTTTCCTTTTTCTTAGTTTGTTAGTTTTTATTGTCATACTTGTAATCTTTAATAAAATTACTATTAGAAATAAATTTAAAAAGATAAACTTAACCACAGTAGCCCTGTTTCTTGTGTTTACATGGTTTATTGAACTATAAATAAACAGCATTGACTGAGTTCATAGGCTAAAATGTGGCTGATTAATTTGTGGCTCAATGTTTAAGCCAGTCAGCTAAAACTTTCTTTGGTTTAAGAAAGAAGCCTTTTGTTAGGGAAGCTAGGATTGAACTAGGACCCTAATTGCTGCTTTTGTATACATGCCAAATGGTAGATAACAGAATTATGATTTACTAACAGTTTGGTTAACAGTTTAGTTTGCCACACTGATAATATACTGAATGAGAAACTACAATACATTGCCTGAGGTCGGATAGCATTGAATTCAAACTAGCAATAACATTTAACTGTTATGTAAACCCAGTTTCTCTATCCCAAGTGTGTGCTTTTATCACTGAGTGTTAAGATCCACAATTTTTACCCAAGTCAAAATCACAGCGTTGGAAACAACAAAAGGCACTGAATTATTAGTTTTAATTTATTGTGAAGTGTTTTTGAGTAAATACCAGCTGGGGAAAAAAAGAATGGCAATTCATAATGCATAGAGATACTGCTGCATGGCAAGGACATGCTTTGTGCAATTTTTAGGTCTACAAGGTCTGGGTCTGCAAGAATCCAAGCATCACTAGAATAGTAGCATATAAGACATTTATATTAATACAGGTCAGAACGGTTACTGCAAAGATTGTCTAGGACATTCTCAATCTTCCAGGTCATGGTTGTCCCAAAGATGCTTATCAAAGGCAATTTGACTTTTCTTTTCTTTTTTTCCTTGAAAAGTTTCATTTTTTTGATCCAAGAAGCTTCTTCAGTTGTGGCTGAATGGTGGGGAATGGAAGGGGTTATATTCCTTCTAAATATACTAAGGATAACTGCTAAGGAAAATAAATCTGAGGAGGCGGTGCTTAACATCGCAACGACACGACATGCAATCTTGGGGCTCCAGGATTGCTGTCGATATCTCTGTTCCTGGACGGTCCTTTTGGACCTAAACTGTTCTGAAGGAACAGTGATAGAGAAGAGCATGTCCTGCTGATCTTAGGGGCATCGCAAAGCCCGATTGATCCAGGAGAAAGCTCTTTTTGCCATCTACAAGAGAAGCAGCCAAAATGTCTGCAGAAGGTTGGGACAAGCCTCTGAACAGAAGCAGTACAGGAGTGTGTTGAAATGGTGAGAAAAATTGTTATTATTAGAGAAGGGAAAACCCAAAAGACTTGGAATTTAAAATAAAATTGAAGACAGAAGAAAAGAAGCGGTGAATTAATCCTGGTTTTAAACTATCATGTTATCTATTCTACCTTAACTTTGTTTGTTTTTTATGGATGGACTTTTTACAAATGCCTCTTACTTTTAAACTTGACTGGTCTCTTTTTTTCCTTCTTCCTCTATACTTTTTCCATTTGTTGTATTCGTGGATTAAAAGCTTCTCTTGTAAGGCTTGGACGGAGCATAATTTTTAAACATTTTTTTATCTCTCTTGGAACTTGGTGTTTACAGAGAGAGGCAAAAACAGATGGAAAAGAGGTAACACTGCCATCTAGTGGCTAGAGGCTTGGCAATATCTGATAAAGCTATAGCTTTGTTTACTGAAAGGGTCAGTGGAAAACGTTTTGTTTATATAGGTGTTCCTTTGAAGGAAAGAGTAAGCTTTGATTTGAAAAACTCCACTGAATTTGTTTGAAATCTAAAAAGTCTTGGATGTTTTGGCAGTGATTGTAAACTGGAAAATCGCACAATGTGAAGAAGAAAAGGCACTAACTTTGCAAAGAATTTTCTTAGAAATTCAAAAAGTTTTAATAATTACAGAGAGAATTGAAAAGAGACTTGAAATTATAGATCAAAATACAGAAAGTATGGGGACAGTAATGAAGTTTGAGGACAGAGCTGAAAAAATAACAGAGACATATGAAAGTTAAGGAAACAATTGGTCCATTGCTGGGAAAAAGTGGCAAGAAGGTGACAAGCAACAGGGAGAAAGCAGAACTATTTAACTCATGTTTTGCATCTGTCTTTACACAAAGGGATAAAACAGTCCAACCTATCAAAAACAGCACCACAAAAATCAGATGAAGAACACAGTTGAAATAGGGAAGAAAATAGTACTTGTCTACCCTAGACAAGTTCAAATCACCAGGACCAAATGGATTACACCCCAGGGTTCTGAAGGAACTGGCAGACGAGATCTCAGAACCACTGAACTATAACTTTCAGACATCCTGGAGCACCGGGGAACTACCAAAGGATATGAAAAGAGCTGATGTGGTTCCCATCTTCAAAAAAGGGGAAAAAACAGATCCAGGAAACCACAGACCTATTAGCCTGACCTCAATACCAGGAAAGATTCTGGAAAAGATAAGCAACGAATTAGCGAACACCTAGAAGCAAACAAAGTAATAGACAAAAGCCAACATGGGTTTTTCAAAAACAGATCATGCCAGACAAATCTTATTGTATTCTTTGATAATGTGACAAAATTAGTGGACCAGAGAAATGCCGTCGATATAGTTTACTTAGACTTCAATAAGGCATTTGATAAGGTAGATCATAACCTACTACTAGATAAAGTAGAAGAATGTAGGTTAGACAGCATCACCACCAGATGGATTTGTAACTGGCTGACCAACCGCACTCAACATGTAGTCCTCAATGGAACTGCATCTTCATGGAGGGAAGTATGCAGTGGAGTATCCCAAGGCTCTGCTTTGGGCCCAGTACTCGACAACATCTTCATCAATGATTTGGATGAGGAATAAATGGGGAACTCATCAAATTTGCAGATGACACCAAGTTGGTAGGAATAGCCATCACTCCAGAAGACAGGCTTAAGATACAGAAGGATCTTGACAAACTTGAACATTGGGCACTATCTAATAAAATGAAATTCAATGGTGAAAAGAGTAAGGTTCTACATTTAGGCAACAAAAACGAAATGCACAGGTACAGTATAGGTGGTACCTTGCTCAACAGTAGTAACTGTGAAAAGGATCTTGGAGTCCTAGTGGATAGTCATTTAAATATGAGCCAGCAGTGTGCAGCAGCTGCCAAAAAAGCCAACACAGTTCTAGGCTGCATGAACAGAGGGATAGAATCAAGATCACGTGAAGTGTTAATACCACTTTATAATGCCTTGGTAAGGCCACACTTGGAAAACTGCATTCAGTTTTGGTCACCACGATGTAGAAAAGATGTGGAGACTCTAGAAAGAGTGCAGAGAAGAGCAACAAAGATGATTAGCGACTGGAGACTAAAACATATGAAGAATGGTTGCAGGAACCGGGGATGTCTAGTTTAATGAAAAGAAGGACTAGGGGAGACATGATAGCAGTTTTCCAATATCTCAGGGGTTGCCCCAAAGAAGAGGGAGTCAAACTATTTTCCAAGCCACCTGAGAGTAGAACAAGAAGCAATGGGTGGAAACTAATCAAGGAGAGAAACAATCTAGAATTAAGGAGAAATTACCTGACAGAACAATTAATCAGTGGAACAACTTGCCTCCAGAAGTTGTGAATGTCCCAACACTGGAAGTCTTTAAGAAGATGTTGGATAGCCATTTGTCTGAAACGGTATAGGGTTTCCTGCCTAGGCAGGGGGTTGCACTAGAAGACCTCCAAGGTCCCCTCCAACTCTGTTATTGTATTGATAAGAAAATTGTTGATACTGACAGCAAACTGAGAAAGGAGGGAAATGACAAGTGTGAAATACGGAAAGGAAAAATCGATGAACCGGAACTCTATTTCTCTATTCCCTCCATGACATCTGAACTCTATTTCAGATGTCAAAAAATAGATGAAGAAAGGAGAGAAAATTTGGCAGAAATAATGAGAGTAATTTCGGCAGAAGCACTGATAACAAAAGTTAAGCTGATAAAAAGAACAGATAGAGGGTTTCGAATTCTTATAAGACATGCAATGAACAACAAGTTCTTAAGACTTATCAAGAAAAAACACTTAGAATACAGACTTTACAAATGTCAAGAGATATTGGACTACACTATCTCTGGAAGGATACAGGATGATGAAATGAAATGTCACAATAAACTTTAGTTAAATGTAGTTACATTTTGAGTGCTATGTACAACGTAATAATAGCTATAGTCAAATAAATGATTAACAATGATAACAAAGCATTTATATATACTAGATTGATAATATGAAATTTTATACAATACTGTAAGTGAGAACTATGGGGATGATGTTGAAAAGCCTTTTTATAAAAGATAAACAATTTTATATAGAATAGAATATAAAGATGTAATATCATTGAATGATTTCAGGATGATGTAATAAAATGTCAGAATATAAATTTACTTTAAATTTAATATGCCTTATGTTGAAAGGATGTAATAATACTAGGCTTAATGGATGTTTAATAATTATATCAATTTGTATACAGGTATATTAGATTGATGATACTAATAATGAGAAAAAACATGGAATTGAACATTATTAGAGAATGTTATCAATGCTAAAATAGTAGAATGACTTAGAATAGGAGGAAGCATAATAACAATGTATACAAAGATATCTTGATTGTCAATATGTGAATTTTGATAAAATTCAAGTGATGACTATGGAAAGGACACAGAAAGACCTTGTAACCAATCGACACACTGTATGTAGTTGAAGAGGCTTTTATGTTATATGTGTTGTGTGTTTGTGTTTATCTGAAAATAAAAATTTTATTTTAAAAAAAGGAATATAAATCCATTCCATTCCCCACCATTCAGTCAGAACTGAAAAAGCTTCTTGGATGAGAAGTGAAATATTTTCAAGGAAAAAAACCAAGAAAGTTCAGTTGATTTTGGTAAGCACCTTTGGGGTACTGCAAGGAGTTTCAATAATGGCCCCAAAGGACTTTGAAAGCAAAGAAAACATCTTTTAAACACAGGCACATGGATGGGAACATTTGCTTGTCCACCTTTTACATCCGTTTCAGGTTAAAGGGAACCTTGCAAAACATATATACTCTCATTACAGATTCTGTTTATCTGGCTTTAAATATTGTGGAATTACTCCTCTCACTTCCTTAGAAATCATACCTTTAACTCTTAAGTACTAAGGCAAGCATCTCATTCTGTTGCAATTTGGATAGCAGAACGGTGGGATGAAAAGCACTAGCCTTTGTCCTGCTTTCAAGAACAATCATTCAACGTAATGACCAGAATCTATATAGCTTCTTTTGCAAATCTGTCCACTGCATTTATTTCAGTCTGCGAAAGGTTACACTTATATCTGAAAGTAAACAAAATTGTATTTTCTGTGATAAGGGGGCTATAAGTGGTTATTTTCCGCTTGTTACTATACAGCTTCGCTTCTTTTAAAACCCAGGTATTCAGTTGAGCTTCATTAATGTGGACATGTGATAAATTATAGTAATTAGCATTCTCCTTCAACAATCTGCCTCTTTTCTGTTGCACAGCTACGAATTGTTTCTCCCTTTGAACTTTACTGTAGTTAGAATTAGCAATCATTGGGATTTCTGCCCTGCTAACACAAGATAAGAGACACTGGGTTTTTAACAAGAGTCCTTTTAAATTAAGTAGCTTTTTGGACTAAGCACCTTTGTTTATCTCGTTTCACACGTAGTAATAGGTCTTGGCTTTCTCATTTAAATTGTGTTAAGCAAAGCCTAAAGATGGAATAACCAGTTTGTTTTTCTTTTTAACTAGTACATGCTTTTTTCCTGGGCTTACAGTTATTCTAGGGATAGAGTTTTTTGCAGAACCTCAAAGGAAGCAGATTGCCTACATTAATCCTTTTCCTCACCACTACCATCACCCCTGCCATGAGCTATGATCTCAACCCTGCTACTGACTCTGTTATTAAGAGTGAAAAATAACTGTTTTCACCCACCTACACTATGAGAAATCAGCAATTGTTGGTACAGTATTAGCAGTGGGTTTCACATTTTGTTAGTATTGGTGCCCGTGCCCCTTCCATGCATGTGGCCGGCCTCAAAAACGTGATTATATAGGATGGCATAGAGCTGGGGCGGGTGAGCAAGCCCACCCGCAATTTCCGCTACCGGTTCAGGCGAACTGGTCTGAACCAGCTTAATACCACCTCTGTACAGTATCTCAGCAGTTCTGAGATGAATTCTGTGAAGTATAAGTACCTTTCCCAAAGTTTACCGTCCTTTCCATCTTAAGGTGAAATGTGAAAATTCAGGGTTGTGAATGTTGTGAGTGCCCTTCCTTGATGTATCAATTAATTATGGGCATTTCTGTACTGTAGTATTTGCACCAGTTTCTTTTTTTAAACTTTCCAGTTCCTAAAGAACTCTGCAGGGCTTACTTACAATAATTGTCCAAATGATGAGAACAGTGGTAATTGAGAGAAAAGAGCTGGGCGTGGTGAGGGTTCCCAACACTGGGGGAATAAACCTTCCAGAAGCTCATTAGAGATGCTGTACACTTCAAGAAGAGAAGTGTAGCCTGCCTGGATTTCATATACAATGCAGTAAAGTCATCAATAAATCAGATTTTTTGATACAATAGTTGTAAGAACAGATCTAGAACTAACTCAGTCTGCTGCAAAGGTACATGTATATATGTACCTTTTATACAAGCAAACTTAACATTAGATGTAAGGAAACAGGCAGAAAGACGTTGGATTTCCTAATCTTAGCTAGCGTATAACATTTGTGAAAGCAGCAAAACACCCATTTCATTTTATTTTAAACAGAATTGGCTTTGCAGAATTCCTGATAGCCTTTCTTGGGTCGCTGGTACTTTATAGTCCAACTGACAGATTATTGGCTTGTCCTCATACCAATACTGCTCCCACTCTGTATGGAGTATTTTTTTTTAAAGAAAGACATTCATTGCCATGTTGTGTTTATAGTTCTGATATCCACAGTCAGTATCTCTCTCTCTCTCTCTCTCTCCCCGCGCGCGCACACACACACACACGGTAATCCTATGGCTTGATGTCCATATATTCTGGGTATTCCTCAGATTGGTGCCTTCTACTTGATGGACAGTATAATCTAACATATCAGGAGGATACTGAGTTAGGGAAAAGTAAAACAAATCTCAAGCAAATAAAAAAACTTAGTTCCAGATAATGGTACTTTTGAGTAAGGAGATACAAATAACAGAGTTCTGACTCAGTGACAAGAAGACAGTAGACACCACTAGACATCTGTGGGACAGTTAGAAGATCTGCTGCTGCTGAATGACTAGGAGGTCCTAGCAGATACTGATAATACACTACTCTACTGGCCATGTTAGTGCTGCTAACTACCTTAATTCTTCCAAAAATCTACTGAAGTTTCTTGCTATCTATCTCGTCCTTCAAACAACATCTCGAGTCAAGCATCTTGCTGTTCTCCATGTCACCTTAGCAGGTATTCCCTAGCTCCGTGATGGTGAACCTATGACACATGTGCCTGAGGTGGTACGCAGCACCCTCTCTGTGGGCATGTGAGCCATCACCCCAATTCAGCTCTGCTGCGCATGCGCACGCACCTCCCACCGACCAGCTGGTCTTCAGGGCTCTGCCGTGTGGGGGGCAGGGTGCATGCGGGTGGGTGCAGGTGCATGCACGAGCCATGCATGCATTACACTTTTTTTGGGGGGGGCACATGCGTGCTTTGGGCACTTGGTCCGGAAAAGGTTATCTATCACTGCCCTAGCTTATTCATAGTTCGCTATTGTTGACAAAGAGATGTTAAACCATTATTATAAGCAATAGTATCTGTTATCAGGAAGAACCTATGGTAGGTATTCATTTTGAGAACAGCCATATGTGAAATGTAAAACATGGCCTTGCTCTAAGGCGAAGCAAGAGAAAGAATATTCTTAATTATGTTATGGATCATCTGCAAACTATGTTTAACTAACTAACTAAATAGCATCCTGGAAGATCATGACTATGTTTACCTACAATACAAACGTTAAACTCTCGTGTTTTTCTTACCACAAAAATGACAGCCCATATGAAAAGTAACTCCTTTATCGTGTACATGAAACAGCATTGGAATATTATTTTACAATATATGTCCATCTATCTGACAACAAAACGAGCTGTGAATCAACAAGAGTATCCTATTTTTTTTTTTGCATACTCAGTCTCATTGTAGTATTTGCTTGCTTTACTGCAGACTTGGAATGTTGCTCAAGAAGAAGAAAGCAAAAACCACGAAATACATTTTTCATTTGCAGTTTGTTGAAATGCAGCAATGTGCCTGATCAGTATGAGAAAGAGACCTTCAGAAGGAAAGGAAACACATTGGCTTGCTGCACCCCAAGACAAATTCTATTTGTGGCGGGAAGGGGAGAAGGGTGCATATGCCGTTCATTACCCAGAAGGGTAGCCAGGAAAACTCTGGCCATCAGCCAAGAGAATCATACACTATTTAGTCCATGTGTGCTTCAGATGTGCGCTCCTAATGGAACAACCTGGAGAGTGGGCAGAGGTCCTATTGGAGGTGCGATATACTCCTCTTCTCTCAGCAAACGCAACAGAATGTTCTTTTTATTCCGAGGCCAATGGTAGACATGAGTATTCTGAAGCCAGGTAGGCACATGTTCCTGTGGAGAAGGAAAAGTCAAAAAGAGAGAGAAGAATGTGGGTAGGAAAGAAGAGAGAAAGAAACAATATATAATCCCTCCTGATTTTTAATAGCAGCTTTTGAGACATACTCACCATTAGAGTTACAGACTCCACATTTGACATGAGTTTCCCCAGTCTTCCTCGTATGTCTTTGCCAACAAACCAAGCAATTAATTAATTGCTGTGGATTTCTTTTCTGAACAATTTCAGTAATTCCTTGTGAAATCACTTGTATGAAGCATTTTCCCAGCATGTTTATTGCTTCTTACATCATTCAGCTTTAATGTTCTATAAATCTGCATTCCATAGTTATAATGTTATGGTACAGTAGAGTCATGTACTGTAGCTTCCCTATAGCTTTGATAGCAAAGCTTCAGGAGGATCTTGACTAACCTACGCTAGATTATGGTAGTAACTTTTCCCAAGCCGATTAAGGAGAATTTATAAAGATGGTTCCTACATTTTCTTGTATGTGATATTACAAGGGGAATAGGAGGGCTTATTTTGTTATATTCCTACCCTGTTTCCCTGAAAATAAGACCTCCCTAGGTAATAAGCCCAATCAAGCTTTTGAGCACATGCGCTAAAATAAGCCCTCCTCTGAAAATAAGCCCTCCCCCAAAATATTGCAACACAGCAGCAGCCATGAGGTGACCACACTCGCCGCCTCCTGCACCTCAAAAATAATAAGATCTCCCCAAAAGTAAGGCCAGGCCCTTATTTGGGGGGTTAAAAGAAAATAAGACCCTGTGTTATTTTCGGGAAAACACGGTAATATACAGATTTATAAATACAACAGCCTATTTGAATATGATTATGAGTAGGATCACACCTCATGCTAAGTTATAACCAAACAAACAAGGATTCATGTTGTAACAAAGGAAAAATGCAGCCTCTAGAATCCCCCCCCCCAAAAAAATGTTTAAAAATGTTCAAAATGAAACAAAATAATTAGTATATCAGCTTCTAAAGAAGGTAACAAAATGTTAGCAGGTAACAAAGAAAAGGCAAAACTAGTCAATTCCCATCTTGGCTATTTAAAAAAAAAACCAATATGGGAGTATATGTTTCACTAAGCAGTTGTGAAGAGCAAGGTCAAGGAACAGGTTTGTTTTCAACTGATACATTTTTTCTATATTTTGAATCAATTTAAATCTCCAGGGTCAGATAAACGTCATCCTAGGGTACTGAAAGATTTGCTGATGGTCTAATAGACTTCATAAAATGTGAAATTTGAGATAATGGATAAAGTACCAAATGAAATTAGAATGAAAAATGTTTGTTAATAATGCTGAAATTACAGAGGTCAACATGGATTTGTCAACTATACTGCATCACTAGAAGAATAGTTTCCAAATCACTGGAACTAAGTTTATTTCATTATGCATTAATCAGACCCACCAGTTCTGGGCATTAGACTTTTAATCTGAATTCTTCTTAGATTAACTAGGTGGGATTCAGAAAAGCCCAATGAAGTAGCATGGGAGTCTAGAAATGTAAACTGAATAAAAGGCATCACAAAGTAGAAGGCCAAGACTTGTTCGTTAACATCGCAGACAGCAGGACAAGTAATAATTTAAAATTATAAGAATACAAGAGTAGTTCGACAGAAGAATTAAATACCTAGAGGGTTGATGGTCTCTGTGTCACTAGATGTGATAGATATTAGATAGCCACATGTCACCAATGCTTTAATTTGAATTATTTCCAATTCTGTAGTTCTACACAATGAGATTCTGATCTACACAGTATGAGAACCTAGTTGGTGTGTAAAAATTTTTCCATATTCTGCAGGACAGATTTTGGGTACAGATTGAGAGTAGAAGTATTGTTTTGATATAAATTATAATTCTGTTTTAAGAGCATTGTGAAACATTTCTCAAAATTGTTACATAAAATGCCAAAAGAATTTTTACTTCACATTCCCAAATATTTTTTTAAAATGTTATATATCTAATTTAAATTTTCATCAAGAACCAAAATGGAATTATTCTGCCTTTGTCATATTACCTTTTTTGCATTGGGAAAGAGCACAGGAATGAATCTAAAGTTCATGCTTCCTTGCTGTATAAATTCAATTTGCATCTGAAAACATACAAAAGAATGAAAATTTGTCAACATTAATTTCAGATGTATGTGTTCTGATTTCTAATGTACAATGGCCTTCAGCTATAAACAGACTCATATCCCTACAGTAGCACACTGACACAATCAGATAGATTTATGTATGTTTTTCTTGGATTATGAATTGCATAGAAATCAGAGGGGCAAAAGTAGGTTGTGATCCAATGTTAGGCACATCACATAAGTGCCCTGATCTGAGCAATATTGTTTTCCATTCTAGATTTTTGGAAGTAGGGGAGCCGGGGTGTACCAGTAAAGGAGAATATTTGTAGCTCAGGGTTGAATGAAGGGATCCCTGGTGCTCTCTGAGCTTGGTTGCTTTCTTGCAGACGTTTCATTATCCAAACTAGGTAACATCAGTGCACTGATGATATTACCTAGTTTGGATAATGAAACATCTGCAAAAAAATAACCAAGCTCAGAGAGCACTAAGGAGCCTAGGTGTTAATTACCCCTTATCACTGAGCAACAGATAAACGTGTGCAAGATGCATATGCTGTTCTGTGAGGTTTATTGCTGCGTATTTTTGTTGGAAGGCCTTTGTCTTGTATTTATACACCTGTTGAATGCTACTGCATATGGACAATTGAAAGCAGAATTGTATTTCATTTCTAGAAGCTTTTCAATTACATTGCAGGGCTTATTCACTTACATCTGAATTTTTCTTTTAAGTATGACAATAGTAATGAAAATATCAATTGGAGTTTAATCTGTAATAATCTTGCTTTAGAGATTGAGAGCAGATAGAGATTGGAATAGTCAGACAAGTCCAGTTTTATCTCTGACTGAAATACCCCAGCCATAACGTATCACCAGTCTGATTTAAGCATTCATATGCTGCTTTAGGTTTCAGAGCATCAGCCATTTGCAAAACACTAAAAAGAATAAAGGAAGTTGGGACAACACATTACAACGTTGACAGCAGGCTTGTCACTGCATCAAGGGCTAGGCCTCCTTGGGAGCCTAGAGAGAAAACACTAACTTCTATCAAAATCAGTGGAATGGGATCAAGGCGTATGTGGCATTTGCTGAACTGTAGGACTGAAATATGTGTCAGAAAATATTCACTGCTAGTAAGGATCAAATAGCTTTTCCTCCCTTCTCTGCCTCTTTCCCCCACCACTGCCACAGAAGGGAGCTTATCTTTGCATGTCTAAAACACCGCCTTTCCTCCCGCTGCATGTATGGGTCTGCTCTCACTCTGTGATAAATCTGTCCTGTTGGAAGCTTTCTAGACAAGCCAGTTGTATAGCATTTCATTCCTCGCTGAAAGGGAGGAAGCTCTGTTGCAGTATATTCAATCTGATCTAGGAAACCCTAGAGAGAATCCTCACACATGTTATCAAGCTGAGTCTCTGTGGTAATCGAGAAGCCATAGGGAGACAAAGATCAAATGCTCAGAGAAAGAGAACACAGTAACTCAGGGGTGGATATGAAAGTGTAGCTAGAACAATTCCACAAAATACAATTCTGTTTGGGGTTTTTTCAGTCTGCCATCAGTGGGCTCCAGTGTGTGTGTGTGTGTGTGTGTGTGTGTGTGTGTGTGTGTGTGTGTGTGTAGCAGTTTTCTGTGTTCCACATGTTCAGTGCAGGCATAAGATATGTTCATATCATAGTCATCTGTGGCAAGGCACAATGCTGTTAAGATGCAAATGTCATCACTTGCCTCCCTTGCTCCCCAATGGGTACTTATAGATCACATGGCAGAGATTTGAACAGAGCATGAAAGGATTTAAACAGGTCACAAAGCCACACATATAATCAACTGCATTTACAGAACATGGAGTTGACGTGCCCTCTAAAAAGCACAGCAGAGAGCAAAGTTTTAAATACGAACAAAGCAGGGCTTAACCACAGCACAAACGCCAATTATTTGGCCGAAGAAGAAGAAGAAGCGGAAGACTTCCTTTTGAAATGGCAAGCACGTGTCCTCACTCACCATCCTGTGGATGTACTTAGTATGTAAACCATGTTCGTCCTTGTCCAGCTGGGATTCAGCCCTTTCAACATCCTGTTTGTATTTTGGACTGATTGCTATGATTATCATTACGGTCTTCTGTCAGAAAGAGAAACACTTTTATGAAATCATAAAATGCAGCACAGTTGGGCAAAAACAGCTGGGAAAGCTGCCAGCTGGGACTTTACGTGATCTGATGTTCCTTGGAAGCATAAGGCAAGCCAGTTCCTTTTGGCAGTCAGACGGTACAGTATACATTGGAATTCCTCATACCAGATTTCCTGGATCTCCCATGAAGCAGAGTTTAATTTAACGGAGAGAGAAAATATTTTTCAGCATTGGCCATGCTGAATCACAAAAAAAAATCACCAACTCAGCCTATTGAACATAATTATGCCTACTGTACAAAACACAAACACACACACAGACACAATATGCATATTTATAATGTTGATTCTCACAGCTTGGAGTAGCTAAGAGGCTGTGGAAGAAATTAAACACCTTATTTTCAAGAGAAGCCACAAAATTAAAAACTTATTTTTAGGAGATAGATTTAAAAACAAACAAGCCGTAATCACAAAGATCCTCCTTCCACAAAGGAGAATTCATACACGGTACTAATTCACACTGATTCATATACACTCTACTAATTCACACTGTGGCTTTACAAATGACTGTATCCTATCTGAAACCAGAAAGAGCATTGAAATTTATAGCAGGGCTAGGGGACAACCTTTTCTGCTTGGTAGAGCATGCTCTACTATATTATCATCTTCAGTTGGCTGAGGGGTAGACAAGACAGTAATGTAATAGGGAGATGAGACCAAAATTGTCAGTTTGTTCTTTGTGGAATCTACAGTATGTGTCACTTTTGTAGGGGTATGAAGCTTACTGGAAGTGTAGCACATGCTTCCTTTTGTTTATCACTCAACACTGGCAGGATATTGACTTGGGGGATTTACCAGCCACTTTGGCTTCCACATTGTTGTGGCATAGGTACAAAGCTTTGGAAACCGCCTTTTATCTATATGATTTCCTTATCTAGTCTTGCACGACTACTAAGCCAACATATCAGTGGTGGGTTTCAAATTTTTTTAGAACCTATTCTGTGGTTATGGCCTATTTTGTGGGCGTGGCTTGGCAGTCACGTGACTGGGCAGGTATGGCCAACTTGACATCACTCATGCACACTCAAGTCACATGACCACCCCCCAAGTTACTTCCGGGTCCACCGGTCGAACCTTCTCTCACCGGATCGGTAAATTTCACCATCCGGTTCTCCCGATCCGGTGCGAACCGGCAGAAACCCACCACTGCAACATATGCAAACTTATCTGTCCAGCATGCTGTTTCTAGCAACCGATAGATTTCTGGGTATCATAATCTTTTTCTTTCCAAGCAAGACCTGTCTATCTCATCAAATTGTTAAAGTGAGCAGAACCAGCGGCAGGTTCATGTAATGAATTAAGCAAAAGTTAAATCTTATTTGGTAAACCAAGCCCCAATAGCCTGGGTTTACATGGCCTACCCATATGAACAACTATAGGTTAGTTCAACATGTAAATCACGTTCTCTTGGCAGTCCACTGCTGCTCATATGTTTCTTTGAACCTAATCCAAAATATACAACATAGCTAATTGATGTGCTTGATATATGTTTTTGTTCACTCTTTATCTCTCTCTCCCCCCCCCTCACTCCTCACACACACATACATTCCTTTACATAACACAGACAAGATGGATAGCTCATTACTCAGAGAAAGATTCCTCAAAATGTTCAGCAAAGGAATATTACTGATAAAAAGAGAGCCAGGCTTCCTTCTCTCAGTTGCTTCCATTTTAAATTCGAGGAAAGGGGAGGGAGACAAGGCAGGAAAAATATTAATAAGTAAGCCACGTGTAAAGGAGAGAACAGATTCCTATTTTAGTTCATTGTGCCTTAGGAAGCAAACTTAAGTATTCCATGCACGAAAAAAGTGCAAGATTAACATTTTATCTTTACTTACATCACTTAGATAACGTTCCATCCACTTGATAATATCAATTCCTCGGATGGTGTCCTCAAATATGTCAATCTGTTAAAAAGTGAAAATATTAATATGATTTCTTTAGCACTGGCTGGTCTCTAGGAGGCTACTTTAACCTTCATGCAACATTGGCATCCTTTCCAAACAGTTTGATTTAAGAAGCTTTCAATGCAAATATAGCTACACCAACAATACTGTCCATTAAAAAAAATATCCTACGTTTAGTACAGCTTGGTAAAAATTTTGTAGTTCATATCACAATGGAGAAATTGGTTAGATCGACTTGATTCATCCTGGAAAAAAAACCACTTGTGTGATAAGGCCTTGCCCACTTTGCACCTGTGCCATCCCCATGATGACCTCATCTGCCCAAAAAGTTATACTCACCTGTCGTAACTCATGGTTTACAAACCACAGTGCTCGAATTCACACATTTTGCCAAAACTATGAGTGTCGTGTTAAAATACTGCATACTGTTTCGACCCAACCAGGATCTTTAGGAGTCCCAGAAAATGGCCTTCCTTTGGTCATGGACAAAAAAGGAAGCTCTTGTTAGAATGAGCCAAATTTGTTGCCTCCATAGCTTGCAAAATGCCAGGCCAACTTCTGCCATTACGCATCATGAATTCGTATCTACCATGTCAAGAGTATGTTTCACTCAGTCTTGGAGGAAGATGTTCATAAAGTTACTGCCACGGAAGAATAAAATATAAAGAGTAATTCTTGACATGAAAATAGGTCTGTTCCTACTAATATTGAAGTCAACCTCTCTGAATGTTGTTCACACATCCAGAGTGCTGCTGGAGACACCTTTTATAAATAAGTTACAATTCTTATTTCTTACATCACTTCCAGTCAATACATTCACTTTAAATTCACATTTACATGTATTACTTAAATGAAATTTATGTCGCTTTTTAATATAATATTCATTATGAAATATACAATATTTAGGCAGGCAGGCACATTCAAAACAAACAATACCACTTTGAATTTAGAATTGCCTCTCTTCAGATATTCACACTTTTTCTCTTTGCAGTGCAGCAGGCATCCAGAATAAAATACTTACCGCAGTCTGAAATCCATTCACAAATAAAAAGTTCACAAATTTCATGACCTCCACAGCTGCGTCCACAGAATAGGTTATAAAGACTTTACCTAGGAGAAGTATAATTATCAATAAATAAAACAGGTGTGCTTGGTGAAACAAAAGAGTTCTGAATTCCAAAAAATTCACAAAGGCAGCCTACCATGAGTAGCTGCAAGACGATATGCTGCAGAGAAGGTGGCAGGTGTGGCCAAGAGGCCCTTTGTACATCTAGTGCCATCAATTTCATCCTTCCTGGACCAGGAGATTCTCCAAACAGTCGCTAATGCCTTGGCCACCTCACAAGTGGACTATTGTAATGCATTCTACACAGGGTTGACCTTGAAGGCTACTTAGAAGGTACAGCTGGTCTAGCATGCAGCGGTACAGACAGCCATGGGTAGACTGCATTATGCCATTGTGACTTTACTGCTCCATGAGTTTTATGTCTTACCCATTGGCTTCTGGGTGCGATTCATGGTGCTGGTTACATCTCAGAACTGATGAGGCTCAGGAAGTATTAAAACCTGGCTGTTCTGCCACATTTGGGAGAAGGTTGATGGTTGAGCCTACTGCATGAAGGAGGGGATTGTTAATACCAGTGATGGTGAACCTTTTCGGCACCGAGTGCCCAGACACACACTCGTCCGGAACGCAACACAGAAGAGGGACATACACATGCTGGAAAATGAACTTCCAGTTTCCGGCACATGCATGCACAGTGGCCAGCTAGTCTTCCGGTTACTGGTATGCATGCACGTGTGACGATCAGCTGGCTGATCACACTGGAAAACGGAAGACCAGCTCTCCCAGTTTTCAGCACTGCCACATGCATGAAGGCCAGCTGATCGTTGTACGCGCATACGTGTCAGAAACCCAGAAAAGGAATGGGCAACATCGGGCCGTGCCAGGCGACATGGTGCCATAGATTCGCCATCACTGGTTCATACATTTGTCTTCTTGCATCTTATAATTTACGTTTGGTACTGTTCTTGTTTTTTAACTCTAGGCTGCCGGAATCATTGCAAATCGGGTGCCCCTAAATTGTATATATGCAAGTATAAATAAACAACCACTGTGGTCTCAACAGGGACCTTTGGATTTTAGTCATCAGGCAAGTCTGTAAGAGCAGAGTTCCCCAATCTTTCTAGCTTTGTGGACCGGTGGAGAGGGAATGGTTCTGCACAAGCATTGGGCAAACTGCTCCCTGCTCATCCACCAATTCCACAGCTTGGTTCCAAATGGTTCAAGGCCCAGTAGTGGAACGCGGCCCAGAGGTTCGGGACCCCTGTGTAAGAGTAAAGACATCCCCAAAATTCAGACCTCAAATTACAGCTGTAGAAGTCAAAACAAAACCTTGCACCTGTCTTCTTTGCTAATTGGAAGTCACTGTAGCGACTTCAGCGAAAGTGTCTTGTGTCCCCGATAAGACTCCCCAACTCAGAAATCTAATCACTGCTTTCTATATCAGCTGCAGTTTCAGGATCATTCAGAGCTCATTACTGTACAGGTAGTCTTCAACTTACAACAGTTCACTTAGTTATTGTTCAAAGTTACAACGGTACTGAAAAAAGAGACATGGCCATTTTTCACACTTAGGACTGTTGCAGTATCCCCATGGTCATGTCATTTAAATTCAGATGCTTGGCAACTGATTCACATTTACGACAGTTGCAGTGTGCCGGGGTCATGTGATCTCTTTTGCGACCTTCTGACAAGCAAAGTCAATGGGGAAACCAGATTCACTTAACAACCGGGTTACTAATTTAATAACTGCAATGGTTCACTTAACATCTGTGGCAAGAAGAGCAAAACTTACTTAACAAATGTCTCATGTAGCAACACAAATTTTGGGTTATAGATCAAGGACTATCTGTCTATTGTCCACCTCTATCTAAGAAGACGTTGTACTAGGGTCTCTGTTTACAGAAGAAGAAACAACAAGATAAAATCTTTTTTGGTTTTCCTTCAGCTTTTTAAAACTTTGTCCCTGCCTGTGTTTTTAATCCTGTTCTTTGAGTGTTTCTCTTTTCATTTTGCAAGCACAAAGAGACACCCAGAGTCCTGTGCTGAATAGGCTAGCTACAGTATATAAATCAGAAAGATTTATAGGAAAGTCTTTCAAGCTTTTTGCTAATATAGCTCTACAAATCTCTCAATCAGTAGAAGAACTCAATAATGCAAAAATGGTATTTGATACATATTATGGGGGTGGGGGAAGGGCAATGATCTTTACTTATTTCCAGCAAGTAAATACAGACAAACAACTAACAAACAACTAACAAACTAACAAAACTAACAAACAAGAAAGAGCAGAAACTTACGTAGCTCTTCAGGCAAATTGCTGGTCCTCAGTGTCCCTCTGGCTGCAGAATTAGTCAGGGGCCTTGGGATAGCCCCAGAGGTGGTCATACTGCCAGACTGAGCCATAGAATCAAAAGGAAATCTCTCTACGCCCTCATGGGCACCGTATATTTTGAATGGTGCGTTATTCTCAAGCATCTGATTCTGAAACTGGTCACTGAGGAGAGAAAGAAAAACCACTTTAAATTCTGAAAATGTTCAAATCTCATGATTCTAAGTACATGTTCGGTGTCCTTTCTTAATAATAAAGGCATAATGATTCTCTGTGTTCAGAAATAGCTGGGGAAAACTGCATTTATAGGCCAGGGAAGATTAAGGACCCCACCCAAAAGCTTCTTTTGTTCTAAAGTGAAAAAAAATGAATTAAGCTTTCTCCTATTTATTGAAACAGAATTGGGGCAGATTCGACTTAAACCAGTCTGCCACCATTTGTAATTGGGGCCTGCCAGGACTGAAGATGCTCAGGGACGGTGCAAGACTGCAATCAGAAATCCTAATGACTTCAACAGGGTTTGTTGCTCAAAATAAGGATGGGAGGAAGTGGTATCAATACATCTTGAAGTATACTTTCCATATGCCAAGTGTATCCAAGCTCTTGAAAAGACCATCAGGATCTTAAAAGAAGCCTGCCCCTGGCATTTTTACTTTTTTGATTCCAATTATTTCTTTTGTTCTTTTATTATCTTAAAAATTTTAAAGAAATCCTGAAGCATTTGATAGGAATCCGAGATCTCCTCTTCCTGTGGGATAAAAACAGTTCTGCAATTTCAATCAATCCTGAAGTCAGGGTTACTGTAGCCGCTAATCCTTTGTGAAGTGGGAATTGTAAATCATTTCAAAACTCCATTACGGTTTGGAGCAGGAAACACATGTATGTTAGTCACTATCTGCCCTGCATCGCCTCATTCATTCCAAATATACTTTGTTCCTTGGAGAAGCAGTAGTATACAATATGTGGGCACGCAGACATAACCCTTACTATGCAAGATGAATTGTCTATGTTGAAGGACAATGTTTACAATCTAGTTCCAAATTGTGTAACCTGCAGTTGTCAGTGGTCATGTGGCCTTCAAACTAGTTTCATGGGAGATGACAAGATGGTGTGTGTAATCCTACATTACTACAAACTCCACCCACTTTCAATTCCAAATCCACCCACACTCTGATTGTTATGACTGGTTGTCTGATGCCATAATTTAGTGAGTCTTCATAATTTAGTTATTAGATAGAGGCTAGCGCTGGGTGAATAATCCAAAGAGGCAGGAGAAGAGAAAGCACTACATCTAGAAAACCTGGAAGCTAACAAGGAGAAAGACATGTAATTACTGAACCTGGAACAGAAACAAAGTATATAAGAATTATTTGGTTTCCCTGCCAGAAATCAGTTAGGCCTGTGAGAAGCAGCAGAGATTCATATCAACAAGGCAATTCAGCCTGGGAAGACCATTCAATTTGCCTCAGTGAAATGACTAGGGAGGTTTTAAATTACTTTAGGCTTATATACATTTCGTAGATGACCTCACAGCAATAAATTACTATACTCTTGAGGTGAGAAGTTTAGAGAAAGAGGCAAAAAAGGTTTGCAGTTTCATTCAGAACCTTTAGATCACGGGTGTCAAACTCCATCGTGTCACTTAACATATTGTGACTCTTTTGCCTTTGCAGAGCCGGGGAGGGCGTGGCCTGCGTGACACACCCGGCCCATTTGACACCCCAATACACTAATGTAGTTTACCCACTAATGACTTACTGTGTCTTGAAGAATCATCCAATCAAAAGTTGTGTCAAAATAACAGCAATGACAGTCTTTATATCTGATCAATCATGGCCAAATGAAGACTTAATTTAAACAATGAAATGGCCAAATGCACTTTAATGGCACATTAATTATTGTAAGTGAATTTGTACTTTTGCCCATTTCTAGTATTCTGTTTTACTCTAAGTCAGTGGCTTGGTAAATTTAAGCTTGTCTGAATCTGAAGCAGCCATTCTTCATATATTTGGAACAAATAATGACTAAGTTAGGCAGTAGTTTTAAATTCTGGTTCACAGTAACTATAAATGGAACCTCTTTGTATATATACTTAGCCTCAGGTGAGCCATCAGCCTTGATTATAGGAGCAAATGAGATGGCAGGTGTGTTGATATTATCCAGGCAAAGGTTAGCATACCGCTCATATACACAGGATGCTAAAATAATCATCATTAGCTTTGCCT
Organism: Thamnophis sirtalis; assembly: GCF_051295495.1. NCBI lineage: Eukaryota > Metazoa > Chordata > Lepidosauria > Squamata > Natricidae > Thamnophis > Thamnophis sirtalis. The sequence continues at coordinate 104,900,822 of NW_028261386.1, read as the reverse complement.
GCAAAAAATAAAATAAGCTCCAAGGTTGGAAAATACTTACTGAAATCTCTGAAGTCCTTCGGAAGAGCTTTCCCCCTGAGGCAGTCTTTCTTCATTACACTTGGGTCCATGTGGACTAGAATAATGCGGGATTATTTGCTGCGCAGGGCGGGTGACTCTTGCACAAGGCCCAGGAAGAGGAAGCTGCACTTGAGGTGAACGTGCAAAATGTTGGTAGGGGGTTTGCCCATCTAAACATAACATAACAGAAAATAAAAATTCAGGCTATTGTATAAGTGAGACTCCTTTCCATAACAGGTAAATAGATGGTATAGGCCAGCGATGGCAAACCTTTTTTGGTTCACGTGCCATAAGCGGGGGGAGCGCAGGGGGGGTCGTGCGTGGGCGTGCTGCACCCATAATGCAATACGCGATCCCCCCAGTGTGCATGCGCGCATGACAGGTACTCCCCCATTTTTTGCATGTTTTTTTTTGCCCTCCCCAGGCTCCAGAGGCTTTATGGGAGCATGGAGAGGGCGAAAACAGCTTCCCCCACCCCCCTTGACGCCCCCCGGAGGCTTCAGGAGCTTCCCTGAAGCCTCTGGAGCGCAAAAAAACCCAGCCCTATGGGCAAACCGGAAGTTCGGGAATGGACTTCCAGTTTGCTCGTAGGGCCGTTTTTAGTCCTTCGGAGGCTTCAGGGATCTTCAGAAGGCTTCTCTGAAGGTTCCGGAGGACTAAAAATGACCCTACGAGCAAACCGGAACTGAAAAATGCCTTTAAAAAAACACCTCCCGTGCCCTGACAAATGGCTCCATGTGCCACCTGTGGTACGCGTGCCAGAGGTTCGCCATCCCGGGTATAGGCAGTCCTCAATTTACAACAGTTCATTTAGTGACTGTTTGAAGTTACAACAGCAAAAAAAAATTGATATGATCATTTTTCACACATGCAATCATTGCGGCATCCCTATGGTCATGTGATCAAAATTCAGACTGATTCACATTTATGATAGTTACAGTGCCCTGGGGTCAAGCAATCACCTTTTGCAACCTTCTGAGAAGCAAAATCAACGGAAAAACTAGATTCCCTTAACAACCATGTTACTAACTTAGTAACTGCAGTGATTCACTTAACAAATGTGGTAAGAAAAGTCATAAAAAGGGGTAAAATTCATTTAAAAAGGTCTCAGTAACAGAAATTTTGGTCGTAAATCAAGGACGATCTGTATGATGGCATGATCAAATTGGATGCATTCCTTGTACCAAGACATGGTTTTATTTATTCACATTTTATTGACTAAACCCCCCATGCAACTCACTAAGGCTGCACATGGCTCAAAAACAATTTGGAAGAAGTGCTTGGGATTCCTGCAAGCACAGCATCCCTTTGCTATTCATTAAATTACGCATGGCATTAAATATAGTAATGTCACACATTAAGATTTTCTTAATTGTAGCTTATTGAATAATCTGGGTTGGCTGGAATCACTTGATTAAGGATGCAGTAATGAATTCATACAACATATGAAATCAAAGCCCAATAAATTACAACATTACACTTAAGTATGACAAAACCCCAGCCAATAGGGACAACCATTTTACAAAAATGCAGTAAATGCATGTGTACCAGGGGAAACACCATTTATGACCAATGAGCTTACATGGATTCTGGCGGTACATATTCTGATTGTAGTATCTTGGATGCCATTGAGCTTGTGGTGAATTATAAAGATGGGGCATCTGTGGAAATAAAGGGTAAGACAGAGAGTCCATCTGTGGATATTCTCTGGACCTCAGAGACCTTGGAAGGTCTTGTATGTTCAAAACAGAAGTAAAGGACAAGGGAAGCTCAGGTTGTCCAATGCCCAGAGGATCCTGAGGCTGAGAATCATATCCTGCATCTTCTGTCCTTAGGTCTACTGGCACCCTATTATCATGCTGCCAGTTGGGCTTTACGTTTTCCTGATTTTCACCAAATGAATGCTGGGATATTTCAGATGAACTTCTTTGCAAATTACTAGAATTGTGCCCAATGTCAAGAGAATCAGCTGATGGTTGAGACCTCAAGAGCTGGTTTGTTTTGTGTTGAGGCAAATGATTACATTCTGAACGATCTGTTGAATTGCTGGATGGGCCAGGAAATTGTCCTCTTCTAGAATCATAGGTGTCTTCCGGAAGACTATGGCCATAAGCTTCCAGTATGCTATTATTATAATTGACATGGTCAAGGTGCTTATAGAATCCTAGTTGCCCATATATCGGATGAGATGTTTGCGGTGCATAAGATCCCATAGGCATTGAGTTATTTATAACTTCTACAGAAGGGTTCGAAGCCTCTTTCAGTGAATGTTCTGGAAATGGAGACCAATCAATAGTTTCATCCACTTCAACTGGAATACTTCGACTCATTGTAGCACCTAAAGTGGGGAGAGGAGGGGAAATATACAGTATAAAAAAGGTTTATTATTTACTCTGCATAAATGTATCTAATTCAGATGTGGTCCCAGCAATAAAATGGGAAATCTGAGACATGGAAGCAACACATCTGGAAGAATATAACATCCTTCCATTCCCCACTATCCTGTCAGCTTCTACTGAAGAAGCTTCTTGAATGAGAAGTGAAATGTTTTCAAAAGAAAAAACAAGAAAGTAAAGTTGCCTCCTGAAAAAGCACCTTGAACTGAGAATGACTGAGAATCTCTGCAGAATCTGGAAGATGGGGTAAAATTGGAATTGGCTGAATGTCAGGGTTCCAAATAGCATCCAAAATGAAATCAGAGTCTGAGGCAAAAGATTCCTCAAAGTTCCAATTTGGCACATCTGGGAAAACCCAAATCTAAAAGCTTCCCGGTTTTCCCACCCAGTTGAAAGTTCAAGATCCTGCTCCAACATCCACAAGTTCATCACATGGTCCAATCTCCCACTGCCATGAAGACAGATTCCTCCCATCCAGTTCCGGCCAGGTGCAGAGACAAAAATGACCTTGAGTTTCTAAGAAGAATGTTATTATGGCTACATATCACCAAACTCCTTATAATCCCCCCTCCCATTTTTCCACACTAGAAAGTAGACAGTAGAAAGTGTAGCAGGCCTGAAGTCCAAAAGAAAAGATGGCTTGTAGGCATGACACTGAATTGTATTACATAATTGGGCATCTTATGGTAATACTTTAAAAAGATGACTGACTTGGCCAACGCTTGCCTAGATACCTGAAAGAATTTAGATTGTCATAGTTAGAGTTTTGATTGCTCCCTTCACCATAGTTCTTTATTCCATCCAATCTTTAGGACCTAGTCAGTGGACCAGTGGAGGAAACTGAGCTGGCAAAACCTTCCTGCAAGGTTTTTGAGAGGCTGAAATTTTCTAACGCATTTGACATAATTCATCCGGTTCAAGATTAGACAACCATGATGTGTTTTATCATCCGTGGTTCGGTCTGAATAAAAGGCTCTGCAAAGTGGCAAAACAAAACACTAACCTTGTAAGGATGTCATTTCAATATCCTGTAGGAAATCTCTGGAAATAAATACCAAGTGCAAATGGTAGCTAAGGGTGAGGGGTGGGGGGAGGGAGAGAAAATATAAATCATAACATAAATAAACAATTATGGTCATCATTCACAGAATAGATTTAGAAAAAGATTTATTTCCATAAAAATATGCTCGTTCCCAATTTCCACTCATTGAAATGGCTGAAAGAGGAGATGTGGGATAAAAATAATGCCTTATTGCTTTATGATTAATTGTATCATGCTCTGAGATCTAGTGATATAGCTTGTGTGATATTCAAATAAACAAGTATTTTAAAACACTTTTCCTCACCTTAGAGTTCTTCAGATGTTTGGGAACCACAACAGGAAGAGGAAGGAATATGGGTGGGGTACGCTCCCTGCCTTGAGTTACCTATAAATTAATAAAGACAGGGTAAGAATACAATAAATAAGTTTCAGTTAGCTCATTTTCAATCAACAGAATGCTTTTATGGAGACATTAAAAAACATATATTCTTTGAGTTGTTCTTTTGGTAGGCCTGGACAGCAATATAGGGCATTGCAGGCCAAAGCAACTAGATGCAGGGACAGGTTTTTTCCTTCAAGCCATCACTGCTGAACACCTAATTCTCACAGGGCTGTCTAATGTCTCAGTGTATTTACTCATATAGTATGGCTGTAGTATTATTTATCCTTATTATCTTCTTTACTCCCCCTTCTTATTGGTATTATTATTATGATTATCATTGTTCTGTTGCTTGCATGCACACTGAGAGCTTCTGTACCGGAGACAAATTCTTTGTGTGTCTGATAATCACACTTTGTCAAATACAGTATTCAATTCAATTGTATCTAAGCTTGTTGTGATGTGTGGGTAAAATATTCATCATCAAGTTCCCAACTTCAAAATTGCACATGCATTTTTAAAATCAGAGTCAGTAGACTTCTATAGCCGTGATGGCGAACCTGTGGCACGCATGCCAGAGGTGGCACTCAGATCTCTCTCTATGGGCACACACGCCATCACCAGCTGCTCTTCTGGTTTCCTGTGTGCATGTCTTCGCGAGCACCAGATTGCCGGAAGATGGCCTAAAAAGGGCCAAAAAACTGCCCTAAAACCAGGCTGAGGGCATTTTCCAGCCTTTTTTGGACCATTTTTCGGCCAAGAAAGTGGCCTGAAAACAGGCATATGCGCCAGCTGATCTTTGGGTTTCTGGTGCTCTGGCACGCACACACGTTCCGGTTTCGGCACTTGGTGCCAAAAAGATTCACCATCACTGCTCTGTAGTATCATAAAAATCAATGAGGTATATGCTTTGAGATGCAATGGGAGCTCCTACTTTCAGTTTTCTAAATATATTTTAAAAAGCAACTGCATGATCCCTGATTCACACAGGACTGTATGCGGGCTGGAGAATTCTAGGAATTGGAAGTCCACACATCTAAAGTTTCCAAGATTGAAAAAGATTGCACTAGATCAACTGGTTCCTCTCCCCACTCATTCCCACCACACAGAAGCAGCAAGGGAAAGGAAATCTTCAGGCTTAGGATCCTAATAAATGGAGTGTGAGTTTCTCCATTCTGACCTGTGCAGCTCTCTGGTCCAAAAATCAATGCATTTCATTTGAGGAAGCACATGTTCTTCATGGTTAATTTTCTTGCCAAGTTTGGAAGAATAACAATGAGTTCCAGTAGGGCTGACTTCAAGTATTTCTTCAAACCTTGCTTCAGTTGCATAAAGGGGAAAATTCAATAATGAACTGAAACAACTCCAAATTATTTATTTTTACTTTTTGCAGAAGAAAAACAGCTGAGAGTGATTTTAAGACAGCAAGAGTTCTATACATTTTAATATCAAGTCACTTCCAGAATTCCAGAAAAATATTTAAAATGTATTTATTTCTACAGGGGTAAGGGTCACCCCTTCAACGAAACTTCATAAGAAATAAGCTGAATCAGAAAACTGAAGTATCAGGTTAAATCTCATCCTGACCCAAACAGTTGCAGCATTTTAAAAATATAAAGGAGAAAATAAAGCAAATTTCTCTATACTGTATTGCCACTTTCTCATTTCCACTCCTTCAGTCATCTTATAATTCAATTCTTACAAAATTAAACAGAAATGAAGAATGCAATAGACATACGCCTATCAAGTCCACATATATCTAGTGTTGACATATAATCCCAAAAGTTGGGCTTACAAGCCTTACATCTATATGGACTGTAAAACTGCCACATCTGAGCAAGAAAGCAATGTTACTCTGTAGTATTTAAGAATACTTTAAATTTCGTTTTTCCTTTCCTTGTCTAGAATTATCCAACTCAAGAATCTTTTGGTAGGCAATCCTGAAGGCCTTCCACAAAGTCAGAGGCAGAAATCTCACCCCCTTACAAGCAAAAACACCCAGCTGTGGAATCTGTGCATCCTACATCTGCCCTGTCAGTATGGCTGAAGGCAGATGAAACTCCAGGGATGGGGGGAAGTGTTTCCGTTTGGCTCAGATACCAGCAGACAGCAGCAGTGTACACATTTAAATGATTGCTGGATAATGAATCCAATCAGGCTGTCAAGTGGGAAAGGGGAGAGGAGTCAAATAAGATAATTTGTTTGGGTAATTTGCCCTGAATGAGTCCATATTAAGTTTGTAATTCATATCCAATCATGGCCAGCATTTTGGAAGGAAGAAGGGGGGGGGGGACCAGAATCCCTTCTGCTCCAACTATTTGTGCATTTCTTAAGACAATTTGAACCTCATTAAAATCTCTGTACTTTCCCTTTTAAAGGCATGCGTCAGCCTATGAAATCTCCAAAGAACAAGGCTGATTAAACTCCCTCTGTTTTTGATTAAATCTTTTCTGACAGTAGAGAAGAAGAATGTGGAATAACACATGGCAAGCTAGGTAGATTCCAGCTTCAAAGGCCACGCTGTTAGCTGAAACAGCTAGGAAATAGGAAACAGGGAGGGGGTGGGTGGTCAGACGGTAGGTAGGGCCAGCCTGAGCTTGTAACAGCATACTCGTTGAGAGAGAAATGCAATTCAGTCTACTTTTTTCAGCAAAAGCATTCTTCCTAAATTAGAATATGAAAAGAGAGCCACAGCCTAACTGACGCTCCCTTTTCCCTCATTTTAATTTCAACTATTGTACTATCAATTCGGGATTTTTCACATAAGTAGATGATAGTTCTAAACATGAAGAGAGAAGGAGTGGGATACAGAGTTGCCTTAAAGCGGTGCCAATCATAGCATGGCTGATAAGAAACAGGGCTGGAAAATTCATACTGAGGCGCCACCACTAAGAAGGTTCTGCTCCTGATACCCATCAATATAGGGACCCGTCTAATAGGGGGAGACCACTGGGACTTACTCCCTAGCTAACACATCAAGGCTTAACTTCCTTTTCTGTTTAAGTGGTAAAAGAAGATATGAATAGAAAACCTTGCACACCTCACTAAAACAGGCAGTTCATTGTTTTCTGTTCAGGCAATATATGTAGGCACTCAGAATATTCTTGGAGTTGGATGATCTTAACAAATCCAACAAATAAATAAATCCCAACCATGATATATTTACATTCTCAAAATGTCACCAGCCTCTCAAGGAGATATGTTGCAAGTTCATTTTTTGAGTAGTATTTTGGCAACAAATCAGAGAAGAAACATAATCTACTCTACGCGTATCCTTAGGAGGGTTATTTCATACATTAAAAACAGCTTTGCATATTAATCCTCTCGTAGAAGAGAAGCAGGTTGGGGACAGAGCCTCCTAGAGAAAATCTATCCAGGGGGCGGCTAAGAGTTTGACCCCAGCTTAATGGCACATAATCAATCAAATTTAGACAACTCTGGGCCAACTCCATGGAATCTACAAGAGGCAAAGCCATTGTAGTTGGGCCTCCCAGCCATTTTTCAGTTGACAACACAGATTTATTGGCAGCAGAATCACTGTGTCTGCGTTTTCAAAGTGCTCTTATGGCCTGAGATAATTCACGGAGGAGCCCAAGGTCTCACTCCCAACTAGCCTGCTGCAGCGGGAGTAAATCAGGAGTCAGGAAGGGAAATGAGGCCCCAGCTGAGAAAAACAAGAGCAGCAGTGGAAAAAGTGGGCCAACAGCGACAGCCAAATAGGTAAAGGAGGGGAGCTTTTAACAACTCACCTTTTAGACCCCAAAGGGGATCAGCAGGACAGGGCAGACCACCTGGCCGCCTGGTGTCGTCCGTCCTTCTCTTCTCCCCCCACCAGATTGTCCCTCCTTGAGGTTCTCCTGGCTTCTTCCCTCCTCCCTTGCTCTGCCAGGTAAGTTGCCGAACAGGCTCCTCACCAGGAAGTAGATGCGTGTATGCAAATCGCGGAAATAAAGCAGTGTCGGACGGCTCATTTTGAAGAAGTCAGTAGGGCTGTCAGAGGAGAGGAAGTGCGACTGATAAATACCGGAGGAGGAAGCGTTTGACTAGAGAGGGTGGCTCAGGCGGCGAGGTTGGGTCCCTTAGTTTTCAAGCTGGAGAAAGGGGACCCGGAGCGGGGCGTCCAGATTTCAAATCGGCAATCGACACGCGCGCCACAGGAGCCGATTCCTGCCCTGACCTTTAGGAACAAGAGCAGGGAAAAGTTCACGGGGTGCCCGTTTAATCCTTCTACTGTGCAACTTTAACGACCGACACGAGGCTTTTCTAATCAGGGATCGGACAGAGGTTAATAGGCACTGATGGGCATTTTTTTGACGACGTAGCAGTCTGTCGTCATGAAAAAAAATGCCGTCAAAAAGCAAAGGATTACATTTATTTAGTTTGTCAAACATGTAAAAGATAACCGGTATAAGTATAAGCGTAAATATGAAGACAGTAAAATGGGTACGAATAAATGGAGACAGTAGGACAGGGACGGTAGGCACGCTGGTGCGCTTATGCACGCTCCTTTGTTGCAGTATATGCGACCTCATAACTGCATATGTTACAAGAATCTGAAGGACTTGGTCATATGAAAGCTACCAGACCCGAGTTGCAAAAATCTGCAAGGCTAGGAGCATGCAGGAAAGTGTCTGTATACATTCTCAGTCATGCAGGTCATGGTTGTCCCAAAGGTGCTTTTTCGAGAGGCATCCTGAAAAAAAGCACCTTTGGGACGGCAGCAAAGAGATTCAGAAAACGACACTGCCATCTAGTAGTCATCTGGATTTTTGCAGCCTGGATCTAATAGCCTTATTACCGAAACTAATTTTTAAAATGTCTAAAAAACTAAAATAACACTATACCACCCACCCCCATCTCCACCCTCCACAAAAATAACTTGCCTTGTTTAAAGTGGTGGTTTTTTTTAACTTTGCAACTCTTAAGATGTGTGGAATTCTGGGAATTGGTCTACATTGCTTTAAAGGAAGAGTTGTCAATCTTTTGGCAGCCAGGAGTGGCAGAAAGACCTGTGATGTGGTTAAGGTGTGGAAACAGAGGGCGCCCGAGGTTCTGGTTCACCCGCAGAAGTGAGTCTCACCTTTCCCTCGCCCCCCTCTCAAACACACACCAGTGGTGGGTTTCGGCTCCCGTTGCAACCGGTATGCTGCAACGGAGCTGGGAGTGTACCATGGGCACACGGGCTGCGCACACATGCACACTCACCGCCTGCAACGCTCCAGCTGCTTGGCGGAGCATCGCACAGGCGCCGTATGCTGCGTGTGTGTGCGCAGATGGCCCGTTTCCTTCAAATACAGGTAAGGAACGAGGGCGGCGGGTGGGCCCTCCAAAGCACCGTTCCGGTACAGTGGCTGCTGTGTCTGGCAGGCACCAGTACGCGCGTACCAGGGCATACTGCCTGCAACCCACCTCTCTCTCTCTCTCTCTCTCTCTCTCTCTCTCTCTCTCTCTCTCTCTCTCTCTCTCTCTCTCTCTCTCTCTCTCTCTCTCTCTCTCTCTCTCTCTCTCTCACGCACACACACAAACACACACACACACACAGAGTCAAGATTATATGACAGCAGATTAGGAAGGTATACCATAATGAAACAAACAAAATGTAAAAAAGTTATGATATGTATGTTACTTACCAAGCATATTTACATTACAAACTATCTTTACAATCCCAAAGGCATGTCATAACTTTTGAGCATCCCTAAAGTTTGGAAATTGAAAGTTGAACATTTTCATTCATCCTAAACTGTATGTTCTAAAAGAAAAGAGCAGGAAGGCTACTTATGTCTAAATAATATATTGGAAGCCTGACTATCACTTCGGTACTATGTTCAGGTAGTCCTCAATGTGCAACTACAATTGAGCCCAAAAATTTATGTTGCTAAGTGAGAAATTTGTTAAGCGAGTTTTGTTTCATTTTAATCATTTTTCTTGCCATGATTGTTAAGTGAATCACTGAAGTTCTTAAATTAGTAACACGGTTAAGTGAATCTAGCTTCCCCATTGACTTTGCTTGTCAGAAGATCGCAAAACGGGATATGTGACTCCAAGACTCATTAACCCCCTCTTCTTCTGCATCTGTTGTAGAGAATAAACTATCATATTAAATGGTTGTCCATGAGATCTAACTGATATTCTTTGACCATTGACTAAATTGACAAACGTTGTCTCAATTATGTCTTGCTATGACTTGAGTATGTTATTATCAAATAATTGCATTATCAAATAGAAGTGTTATAAGATGAAATTCAAATGTGCACAATTTATGTAACTGAATCCCCAAACATGCTTTGATTTTGTTTAGATAAAAATAGTTTATGGTCATGTCTACAGTACAGGACTCACTCTCTGATTCCATCACACTCAATTTATTCACTTTAAATGCCAGCAACACTCAATATAAGATCACTGAGTTGATTGGCTGGTACTCATATTTTAAGTCTGGCCAATCACCTTAAGATGTAACTGGAAGTGTATATAGCCTTCTCTACTTCCTCACTTTTTATTTGCTCCTCTCTCTTATAAAATAGAGATAGTTCAAAGCTTTTGCAATCAATGTCATGGGTGTCTTAAAAGGCATACATATTATAGTCAGTTGATAAGGTAACTAGTAGATTAAGCCTTCCTTCCTTCCTGAGGGAAATGCATATCAGATGTCTGTGCAGTAGAAATAGCTGACTTTTATATTTATAAATCAGCTAGCTTTATGTGACCTGGGGGAATCAAATGTTCAGACACAGTAAAGGAATCATATTTTAATGTGTGAATGTTAATATATTTGGCATTTATACAGGGTTGGGATTCATGTACTACATTGTAGGGAACTGATAACAGAAATGATATGGTGGTAGCTATCTATGATAATGATTGAAAACTGGTTACATATATTCCATGCATGCCACAACATGTCTTCATGACATGCACATATTTCTTCACCATCCAATTGGATGGTGCACATTTTTATCTTTAAATTTTATTTATATCGAGAGAGACGGAAGTGGTTTGCTTGGAGTTTCTAATTGCTTTTGAATTTTCTGCAGTAGTTTCTGATTGGCAGGAGAACATGCAAATACTGACATATATTTTATGCTGCTTATATAATTCAGGGGAACTCAGATCTTTAGATTTTCAGGACTGCCGGAATTCAACTGCCAGAATTCTTTGCTGCCGCCTAGTGGTTGTCCAGATTTTGCAGACAGACCTCATAAAGTAGTAACTGCAAAGTGATTGTAAAATACAGTTCTGTATGACTGAGCTTCCATATTTCAAATAAAATTCCAGTTATAAGAATATTCTTCTGATATTCGACTTGCTTTTTATCTGGATTTACTGTATGCAGTGGTGGAAGAGTTCTGAAGTGCTATTTGAAAGCCTTGTTCATAAATCTGGACATTTGAGGAATGTCTGCAGCTAATAGGTCAATGATGACATCAGGATTTCTTGTATGAGCTCACAGGCTCAAAACTGAAATAAGCATAGTCAGAAAGAATGCTTGGTCGGCCTGCAAGTATAATAGTTCTTAACTTTGATTGTTAGACCTGCTCCTGTTCCCCTGATTGACGATGGCATCCTACTTCTCTGGGAAAAATCCAAGGGCTACATTCTCATGTACATCTTTGACGGCACCATTGGAAGTAAAACCAAAGGTGCTCCAGAGGAATAAGTTTGCGAATAAGCCTAGTGAATAGATAGGAAGTTTTAGTTATCAGACAATGTGTTTCTCAGGATATAACCTCATGGTGCAGTCCTGCACTGAACCTTTCATAGACAGTCAACATATGTAAATTATCCATGCTCTAATAAGAGGGTAAATTTGAAAGATAGGGATTGGATGGAAATGAGAGGAGGGCTTTCCCCTTTTGACTCTAGGAGGCAGTACTCATCTCCATTTCTTAGCTGAGGGGGGCCAGCTGAAGACATTTGTTGTCTGAAGACATTCCCGTGGTCATGTGGCCAGCATGACTATGCCAAGGAGCACCAAATGCTTTTATCTTCCAATCAATGTGGTACTTTTTTAATCTACTCATTATTTATCTATTTATCTACTCACATTTGCATGCTTTCTAACTTCTATATCAGCAGGAGCAAGTAATGGGAGCTGACCCCATTGCACAGTGCTTGGGTCTCAAACCCAGGGTGTTAGTTTTCCAGCTGACAAGCTCGGTGTCTTTAACCACTGAGCCATCATGCTGCTGCCGCCCTCACAAGAGATAGTAAGCCATATTATTTGATTTTGGCTTATAATTTCCAGCTAATTATAGTTCCTAAATTACACATGGTTCCTAAACTATCCTGGCAATGCCTAAACTATCCTGGCAATAATGTTTGTGGAAAATAATTTCCATTAATCTTGATGAGCCTTCTGCCTCAAGTAACGATTTTACTCATAAGGCTGAAAGAATGGTTTTTTCTATAGAAGTAGTACTTAGGAACTTTTATACACTTAGAAACTATATATACTTAGTATATATAGTATTTGGTCATTTCTTTATTGTTTCACTACAAATAAAAATAACAACACCCACCCACCTCTTGGCCTCTTTTATAGGTTTCCAGAAAAGCTAAATTATCCTTTCAAGGGATAAATCCCCCCCCCCCAACCAGGTTTGTTCTACTCCATGATACAAACAAAAGAATAAACACAATCAGTTGATTTATAAGCAATTTCCAATTAATTCTCTCTTAATGATAAAAACCCCTCTTGCTGTTTATTAAAGTTTTCCCCACAGCAATACATATCTCTTTAATTAAGATCAGCAATGAACTAATGCTTTCCTTATTCCCTGTTGCTTTCAATTAGTCATTCATTGATCATTATCCCGAAGACACATGACAATTTACAGAAGAAGAACAAACATTGGATAGATTCCTTAGAAATTATGCTTCAGGAGATATAATGGGGAAAGAGGTAATAGGGAAGGTATTGCAAGGAAAAACTACTTGCTTCATACAGTACTAAGACAAAACTATAGCAGCATTTAATAACACTGTAGAGTTTACTCAATGAGACATGCCTTGATTTTATAGAAAAGCGAGCTTCTCTCAACTGATCCCTTTTTTTGAATTGGGAGTCACTGGCATGAAGGATGGTAAAGGATGACATGTTTTACATGGTAATAATGCTGTCCGTTCTGAAGCGCCAATCAACATTATCCTGGGAATTTCTCATGTTTGACTGCAGAAATGTGCTGTCCTTACAAATAGGAGGCTGTATATTTAGTCCCCTTTCATAATGAGGAAATATTTCAAAATATTTCTTTTTTTAATCTTTATGTATTTATTGAATTTATTTGCCACCCATCTTGTAATGATCTAACTCTGGATGGCTTCCAGCATTAAATCATTAAAACCCTAACAAATAATGCATCCTTTATTTTCTGTTGGACAATTCAGACATTTGAAGTTCAGATAATAAACCTCTTTCCTTACTGCTGTTGAAGCTGCATTCAACAACGGACAAAGGTCACAGAGTAAGCAGAATCACAGATATGATCCTTCCCTTTGCTCAGTTACTATGAGCAAAGTGGCTATGTTGCCATGACTTACTGATGGCAAAAGAGCCAATCACATTTTTATCTATTATGTGGTGCAAACCTAGCCTGAATGATCATTGTTCAGTGACTTGTACAAGTAATCATGCTGAGTAAACTTGATTAAGTTAATCCTGAGTAAGCATACTAAAAGAACACAGCTAAAAAGAAAAAAAGACACTTGTATCATGGCATATTTCTTTCCCGGCTTCTGCAAAGTTCTTTTCATCTGTTTTGCAGGATGTTTTTTTTAAAATGCTTTTTAAAAAAATAAAAGAACAAAGGGAAAAAACCTGCTCTTCAGGTATTAGAACATCAATAGCCTACTTGCAGATTGGGAGAAAACTGGTCTGGTTGAGACCTCTTTGGGAAGAATGTGATGGATAATCTGGATCTTCCTTACTCCCCATCTAAAGGAGTTGCTAGTCTTGTTTCCAAGGAGATCTGTCTCTCATTTTTACTCTACACTTATTTGTGTACTCAAGGGTTGCAAGAAAGATGCTCATGGCTGTTTTTTTTCCTAAGAAACTTTGTAAAAAGGTGTGGTAGAAGCAAAAATACTGAAATAAAGCAATGGAGAAATGATTGGTGACAATGGCAGAATTTGCTGAGGTCGCAAAGCGGACATGTTTGATAAGACAAAGGCCAAATGTGCTGGAAACCCTTGATTAGAGAAAGGACAAATGTCAGTGACTGGAAATGGTTTACAGACCTTTTGCTGAAAATGGGGAAAAAACCATGAGCTTGTGATTTATAGGTTTGATGGTTAGAAAGGCTAGGCAATAAGGGAGAAATCAAGGGTCCTAGGTGCTCTCCGACCTTGGTTGTTTTCTTGCAGATGTTTCATTACCTAAACTAGGTAACATCATCAGTGCTAATACGGAGGTTTGCTATCAATTTATATTCCAGTGGCTCGCCTTGTCAGTGTTGGTGGGTGAGGTCTTGATGGTTTTTGGTTGGGCTGTTTACTGTTAGGTTTTTGGCAGTTCCTTACTCGGGCTATTGTTTACTTCTTGATTGTTGATCTGATGTTGATTGTTCATGTTAATCTATACTTATCAGGGTGTTGATTGTTGTGGGGAGATGTGTTGATCTTTTTGTTCCTATATTTGGCTTGTTGATCATCTTTTTTATATGGTATGTAGATGTAGTTTATGTCTATGTGTCTATTGATGGCTGATTTGTCTGAATTCCAGACTTTCAGGAATTTTCTAGCATTTTTGGACTTGGTTTGGTCCAGGATGATCATGGTTTCCCAGTTGAAACTATGTGTCAGGCCTGTAGTTATGTTCCTTTTAGGATCTTTGGCCTGCCACACTCTATTATTTCATTATGTTGTTTCATTACTGTAGTAGTTGGGAGGAGAGAATAGAAAGGAGTAGAATTGTGGAATGTGTTGTTGTCATTCTTTTTTAGAAGCCAAAGTCATCTTTTGTCTCAGCACCTCTGCACCTGATCGGAAGCAGCTGGGTGGAGATACCAGTGTGGGCGAAGAAGATTGATGGATTTATGGGTGTGGGGATAAAATCATGAACTTTCAACTGGGTGGAATCCCAGGAAGTTCAGAATTGGGATTCCACAGATGTGCTAAGATGTCTGACTTATTAAATTGGAACTTTAAGGATTGTTTTGCCTTGGACTCTGATTTAATTCTGCATGCTACTTGGAACGCTGACACTATGGTTAAATCAGGTTTTGAAATTAGAGTTCCCATCATATCTTCCGATTATTACTTAAGTGTTCATGAATGCATTCTGCTAATCTTCTGCCCGTTTGTCCTACATAGTGACTGTTGCAGTCTTTATACTATACTGTCTTCAAATTACAACCATTCATTTAGTGACCAAAGTTACAATAACACTGAAAAAAGTGACTTATGACTGTTTTTCACACCTACAACCTTTGCAGCATCCCCATAGACACATGATCAAAATTTAGACATTTGGCAACTGACTTATATTTGTAGTCAGTGTCCCGGGGTCATGTGATTACCTTTTGTGACCTTCTGAAAACCAAGTAATGGGGAAGCCAGATTCACTTAACAACCTTGTTACTACCTTAACAACTGTAGTGATTCACTTAACTGTGGCAAGAAAGGTTGTAAAATGGGGCAAACTTCCATTTTAACAACTGTTTTGTTTACAATTTTGGACTCATTTGTACTTGTAAGTTGAGGACATGTATGTTGTAGAGGACTCCAATTTTTCTTCTGGGGCTGCTGGGTCTTTTGGTTTACTTAGGATGTTTTAGATGGCTTCCGTTTGTTTGTGTGCCGTGATGATGCCATTTGGTTGTAGTAGCCTGTTGGTGTTTTATGGCGTATTTTTGATGTATGGCAGTGCTACTCTTTATACAATTTGTCTTGGTTTTTGCTATATTGAGTTGAATAGGTAGGAACTTTCTGTTGAAGTTGTGTGGATATGCATTTCGTTGGAAAATGTTGTATAGATGATCTGTTTCCCCCACTCCCCCACTGTTCAGGGTTGCTGTAGTGTATATGTGCTCATGAGTTCTTACACAAGTGAAAGAAAAAGGTTATGTAAATCTACTGGTAAATACTGTGATGAAGGCTACATTCACTACAGGGACAGTTCTTTTATTTCCATGTATGAATGCATAACTACTAATCTCATATGCCACACATGAAATATTTAAATCATCATTTCATCCATTTGCTTTCTGAAACAATTCCATCCATTACTCCTTCTTTGCCCCATATGTCACAGAATTTCCTCCCACCCACTTTATCATCTTTCCATCTTTCTTTAAAAATTTTTTTTATTAAAAAACATGTAAAATACACATACACAAAACCTAGGCGTACACCACATTTACACAATACAATGCGAACAGGAGCTTCCATCGTTCCACCTTTCAAAAGACACTTTTTCAATTGAATATTTGTCATAGTAGTATTCACCAAAACATATTCTACTACTATCATGCACATCTCTTTAAAAGTCCAACTAAGTTGAATGTGACTGGCTTTAGGAAAATATGTGCAAGATTTAAGCTACCTCTCCCTGCAGCATTATAAACTAGTGTGCGTGAGAGCAAAAGGAAAAAAAAATAGATCAAGAAGAAGAAAGTTATAAGGAAACAAAGCTCAAATTATTGTAAGCCATCTTGGGACACTATAAACTTTGAGTAAAAAGGAAAGAGAACACATCCTTGATGTCATTCATGCCACAGAATCCATCTACCCAACATCCACATCCACATAATAATGTCTGTAGAAATGAATCTGAGCACAAAAACATATGCAGGCCTTTGCAGGAGCTAAAACCATACAGCTTGGAGTTCTTTTGCAGAGACACACAAAGCCCTTTCCCTGTAGACTGTTATGGTGTAAACACAGACATCCAGAAGAATGGCTAGGTGACCCTTGGGAGATTCCCTGCTCTGTTCCACACTCCCACCCCTGGATTATAATATAATTGGGTAAAAAATAGGGAGAGAATACTAACAAATTATTCTAGGGACAGAGGAGAAATTGCTGAGTGGAAGAGAAACATAATTATCTTAAGAACCAACATTTTGTTCTTCAAATTTCTATGTTAAAAGGATTTACACTTTGCTGTATCTACTCCATTCTGTTTGTAGTCTTCTCTAACAATGGGTGATTATGCTTCCCCCCCACGCTCTCATTCATAAATATTCCCATAGCTTCCTTGCTTTTAGTATTTGTTTCTCTTCCCATGAAAGGTTGATGCAGATTATATATATATATATATATATATATATATATATATATATATATATATATATATATATATATATATATATACACACACACACGCATGCACGCACGCACGTACGTATGTATGGATGCATATAAAATATTTGGAGTCCTTCCTTCTGGAAACACCTTTGTTGCCAAGTCTAAGGTGAGACTACAGAGCATGACAAGATGCGGTTTCAATATTGCACATGAAATAAACTGAGCACCCTGCATTATCAGATGGAGGCATCATAAGCACTTTCATTGCACCCATTTCCTCCTGATGTGACAGTGTGGTCTTGTGCAAATGGAAACTTTGTTTGAATCCACTGTTGCAGCAGGAAGAAGACCGGAATTGACTTTCAGCAGTAGGAAGGTGGGTTCTGCCCAATGGGAAAAAAAAGCCAATGACATGAGTGCCTGATAAGCATGAGGTTTAATTTGCTTCCTGTGCAAAACTGAAAGCTACATTTGATGATGGTTTCTGATGATCTTATAAGTTATAGGCTGTTTGCTTTAATTGTCCCAAGACACTGCACTACAATTAATTTGGGGGTCTGAGATATTTCTTGAAGAAAAATCATCTCCCAGGTTGTCTTAAAACCAATCATGTCTTGCTAATGATTATTATTGAGTGTCTCCAAGCATGATGATAATAGGGGAGTGCTGGAGTGTTGAGATGTGCAAAGATGTTTTAAAATTCAAAACACTTTTGAGCTTGGAACGGGCTATTCTGTCAAATAGACTATTTCAGATTTGAAAGAATATTCAGAACTAAAGGGAAATGAATCTAAATCTATGTCACTCACCTGGTAACTAAAGGCTGGTGGGAAGCTAGAAGCTATGCACTGGACTTTCAGAAAAAGTTTAATAGCAAGAATAAAAACCAGGCCCATCTTTAATTTAGAGAAAAAGCAGTTCTTGGTTGGTTGCTTCCTCTTCCATGCCAGAAAGATCACTCAGTCTCCCCTCTGGCACACAAAGACACTAGCCAGTTGCTATGGGAACCGATACAGACTTAGTCCCCCTATCCTCATTTGGCACCTCCCCAGAATCACCAGTCCTACCATGCACCTCGGTTGGAGGTGGAGAATCCCCCCTCCCTTCTTGTTGAATGATGACCTGAGCTGGAGATCATTATGGTGGACAGAATCTTCTTGGTCCTGGGCTCACTTACTATTGATATATTACAGGTATGAAGCTTGTGTGAGAATTTTCAATGAAACTGCTTTGCAAGAGGTGGTCATCTATTGGTCATCTCTCACAACCTCTCTCAAGGTAAGGATTCCAGTAAACCAGGTATTCCAAATAATTCCTCCTGGCTCCATTACCCAAAGTACATTCCACTTCATATTCTTCTTCTTTGTTCACCAATATAGGAAGGAGAAGGGGAGGAACAGTTTTCAAAAGTAAGGAGCACAGGAGCTTCTCATAAACCAACAAGGCACAATGGAAGACCAGATGAATCTTAACAGAAGTAGACAATTGCAAACAAAAGGCCACAGGATTAATTTGCTAGGCAACTGGGAAGGAACCAATAATTTTTTGAGTCCAGCTTTTTAGATGAGCAGGAGAAAGTAAAAATGTAATGGAAAGCCACATCAAATCCCCCAAAACAATCTTGCCCGTGTGCATATGTGGTCTGCTTGTATGTAGCCTTTGCTAAATCTGGCCATTGAAAGGATTGGAGGCTCAAGGAAAACCTCAGTTGCTGACATCCTGAAAGGTAAGATGGGAGATGGAAGTGGTGGTAGCCATAGGCTGCCTGAAAGACAGACATGCCTATGGAGAAATGTATTAAGATGTGATATACAAATTTCACCAGAAGCAACAGTTCAACCCAATTGCCTTGGTGGTAATAGACCTAGCATTTCAAGTAACTGTTCTAGCAACTGGTTTTACCCTCTCTGTTAATAGACTTAGCAATTGTTCTAACAATTGGTTTATCTTCTCTCTTTTCCCATTAGAGGCCCATTAGAGGTTGGATCACAAATGAATTTGAATGTGTAATCGCTGGAATCAGGCTTTCCAAAACTGAATGTACTGTAAATTGAGAGCTGTAATCTGGGATTGCATAATAGACTAGGCCCCTGTATATAAAATGTACAAAAAATGTTGTGCCATCTCCTAGGCTGATGGAAAACTCTTGCTGGTAATAAAAATGAGCTATCTTAGGAAACAAATTGTCTACTGCAAAAAATGGTAGTATTTTTTAGTTAGCAGAAACGAGCCATAGTGGTGCAGTGGTTAGAATGCAGTATTGCAAGCTAACTCTGCCAACTGCCAGCAGTTCGATCCTGACCAGCTCAAGGTTGATTCAGCCTTCCATCCTTTTGAGGACAGTAAAATGAGGACCCAGATTGTTGGGGGAAACATGCTGATTCTGTAAACCACTTAGAGAAGGCTGTAAAGCACTGTGAAAGGCATACAAGTCTAAGTGTTATTGCTATTAAACTGTACATGCGAAAGATCAGCAATAAAACCCAATGAAACAGAATCCCGCACTCCCAATAGCTAAGGGAGGAGCTAAGGTAAGCTGACCAGACCTTCAGAAATGCTCTAAACTCAGCCACCAAATTTCTCTGACCGCTTTATGGGCAAACATTGTAGGTATTCAATTCATAATTAAAGCCACACTGTCACTGCTTTTCATGTTTTCAATAATTCCACTCTACATGATCAAATCACCTTAGCAGAACAACAGAATTGGAAGGCGACTATGGGAATCTTCTAATGCAACCCTCTGCTCAAGTAGATCACCCTATACCATTTCAGACAAATGGTGGTCCAACCTCTTTTTAAAAACCTCCAGTGATGCAACATCTTCTTCCTAATCCACCAGTTCTGTTCACTTGCCCAATACAATCAATTTGAAGAGCTCATCCACCATTCATTTCTACAGACATAGGTTTCTCTACTAATTGTATGGGCAGCTTATATTCTTGCACTGGGGACTCACATATGAACCTGGCTATTGCACCTGGGTCTATAGGAACAAGGAATTGAGTATGCACAAAAAAATGAAAGGGATAATAAAATATACTTGCCTGTTGTCAACTGCCAAAGCTCTTCTTAACTGTCTTGAGGTCAAACCTGCTGAACTCTTGAGAACGAGCCCTGCAAACATTTGAAAAGATGAGGCGCAGGCACTTAGCCACTGCTTGTTATGTGGCCTGCAGTTCCACAAGTGTGGCACTTAGTAACTGAGGCCTATACCTTCGTGACCCGTCAAAAGCGCGTTCCACAAAAGCGCGGTCGACGAAATCGCGTATGTGACGTCATCACAACGCGACGAAAAAGATCGAAAAATAAAAATAAAAATTAAATTACAGCAAGCCGATTCACATAAAGGTAAGGGTTAGGTTAAGGGTTAGGGTTAGGTTAAGGGTTAGGGTTAGGTTTTTCGTTACGTTAAGGGTTAGGTTTAGGGTTAGGTTTACGGTTAGGTTAAGGGTTAGGTTTGGGGGGGTTAGGGGAAGGTTTTAGCTTTATTTTTACATTTTTCGATCTTTTTCAATCTTTTTTGTCGTGCTGTGATGATGTCACATACGCGCTTTCATCGACCGCGATTTTGTCGTCCGCGGTTTTGTGGTAGAACCCTATACCTTAAAGGGGCAAACCTTAACTCGGTGTCCTGGGGCTCCAATACAGAAATGCAAACCAAGACCTTTCTCCTTCTGCTTCTCTGTTATGGGTAGAATTGTACTGTTTCTTTTGCATGGATTGTCACTCACCTCCAAGGTTATGGGGAGGAAGAGGTGAATAGAGTCCATAAAAGCTTTTCCCCTTTTCTCCCCCGTGCCTTGTCTCCTCCATTCACCCATGAATTAACACACAATTTTGGAACAATTTCTCCAAATTCTCTTGTGTGCTTGTTCCATTAATTCATTCCTCAATTCACCTGGGAACTGATCAATCAGAGTCAGATCACTCCATCACATATCCCTAACATTTGATTGCAAATCTGACACACTCTCTCAAACTCTGTTGCCTTGTTTCAGCTTGCAAATCTCTCCATTTCCTGTTGCTGTCCTGAATTATTAAATGCAGCTATATGTTTTTGCATGCAGCTCTCATACTTATCCAGCAACGGATCCATGCCTTCAATGACACTCAGAACAAAAGCTGGAATGATCTGTAAAAAATTATGTTTGCTGACATTCTGTAAACAATTTACAATGAGTTGTGAAAGTCAGAAACTGGTTCTGGGTTCTTCCAACTTCTCCAGAAATCTCTTGTGAGAGTGAAAAAATACCCTTGGGCTCCAGCTATTAAGCCACTCCTGGCTGAGCAGCAAGCTGTGTCGCAATTGCAGAATTATTTGTACTGTTACCCACTTGCTGTTGAAGTTGTTACAATGTTTTAGCAGGTTCTACTGCAACCTTGAGTTCCTCAAAGATAAACTGCCATCTCCATAATCAAAGAGAAGGCCTGGTGTTTCTCTGAATAAAGAATAGGAAGCTTTCAAAACTGATACTAGCTCTTTGACGTAGGCCAGGAAGCAGACACCACAGAACTACTGGAACTCTTCCCTACTGTTGGAGGGTATAACAACAGACTCATGAAAGCCTTACTAAGTTTCCTTCTCCATCCTCTTATTCTAAAAAGAATCAACGTGGGGTTATTTTGAGTTTCTCATCCTTTCCTCCTTTCCAAGTCTAAGCAGAGTTTACTATTTTTGCATGCCTTCAAGGTTAGCTCTGTATTCCCACACAAAGTGCAGTTAAAAGTTTCTTCTTGGATTTTCTTAAGCAAGGTTTGGCATCAAAGTCTCAGCAGGACTGTTTTCCTTCGCCGGATTTAACCTCTCTGGTTCACTTACCCTGGTGAATTTGTCTTGGGTTTCTACTTCTGTGAAACGAGCGAGCTTGAGGCTCATAAGTGTTCCCTCTAAGGCAGTGGTTCCCAAACTTGGCAACTTTAAGACTTGTGGACTTCAACTCCCAGAATTCTCCAGCCAGCAGAGCAGAACTGGCTGGAGAATTCTGGGAGTTGAAGTCCACAAGTCTTAAAGTTGCCAAGTTTGGGAACCACTGCTCTAAGGAACAGCCTCCTGCTGGAAATTAAATCGGCTCCCACATTACTGACCTTTTTAAAGCTTCAAAAACCTGAATTGTTTCACATTGCCTCCGGGGGATGGGAAGATACCTTTGGTTTATGTTGTTATTATTCCTTGATTTATTTTGATCTTATAGTATGAATATTTTATTATATATTATATTATTTTTATTAAACAATATGTGATACTATATTGTTTATTGCTATGTGGTCTGAATGCAGTGGCAGGTAAATATCTAATAAACAAATAATAATAATTCCATTTGTCCAACAGAGTTTACATACCCAAGTGATTATCTGACTTTTAATACCACCGACAAAATGCACAGTATGATCACATTGGAAATTATGGCAATTATGCTGTAGTTATATGCTGACATTAATTCACAATAGATTGTCCCATTTTCTCTGAAAATGGTCAACAACCAAAGAAAAATGCTACCTTTGTCACCATTAAAAATGGTTTAATAGGCAAAAAAAAGGAGATCTTACAGAGAAAACAGAGCTAGAAATTGTATACTGATCTACGGTATGTGAAATAGCGCAGCACTACATATATGTTGAGAACCGGTTTGGTATAATAGTTAAGGCACCAGGAGGACTGTGAATTTTAGTCCAGTTTTGTGTTTATGCACAAAACCAGCTGGGACACCTTGGGCCAGCCACTCTCTCTCAGCCCTAGGAAGAAGGCAAGGACAAACTACTTCCAAAATCTTGCGAAGAAAACTGTAGGGACTTGTCCAGACAGCCATCAGCAATCAAGATTGGCTCAAAGACACAGACATATTTATATGTCTTATTGAAGAACTGTCCTTTGCTAAGGCTAAGGCTAAGGCTAAGAATACTATTTTGTCAGGAATCAAAGTTTTAACATTTAATGGAAAGCTAGCGCTTAGAAATCATATGAAATGGACATACATGGCTTCAATTTCATCACAAAGTGGATTGCAAGTATTTTCAGTTGCTTTTAAGGGTGGTTCAGACAATGTCTTCCATTTCACACTTTTGTTTCCCCTCCATATTTTCCTTATACAACATCAACAACAAAGATTTGAGCAAGGCAAAACAAAATAAATGGACAATGCATTTTGATTTATTTGTCAACCTTCAGGGTATATTAAATCTCTTCCCTTAAGGCAGGGCTGTCAAACTTGGATGTGTCACGTGCTGGCCACGCCCATACTTGGTTTAGTGAACGAGGGAAAAGTCGCAATATGTCACGTGACGGTGTTGTGACAACGCAAGTTCGATACCCCTGCCTTAAGGCATCTCTAAGAACTACGTGGGTGACATATTTGACTAGAATAGAAAATCTTTTTATTCTTCCATTTTAAGAATTTGAGGATTTGTATCCTCAGACTATGAAATAACCACTGGTTTCTTCTACTTAATGCAACATTTAGAAATTACAGCAATAAAGTAGCATATTTATCTAAAGTGGATGCACCTATTCTTCCACAAAGGCTACAATAGATATACATTTTTCTTGCACCAGTATCTTAGCAACAAGACAAAGGCATCTATGAAACTGTTTTTAAGGTCTTTGTCTACAATTGAGTATGCAAAGGCAAATTCTGAAGACAACAATTTAATAATACCCATTACTTGCAAATAAATAATGTGAGTTTTATGAATAAAAACCCCATAGTTTCTTTTTCCATAAGAAAAAAAATCAGTCATAAATGATGAATGTGTATGTATGTGTGTGTGTATATATATATATAATAAAAATAATAATATATACCATAACATCACAGAAATTCTGAGAGAGAAAAAATATATCTTTCTTTTCTGCCAAAAAGGTAACAATGGAAGAATACATGAAAGCATTTGTTTTTTCAAAATGAAGGCTGATTGATAGCAGTGTTGTCAAATGGAGACCTTTCTTTGCATTTTTGAAGATCCAGTGACCCCTAGTGATATTCTGGAAGGCCAACTGATGCCTGATGCAATGCTTGAGAACCACTGATTTGCATGACTGCTTCTACGAATACTTCCTTATCTTTCTTTATCATTGGTTTGCTATATTTGGGAAGGAATTTCCAGATTAATTGTTGTGCACAGCTAATTGTTGTTCTCTTACACAGAATTCTACCCAATGCCCCCCGTCCATCTCATGATACATACATACTAATATTAAAGATGTAATTCCGGAATAATAGCAGAGAAAACAACATTCGAACATCCTCTAAAGTTGGGATCCAGACAAGTCACACCAGTGCCTAGGAATAACCATGCCCAATAGCCAAATAACCAAAGATATTCCTCCTCTACCACAAACTCTACCTCTGCCTATAATTTAAACAAATCAACGAAAATCCAAATGTAAAATGGTCTTTTTAATTACTAAATTAAGACAGTTAAACATTTAAAAAACAAACTTGCAAATAAAACAATAACAAAATGTAATTAAGATCATAGCATTATTTAAAAAAAACCTTAAAAGAGAAGTAGAAAGGACTGGAGTTTTTGTTTCTTTTTGGTTAGAAAGAAAGAAGGGAAAGAATTTAAGGTTGATAGAGACAACTGAAGAAGTAATATTTTTGTGCATCCCACTGCTCTCGTTTCCCAGGAAAGAAGTGCGTAGTAATTCTACTGAAACACTTGCAGACATATTGAAAGTAATTTCATTAGCAGTACAGGACATTTAAAACATCTATATAAGGATGGAAAATGATACACAGAAAAGATATTCTAGCTGAGCTTGATGAATGAAAAAGCATCTCAATATGACTAAAAGGCTATGAGGTTGAGACTATTGCATGGGGTTACAATGTTTATTATTTCTTTAAAAAATCAGAAAATTCAGTTTACATATTTTGATACACAAAAGCACTTGCAGTTTCAACCTTCCGGTCCAGGCAGGGGTACTTTTCATTAATTAAGTCTGTTTTAATTCTGACCCAAAATCAAACGACACACTTGGCAAATGTTGTTGAAATGTTGTACATGAGTTTTGAAAGATCAAAACTTACAACAACCTATGGGTATATAGTAAAACCAAAAAGTGCAATCCAATTTAAAAAGTCATGCTGGGCAAAAGCCAAATATTCAGTCACCGGTTTTAGAATCATCACCAGTGTTCAATGTCCCCAGGGAAATCTTTCCGGGTGCTTCAGCATTATGGAATCCGTTTCTGAAATGAATTTCCTTTAGCTATAGCACCTGTGGACTATATATACAGGTATGTATATATTTTACATATTTCTATATATAAAAGAAACAAAACCAAACCCCCAAACACTGGTCCTGATTTTATTTTGTTAGAACATGAAAAAATGTAGACAAAAAGAGGCCACTTCTGGAAAATAATACTTTAGTTGAATCAGGAGAAAACTAGTTAAAATCACATAATTCTGCATTTTTTTTAAAAAAGGAAAGCACTAGGATAAATTATTGGCACTGAATTACTATTTACAGTGAACAAAGATTTTGCAGTTTACATAACATTAAAACAATGCAGTTTCAAAGTCTTTGATTAAGAAACCCACCCCCCCCATGTGTTCACCTTTCTGTTTGGAGAAGATATTCAGAATTTTAGGACACATAGTTTTAGAAGTTCTCATCTTCTGGCTTCAGTATATTTGGTGCTCTAAGATACTGCCTTGAACCATTCAACCTATGTCGATTGCAAATGGAACACCTGGTAACTGGTTTGCGCAGCCCACCCCAAATTACAGGTTATCACCTGGCTGGTACTGGGGTTCAGTTGCCGTAAAGTAGTCTTCCAGGAAACCCTGTAAGTACTCAAAAGTTGGGCGTTCTTCTGGGTCTTTTTTCCAGCAATGGATCATGAGCTCATGTAGAGAGATTGGGCAATCTTGAGGACATGGCATTCTGTATCCTCTTTCTACCTGTTCTAGGACTTCACGGTTATTCATACCTAGGAAATATAAACAATGTTGAAGAGATGTAAAGCATATAATCTGAACAGGGTTGCAATATACCTTTTATTTGAATTTGGATTATTTATTTGGAAAATGGATATTTTCCCAATGTTAATGAAAGTTTTATTGGACAGGCATCCCTATCAACCACTGCTATGTCATGTGTGCTCTATGTAATTGATCCTAAATTATCAGGGGCACTACAATTAAAATCCTTGGAGGTATTAAAAGAGGAGAGGGCAGTTCAAACATGGTTCCAGTATGGGCAATTACAGGCCAGGTGGAAAATAGATCAAAAAATTGGTTTTGTCCAAATTGAGGACAACTTATTTAAACAAATAAGAGATCAAAGTTTAATGCATATAAAGAGGATATATAATGTATTAATACAGATAGATTCGGAAATAGAGTTAGTTAAAGATTGTATGGTAAAGTGGGCTCAAAATATTGAAGAACCAATAATGTTGGTTACATGGGAAAAAATTTGGGTAAGAAATGTGAAATTTACACAAGCTTGAGAACCTGAGAGAAAATTTTTACAAGATGTTCTATAGATGGCATTTAGATCCTAAAAACCTGGCTTCTATGTATCCAAATTTACAACCCAAATGTTGGAGATGTGGTTCTCTCGATGCTACCTATTTCCATGTATGGTGGACTTGCCAAAAGGTTAAGGCATTTTGGATAAAAATATGGTGGATTATGCAAAATATCTTTAAAAGAAGGATAAAGTTTACCCCTCAGTTATTTTTGCTAGGTATAAGTACTGACTTTACAGCGGTAGAGACTAACTTGATCCTGCACTTAATAACGGCAGCAAGACTGTTGGTGGCACAATACTGGAAGAAGGAAGACCTGCCTACAACTCAAGAATGGACATTGAAAGTTACAAATTTAGCCGAGATGGCTAAAATATCGGCATATCTTAAAGATCACTCAAATGAGAGATATAAACGAGACTGGAAAAAATGGATTGACTATATACAAAATAAATACGTGACCAAGAAATTCCAGTTAGCCTATGCTTAAGATCAGGAATGATTCAAATTGTTTAAAGTTAGCTTAGCAAGAAGAAGCTAAGATCAATGTAGAGATGTTATTAATTTCTTAATTTCTTTTTTTTTCAATAGATTTTAGACTGTGTTTGTTAAAAATCTATACTGTGTACGGGTTCTGGGAAGTCGGGGGGGGGGGAAGGAGGAGGGGGGTCGGGGGGAGGGTGGAGGGAGGGATATATATTAGGCTAGGCACGATGTGTTAGATCTCAATGCAATGTGACTTCACATGTATACTGTTTTTCTCTATTTTTTCTTTAAAAATAGGATAAGCCAAATACATTAACATATAGTGGAAATACACTGAGGGGAGGAGGAGTAGGAAAGAAGAAAAATGGGTAGAGAGGGATGGGAGAGAGGGTGGGGGGGAGGCAAAAAGGAAGGGGGGGAGTGGATCTGGAGAGAGGAGTGGTAGAGGGCGAGGGGAAGTAGGGTAGAGGGGGATGTTGGAGGGAAGATAGAAAGTTGGAGGGTGGTGGAAGAAAGAGGTGTATGGAGAATGGAAGTGGTATATTGGGCTTTCATTTTCTGGGGCATTGTCAACAAGAGGAATTGATGCAATTATTGTTTAATACTGTATGGTGTATACATGTGAGTGTATGAAAATGAAAATAGAATATATTAAAAAAAAACAGTTCCTAAATTATCAGTGTTTCCTGATTGAATCCTGAAATAGTCAAAGATAGTGTGTTTTTCATGCAAAATATCATGAACCTATCACTTGTTTGGATTTATCAATTAAAATGCTTGATTTCACTTTGGTTCTCTTTTCTTTAATTTGTATTTTTCTCTTACCTGGATATGGTACTCTCCCTTTTGTTACCAATTCTGTTAGTAATATCCCAAAGGACCAAACATCAGATTTTATGGTAAATCTTCCATATAATGCAGCTTCCGGAGCAGTCCACTTGATAGGAAATTTTGCACCTGAAAGACAATAGAAATGATCAGTAAGCCTTTCGTTGTGAATTAATGGCTAATAAACTTATATAATTCATCAGAATGAAAAATAAATAAATAGAAAAGTTTATTCACTACATTATTCTTGTCAAAAACCTTGTCTTATATTTTAACAAATGATCCAATTTGAAACATAATTCAAACCTTTATATCTGACACTGAAGTCTGAATTTTTGGAGCACAATGCTAACCTTTCTGCTTTCTACAATTCTCAAGCATGATTGTATTTTCAAATAAATGAAAGCCAGAACTTTCAAATAGTGTATTTGTATTCATGGGAACCATATTTATGTTCTAAGACCTAAATGCTCAATTACTTAAGCATTCTAATTGTTTTCCTGATTATTAAGTCTACAGCCCCATTAATACTCCAACTGTGATTTGGTTAGACTTTGAAGTGTTTTGACGTAGCTCTAAATCTTTATTATGGCTGGTTGCACAATCAGCCAGATGTTTGGGTTTGTCATTTTTATGGCCTATCCTTGGAATATGCAGATACTATTGTTTAATGGTGTTAAAAGTTATCATTGCAGGATGTAAGCTGTTCCAAATAAAGCTGCCTTTTGCAATTGACTGATGATGATTGTATCAATGCCAATGATGTTCAATGGTGCCCCAGAAGTTAGGGGCTTGCACCCAACTGCCTATTATTGTTAATGCTTTCTTTTGCCATAGTTGCTCTACTTTATTTGCAGGGTTTTTTGTATTTTGTTGTCTTCTCCAATTCTTTCTCTTCTATTCTGCCATCTTCAAGTACTGCAATGCCCATTATCCAGACGTTTGGCTTTATTGATAATTGTTAAGTCAGGGATTTATGTAGCAGATGCTTGTGTGTTTGAATTCTAAATGCTTTGTACATTCTTATTATGGAAGGTTCTTTGAATTATCTACTGTATGACTTTAATTGAAATCACTAGAAATCCTATGTCTGGCTTACCGCTATATTAGCATAATAGAAAGCCAGTAATATGTGTAGAGATAATCTAAATAAGCATTTGGGAAAGCATTTTTCCATTTATACCAAATCTTCCTGTTTTATTAAACAGTACCTACCAGTTTGCCATTTCACACAGAGGACAAAAAAACCATAAGAATCTCCTCCTTTATGTTTGTCATTATCAAAGTTATTATATCTGTGTTATAACTATATCAGTTGAAACCTGTTTGTAATGTTCTCCCAAAATGACAATTTGTACATGGCTTAAATTAACCCAAAGAAATTCCAAGTGCCTAACACACAGCAGATCCTCAGAATATATCCAATGTTCCCACTGTTTTAGCTAACTCCAGCTATTTTTGCACTCACTGAAAATTCCATTAACCATTTTGTGTTATACAAACACAGCCTTTCAATACTTTAACCCTTCAATCCCACCTGTATAGCCTTGTAGCCTTTCTAGGAAACGTCTAGAAATATTTTAACATGACTTGATTAATCATTTATCTGGGATGAGGCAGGGTACTGAAGATAGAATTCAGAAATTATTTTATTGGCCAATGTATATTGGTCTCTTGCTATGATTTATGGAAAATAATGTTGATAATCCTATTGGCTCTTAGCTATAGTCAGCATAGTTGTTAGAAATCAATTCAAAAAGAATCAGACTGAACTGAAAATTCTATGTCCTACAAATTAACTGGGGATGGGTATCTTAACACCATTTGCTTCCTTTAGTAATGTCTTCAGGGATTCAAGAAAGCTTGGGGGGATGGAAGAGGCAGGAAGTCAGCCCAGTTAATGTCAAGTAGACAATACTGGTACGAAAAAGAAAAGTCTGTTTTTGAAATTCAGCCTTCAACTCTTCACAGGGGTGTGTACTTTCTGTCTCTAGAAGCTACTGCCAGCCTGTATCACATTTTCCCAGCCAGTCTTCAGTTCCTGCATGTCAAAATCCTACAGGAACACTAGCTAGTTAGATAAACAATCAATCTTCTAGCTGTACCCCAGTGGAAAATCTATGTGGTGGGATCATGGGGGCGCGGAGAGAATGCATGCCAGAGCCTCTAGAATTAAAATACCATGAGCAGCAGCAAAGCATTTGATTGCTGTATTTTAAATATAAAGAGCATATTTAAAGAAAACTCTTAATTCTTAAATGTAGTTTATATTATATGAAGAGAAAATAAAAAATGTACCTATGATTGTTTCCAATATGCCTAGATCATTTTTCAAACTGATTACAGTTTTCACTATGAAAAGATTTCCTATTTCATACTGTATGGGTGAATTTCCAGAATGCAATCAATGCATTTTAACTTTATTTGAAGAGGAAATCTTCAAATCCATTTGTGCAAGCCATAATTGGCCAACGACCTATGAAGATCTCGTATTTAATAGTAAAAATAATTAGTATTCTTCATGTTTTTTTTAAAAAAAGTGAAGTCACAGTGTGAGATCATCTAGTCCAAGATGTGTTCAAAAGCAGCAGATATGCTTTTAAAGGGCAGGGTCCCACCCACTCCCATTTACAGAAACTACTGATCTGAAAGTTGGTAATAAATTATTTATGTTGCTTAAATGTTTGGAGTTCATTTTTTAAAAATGTTTGGAGTTATTAAACTGTTCTAATTGCAATCTCTCTTGCTGGAGACTACTACTATTTCCAAATTTGCCAGAGAGGTCAGAGATAACATAATGATGCATATCTTCTCTATCCAGTGGATTTGGCAATAACAATTCTTTATCTCAAATGTTAAATGTAGATTAAATGACACCCACTTTGGGGGTATGACTTTTTGCACATAATATTCACAAGTGCAGTATAACAACGGTTATATTAGCCACTCATCCTACCTTGTCTGGCTGTGTATTCATTGTCTTCAATTAATCTTGCTAATCCAAAATCAGCAATTTTGCATATTAGACCATTCCCCACCAGGATGTTTGCAGAACGCAGGTCTCTGTGTATGTAATTCATTCGCTCTATATAAGCCATACCTGCAGCAACCTGTTTAATTCACAATACATGACACACACTAGTTAATAAATACAACTTACTTTCACATGTGTACCTTGGATTAATGACATATTCATATTTTAATATTTACCTGTGCTGCCATATCTACCAGATTTGGCAATTTCAGAGCTCTTCCTTCACCATCTTTTAGGAAATCAAGCAAGCTTCCTGCAATGCAAATAAAAATAGGTTCTTAAATAATATGTGATTGACATAAAATAGTTAAAAATTGCATTCATAAATAGTGTTAGTACAATAATAATAAATAGGAATTTACTCCTCCCAAGCAATGAAGATTAAGGGAACGCTGG
Organism: Thamnophis sirtalis; assembly: GCF_051295495.1. Classification (NCBI taxonomy): domain Eukaryota; kingdom Metazoa; phylum Chordata; class Lepidosauria; order Squamata; family Natricidae; genus Thamnophis; species Thamnophis sirtalis. The sequence continues at coordinate 104,869,472 of NW_028261386.1, read as the reverse complement.
GAATTTATTCCATGATCAAAGGAACTCCAAAACCATTTCTCTTTGTTTTTTGTTTTTCCCCAAATATCTTATTTATATGATGACAAATTATATTTAAGAAGTATAGACTTGTTTTTCCAATGTTGTATTAATAATTCTTTAGCCATTCTCCATATACAAATACAATTCAAAGTTTAAAATCAGCAATGATTTAAAGTCTATCAAAATAATATTATGGATCATAACTCTGGAAAACATGTACTACATGTCTACTTATTTATTCATTGCATATGTCTCCAAAGATTAAAATCACATGCTTGTAATCTTTAGATTAAAGATATAGAAAATGTCAGGTTAATATAAAGTTCATCCTACTGAATTCTAAGGTTAACCCAGAGGCAATTTTTGGTGATTCCACCTTTCCTGTGCAGCCAAAATATTTAAGCAAACCATCAACAGCCACAGCAGATTTCATATATCATCCTGTTTCAGAGGTAGGAACATGTTTGATAATGGGGCAAACTTTTTAAATTTGTTTTGGGACTAGCAATAGATGTCAGGAAGTACAGGTATTACAGGTGATGCCTAAATTTCTAGGAAAGTATGTTAAGAGATTAAGGAGTGTTGGTTTTGGTGATTAAAGTTGAATACACTTTAAAAGTGTGCACGTATGCACGCACACACACACCTTTTTGGTGGAAGGGGTATTTTGAGTCATTCTTAACTCTGACAATTGCATGGAAAGTTTCTGAAGTTTTCTTGGCAACATTTTTGGAAGTGGTTTTTCATTACCTTCTTCCTAAGGCTGAAATAGCCCAAGTCACCCAGCTGGATTCAAGAAAGGACAGAATCCACAGCTTTCTAGTTTGGCACCATTAACCAGTCCATCTATCTAATTCTCTTTTCTGCTATTCTCCTCCCCATTGCATACAACAGAGAAATTTTGCCTCTTGACGATCTGTCAAAAACACTTTCTCATGGCTTAAGGAATCACAAGGGATTCATTGCTGAACTTTGGAAAAGAGCAGAAAATGCTTCTCTTTATCTAAAGCACTATTTGATGCAGGCTTAAGTTCTACATAGCTTTGGAGTCAGGTCCTTCTCCTCCTCCACCACCTGAAATATAGTTATTCTACTCTTAAACAAAAATAATTATCAACAATGCAGAATAGAAGTGATAAAGTTCCTGGAAAACTGATTTGTGGGAAGTAAGTACCAGCTGAAAAAAAAAGTACATTCTGTAATATCAGTTTGCGTAAGGCAAACACAACAAAGAGGAATCCTTATTAGGACAAACGAAGTGTTCTACATTATTATTTAAAGAAGCAGCAGTGCCCAGTCATGGGTAAATCATTAAAAGGAATTCTTTCCCGCCACTTTATCATCTGCACAGAACTTTTGTGTAGATAATATATTTGAAGAGTAAGTTCAGAATGCTTACAAAAGCATTTCTGGAGGGAGAAAGTAGCCTGATCATGCAGCAATGCTGAGCTCAGCAAATTCACGATGTAATTACTTTCGGATGTGGAAATCAATAACCCTTCCATTGAAGGTAGAGTAAGATGCCATAATATATAAACATTTTAAGATATTGTGATAACAGCCTGGTATGAATTCTCAAATAGAATCAGAAGAATATAAAAGAAGAAAACTGACCATCTTGAAATATTTCTGTGAAAGGTAATCACAAAGCCATAAAAAATGAAGGAAATTAAAAACAAATTGTGGATATTCTCAAAAAATACTGAAATATAAAGTAACTGGGTATTGTTTGAAAAGGCCTTAACTATTCTATCTGGATCATATCAAGAATTTCCAAAAATGTCATTTATAGTGTCTGGAGATTAGATTCCTTAGATTCCATTCAGCCTTCTCAAATCTTTGTGATTTCAATCAAAGAGACAGTGTCAATTTTTGAAGTTCAAACCATGAGTATTTGAAAATTTGGATACAACATGCAAATGGTTATAACCACAAAAATATATGAACATTTGATTAAGGTTCTTGTCCAATATAAACTCCTAAGTAATACATGAGGGAACATTCATTCCTTTTACTCAAACCTTCTTATTCTGAATAATAATAGAACCATCCATATTTACAAAAAGAAATGCAATATATTATACCTGATCACTCAAAATATAAAAAATACTAAAAAACAAAAACAAAAATAGGTTTAAAAGTTCAGAGTGATCTTAAATGATACAGAACACTGAATCACTAATGTGATGACACAATTAAAATAATTAGGAAACCATACTTTCTTTTCAACAATTTAAAATTGAGATGTAAAACGAACAAAATCTGGGCTAGATTTTTACTCAGAATGAAGCGCAAGAAAATAGATACAGTGAAAGGATTTCATAAAGGAACAAACCAGATTTTGGATATTGCAGCTCAAACAAATTTTATGTTGTCTTTCAGTAAGCAACTAAAATGGTAAGGGCTTGAAGAGAGAGGTAGTTTTACTTCTTTGTTGGCAATAAAACTTTTTATGTGATTGGGGAGATCTTTCTAGTATTACAAGGAAATCTTAATTCTTTATTCCTTATCTTTATTTACCTTACCAGTAATTTCTAACCCTTATATTCCCTCTTTCTACTCATTATAACTATTACACTGCAATGCTCTTAAGAGTTGGAAAGAATTCTAGAGGCAACATGGCATGTTCTAATACCTTATTTCATTATTTCAATATTTGACATAGGACACTTTGTCAAAAAATATGCTTGTTATATTCTGACACATAAACATAAAAGCTACTTACAAAGATTTTATGGGTTTGATGGTAAGAGTCTAATTAAGAAAAAGGTATAATTATAGGTAAGAGTTTACATTTAATGAAATTATAGCATGTGGTCAATTTCTGCATGCTGCAAAACCATTTTATGTCACTCTCGTTAGTTCATCAATTACATTTTAAAAGAGAAAGAATTCTAGAAGCCACACCCTACATGCTCTCTCTACATTGTTTAATTATATTGCAGTGATTTGAGGGATTGGGTTTTCATTTATGCATTATTATTTATTTTATGTTTTACTATAAACTGCTGAGTCAATTGGTATAAACATTGTCTAAGTAATTAAATACAAGGTAGGATTAATAGCAGAGTTTAATTTGCATTCTGCAATCTATTGAGTACACATGCACTTACCTTTACCCATATATTCTGTGACAATGTAGATGGGTTCCTCTGACACCACTGCATAAAGTTGGACCAGTTTGTCATGCTTTAGCTTTTTCATGATCTGGGCTTCTTCCAGGAATGATTCTGGGGACATAGTGCCAGGCTTCAATGTCTTTATTGCCACTTTAGTATTCCCATTCCAAGTACCTATTAACAGATCGATAGATGAATAAATAAATTTTACGCATTCCTGACTGAGAGCTAAACTACAGAATGCTATTTGCAGATATTAAAGCAGCCTTTCCCAATCTGATTATCCTCCAAATGCATTGCATTTCAGCTGTCAGCATCCTTAAGCCACAGATCTGAAGAGCACCAAGTTAGGGAAGGCTGCTGTGATACAAAAAACGAGTTAGAAAAATTAATCCGTAACTGTTGAGTTTCCACCCCTACTCGAATTGGTTGTGCTTGTTGTGACTTTTTAAATTGTTTTGTATTGTTGTTTTGTTTCTGTTTTACTCTTTTGTATTTGTTCCCCTTCCCTCCTGGTTTGTCAGCTGCCCTGAGTCCCTTTGGGAATAGGGCGGCATACAAGTCGAATAAACCACTAAACCAACTGTTACATATAAGAAGCAGTGAACACTAATGCAACTGCATAACATTTGTGATACAACTACTTCAAGTTAGGTTCATCCTCTACAGTTGAAAGAGGGATGAGTACAAACATGAAAAACCTGTCTTAATGACTTAGCTCATTGGGTGACCTAGAACAAGGTACTCAAGGCAAATGTATTTCATAAAGCTATTGCCCAGCCAAGGCATAGCACCAAGCTCCTGGGGGTGGTGTGGTGGGAATGAATTCACCTTCATTAGAAGGTTCAAAATTATTGAACTAATTTATTAGGCTGTAATGAATTGATAAATATTATTCTGCTAAAATTACTATAATTTTTAAAAGTCATTATAAAGAAACCTCTTTCTACTGGAGAAAGACTGCACAAAAAATCAAAGCAACATACAACATAGTATTCTTTACAATATAAATAATAGTAAAACATGAAGATAAGGATCCCATGGACTCTTGCCCAAATTAATTCTCCTCTGAACTAGAAATTATGGGGACACTAATGAATAGGAAAATTCATATATCAGATACAAAAATTCTTGTGATTTGATCTATAACTCAGAACCATTTTATTTCATAATCATCTATGGAATTATTTTTGTTAATATTCCAAAACTAAGAACTTTTATTTTTAAGGGAGGGAAAAAAAGACTGAAAGCTAAACAACTGTTACCTAATATAATTAATTCATTTCCATTTATGCTGTAGAGATGACAATTTGCATGCTAAAAGAAAGCTACAGCCATGTGGCTCAGCTACTTATTGGTAACTAGCAAAAGACTGTCCCAATAATTATATGCAGATAGGAGCCATTTTACTATAAGGGAAAGGTAAAGAGTGAGTCTACAAAAAAGCCCTGTTTGAGACTGAATCTTGATTATTATGTCAAAAGGATTTTCATCCCAAATTACAAGGCACTTTATTTGGTCTCACAAACGCTAACAAGAGCTCCAATAAATGAACCAGTACACAATAATGATATGGACTCTACCAATCTTGGATCACATAAAAATGGTGGAACTTGAGTACTGGAAATCTCCAGTTCTAGAATCAACAATGCATTTTTTTTACAATATAACACAGAAGACAACATATGGTTTTTTTTCTGTGCTTGTATGGACTACAAAAATAACCCTAGCCTTCTCCACTCAAGGGCCTTATCAAATGTTACTCTTTGGTGACAATATTAGTTCATTGGAACTTGTGTTCATAATGTCTTTCTTGTTCTGAAATTGGCTTCTTTCCCGATGGCTTTAAGCATCCATCCCAAACCAGAACAGTGTTCGCTGCCTTACCACTCCACACTTCAGCGAAACAGCCCTGACCCAGCTTCTTTTCCAGAAACAATGAATCTCGTGCAACTTCCCATGCATCCTTAGCCAATCCGACAGTTTGTGGAGTATAATTCGATGCAATCACAGTTAAGTTAAAACATAAACCATCAGCTTTCTCTACAGAAAAGGAAATTAATAAAAGAAATACTTATAATTCGTAAAGTAATTGCATGCACAGGGAAAGATGGAAGGTGTTTTTTTTCCCCTCATTAGGTAGCATTCAGTAGTAGTTTGATTCTAGATAGTAGGCATACAATAAATATTTGCATAGCTATCTGATTTGTGTACATGACAAGTGAAGGCAGCTTGTCAAAGCTAGCAACCAAACTCAGGAAGCCCAGTGCATCACTTGTCTTTTTATCATTTTAAAAAAAATGATTTTCAGAGAGGAGCATACTACTCTGAGTAATGGGAGACCTCTGCTCTTTCTGCTATTGATCCCTATTACTTTTGCTTCCACCTTCCATCTTCCGCACCTGTCCCCCAATTGCTGGGGGCTGACTAAATAAGTTAAAATATTTTCTCAGCATACCCATCCATACTTCCCCAAACTGCCCATTTCCCAGTCTCTTGATCAACTGTAGTGATTCTCGTGGAATTTCCCAGACATCTTTGGTTTTGACAGACAGGTCAGTAAGCCTTGGCATTCCTTTATGACAAGGGACTACTAAGCGGCAGCAAAGACCCGCAGCTCTCTCTGATGAAGGAGAAGTAAAGCACAGGGAAAGAAAAGAGTAACAAACATCAAACAAACATAGCAAGCACAGAAGAAAAAACAAACAAAAATAGTGCTAGTAAACAAGTTAAAACGTCTGTTAGTAGCATTCCAAAATAAGCTTGAAAATTAATCATCCTGCATACCACTGGAGGTGAGAACTGTTTCCATCCTTTTAGAGGACTATAAAAATTTGGGTTTGCTGGTTGGCCTGGAGCCCCAAGGGGGGCGCTCAACACTGGAGGTGGCTGACAGGATAATAAGAACTCATCCCTGTCTCGTCCATATCTTAGTTCTGGCTTCAGCATAGTTTTAAAATCTTAATCTGTGTAGTTTTAATGTCTTAATGTTTTAATTATTTTTCTACTTGTTTTATAATTTGTAAACCTTATAGAGAAGATGCGTGGCATAACAAACAAACGAACACCTACAATTTGTACTTCCATTAATTCTGAGAGCTCTGTATTTCAGATGCCACATTGCTTTCTTTTGCTTAGCTTGAATAGGAGACTGAGATGGTTATAAAACATAAAGACATGAGACAAGATTCTTAGCCTAATTCTGATTTTACGCTTTGCATCTACCTTAGAGTCATTTTCACAGCTTCCCCAGAATGTCAGGTGTTAATAAGAATGACTCTTTAACAGAAATCACTAGTCTCACTCAACACTTCATTCTGGGTTACTGTTTCTTTCTTAATTGATTGGAAGGGCATTCAAATATTGGCATGGGCTAATCATTTTCTCTCTATTATATTTCTATTCCTTTCTATTACTCTATTCTGCTCTATTATCATTGTTAACAGGAGCACCAGTATTAATTTTGGTTGTATTCTAAAGTTAATCTGATCTTAGACTTGAGAAGAAATAGAAGACATATACAATCATGTGAAAAAATTCAGTATACTCCACGTAAAGTTCCCTTCACTTTTTAAACATTTATGGGCATATAACTATTTTATCTTCATTGTAAGGTATAGGAAAGAAATGTAACTGAACAAAGCAGCTATGAAAAACTGACTTTGTGATCATTTATCCACTAAAAAATAGCAGATATGCCATTCCCTTCTGTGGAAAAAGTAAATATACCTTCTGCTCTGATGCCTTCTACTTTCCCCTTTGGTAGAAATAATCTCAAATATAGCCTTTCTTACAGCTGCCTGCCAGTCTCTTGACATCAACTGTGAGGTGATTTTTTTTTACCTACTCTTCCATAGAGAATTTTTTCACACGTGAAATGTTTGAGGGATTTCTTGCGTGAGTCAAATCACCCCAAGTCACCTTAGTGGGATTACCATATTTTTTTGGAGTATAAGATGCACCAAGGTTTTGAAGAGACAAAATAAAAAGTTTTTGCAGTCTGCAAACTTCCCCAAAACTCCCCCCCAAAAGGGCATGGATAGTTCCCCCCCCCCCACAAAAAAAGGGCATGGATAGCCTTTAGGAAGCTTATAGAGTGCTCCTGGGGGCTGGTGGGCAAATTGAACAAAAAAATGGCACAGCCTCCTACAAGCTATGTACAGCCATTTTGGGGAAGGGGGCATGGTTTCGGGAGGCAAAAAATGCTGTATTTAGTGTATAAGACGCACCCAGATTTTCAGCCTCTTTTTTGAGGGAAAAGGGTGTGTCTTATACTCTGAAAAATATGGTAGATCCAAGCCATTCTAGAACCCTCTACTACTATTTTCTCTCTCTCAGCCCTTGCTTGGTGGATTTACTGCAGTGTTTAGGGTCACTGCCATTTTGTAAGGGTCATTAACCCATGTTTGCAACTTCTGTATGAGGAAGAATTTATAGTGGATTCTGGGATAGTGAGTTGCCCAGGTCCTGATTAAGCAGAGCAGCCCCCAAACCCTAACTTTTTCACCACCGTGCTTTATAGTTGGTATCAGGTTTTTTCCTGTGGAATGCTTTCTTTGACTTCCATCAAACATGACTTTTGGTATTGTGGCCAAATAACTCTATTTCTGCCTTAGCTATCCAGAGTACATGTTCCATAAATCTCATTTTTTACCTAGGTGCTAATGAACAAATTTTAGACTTGCCCTGTTGTGTCTTTGGACAGCAAATTTTTCTTCTGCCGTACCTCCCACATAGATCTAATTTGTGCAGGTTCTTTCTAATAGTAGATACTTGCACATTGGGGAGAGCTACCTCTATGTCCCGTGATGAAATTTTGCGGTTCTTAGAGACTACTATCAACCTTGTATATTCTGCTCTCAGGTTGCTGGCCTGGCCTGGCTAAGTTGGCAGTTGTTGGAAATCTTGTCCATTGTAGATGATCTTCCAGACAGGATGTAGAATGATTGATATCTAATTGTTAGGCAATGTTTTAATATTCCTTCCCAAATCTATTGACATATATAATCTTCTTTCTGAATGCCTCAGAGCACTCGTTTGATTTAGGCATAACAATCCCACAAACTTCAAGAACAAAAAGCATTTAAATGAGGCTTAAATAAGACTTGTTTCTCCCAAAGCTTCTCTCATGATGTTGTTTATATACGGTACAATTAAGAAATTGTATATACAATTAGAAATTATGTTTATTTAAATTATATAATGGAGTACAAAATGTAAATAATCGATGTATTTGTTATATCCCCTTCCTCTATCAATATTATTGAAATGAAGATCAAACACCTATATGTTGAAATATATTAAAAAGGAAAAAAATCAATAGGGCATACTTTTTCACATTACTATACATACTATAGATGTTAAATGTTGCTAAGTAGGTACTATACAAAAATGAAGGATGGAGTTTGGTCACATGGGTATAAAAACCAATGCAAGCATAGGAAATCCCTTGAAGAGAGCCTTAGATGCAAATAGTTTGCATATCTATTTCCAATATATTTATTCTGATCACTCATTTTTCAGTGTGGTTTACATAAAAAGTTGGTAGCATTCAATTTTTACATAAAAAGTTGGTTTACATAAAAAGTTGGTAGCAAATAAACTATCATCTGACTCTTGAAGGACAGAAGCATTTCTATCACACCTAGTCTGAGATTAATGAATGCTAAAAGCAGAAGAAAGCTGACAGAAATAGAGCCATAACATAGGTCTGAGTATGCTCAAATCATCTTGGACCGACTATGAACTTTTAACACTATTATCCTAAAATGTTTTTATTCATTACTGTTGCCAGAATGTTTCAATGGGAACAAAACAATCTCTTGGTCAAGTCAATCTCAGTCTCTCTGTCTTTCCCTCTCTCTCTCTTTGTTTTTTCCATGTTATATGAAGAAGTTTAAGAGGACAGGGGAAAGGAAAGCTGATGGTGATCTACCAAGGTGGCTTGTGAGATGAAGCAGAAAGCAATCAATGGTTGACACTAAGACTTTATTGTCTAAAAAGGACACTCTACTTCTTTTGTAAAAACAGCTGGAATGGCATAATGCAAATACAGAGTTGGTAAAATATCATTGGCTCTTGCAAGTGTATTAGCTGATGATATAATTGCCCATTGACCAAATACCTTCAACAGGCCCATCATTAATTTTAAGGACTGTCTCCTATAAAACTTCCAGGCAAATCTTCCGACTGACATCCTGGATTCTGATATCCTCTAGAAATACTGCTAGGAAATTACAGATGTTGCTATCTGAACAAATGCATGGTACCAGATTGATAACAATTGATTCAGGGGGATACCCCTGAAGAAGCATATACTTTTTAAGTAGGAATCTGTCCTACTAGTGACAAAACTATGCCATGGAATTCTGCAATATTATAGCAATAGAATAAATGAGATTAAAAAAAGAAACAAATTATTAGAAGTAGAAAGATGCAAGTGGACAGAATACACGGAAGCAAAAGAGCTTTCTTTGATGCAATAGAGAACAAGGAGACAACATCTAAGAGCTTCATGCAGTATTAATTAATTAATGTATTAAACAATAGATGAAACATAAATGTATAAATATACTCTAGTTAGCATGCATCCTTGGGTGAGCCAAAAGAGAAGCATTTTTAAAAGTGCCTGATATAGGAGAATGAATATTGCATAATGTTACTAAAAAGATAAAACAGTTCAAAAACATTGCTAAACTGATTAACTTCTAAAACAATTTAGAAAACAGTTTAAATATTGAACATTCTTGTAAAGTCATCTTAGGATAAATAAATATATTTCTAAGTGTCTGGAATGTTAAGAACTTTGCACAGAATATTGTATGCATGCGCATAGTAACACACAACCATTCTAAGACAGGAGAAGGCTATTTCTAAAAAATGAATTGTCCTAGAGACATGCATTTTTACTTATTTTGCAACAGTGAATCAGAGTAGATAGTAATTAGCCAATTAATACCACCTACATTAAATGAAATGAGGAGGAAAAGATTTTCCCTCCCTAGCATGCTATGTGTTCTCAGAAGTGTTTAGAAACCGTTTAATTGGGAGAGGGCAATTAGAAACTTTCAGGGGAAGGAGCAATATTGTTAAATGAAAAGAAGCCTACTTGCAAGAAACTGGATATCCCTCAGTGCTATGGATTACTGCTCAAGATACAGGAAGCATAATTTTTGCCACCTGCTATCAAATTTACCATTAATTCTAATGTTCCAAAAAAAATAAAATAAAGTAAGAGCGTCTTTAAAATATTAAACACATGTATTATTTCACCATTATTATGATTCACAATTGTCTAAAAGAATTAAGTCTGTAGTTTTATAATTTGTTTACATGTAACACCAATTAGTATAAATATTTGTTAATTAGATGAAGGAAAAAATTAAGTTTCTAGGAATGTGGGGTTGTTTTTTAACATAAAAACAATTCTGACAGTCAGCTCTGTAATTTTAATGTACTATGTACAATCTTTAGAGCCATTTTGGTACAATGGTTAAGGAACAGTGGTGGTGCACACATGCATTGTACCTTCCAGTGATGCTTCTGCAAGCCTCTGCGATGCTCCAGCTGCTTGGCAGAGCATCGTGTAGGCACTGTATGCGCCATGCGCATAAGCGCCAAAGGCTTTAAAGGACAGGTAAAGAGCTTGGGTGGCAGGTGGGCCCTCTGGAGCACCATACTGGAATGGTACCCGGTGCTCTGGGCAAGCTCCAGTGTGCCCGTACTGGAGTGTACTGCCTGCAACCCACCACTGTTAAGGAACCAGGCTAAAACCAGGAGACTATGAATTGTAGTCCTGTTGGGGAAATTGGTCAATCACTTTCTCTTAACTCAAGGAAGAAGGCAGCAGCAAATGACTTCCAAAAAACATTGCCAAGACAACTGCAAAGACTAGTCTAGGCTGTTGTCATGAGACAACAGTTACTCAAACACAAACACACAAAACCTCAGCAACAAAACAACAAAACCATCCTTACATAAATATAGGACTAAGTGTGGTTGGATCTTAGCCATATCAAGCAATGAGGATGAACTTAAGGCTTTCTATTTCCAGCACTGTTTATAGCATTAGCTGTCAAATAGAGGAAAAAGGGGAATATAATATTTGTGGAATGCTTGTACTAAATTGTACAAGATGTACTCAATAGGAATATACAAGCATAATGAAGTGATGATGAGGGTCATTGGAAGGAAGGAAGAATGTTCTGTCACTTACTTAAGGTGGCATGAGCTGACAAGAACAATTTCTTATATATGATCCTGATTTGTTTACTGTCAGCTTCAATCCCAGCATTGCAGAGAATGAGGGAACAGCCTTTATCTGTATAATTTGTCAACAGAAATATGGGAACAACTACATGAAATTCAAGAACTAAGCAAGTGATTAGTCCATGTAAAGTATTCTGATGATAGGTGGATGGAGATCTCTCTTTTTAAGTGCCCTGAGTTACAGCAAAAAGACCCACAATTTCAAGCATCATTAAAGCCAATATAACCATAACTAAGATGACTCTGATTAGAGTTAAAACTATGGATAAAAAGTATGTATCCTTTAAAATATCAGAATGTATCTTTTCTAGGAAAAAGGATTTCTATTTTCCAAGAAAGACTAAAATTGTGTGCCTGAATTTTGGAATGGAGGGGAGACAAATTAATTATATAGGAAATAGAAGGAAAGCCATAGGGATATTTAAAATCTCAATAAAAAGAACTCATTCACCTTTTTTTTTTAGTTTCATTACTATGCCTCCAAGCTCCCAGAGTTCTAAAATTTAGTTTAAGATGTTAACATTAAAGCAATGGTGAATTTTGGGAAATCCAATATTAAGAAACCAATGTTTGCATTATATTAATTCAAGGTAAAAGTTTCCCTCACACATATGTTCTAGTTGTTCTCGACTCTAGGAGGCAGTGCTCATCTCCGATTCAAAGCTGAAGAGCTAGCGCTGTCCAAAGTTTCTGTGGTCATGTGGCCGGCATGACTAAACACCGAAGGTGCACGGAATGCTGTTACCTTGCCACCAAAGGTGGTCCCTATTTTTCTACTTGCATTTTTTACATGCTTTTGAACTGCTAGGTTGGCAGAAGCTGGGGCAAGTAACGGGAGCTCACTCCGTTACCCGGCGCTAGGGATTTGAACCGCTGAACTGCTGACCTTCTGATTGACAAGCTCAGCGTCTTAGCCACTGAGCCCTTTGTATTGTATTTATGTTAATAGCTTATCTCAAATGCCCTTTTCAGATAAAGTGATTTATATTGAAAACCCATGCAGGCATCAAAAAAGTACTAATGAAGCTTATTAAGTTTCTGAGATTTACAAATAAATCTGAGATTTATATAATGAAAGTTGTATTTTAAAATGGTGAGTCTTTTATGTGTTCAGATAATATGAGAGATTCATCTAAAGTATTTAACTCCAAACTAAAGACTAAAATGACAAAAGAAGACTCTAATTTCGTTAACGTTTTATATTTAATGAAAGATAATAGAACGGCATTATATCAATAGTATTTTTATTTTAAGAAGCTGAATTTATTTTAAGAACTGAATTTTCAAGGTTACCTGAATAATGCTGAACAAGTTGTTGAAGAGTTTCGAACTGTGCTCTGGTTGTAATGTAATATCCTCCACTGTCGAGCTTGCGGATTTTATAATGTTTGACATGATCCCCTTTCATATCATCCCAATCACGAATGGACAATGAATAGGCACCTATAACAAGAAAAGTCAACAGCTGCATGTAAATAAATAAATAAATAAATAAATAAATAAAATAGAATATTCTAACCAAAAATAATTTAAATTATTTAAGTAGCATGTTACCATAAAAATGGAGTATCCCGTATAATTTTTTTGAAATTAAGGAAAGCAGTAAAGGACAGATTTTTAAAGGCACAGCATTAACAGAACTGCTGAACAATTTAGAGCAGGGGTGTCAAAGTCATGTTGTCACGGCGTCATCATGTGACGTATTGGGACTTTTCCCCCCTTCACTAAACCGGGCATGGGCCCACAGGCCAGGAGTTTGACAGCCCTGATTTTAGAGGTTCTTTTATAATTCTTCCTTCTTTACTATATTCAGAATTAGATCTCTTTACTATTGTTTGCTACTTTTGATTTTTAGAGAAGAATTTAAAAAATAAGCCCTTCTGAAAAGTCAACTCATAAATTAGATGCTATTTTTCTTTACTTAAAACACAATCACACCCAGCACAGATTTTATAAATGCAATATGATGTTTATCTAATAGGTTCTGCTGAATTTAAATTTAAATTACTAAACTGAATGTGATGTTTATCTAATAAGTTCTGCTGAATTTAAATTATTATGAAAAAATGAATTTGCTTGTAGTATTTTTTGTTTCATTTGAGCATGTCTCATTACCTTCACTGATGCTTTCCCTCTGCTTCTTAATTAAAACACAGGAATTATTACCTTTGGTGGTTTCACTTTCACGAATCAAGAAGGTTCCTCGTGGATTTCCAAAGGATAGCAGCTGCCTCTCAGCATCTTTTCGCCCAAGTTTCCCAAAGTACCACCTGAACAAACATGCCAGAAACAAAAGTTTTCAAACTGGAATTGCTTTTTAAGGATTTAAAACACTTAAGCTTGCATAAGGACCATCTGTGAAGCTCATTCAAGTTTTTCTTGTGCCTTCACAATCCAATGCAAAGAAGTATTTCTGATAAGTTATAGATAGCATTGTGGAGCTAGGAGTTCATGTTTATTCAAATACTGCTTTTAGAAAAGCTTCAATATTTCCTTTAGTTTTGATATTTAAAACTGAAATAATAAATGCTGTTCCAGCTGCCTTTATTATGAATTTAGCTCAGTTAACTAGAATAAAACCTTCACGATCTCAGTGTGCTTAAAGTTAAATCCACTCCACTATCAAGGATATATTTAAAGACCAGAAGATTCTGGATATTTCTACTCTGATCTGGTAAAAGCTAACTCGGTTCCCTCCCCTCCCCTCTCATCTTTCTTTTAATTACCCAAGTATTTAGCTAAAAAAGGAAGCTAATGTAATGGGTAATTCCTTGTAAGTCACCACAGTTTTAACTGTTCTCTGTCCAAAACAATCCTTTTTAAAAAAAAAATACATACTCTTCTGCTTGGATGGAGTCAACTGGAGCCACATAATTACTGGGAATATAACCAGTTTCTCCGGTAGTCAGGGATCGGGCTTCCCACCAATCTCCTTCCCTGCAAAGCAAGAGTTAGAAAAACACAACATCAGTTTAAAGATAGCCATCATAATATGCCTACCTTGGTCCCGGATCAGTAAAAGAATCCATCCTTTTTGAGCATTCATAATTAAAGAAACAGACAATGGAATGTATTTTTCTTTTGGTACTACTGCCTAGAAATTCCACTAGAGGGAGATCTTTTATAACAGCCATGACACACTGCGGTTTGTGCCATGTTATAACAGACATTCATTCAGAAAACAGAGAAAGCAAGCATTAACTGGTATTGCTGTGCTTGTACAGTTTGCTTCCATGTTAAAAGAATGTATCAGTGTGGGTGGATTCCATAGCTCTCTTGAAAATATGCGTGCTTTTGTAATTTCACTGATTTTCAAATGACTGCACTCTGAAATGACTGACAAAAGACTGAAAACGTTTAAGGTTGAACTTTAAAAAAGAAACTGAATTAAAAAAAATATCCATCACAACATGGGGAAAAACGATTAGGCATCCTTTGGGCATTTTTGCCAGCAAAAATATGTAAACTTTAATATCCCCAATAAAAAGTAATATTAATTATATACGATGTACTGTTATGTACACCTGGATAGCCCTACTGCAGATTTAGAAAACTGTAATAAAATAGCTTATTATTCAAGTATGTTATCTTTTTCTTCATCAGGACCATTTTATGGCATCAAGAAAAGCAGACAATAAATCAAAGTTTAATCAAAATATGATTATGAAAATGATGCTATTCTTAAAGTAAGTTTTAGTTCAACCATCTATGCTGACACAACCAGCAAAGAAGTTTAAGCATAAGGAATCATGGAATATTCCACAAATCCCCTTGTTTTTTAGTTCAGTTTTATAATCTGCCTGTTATCTTTGGAAAAATACTGTATTGACTTACAGAGTCTTTATTAATGGATGGAATTGCCATTATATACATGAGAAGAAACACATTATGTATTTAGAAAATATTTTAACATTGTAGGTTTAAAAAAAAATGTTTTAAAATAAACCCAGCATTTTTAGAAATTCTTAAAGGCTTTGTTTTCAGTGTTCCTACATTTATTTTAATTTCCAATCTAGGATTAAAATATTAATCCTAGCCAGTAAAGGCCAGCTAAAAGATGGAAGGGTCCAGATGATTCCTCTTCATAGATGTCCATAGGTATAGGTTCCCCTCGCACGTATGTGCTAGTCATTCCTGACTCTAGGGGGCAGTGCTCATCTCCGTTTCAAAGCCAAAGAGCCAGCGCTGTCCGAAGACATCTCTGTGGTCATGTGGCTGGCATGACTAAACACTGTTATCTTCCCACCAAAGGTGGTTCCTATTTTTCTACTTGGCATTTTTACATGCTTTAGAACTGCTAGGTTGGCAGAAGCTGGGACAAGTAACGGGAGCTCACTCTGTTACGCGGCGCTAGGGATTAGAACTGCCAAACTGCTGATCTTTCTAATCGACAAGCTTAGTGTCTTAGCCACTGAGCACATCCCTCTAGATGTCCATAACTAACTACAATAACATCAAAACAACAAAACATTAGATCATAAAATCTACTTGAGGCGTGGAGTTTGCATCACGATACATCTACAATATTACTGGTTTTATTTATTTATAAGATTTCTACTCAGATATTCACTGATAAATAGTGAATACTGTTACTCATCAAAGTAATAGTAGCAATAGCTCCAGCTCTTTACATAATTAACAAGTAACTATTTTCTCTCATCTTTTATTACTTTATATAATCGATAATCTAAATGTCCTGTGTGATATGAAATATCTCTTAATATCACAAAATAGAATTTAATATATCATTGCTATCAAGGGAACAAGCCATCTAGGCATTAAAAAGTAAGTCATATAGTAAACGAAACTTACGAATTGTTAAGTATCTGGAATTTTTCTCCTTTATGAAAACTTAAATCATCTTCTGTTCTTGCTTCGTAATCATATAGAGCTACAAAAAGAGTTACACCTATGGAAAGATAATGAAAGTGAATGCAACTTTTACAAATTGCAGTGTTTTTTAAACAAATTCATTATTTCATATTTGTTTTCATAATGGAAGGAGGAAAGGATAAATTTGAACCTCTCATTTTATTTTTCATACAGCACTTTGCATAGGAAACCCAAAACATTTGGTTATATATGCACTATATAAATTCTAATGCCATCTTTTTCTAAACTGCTTTGTGTGTATTATCTTTGACTAATGTTGTCCAGCAGGACTGCAGATTCTAATGTGGTTTGCAATGCACCAAATATGCCAGTGGATACTTGTTTTGGTGCTGGGTCAGGCTCTTCGTTTATTTAGTGAATTAATCATGTTTATTACTATTAATTCTATGAGGTTCTTTCCCTCACCCATTTTCCTTTGCATATTCAAGATGAATATAAATTTGAATTAATAAATCATATCCTGGCATATTGCAAATTAAACTGACAACTTCCAGCACTATATTTGTTTCCAAAAATGCAACTTAATAATGAGCTTACAAGCATCATAAGCTCACAACATCATCATTAGATGGCCATGGAGCATAAACCTGAGAAAAAAACACCATCTCTTTATTCTGGATATCTATGGGAATAGGATCATACACCATACAAAATAATAATATAGTTTGTTTGGCTTTGGCATAGTATGTTGCAGGTGAATAGCCACTGATTTGTAAATCATGGTTAATGGCTAGTGTGTTATAGATGCTGGTATCACACCGCAACTTAGTGTGCTGGGTTAATACATACAATGATTATTTATTTAGGATCAAATATTAAATTCATGGCTGGCATCAGCAACAAACATAATGAATTTCAAATGTTATTATCTATATAGCCTTTAAGCTATTATGCTGCTAAGAAGTTATAGAAAATTAAACCTTAAATCTAGAAGAAAATATATTTTCAAAACTTGTATAAGTATTGATTCCATAAGAAGGTTGGGCTTGGTATATTGAATATACATGATGAGAAAATAATATCTACCATCTATATGACTGACTTTTGCCAGTAGAGAAGCAAACAATGACACTGGAGTATGAATAGTAAGTATGTGCATATCTGAATTAATACACTGGTGAACTCTGATAATAAATTCATCAAGTACAAGAAGTATGTCTGAGATAAAGGCAAAGAGATTCAAAGAAGAAATCTACATGGATTATTTTTTCTTATTGAGGAACATAAACATGCTTTAGAAAGGGAATGGATACAATTCTTGTTGTTATTATTATTCACCTGTTCCTCCTCTTGTACGCAATGTACCAGTATGTGATGAAGAATTGACACCACCAAAGACCGTCAATCCTTGTCCTCCAGCTGTGGGGAAATTGTTGTAGTTTGGAATTGAAGTCACACCAAAACTTGGGTAATGCTGAGGGGTAGGGTCTGTTCCATAGCGATAACCCGAACTCTGGTTTAAACTACCATCCCTCTCATCGGTTAGTTTTGTTGCTTCTTTATCCTTACATTGCACACAGCCCATTATCTAAAATCCTGCAAAAATTAAAACAAAATATACAGTATGATGCTTGTACATTTCAACTAAAGTATGCAACACATACCTATTAGGGAGTTATAGAATTAGAATCATTTGTGGGTGGGGGGCTAATACTTAGGCATCCAATTGTTAAAATCAGGCTAACTTTTCTTGGGATGGATTCTAAAAAAAGAAAATATTCTTGGGCTACAGAGTCAGCAGTTAAAATAATTTACAACTCTAAATTGTAAACATGATAGGATATCTTACATATTATTGTAGGACTAAATATACCAATTCAGTTTATGCCAACTCCATTCTTGCTACAGTGAGGGCAAAAGTGGATATTCTATCAGTGTTGATTATGGCTTTGGATGTTAAGGTTATTAATATTATTTGACTTACACTCAAAAGGCAAGGAATCATACATTTCATACCCTCTACAATAAACTGGAAGACCCCTTCATACCTGCAGGCTTTCTATATGCTCATGTTGTTGGCAATGGTATTATTTTTATTTAGGAATGGTTAAATTGAAAAAATAGTGCCTATGGCATAATTTTATAGAGCATGAAACCCTGACTTCTTGACTCTGTAGCTGAACTCTGAAGATGGGTAGTTAGAATTTCTTCCACTGTTCTTCTTCCCCACCAAGCTTTCTCCCTTAGCACTCCTGTTTGCTCATTTAGGTCATGAACTCCTAACTAGTTTGGCCTTTTGCAAGAATGCTGGATGAGACTGAGCTGTTGGTGGGAAAGAAAGTTTACCTAGTACCTTGAGGAGTGAGGCAGATGCAGCCTTAGCACCTTCTCTTGTGACTTTATGCTCAGCAAGCAGACATCAGCAAGGAGAACAAAAACCAAACCAAACCAAACCACAAAACAACTCACACTGGCTCCTAGTTACTGTACAAATTAAGAGGGATACAACACAGCAAGATCTCAGATCTTGCAGGTCTTTTATGCTCCCTTTAGCTGGACACAGTCTGGTCAATGAGTCACCTTTCCACAAAATTGTGATAAAGCACCTGCATTTAACTGTCTGGAGATAAGTTATGGAACTTTTCCTTTGGGTTTCACACTATCTGCATGCTATACTTTATAGGTTTCTGAAAAGCTTCTAAAACATGGAGTTAAAAATGACATGGTTTATGGCAGGGGAAGATGAGAATATGACCAGAGATGTATTATTCACCTGCTGAGCCAACAGAAAATGAATTAACTTCCCAGTTATCAAAAGGCAGGGAAGAGAAGAAAGCAAAGAATAAAGTAATTCTTCCAAAATTTATGATCTTAGAAAAGTTATGCCAATAATGAATATACCTAAAACTTCCAAGCCATAAAAGATGATGATGGAGAGGATGATGATGATAGTAATAGGAGTAATAATTCAAAGAGATAAAAGCCTATCTGTGCAAAACAGGTACTAAATTAATGGGCTACAGCCAAATCTCTCCCTTTTTGCTGGCATGTATTTTCTGTGAAAGATATGGAGAGGAGTACATGGAAATATTTAATGGATATATTTCCCCCCTCCCTTTTCTGTTGTCTTTTTCAACTTGGCTCCAATATCTAGGCAATGCGTTTTTAAAAGCTCCTTGATTGTAGGACTGCATAATTTGTGATGAAGGGTGTAACCTAGATCTTTTTTTTTCAAAGCAAGACTAAAAAAGTGGTCCATTCTTTCTTGAAAACCCCATGCATGATATCATTGAAAGCGCAGTTAAGAATTTGGAGGAAGTAACAAAGTATTACTGGATGGGATCCAAAATGACTCCAGGGCTTGTGTAGGTCATTTTAAATGCATCCTCTATTCTGCAGTAGCACAGAGCTCTAAACAGCCAGGGGACAAAAAATTAACTCCTACAGTTTTCACAACATCAGAAACATCACTATATGGATTGCAGGCATTTCAATCTTTTAGCAAGCTAGAAACATATGGCTTAGCAGAACAATGGTGATATCATTTCACAAAATCTGGAAATAATTACAGCCTACAACCAGCAAATAAGTTCTAAAATGTCACATCCCTTCTTAATTATTTGGGCATGACTGGGTGAAATTAGTGTTTTAGTAAATGACATTGTTCAGTTTAGTTTGTATCTACTTCTCCAAAGCAAAATGAGGAAGGTGCTAATTAAAGGCCATAGAAATTATGAAACTGAGTGATACTGAAATATCTATTTTCTCAAAAATTCCAGGGCTTGTTTGCTTTATGAAATCAATCAATAATTCTATGACCACTTGACAGTACGATTGAAGTTGCAGCATACAACTACAATCTTACAATATACTTTCCTAGAAATAACTCCTAATGAGCATTCAGTAGGGGGGGTGTATGTCTGTGTGTGTCTGTGTGTGTGTGTTTATCAGACTGTTAAATCCTACGCATATTATTTTACCTAAGGGAATACGTTCTGTTCTGCACTGTATAGAATTACCTTGCAAGAATATATGGATATACTGATTGGAACGAGGCAACAATATGTTGGGAGCATATGGACAAAAATGTAGGTATCAGCAACATTCCACCTCTTACAACGACATCCAGATTTTAAATGCTCTATTTGCCAATGTACTTATGTTGCAAAAAGCAAATGTGTCATCATGTTTCAGAAACTAAAGTTAAGCCGTTCATATGTTTGATCATGAGCACTTCGTTACAGTTCAGAAATAAAAGAAAAAGCTCCACATAACATACTGTGTCTTCTTTTGAAATCCAAAAGATTGGAGTTAAATAAGTTTCTACAAAACGAAAAACCAGACAAGTATTTATATAAACTCTTGCTCTTAGTTTCCTCCCACTCGCTTTTTATCAATTCTTCCTGGCAAGGAAAAGAGAAGCCAAACAAACAGAGTCCAATTGAAGCAGGTGCTTTTGCTCTGATTCAAGAAACAAGCAATAGTTATGGGCAGTTCAGCTGGGATACCAATTACCAATCCCTCCACACACAAAAATTATGCTCAAATAATTCCACTCACTTGAAGCTTGGAACAGCAGCCTGGTCAAAAGACGGAGCCCAACACAGCACACTCACGCCCAGCAGCGTGCTGTCCCCTCATTTTTGTGATGAGAGATAAGTATGGAAAAGCACAGTCCCCATGCATTCCTATAGCCAGATGTCTGAGATTAGATTGGCAGAGACTTCCTATCAAGAGCTATGGTAGGAAGGCTACTGGCTATAGCACAGTAGGCCTGCCTTGCAGTGTCACAGCCAATTCATTCATCTGCAGAGTACTTGCTAGAAGCCCCACCACTACCATCAATTCAAAGATTCAATCCAGCTACTTCTTTTTTTTCCGTACGAAGATTGGCAGCAGCTAAGGTGAATGCCCCCTTCCTGAGAAGTGGGAATTTACATTGCCTGGAAGGAAGTCAGTCAGAGATGGTATTCGGCAGGTTCTGACCAGTTCTGGGGAACTGGTAGCAGAAATTTTGAGTAATTCGGAGAACTGGTAAATACCACCTCTGGCTGGCCCTGCCCCCATCTATTCTCTGCGTCCCCGAGTCCCAGCTGATTGGGAGGAAATGGGGATTTTGCAGTAAACTTCCCCTGGAGTGGGGAGAGAATGGAGATTTTACAGTATCCTTCTCCTGCCATACCCACCAAGCCACACTACGCCTACCAAGCCACACACACAATGAGTAGTAAAAAAAATTAAATCCCACCACTGAAGTGGGTTGACTTTGAGGACTGTACAGGAAGTGGAGCATTTGAATGAGGACAAAGAGAAGTGAGGTTCTAGGAACTGCCATTGGGAGTTTTGCTAATGCATAGCTGCAATTAGGATAGCTGATCTCTTTATTTATTTTTATGCACAAAGGATATTATTGACCTTGTGGAAGACCTTGATATTCCCCCTACTGAAAAAAAAAATTGGCTGCCACATGAAGATCTATTCTTTCCAGCAGCTAAAGCACAGATGGTCATGGGGACATAGAGCCCTGAAGCCAAAGGGGAGAAGGGGGGACTGGCAATAGATCAACTGGAGCCTTGCAGGTCATCATCTTCCATTTTTCCTTCCTGCAACATAGAACGTCCCATTTTCAATGGAAAACACCAGCATTTCTTGCCAGCTCACCTTAATCCAACTTTAGCCTGACTCAGCAACAGGTTGACACTGAGATGGAGGCATTGTTGGGAGAACTTGCCTGCAACAAAGAGTAAAAAGCCTATCACATTGGCAGGGCAAGCTATGTACATGAGTTAATCTTCTGCTAAGATGTTGTGCTCTTGCATGTTTGCATGCAGTGCCAACTACTGTAGGTAGGACAGGATAATCTTGCACAATCCAAATTACATGTGTACTAAAACTACAAAGCTAGACAAAGAAGTACATGCAAAGCAGAAAACTCACTGGGACAAAAGAACTTCAGACAACAAATTAATTCACTTCTGGCTACTAGAAAAGAACATGTATTCTTTCAAGAAATTACATAGTAAAGAAATATTCCAAAAGTCTTTAACAACTATACAGTGAAGCAAAGACCACATATGGATTTTCAGTCAACATGTTCATCATGGAAGTTATAATTCAAAGCATCTGAGGAGTGTCAAATTGGGGATGGTTTGTATAGGACATATATACACCATTGCCAGATTATCTGGGAATTCTTATTTGGAAATAATGTTTATTTATAAACAATTATAAATCATTCAACTCAGATGACTTTGTATGACTTACAATAATAAAACAAAAATTAAATATCAAAAAATGAAAATTCTATCAAAATAACTGCACATGCAACAAAATGTAGTAATAGGTTATATCAGATGTTCATGAATTGGTAACAAATTAAAAAAATATACAAGAACATTCACATAAAAACAATATTAAAACATAAATTAAAATCTAATCAAATTCTGCTACACTAATAAATTGGGAAGTAATCTTACCATAAAAAGACATTCCTCTAATTTGGAACCAATGTAAAATATAATTATCTGCAAACCCTACACCTCTAAAAACAGGTCCTCAAAAATGTCACTTGCATATTTTGGAATAATGGGACTGTTGTTGGTAGCTTCAAATCAAGCAATATGTTCCATAATTGTCTTAATACCCAGGGATAAACTTGCATCTCTGGAAAGGCTGCAACAACTGAGTCCCTAAGACTAAGCTAGTCTGTAAGAACACCAAGACAATAAAAGAGTCAAAGCTGGCAAGCCATAAATTGGACCGCTTACGTAAAACATGGACCAGATGCCTTTCAGTCCTAAAATTTGGAAAAGAACAGCTAAGACTCTATTAACTCAAAAAGGTGGGAGGAAAAAGTTTAGGTCAGTCATGTATAAGTATAACTGGTATCTTATCTTCAATAAAGCAACATATTGAGTTGTATCAAGACTATGAGACAACTGCTGTGAAGTATTGACTGTAGGTTTATCCTTCTCTTCTCCCACTTTTCTTGGGAATGGAGAGAAGTATGGGTTCTTCTTTCCTTGCCTTGCAGCTCTTCCATGATGGTTAGCTGGACAGTTCAGAATATTTAAAACTATCCACCCCTATTTCTCAGAGACCTTTGGTGGCCTTTTGCTAGAGATATCAAAACCCATGTTACTTTTTGCAAAAACAAGTTTCTTGTTAGGAAACCAAGTGGACTCTTGCACTTTATAACTAACCTACCACTTATGGGTTTATGTGCTATTTATGGTGAATAAATGTCACTAAGATCAAGTCTCCAACTCTATGTAAACTATGTATAAAACAACTGATGTCATATTTTATCTATTAAGTGTTCGCTTAGAACAACTCCAATAATGCCTCTACTCAGATGTTGCCATTTCAGGCCACCTATGGTTACTACCTAGTATCTATGGTACATCTATATCCATTTTGCCTCCCCTCTTTTCCAGGAATGCTGAGTCTCTTAGCACCTTTTCATGGATCAACTGGATCACACTAGGTCTTGTGCAAGCATTATATTGACAGACAGCAGCAGGAAGCATTTCCCTTCCCTCCTCCATTGTTGCTGAAGGTCACATCTGGCTTTGTATCAGATTTCTCTCTGTCACCCAACATACTAAGAAACTAGATGCAAGTTTATTGAACCATTTGCCATACTTGCATAGATCAATACTACAGACATTACTCTGCAGTTTCCAGCCACACGAGATTCTCTCCTCCCTTGCGCATCTTTAAACCACCATTCAGTTTTTGTTATGTGATGAGGGAAGAAGAATTGGTATGGAATGTATTTTAGAGTTTCACTGCAAAAAAACCAGACCTAGAAATAACACAAGTCATTGGCAGAGTTACCCAGATACAGAAATGCCATAGGATATGGCTGACAACATTTATGCTCTGTACTTTCTCTGACATACCATCACAACCAAAATGACCTCATTGGGGACCTAATCTATCTTTGGCAATAATCTGCAGTTCTGACTTTAAGAGAGAAGTATAAACTGTTTGGGGGATGAAAAAGGCGACATCTGTACAACCAACTAATAAGAGATGAAGATTATCCCATTCAAAATGAAGAGTTTTGAAATGGACGATGTTCCCGATGAAGAAAATAGATAAGATGGAAACTAAGCTCTGCTATGAAGAGTCAACTTGAAGTGGAGATTGGGACAAAACAGGAAATTCTCTCTCATTGCAGCCAAAGAAGAAATATAATTTATATGGACTATTAAGATCCCTAGGCAGACTGAAGGAGTAGAGATTTTGAAGATTTTGTCAGCTTCCAGTTGGCAAAGATATGAAAACAGACAGGGAGGCATAATGCCCTTCAGTCTCGCACAAACTGAAGGAGGGGAAGAGTCATCTGGCATCTTTAAATAGGAAGGATAAAATAGGGAGGGAGACAGTATAAGAGTTGACAGTGGTGACGAAGGAACCAACACTGTTCAGGCCAGCTGCCTGCTAAACTTAAGGCTGGGAAAAATAAGTAAGACACAGTTGATGCAACCAGGTGATAGGAAGATGCTTAGGATTTACTCTCTGGCTCTTGTCAGTCATTCATAATTCAGGCATATAATTCTACGTTCTGCAATATGCAGACTGCCTGCAGGAGTATGGCTATTTTTTTTTGTCTGCAATAAAGCAATCGATCCAGGTGCATCAAAATGACAAAACATCTGCTAGATTGAATATGAATTTGATTTTCTGAAGAGATATTTATTGCTCTGCTTATGTTATCTCCCAAACAGATAGCACTGAGCTTCAAAAATGTTCAAGAGAATCAATAGGACAACTTTTTTTTCCCAATTTCAAGTTCGAGTCATTCACCAGCCGACTGAACAGTGTTAATCCTATTCCCTGGTTGAAAGCCTGAGTGAAATGGGTCCACATAAGAGATGTCATCACACATAGAATAAATAGACCCAAGTCTACAGCTGAGTGAAAATTCCTTATTCCACCCACTACTGGCATTTTTAGAATGTCATCCAAAGGAATAAGTAGTTTAATGGAAATAGCAATGGGGATGTGTTTCTTCATGTTTCACGTGACAAGAAAGCTTTCAATAATTTTCTTCCCCCACACAATATAAGTAGGCCTCAACGTACAATCACAACTGGAGCCAGAACTAAGCAAGTTGGTTGTTAAGTGAACTGCACTACCAATTTTATGACTCTTTTGCTTCAGTTATTAAATGAATCATCATTGTTAAGTGAATCTTTAAGTGAATCTGGCTTCCCCCATTGACTCTGCTTATCAGAAGCTGGACGGGATGATCACAAATGGTGATTAGGTAAACCTGAGATGCTCAATTGTCATAAATACATTCTGATTGCCAAGGGTCCAAATTTTGATCATGTGACTGTGGTAATGTTGTGATGGTTATTAAGTGCAAAGACTAGTTTCTAAGTCACTTTTTTCAACACCATTGATGATTAGCAGTTACCTAGTTTGGGTATTGAAATGTCTTTAAGAAAACAACCAAGCTCAGAGAACACCAACAATCCCAACATTGTAATTTTGGACAGTCACTAAACCAATGGTCATAAGTCAACCATTTGTTGTATATCTTAAAAACACATTGATATGACACAGCAGTATTTTGATAAACCTTCCTGGGGGAAAAGGCAGAGAAAGGCGATCAGCAATGCCTCTATACTCCAGGCAGATATGTGGTTTCTATGGCTCAAAAGTTACTACCAAGTTATAATTATTTAGATGACACAAGGGAGAAGTCATTAACACATGGATAGTAATTCTATTAGTATATGCGAAAAATGAGATACATTTTAACTGAACTTTAAATTAAAATGAAATGTAGTTCACCCACTTCCAAAGCTCCTTCAAAGTAATGCTATATAATATTAATATGAGGGGCAATAAAGAAGCAAAAAGCAAACTATAGTTGCATGTAATTCTGAGAAATCAAGTAGCCATCTAAAGGAAAAATGAAGATACCTTGTTCAGATACACTCCATCATATTTGCCCTTGTCTGAGTTGTTGAATGTACTAAATATATGCTGTTTATTAGCTGCTAGATCTAACAGTTCTTTGGGTGAATGAAAATTTAGAATTTACTTTTAATGCTATCAGTCAAGATTTTGTAGGTACCAGGACAAGACTCTCACCATCAAGGAATATCCCCATTTTATTTCTGGCTTGCTAATATTTGTTGGCGGGGGAGGGGGGGAAGCAGTGGCAATACAGGAATAGGAGGATTATTTTTCATTTTTGCTTCACTGGTTTGAGGCTATTTAATCGCTGGTCTTGTTATGCCTTGCAACTGACTCTGTTCTCAATATATATTCATATTACTTTTTCCATCTGTATTTCTCAGAATGCAGAAAGAATTCCAGTCTTATAATTCTGGAAGTGAAATTCAGGCTTGTTCTGGTTTCTATTCTTAGGGGCACCACACTTTTAAAAGAAGTCTTTTACTGTAGGTCCAGTGGGAGGAAGCATCCAAAATTGTCAATATCTGGCAAGTCTAGACATGAATAAGTGCACATTCCATTCCATTTTGACACTACCTTCTTTTTTTTCCAACAGGGCATTAAAACAGAAAAAGAAAAGAAATTCATAAATATTTTTTGATCTCATAATTATTACTAATTTCATGCTACATTATATTTGCTGCATGGAATTTCTAATTCCTAAGGAGATGGGAAAATAAGATTGAAAGAATAATTTGCTCAAACATAAGGCATAGATTGGAACCATAAACAAGCATTGCTTGACAAGAAGAGGCATACTTAGAAATGTGAGAATTATAGTTTCTTTAAAACTATAATTCTTTTCTTTAAAAGCAAAATACTGTGTGATAAAAGCAAACTGTTGTCCAAATAAGCAAGAAATCCATACACTATGAAAACATGTATTCTGAATTATTTCTCAGATCAAAAGTTGTTTTTCAAAGTGAATAGAACAGAATGGAATAACAGAGTTGGAAGGGACCTTGGAAGAACCCCCTGCTCAGACAGAAAACCCAATATCATTTCAAACAAATGGGTTGTCCAACATCTTCTTAAAAACTTCCAGTGTTGGAGCATTCACAACTTCTGGAGGCAAGTTGTTCCTCTCATTAATTGTTCTAACGGAGAGGAAATTTCTCCTCAGTTCTAGGTTGCTTCTCTCCTTGATTAGTTTCCACCCATCACTTCTTGTTCTATCTTCAGGTGTTTTGGAGAATAGCTTGACTCTCTCTTCTTTGTGGCAACCCCTGAGATATTGGAACACTGCTTTCATGTCACCCCTAGTCCTCCTTTTCATTAAACTAGACATACCCAATTATACTGCATATAGAAACTTAATATAGATCAAAAATTTATCCATACCAATATTAATTAATGCAATCTAGCTTCTTTGTCGTTATCTAGAGTGCTTATCTTCAAATGCTGAAATTCACTAAAAAGGAATAAATATACAAATCATACACTGGAAGCTGTTTTTTAAAATAACTTTTGGATGTCTGAAATGAATAGCCGTAACTGAAATTAATAGTAATGAATGTACAAATCATAAACTTAATCATAAACTCAAACTTACATTTGAGGTGAGCACCCTGCTGAACCTATGAATTGTGCAGCAGCTGTACTTTAAAAAGTGGTTTAAGGGGAAGAACAAAAGCTAAATTTGATTTAAACTTTGATTTAATTATGGTTTAAAGTATTAAATAAAATGTAAGATGATAATTCCCTTGTATTTATCCTTTCTGACATATTAAAATGATATCCTATAGGGACTCTGGAGATTGTCAATAGAAGTTTGGGGAAATAAGTGTAGCTTTAGGCAATGCGGTGCATTCTGATCCAACATATGCATTTTACGACACAAATAAAAATCAACAAAATTGTATGCACTCTATTACTTAAATCTGTGAAACGTTAGAACATACTGTAATATTTCAACTACCTAAAAAAATAAATGCTGTAGTATGATAGGAAAACAAGCTTCATCAATTATTTTTTTAAAAAAATAGGACCATTCTGCATGCTGAGAACAGAGCATTCTCTTCTTATTTCTAAGATAATTTCTTCTGTTCATTATAATAATTTGTACCTATTCCATTTGGCTAATCTTGTTCAGCTCACCTTGAATGTGTTTTGCTTCCACCCACTGCTCCTTTGCTTTCACGTTGCTCTTCCAACCACCTTCAGTTCCCTTTCTGCTTTTAAATAGAAAAGAAAAATGAAAGACATGTGACTTTGCAGCAACTATTCCTTAGTACTAAATTTTTATTATCTATTAAATACAATGATACCAGAATCAGAAAAATAATTCTTCACTCTTTCTTCACCAGGAAGCTTAGTTGAAATGGCAGTGGGAATAAATATCTGGGGCCACGTCCTACCACTGATTTCACAGTGCTGGAAGTAAGTTATGGTCAGTGGCAAGCCAGGAGGCACTGCCCAGGAATAAATTAGGACTAGGAACTAAAAGCAAGACCAGAAATCCAAGACACTCTGAATATTGAACTATGTGTGATTTTTAGAGCATGGCTCAACTGGAAACAAATGGGTTTTTTATGCCACATCTTTGGTCAGGGCAGTTCTTTTTCACTAGAGGTTGTAGTTAGGCGACTTATCCTCCTAGATAGCGGATTCCTGATATCTCAGAAGATAAAAAAAGTGGCATTAGATAGTAGTCAACATTTGATCATGTTGGCGCCTTCTTATTTAGAACAAATGAGCAATAGAGATGAATGCAAAACACTGAATGGTGAGTTACTGTATTAGGACATTACCATTGTAATATTGAACTTAGCTTCTATGATTGCTTTTAATCAACCCAATATACTTTAAAAATGCAAACAATGACAAATTATTGTTGGTAGGACAATCAATTTCCTGATTATTCAATGACAAAAAGCCACAAAACATGGCACTACATGAAATATGTATCTTATTTTTTTCACTTCTTACTAGCCTATCTTTTGTGTAAAGCTACGGATCTGTTGCCCCTATCACTTCATTACACCAGTTCAGTCCTAGAATTGATTCTTCATGCCTACATATATTTACTGGCAATGAATACAAGGTTGTTGGAACAGCTCTGGCTGCATTCCGTTTCTCTGGGAGAAAAATCCAAGCCCAGATGATTACTCCTTTGCATGTAAATCTCAGGACTAATTGTATATCGTGAACTGGATTAACTTCAGACCTTAAAATCCTTACTTACACAACTATCCTACATTATACATTTACTAAAAGCTAATTACTACTCCATAGTATAAAGAGTGACGCACACACAGAGACAAAAAGTACCTTGCAAAACCTCACCAAAAGCAATCATTTTAGTTCTGGTGTTCTGTGAACAGTATTTTAGTCTTGCACTGAAGTACTTTATTTAAATTTAGGATATATTCACCGCAAGCTGAACAACCCCCAGCCCACCCCGGGGAAGATCAGTGTTCCATCTGGAAAGCAGTAGCAAAAACTGACTTCACTTGTTATGCTTGTTTAAGGAACAGTTACTGTGGTGGAATTGGCTGGGTGCCTGCGAATCAGAGGTCACCTGGCAAATCCACAAGAAAACACATTAGCACAAAGTGACTGTTTGAGCAGGCGTGATTAAAAAAAAAACCTTCTCCATTCGGCCTACCTCCATGGTCTTAACAAAAGGCCACACGGCTGGCTCTTCTTGATTTGTGCAATAGTTGATTGCCAAATATTTCCATGAGCGGTAAGGACTCTTCCACTCCCCCCCCCCACTTTTTTTTCATTAGGAATTATTTTTCATTTGTTTTGTTCCCGTTTCAGACAAGGGGAAAAATGGGTTTAAATTGGTAGAATAGCATAGAGAAGAATAACTGCTCAACAAAACCAAACAAAACCATAGAATTTTATTTTTGCTTATGTGAGATAAAAACAAATTTATAAACTGAGGAATCTCCTAATTATATTTTAATTTTCCTTTTAGATTTTTATTTAAATACATCTGAATTTGAGTGAAATTCCAACTTTATAATAGTGGAATATTAACTGTTGTGAGTTCAGTAGTAAGTTCACTTAAGTAAGAACACTGCTTTGATTTGAAGCAAAATTATCGATCAGAGGGACTTCATTGTTCACTGTTGAAATATATACTACTGTAATACTGTACACTGCCTCAGAATTTCTGCCCATTTTGATATATTAAATTTGGATTTTTAACAAATATTTCAAAAGATACACATTTCTACTACTTTTCATGCTCTTTGGAAAGGACATTAAAATGTTTTTTAAAAAGCATTTTCCTGATTTCTATATTTCATATTTTTTAATGCTCTAAAAATCAAAATGAATCTGTGTGCATTATTGCAGATATATTTTTTCCCCTAAAACAATCATCTTCTGATACCTCTACTGTTTGTAGACATTGTACCAATAATGGTTGAATGGACTAGAAATTTTTGTCAGTAATATTCTTCCCCAAAAACCAGTTACCGGTAGATAATAATAGTACTGTGGAAGACTACAATAAAGCAGCCTCCATAAATGGGAAATGCTTTTATTATGTCAAATGAAAATGGCACAAAAACAATTTAGTTGTCTTCCAAATTCACCAGAACTTTTTCCTGGCAAGGGATGGAGAACATTAAGATGACCAAAAACTAGGTCAAACATTGCATCACAAGTCAAAGTCTTGTCTCAAGATGAAAAATGTGGATAAAATATACTGGTTTTGGTTAAGTGTTCATTATCATTTTTTGATTGAATTCTTCATTACTTTCATTGTTGAAGTTTTTTTGTCTATCACATAATTTCCAAACTTTTTCCTGTGTTTTTCCCCAACCTTTTTAGTATTATTGCTATACTTATCAATTTTAAATTTAATTTAAACCTTTAATGCTGCTGCACATATTTCTACTTTTCTTTTACTGACTATCTTACCATAGTAAGAATTTGCTTTTATTTGTTTTAGAAACGAAAAGCAATACCTTATACAAGTAGTCCTTAGTTAATGTGATTGAAACTGGGAAGTATATTGCAAAGCACCTTGATTATAAAACAAAAAAATCATGTGACCTCATCGATTTATGCTATCAGTTATGGCAACTCTGGTTTGCAATTATTAATCACATAATGTGACTACAACTTGCAACTTCCTGTCTGTTTCCTCATTGACTTAGTTTCTCAGAAGCTGGCAGTGAAGGTTACAAATGATGATCATGTGACTTCAGGACTATCAAAAATAAGCACCAGTTGCCAAGTGCCCAAATTGGAATCACATTATTTCAGGGATGCTGCAACAGCAGCAACTTTGAGAAGTCTCCTTGTTCAATGCAATAGTAACTTTGAACAGTTGCTGAATGAGTGGGAGTTAACCAAGGACTAGACAAATTACAAAAAAGCAAATTAACACCCGGATTCTTGTATATTCACAGGAGTTCCATTCTTGCCACTATACTGCAAAAACAAATGTATTGAAAATGGATCTCAATGAAAGAATTGCAAGAAAAACAGTTGGGCAGGAAACAAAACATTAAAAAAGTGCAAAAATAATGAAAATGTTGCCCATCTTGCTACATGTAGAAGGCATAATCTTAGCAGGAATATATTCTGCAAGAGATGCTGCACACTAACTTTTCAGAGACTTTGTTTTATTCATATGCAAATAAACATGCAAATGTTATTTATTTTAGTGTGTGGTTAATTTAATTGACTGGCAGCCATAGCTTTCTCTGAAACACTGAAATCTGTAGTGGTCATCCTAGGGGCAAAATTTCACTGCTAACGATACTGTCGAGTTGATTTAGCAAAGAAGTCCTGCAGATAAAGTGACTCGCTCAATAATGAGATTAAAATTCTGGTAGTGACAGAAAGAAATGCTGTTTCCAGGGGGTGTGCATGAGATAACAGGAAATCTGTTCATGCTTCTTAACATTTAAATAATGTTCCTATCATCAGGAAATGTATTACTGCTTTCTATTTAATAGCTAATTTATTAATTACTGATTTAATTGATCAAGATATTGTTTAAAAATTCTCCAGAAATAGTTCTGCCGTATAGGAATCTGCTGATTGCCATAAGTTACAGTTATAAAAGATTAGTCTGTCCTAAGAACTTATCTGATTATAATGCTGACTGACTTTATTCTATGGATAATAGTATTGTATTGTTTAAGAACATTTCCATTTATAAAATAATTTGCTTTTATATTACTAGCTACAAAATAAGTCAAACATGTGAGCTACAGACTTGGCAAGAACAAAAACATTCCAGTAAAAATGGGGTGATATCAACATATCTTACTGCAATATAGTAAAATTTTATTTCAAAACACTACAACAGACCAATTTATTGTACCAAAAGCTTAGCTATCATCTTTTTTTATGCTCAAGCAAGTTTACTCTTGTGTTAATGTTCTTATTTGCCTTCTACAAATTTGTCTGGGTAGCCAAACTTACTGTGAAAGTGTGCTACTACTAACAATTTCCCTAGTACTCATTCATACCCTACAAACCTCCAGTTTCTGACCTCACCCTTACAGCTATCTTATACAGGAAATATTTGATGTATTATAGTAAATTGTCAAATAATGGTATAGTATGTGCTGTCAAATCACAAAATTGTTTTACAATGATTTAAATTTAAGTCCTCATTATTTGCCTCCAGGATGGTGACGGTTTACAGTTCAGATGTTGCCATGTTTTGTTTTAACTGA
This sequence comes from Thamnophis sirtalis, assembly GCF_051295495.1. Lineage (NCBI taxonomy): Eukaryota > Metazoa > Chordata > Lepidosauria > Squamata > Natricidae > Thamnophis > Thamnophis sirtalis. Next base: position 104,836,600 of record NW_028261386.1, on the reverse strand, counting down.
AATGCTAACAAATGAAGAGGCTACATCCATTAGAATATGATTGATAATCACTGATTTTTCATTTTAGAATTCTTCATAATCAGGGCTAGAGTTTTCAGGCCTCCAACACTCCCTTGGTTTACCACCCCTCCTCCCAACTAAATTTAGCTGTTAGTAACTAGCACTTCATATCTCCAAAAAACAATTTAGATTAGAGCACAACTTCTATTGAATCAACAGACACTCTAGGCTTTATATGGATGCCACTGAAGTATGAAAGCAGGAGAAGACAACTCCCATTTGGGGAGAGAATATCGGGGCTTTTCAAGAGATGAAATGCCCCAAACATCTACAAGAAAATGACAGTGTTCCTGGCTTTCCTTCCTGCTATGCCTGGAGAGAGAGAGAGAGGAAGAGAGGGAGAAGAGGCTAACCCAGGGTGCAGCCTAACAGAGTTCTCGTTCCTCAAATGAGACTGGATCCACCAGAGGTTTGCAACCCTATCAGAACCTCTATATAAACTATAGATTTCCTGAAACACCCTTCAAAACACAATATAAGCTTTGTTCTTTTAATGTAGAACCACAACCAGGGGCTATACAGTTCTATCGATGGACATGAATGGATGATAGCTGAGATGGGAGGAATGGGAATTATTTGACTTGGGGCATCTGCTTTAAGTTACTTTTATTGCTGGAATAAATCCCCCGCACAATAGCAAGCAACTATCATAATTATTTCCACAAAAATCAAAAAGAATCTAAGTAAATAAAAATGAACCTTATCTAGAAGCTGAGTTACATGTTTCAGTTGCTAAGTTAAATAGAAAACATTTCAATGAAATATATGTCTATGGATATGTACTTATTTTTAAGAAAATTATTTAGAAGAACTTGTGGTGAGATGGGCAGCAAGCAAATTTAATAAATAAAAATTAATTGGGCCTTGAAAGAATCAGAAACTGCATAACTGTGTAGGTGGCAACACTATTATTTATATATAGTATTATATATATAGTTTTATATATAGTATTATATAAATATAGTATTTTATTAGAAGTATGTTTACATTGCTTCCCACTGCAAAGATTCATGTTTTATTTTATAAAGCTAATTTAACTATATTACAATAATTAAAAAAAGCATTGTGCACAAAGAACACTATAATACACTTGCAAGATAAACTAAGAAAACAGTTTCAAAACACCAATATTCGATACAAATCTGAAAAGGTTTATTTAAAGGTATAACCTTGTGCAATCCTAGTTCACTTCCTTCCTCTACAGCTACTCTCAGTCAGTGTTGATAGAAGGGGAGAGATCCAGCCCTCGCCCACTGTTTTATGGGGTTCCACAGGACTTGGTACTCTTTCTATTCCTGTTCAACATTTATATGAAACCACTGGGTGAGATCATCCGTCACCATGGACTGAGGTATCACCAATATGCTTATGATACTCAGCTGTATGTCTCGGCCCGTGGTGAGTTAAGTGATACCGTGTTCTCCCTCTCGCACTGCCTGGAGGTTGTTAGGGGCTGGATGGGAAGCAACAGGTAAACCCTTTCAAGACCGAGTGGCTCTGAGTTTGGGGCTTGTTGGTTCAGGGAGAATTGTCACTTTTGGTCTTGGATGGTGGCCCTAACACAAACAGACCCTGTGCGTAATCTAGTGGTTTTCCTGCACTCATGACTCCTGCTTGAAGAGCATGTGGTGGTCGTGGCCAGAAGGGCCTTTGCGCAACTGTGGGTTGCGTGCCAATTATGCCCTTTCTTGGACCAACAGTCCCTACTCACAGTCATTCATGCCCTAGTCACTTCCCGTCTTGATTATTGCAACATATTCTGCAATAGTCAGGGGCTGCCCTTGAAGAGCATCCAGAAGCTCCAGTTCAGAGGTGGGTTCCTACTGGTTTGGTGGAACCAGTAGTGGAAATGGTGACTGGATCGCCGAACCGATAAGGACGGCATGCTCGCCACACCTTGAACCGGTTCCCCGTTCACCGCGACATATTTTTTTGACATTTTTAATGTTCTGTGCATGCATAGACCTATTTACAGGCAACTGTGCACATGAACAACTCACACATGCATCATATCAACAATAATGCCAGCAGAAACCCACCTCTGCTCCAGTTGGTGCAAAATGTAGCAGCCCACGTGGTTTTGTGCAGACCCCAGTGTGCATATGTATTACCTCTCCTGCGGGAGCTGCATTGATTGCTGATTTGCTTCTGGGTACAATTCAAGGTGCTGGTTTTCACTTTTAAAGCCTTTCATGGCTTGGGACCAGGTTATCTGAGGAACCTTCTCTTGCCAGTCACATCTACCCAACCCATCAGAGCGGGAAGAGATACATCTGGTGGGACCCAGAAGAAGGGCCTTCTCCATGGTGGCTCCCTCTCTCTGGAACATCATTCCCCCAGAGATTAGAATGGCTTCCACTCTAATACTCTTCTGGAAGGCGTTGAAGACCTGGTTCTGCCAGTGGGCTTAGGGAACCCAGAGCAGGATGGAGCCCATTAAATGGCTCGTGTGATCTTCTGTTGCTGGAGCAAGGGGTGGGAGGTGATTTTGTTATATTGTACTATATTAATTTATTTGATTCTGTTAGTTTTTATTGTTTTAAATGTGGTTTTTATTCTGTAAGCCACCTTGAGTTGCCATGGGCGAATAGGCAGCAATATAAATTCAATAATAAATAAATAAATAAACGGGAAGAAGGCGGGGCTTAGCAGTGAGAAGACGGAGTTTCAGGCTATTCCTGAAATTCCTCTATTCCGAAGGAAATCGGACGGTCCGTTTCGGACCCAAGCTGTCCCGGAGAGACAGTGAAAGGTTGGAGGAGATCCAGTGACCACAGAGACGTTCGCAAAGTCTCTGGGGGGCTTGGAATTTAACCTCCTTTGCTGGTTCCTTCTGGATTAGCTGTAAGCTAACCGAAACTGCAGGTTGCCCCTAAGAATGGTGTGAGTGTTTTCAACTGGTAAGCTGATTTTATTACGAGATATGATCCGCATAAAAATTTAAACTAATTGAAACCAAAGAACAGAAGAATCTAGCGGCGAATTGGTTTTTTTTTTAAAATGGGTTTATGGCCCTATTTCTTAAATGCTTTAAACGCTACTTACATGGATAAAGAAAAGTTTACTTCAACACCTCCTCTGACTCTCTTTAAATGGGCTGTAAACCAATTTACTATAATTTGGCTCCTTACAATTTGACACTTTTACTGCTTGGCTGTCTTGGTCTAAGATCAGATAAGATTGCACAGCTCCCAGCTTGTTTTTACTTGCAAATAAAGCCTCTAAAGGAATATTAGCTGCGTCATAAGCATGGCATCTATACATGCTTCAAATGATTCATTTCAAATGATTTTTCCCGTATTTCAAAAGTTGTTTGACACATATGAAAGATCTGAAAAAAAGCTGGACTATTTGTTGTTTTTAACATCAAAATATGAAGAAAAAAGTGAGAACGTTGAATGTTTGAATGTTCCTGAAATACAAATGAAGAATGTCAGAAATGAAGTTTCTCAACTTGCTGACACGCCGGGCGTCTGGTTTACTTCGGAGGGAGAAAGAGATGCAATGCTTGAAAGGGGGGCAGCCATACAGAAGATTTATTTCAAAAGACAGAGCGCAGGAGGAATGAGAAGCATTAAAGAATCTATATTTTATGAAACATCATTTGCAGAATTTTCGATACCACCCTTGAGAATTAAAGACAAGCTGAAAAGTGCAACAAGCGTAGGACAACGTTATTACATCAGAGGCATCCTAAGCAAAAAGGTGCGAAGATATTCCTGTTTGGACTTGCTTATAAAAACGTTTGGTGAACTTGTTCCACGAATGGCAATAGGACTAAGAAGGTTTTGTTATTGGAGAGACATAGGCTGATAGATGGAAGAATACAATTCAAAATTAGCTAAACCTAATTACTCTTATTTGTAATAGACATAGCTGAATAATAATTGATATTGATAGTAATGTATATAATGTGGAGTTGATATGATAAATAATAATTGGATATGAGAAGGGAAGGTTGGAAATATTTTTGGACCATATACAAAGGTTATTAATCACAATAATTATCACTATTAAAAAATAAAATAAAATATATACAGTTAAATGTTACTAATATGGGGAAAATGTTACGATATACGATATAATTATATAAAGAAGGGAGAATGATAATAAACTATACTGCATGGAAGATGGAATTTTTGGTATTAAATATTATGGATGTTCAGCTAAAACAGGATATGAGGATTTGATGTTAATAGAGGATTTTACAAACAAGTAAATGAAATGCCAGCATGTGGTTATGGATTAAATCTTTGGCATAGTTAAGGATGAAGGATGTTTAAATAACTGTAATCAACTAAAAGTGGAGGTATAATGATGTCAATATGGTAAACATTTGAGTTAAGATATTTGAATTAATATGAATTAATGGAAGAGATGCACCAAAACATGTTGCAACCAGCTGATATACTTTTTTATAATATATACCTGTGGTTCTTTTGTTGTTGTTGGGTTTTGTTTTGTTTTTATTTTGTTTTTATTTTTTTTCCCCTGCCTTGTTTTTTTTCTTTTTTTCTTTTTTTTTTCTTTTCCCACTGGTGTGGGCATGTGTTCTTTAAGTAACAATTTTTTTTTTAATAACAATTATAGTCAAATGAAAATGGATATATGATGATGGTGACATGTATGAATATTTGAGTTAAAATGCTCGAGTTAACATGAATTATGTTTGTTGACTGTGGAAGAGATGCACAAAAGTCTTTTTGTAACCAACTGATACACTTTCTATAGCATGTAAAGAAGGATGTTGTATTTGTTTTAAATTAAAAATTAATTTTTTAAAATAATAAATAAATAAATAAATAAATAAAGCTAAAAAGTACTACGTGGTAATTAAACCAGGTAGAATCTTAAATATAAATACATCATCAGGACTTTGATTTGATTTCTTATTCTCAGGAAGAATATATCTAGCTACTTAAAATCAAGATATAAAGTTCTCCTTGGCATTGCAATAGGTCAAATTTAAAATCTTGGTCCTTTGTGAGGCTGAAGATATATTGCTTGGACTGCTTTGTTGCTTGCTTGCTTGCTTGCTTGCTTGCTTGCTTGCTTAAGTAGAAAACTCCTTTTGCCCTTCTTCATTTAAATTACTTTGGTGGTGATAAATTATATGTCTCAAGTCAAAAATACAAAGCCACAATCACCCCTGTCCTCATCCAAACAACAATCCAAAACTGAATGTATTCCTGACCCAAACAGAAAGCAGCAGGAAAAGCCACGTAGAAAGCAAATTAGGTGCAAATTAGATCAACGTAAAAGCTTTCCCCCACGATTTTCATCTTTTAAAATGATTGAATTATGCACATCGAAATCAAATGAAATCTTTTTTCTTGGAGATTAGCAGAGACTTGATTATTTAGTGAGAAACGCCAGAGATAAATATCTCAATATCATTTACATGAAACAGGAACCACAAAGTTTGAAAATTCCGATAACAAGCACATCACACTGAAACAAAAGAAAGATATTCAAGTTTATCTAACCTTTCCACAGGGTCTATTTTACATAAACAATTTATGATTTTTAAATGTTCCATACAATAATGAGCAAGGCAAGGTTATAGGAACCTTTAAGAAGAAATTTAGGCATGAGAATTTTTTTCCATTGCAGCCAGCATACAAAATGGAATGTGAAATTATTTACTGAATTGTACAGGTTTCTGTACCATGTGGTACAAAATGCCATCTGTATTCAAGTGACATTTTAAAAGTCTATAATATTATTATAATTATATAATATATTCATTATATTATAATGGCTTTATTGGGAAGCAAGAGCTAGAATGAAAACTTTGTTTTTTCAGATTTGTTCCCACAAATGAATCAGAAGAAATTTTATTCAAATAAAGCTAATTTGGCAACAAAAAGTGATTCTCTCATCTCACCTCCCACTTTTCCAAATTTTGGTGGTTGTTTTATTTCAGGATTCCAGTAAGAATATTTTTAATTTAAAAACCATTATTAGTACAATTGGAAAGGATTATCCTAAATTATGCTACATTCATAGCATTTATAGCAACCAAACAATTCAGCAAGAGACATGTTACAGCCACAACTTTATTTCAGATTCAGACATTTAAAATTCATAAAACTTTCAGATAGCTACACCAACAATGCCTTCATGTATAAATATATGCAGCAGCAAGAAATATATTAAAGATAGTCCTCACTTAGGGACAGTTCCAAATTATCATTTGAGCCAAGGTGGCGCCAAGGTGGCGCAGTGGTTAAATGCAGCACTGCAGGCTACTGCTAGATCAGCAGTTCAGCGGTTCAAATCTCACCGGCTCAGGGTTGACTCAGCCTTCCATCCTTCCGAGGTGGGTAAAATGAGGACCCAGATTGTTGGGGCAATATGCTGACTCTCTGTAAACCGCTTAGAGAGGGCTGAAAGCCCTATGAAGCGGTATATAAGTCTACTGCTATTGCTATTGCTATCATGGACCCACGCCCCCAGCTAGTTCCAGAGTTCTGATGGATGCATACACACACACACACACACCCTCCGTGATCACATGACTGCACTTTGCATGCTTGGCAACTGGCTCACCTTATGGCCAGTTCCAGCATTTTGTGGTCACATTATTAAGATTTATGATTTTTTTTTTTGCTGGTTTCCAGCAAACAACTCCCACTGAAATAGATCGATTTGCTTAATGACTGCCACAAAAAAGGCCATAAAATTGGGTCTGGTCATGTGGAGTACCTGGACTTATGACCATCACAACATATGATGGAGATTAGGGTCATAAGTCAAGGACAACCTATTTTTAAAACAATTCATCTCCTTTATAGTAAATTGCCATAATTTCTAATGATGTAGTGCTGCTCATTTTTACTTTGAGATCTAAATCAGCCGCAGAAAACAAAAAAATTATTTGATGGATCCTAGAGCCAGCAAAACATTAACCTTCACACTTCAGCATGTAATGAAATAAATGTTTCACATGAAATGATTCATCAATACAGAGGCATTCCATTATCAGGATCCCTCTGTACCACCTACACACCAATGTGCTGAAGGTATTGATTGAATGTGAAGTTCAATTAAAGCTTTCTCAAGGATGGGTTTGTCAGAATTTGTAAACATGCTGATATCCCTTCATGCAATTTAATCACACAGAGCCATTCTGAGTCTTTCTCCTGAAAACTGAAGGCAATCATTCCTTTAAATTAACATTACAGCTTGAGCTGTACATTTCTTCTACCAACAGTAACTTTTGAAATATTACAAACAATCCAATCCTAGCAGAAACTTTTAAGGTTTTCTCTGCAGCTCTATTTAAATAAGCACAATTCCAGTATATCAACGGCAGTATATCAAGCAAATCATTGGAAGTCAGATAGTATACAAAAAACCCCTAATATTTCATAAAACAGGATTGCCTTGATTTGTGACAGTAATGTGAAAAGACCCTCCTACATTTTTGCCAAGGCCTAGTGGGAAATTCAAGATGATACATTATATTTATTTTTAATTACTTCCAATTTATTCATTTTCCCGAATCCCAAGATCTCCACACGAGCAGTGGTATTGACTTACTTTCCCTACCGGTTCGTAAATGTGAGTGTGCCCCATCCACACATGTGCTCGGTCTTCCACACATGCACTTTGGTTGTGCGCACGGCTTGAAAACGTGGCTAAATAGAACGGCACAGAGCTGGGGTGGGTGGTGATTTCCACTACTGGTTTGAGCGAACCGGTTTGAACTGGCTGAATACCACCTCTGGTTCACACCATACATAACAGCAAAACAAATTTTCTTTGGAAGGTAATTATGGTACGTTCTTCTGGAGGAGGGGAAAAAGGAACAGCAAGTTTCATAGATCTTATATCTGTTGTCTATTCATGTGATCTCATTTTGATAGTATAATATACCAGGCTTGACAGATTAACAGAGTTTAAAGGGACCTTGTAGGTCATCTAGCCCAACCCCCTGCCCAAGCAGGAGACCCTACATCTACCTCTACTTAGGATCAAACTCACAACCTCCTGATTGTGATGTAAGAGGTCCACGTCTAGGCCACAGCAATTTTGTATATGTTCTTGGTGCTCTCCTAGCTTGGGTGTTTTCTTGCAGATGTTTTATTACCAAACTAGGTAACATCATCAGTGCAAGGTTTTCTCCTTCCAATCCTTCCATACGCAAATATGTAGCTTTTTCCTCTACAACTAAATAAACAAGTATAATATTCTTGACTCATTTATTTAATTGGGTTCTCTTTATTTAGTTTCAGGATTTGTATAGAAAATAGATCACATTTTATGTCATATTTACGCAGAAACATTGGACATCAAAAGGATTCATAAACTTAAAGCAGCACTATAGTTGACACCTTAAAAAAGTTGACACAATTAAGGACAGGCAAAAATTTAATCACTGAGATTTAATAGTCTGAGGTGTTAGATTTTACAATCTGTTTTTATTTTTAACATACATTTTTTAAAAAATCCTCCAAGATAGTATTTAAAAAAAACATTTAAAACTTACAAAAAGAAACATGTTACCCTCTCCTTGGTAAACTGTCATAATAATACTTTATTCATTATACTTTTTAAAATTAAAAATAATAGACTGCAGTTGCTTCAAGGAAAAAAAGTAGGCTGTCCATCTCTTCTTATCTTCTGCATAGCCACTTTTTTCTTTGGTTTGTTCAGTAATCATTGTGCCATCCCTGACGATAAATGATACATACTTGTGCATCTGTTCTTTTACTGAATAGGCTTTTATTATTCTTTGAAGGGCACAGGAAGGATGTGGGATTCTTTTGATTCAATTGAAGCAAATTAGCCTTATGTTGCATGCTACAAAGTAATGCTCATGGTACATTTACGCATGAAAAAAAGGAAGGAAACACCATCCTATGTAAGTTAACAAATTTGCTAAATTCCAAATTGCCTTCCTCCTCATAGTTATTCATAAATGGTTACTTCAAGGTAAAGTATTATGAATGTTTGCCAAAAAATACTAGGAAGTATTTTGATTTTTTAAAGTAAACTGATTTTTTTTTAAAAAAATGCAAGCTTTTATTTATCTCTATATGAAATACCGGTGTGTAGGGATGACTACTCAGACACATATGAGGGAATGTGAATAAATGTAATGTTTTATCAATCCATAAACCAATCATCCCTCCAAAGAATTGGAACTGCAACTCCAACAACTGCCAGCCAGTATGATCCTTGGCTAGGAATTTCTCCCAATGTAATGAATGTTAATGTAATGAGTATTGTTGCAAATCTTGATTATCATTTTACAAAGATATTTGTACCAGGATGACAGACTGTTTAATTGAAGATTGAATTATTATATTACAAAATAAAAAATTATGTATGTATGTATGTATGTATGTATGTATGTATGTATGTATGTATATATGTATGTATAGTGTCAGAACCCCTGGTATCCCCAAATATGGGAGGAAGCATACTGCTTCCATTCTCTGTCTATCGGCTCATCACAAGAGACCATCACGACAGAAAGCCATTATTTTTACTGTTGCCTTTGTTACATTTGTGTTGCATTTGTGCTGATAAATAAATAAAGGGAGACCGTGGCTTAGTGGTTAACACAACTGCTTAATATGTAATACAGCACAGGTTCAAATCCCAGTAAGGGTATGGCTAGCTGATGAGAGCTAAATAGCTTGAAATAGATCTATACTAGTCTCCCTTTATTTATTTATCAGCACAAATGCAACACACACACACACACACACACACACACACACGTATATGTATTTAGAGTCACAACCCCTGGTATGCCCAAACATGGGAGGAAGTCTACTGCTTCCATTCTCTGTCCATCGGCTCGTCACAAGAGACCATCCAGACAGAAACCCAATATTTTTTACTGTTGCCTTTGCTACATTTGTGTTGTATGTGTGCTGATTTATTTATTTATCAGCACAAATTCAACACGTATATGTATATGTATGTGTGTGTGTGTGTGTATACATAAAATAATAATAATAATTTATCCCAATATATCTGGCAGATGCCAGTTTTAGAGAAAACTGTTATAGACTTTGGTAGATTCAAAGAAACTCTAATTGAGTGGGCATCATGTTTCCTTTGATAGAGGGGGAGACATACCTACTGTCCATGTGAAGCATGGCTGTGCAAAGCCTATAAAAGGAGGGCTCTGTCAAGCATCTTTAGCATGACTAAAGCTCAGGAGGATCTTCAGCCCACACAACATACGTGCACACTTTAAATCCAATAATACACTAAGGCAGAAGCTTGTCCAGCCTAAGGATGAAACACCTAGACACAAACTGAGCAATGTGGTATATGTAGCACAGTGCAGTACATTGGAGAAACAAAACAACAACTTCATAAATGCATGACACAACATAGGATAACAAACCTATAAGGACAAGATTCAGCAGTCCATCCGCATTTGAAAGACAAAGGCCACTCTTTTGAAGACAGCAAACCCTAACTTAACCCTAACCCTTTCAGCAGTTCCAAGAAGACTCCACACCCATTTGCACTACTCAGGTGATCCTGAGGACACAGATAACCTCCAAGTGGTCTCAATGACTCTTCAAAAGAATGCGAATGACTAACTGTCTGCAAGGAGTATAAATCCTTCCATTTCTCACCACTCAGTCAGAGCTGAAGAAACTTCTTCAAAGAAAAACAAGAAAGTCCACTTGCCTCTTGAAAAAGCACCTTTGGGACAACCATAACCTGGGTGACTGAGAATCTCCATAGACATTTAGCATGACTAAAGTGTGCAATCAGTCCCCTGCAAAGTGTGGAGCAGCCAAGCTATTTAAAGGCTTCCATAGACTTTTCAAAGGTTGTCCTCAGCTGTCTGCATGTATATGCCAGGGAAGCAAGTGTGCATGCAGCAAATGTACAAG